>NC_133391.1:14491097-15096930 GCF_047511655.1 Castor canadensis
CTACTTTAGATATGTCATTTAAGTGAACTCATAGAGCATTTGCCTTTTGGTAATTAGCTTATTTCACTTAGTGTAACATCCTCAACATTCACATGTGTAGCATGTAACAGGATTTTCCTTGTAGAGACTGAATAATATTCCATTGTGTGTACAAGCCATGTAACATCTATCCACTTACCCTTTGGTGGACATCAGGTTGCTTTTTGTTGCTGCTGTGGATAATGGTGCTATGAACAGGGTATGTAAATATCTCTTTGAGACCCTAGTATTAATTTCTCTGGATATCTACCCAGAAATGGGATTGCTGGATCATATGGCAGTTCTATTTTTGATTCTTTGAGAGAACTTTATACAGGTTTCCATACTGTGTGCACTGTTTCATGCTCTTATGAGCCAGGCACACGTGTTCCCCACACCTGTCTTGCAAATCACGTGTTACATGTTGATAGTCAGCTGTTAAGGTTTCAGGCATCTTGGGGTCCTTGCAATGAGCCTTCTCAGTTCTGGTTAGTTGACCTCATTAAGGTTGTGCTGTTGGACCAGGGCCTGCACGGAGCGAGGGCCTGGGTGTTGGGAGACCTAGACTGCACTTGTCATGAGAGCACTCACTCTTAGGCGACTTGCCAACGCTCTCCGTTTGGGCAGCTTTGGACTTCCTGAGGATATTGTTTCTCTGGCATCTCTGTGTGGGTGGACGGGAAGGATACACCTGTTACCCAGTTGGGATAGCACTGTGTTCTATGACTGGAGCCCAGCCCTGCCGGCCTGGAGTGCTGTCCCAAACTTAATGACTGTAGGGCCTCATGAGGGTGGGTATGAAGGTTAGTATCTGGAGGGCGCTCTTCCTGACCTTTCTGCCCACTTACACACAGTCAGCTGCCCCGATTGACTTCAACTGTTGACCAGGATCCAACTGCTTAATCCTGGTGGTGTGGAAACACTGGGTGCCTGCTGCCTGTTAGAACTGACTTCTTTAGCACTAAAGTTCTTCGTACTTAGTGTTGGTCTATGTGGTGTACCTTTCCCAAACCTGATGTATATATTTGAGATTTTGGCATGTTTTCGAAGATAGATAGGTCTTCCGTGGGGCCACCTTTCTTACAGGGGCAGCCATGTCACACTCAGCCACTAGCAGTTCTGTTGATCAGTGGAAAAGAGAGGAGATTACCAGGAAAAAGAATGCCTCTGCCCAAAGGGCCCTTCAAGTGGGGGTGATGGACAGGCTGAAATCTCCCAGGTCCCATTTTCCCCAACTGTACTGTGAAGGGCCTGGGCCAGGGGACACTTAGGGCCTTCAAACTTGTAAGAGTCGGGCTTCTTGAGGCTGACAGTAGCCATTAGGTTTTTGTGGCATGATGAAGGCCCTTTTTGAGGATAAGTGTTTTAACTGTCCTGTGTCTTGGGGAGGTGATTGGTGGGCATTGGGGAGCAACTGGAGAAAGGAGAGACTGGTTAGGAGGCTGTTGAAACCCACCTGTGAGGGAGGCTCCCCTTCAAAGCACCCAAGGGCACTTGTGCCCACACCTGGGTCCAGCCTCTCTCAGAAATGGCAGCCCTTTGATGCCCTAGGGACCTGCTGTGAGCAGCCTGCTGCCGGGTTGAGGGCTGTCAGGGAAGCATGGATGGATCCCTGCCCCGTCTGTATTTTTGCAAGCACTGTCTTCACACCCTGTTGCCGCTTATGTTTTTTGATGAATGATTAATTAGAAAAATAATCATTTGTAAATTGTGAGTGAACCAGACATTTGGCCCTGCCTGTAGGGAAATGGCGCCTCTGAGCCGGGTGGAGCTCGCAGCCAGTACATGAGAGCTGTGTATTCCCAGACCAGTGATGAATTTACATGGAGTTCCTCTTCAGCATGTTAATGACTGTTGCAGTGAATGACTAGAAAAAATAATTGCAAGTGGGAGGAGTAAATATTCAGTGCTTCCGTGTCATTCCAGCTTAGTGCCTGTACACTATGGATTTTGACTGAGGAGGGAAGTGAGTCCTGGACGTTACAGACGTAAAGGTGCCAAAGCACGTTTCTTTGTTTCCTTTTCTTTCTTTGGACTTGATTAAATTAGAAAGGTGAAGTGGGTTGTTGCTGAGTGGGTTTCATGAGGGAGTGGTTTTTCTGTAAGTTTGAGGTCACAGAATGAGGCTTTCCTGGCAGGTTAAGTCTATATGTTTGGTCCATGTTATTGATTAAATCCCTGGTGTGCACAGAGGCCCATGCTGGCTCTAAAACACAGCTTTTATCATGTTATTCCCCTGCTTAAAACTTCATTGACTTCCCAGTGCTTCTTGGATTGAAAGCTGTGTCCAGCCGTCTGACTTTTCAGGGCCTCTGTGTTGTGACTCTAGCTGATTAGCAGCCTTACTCCCCAAGCAACTAACTCTATCTTAAGACCACTCTCTCTCCAAGACCTAGTTCTAGCTTTCTTCTCATTTATTTATTTTTATAGGGTTGGGCATTGTACCCTGGGTCTTATGTCACCAGAAAAGTGATCTGCAGTTGAGCTACATCTCCAGCTCTAAGGACAATTTCTAGAAAGTTCTCTGTCTTCAGTGGGTAGGAGCCAGCTCATCTTGAGTACAGAGAAAATTGAAAGTGGGTCACAGGTCTCTATTCACTTCAGGTTTCACCACCTCACTATGTTAGGATATTCAGAGCAAGTACTTCTCCACTTCCCATTTAGCCATCTCTTAATCATAGGCAGTTTAAGCTGTTTGTCCAGGTAGACAAGTTGTCTGTAGACATGTCAGTTAGATTTGAACTAAGTCAGGAAATAGACCTTAAGGAGAATGCCATGCTTTCTGAGACAGAGGATTTTCAGATAGGACCTTTTAGTAGGAGGTTGTATTAAACAATTGATGGCATTCCTAAAAAGTGCTGCTGCTTCGGTCTGAGGCTACGTGTGTCAAGCAGTGGCTATAGAGAAAGGGGGCAGGCCTTGTCATTCTGTTATCAAAAGTGCCTTGGAGGGTTGAGTTCAGACCTAGATAAAACAGTCATGTTCAGAGATGAGCAGGATGGGCTGAAAACATGTAGGTCAAGTGGGTAGAAGAGAGCAAGCAGGAAGAGGGATATTAGACTTCATGGAGTGAGGGTACAGACTGCTGGGTGTGGTGGCAGGAAGACAGATAAGTATAAAAGTACTTTCCTCATGCTGTTACAAAAAAGGGAAATGGATTTTGCTAGGAGATGGGGCTACTGGAGTGGGAGACCTTTGCAGCTGGCCAGTTCTTCTCTAGGTGAAAGTTTTACCCCAGGGTTTTGCAGAAAGAGTCAGTGGTGGAAACTAACAAACCATACTATATCAAAAATGGGAATAAATCCTGATATGGACCAGAAAATCTAATAGGTACTGATACTAAAATGATGGAAACTGTTTTAGATATAGAACCACAGCATCTTAGCACTTTAGGACCTTGAGGGTAAGGCCTAAGCATGAAGAGAGATTTGCAGAATTTTGGGGAAGTCATAAGCAGCTTCAAAAGCATATTGAGTATTATTCTTTATATATTTGAAAGACTCAAAGAATTCCAGTGTTTTCAAAATATTGACCCTACAAAGTAAGCACATAAAATCATATTTGCACAAATAATTTGGAATTATTAAGGTTTTTAAGAATTAAGAAACCTAGCTGGATGTCGGTAGTTCAAACCTGTAATCCTAGCTACTTGGGAGGCTGAAATTGGGAGGATTGAAGTTTGAGGCAAGGCAAGTAGTTCGCAAGATCCCCATCTCTAAAATAACCAAATAGCCAGTGGCAGAGAGCCTGCTTTGCAAACTCTAAGCCCTGAGTTCAAATCCTAGTCCTACAAACAAAACAAAACAAAAACAAAAACAAAAAACCAAACCTGGCCCAGGTTGTTTTTAGTGCAGATGTGTGGCTTTTTGTAGACAGTGCCATAGCGTTTGCTGGATTCTCAGTAGTAGATCTGACTCAGAAACTTTCAGAACCACTGCTCTGGAATCCTGGTTCTCACCTTTTTTGAACTTCACCTACTTAGGCAGGTCAGGAGCTTCTTATATTACCTGTGCCATCCAACATCAAGTTAAGCACGTATCAGCATGAGCTATGAACACGTGACTTATAAAGCAGTATCCCATAAGTTTAGAAGTGTGATTTTGGCAAAATCACATTGAGGGTTTATTGTCCAAGTAATTATTTTGGAGGAGGGTGGTTGTTGTTGTTGTTGTTGTTGTTGTGTGTGTGTGTGTGTGTGTGTGTATGATTTAGCAGTAGGAATTTGAATTGTTCTTATTTTGACCATGCCACATATGCATCTTAAAGTCTCATTATTGGGAAATAACAGGACAAATATGAGTGCTGTAAATATGTACCACTGCCCACCCCTTGTGAGATTAACCACAATTGTCAATAAATCAACTTTCTGTGGTGATTTAAAGGGAGTGCTTTATGTTTTAAAAGTCATTCACATTGCAAGACTGTAAGTGACTTCAGACTACAGTGGTGTCACAGTGGTGCTAAATTGCCCCTGTGGAGGACTGTTGAGAGTTGTGAGTCACACTGTGGGTTTGTGGTGCACAGTAGGGTCCCCGTGGGTGCAGCATTGTATGGCAGCTCGAGGTCTTAGTGGACCAGAGCTCAGTTCTTTGCATGCAAGCCTAACTTGCAGATTTTCACTCATTAAGGCAGGTGTTTAGAATTTCCTGTGTCTGCTTTACAGGTTGAAGCCCTGAGTTCAAACCTCAGTACCATCAAAAAGAAAAAAAAAAAAAAAAGAAACACTAGTCTAGCAGACAAGTTCACAGGTAAATGATATTAGACATTATTTATTTGTTATTTTTTGGTGGTACTGGGGTTTGAACTCAGGGCCTCACACTTGCTAGGCAGGTGCTCTACCTCTTGAGGCACTTCACCAGCCCGATATTAGGCATTACGACTAAGATTAATACCCAGGATATTAAATCTCCTGGGTATTCTCCCCCTGCCATCTAAGTGACCTACTACTACTGAAAACCAGATACCCTTTCTTTTAAACACCCTTTTATTTACCAACCCCCATAAACCTGGCCCTGAAGTCAGATCAACAGCTGTGTGTGAAAAAATTTTTTCATTCTATTTGCTGCGCGTCTCCTATGAAATTGAAATGCCCTGCCACTTTCCTTTCTGAAAACACAAAAGAGGATTAGGCCATATAATGGACTATTTATGTGTCAAATTAAACGTTTTACGCTGAGGCTGTTTTTGAGTTATGTGAGCAGTAAAAATATGTATTAAGCTGCCAAGCCTTTTAAAAAATGCATATTATTTAGCTGATAGCCTGTAACAGTCTGATGGACCCATAATGGTCTTTTGAGTAAATATGCATTTGAACAATTTATGAAACTTATGTTTACATGTGTATTAAGCAGCCTGGGCAGGGAGTGACCAAAAGTTATTACTAGTTGACAGCTGCTGTCTGGTGAGCAGTTTGAAATGCACTGGTGGTTCCCTTTGGTGTGCAGGGAGCAGGCTTCCTTGTCAGGGGCAGGCTATGTAGTCATCATTGTGGGCCTCGGCCCTGGAGTTTCAGCTCCCCAGGGAGCTGCAGCTGCGATGCATGTATGACCCATTGTATTTCATTTTGTGTCTGGAAATGCTCACAGAATACAGGCTGTGCCTGTGCAGAGCAGTATATTCTGCTCTTGGGAATAGGAGCCATGTTTATTTCCTTGGCATCTACCTTCAGTGCCAGGATCTTGTCTTTTTATGATAATGTGTTCCTGTCAATAATACATGTTTTCCCGTTTGTTTACTTCTAAAGTATATGCGTTTTTATACACACATAGCTTACCCAAAAATTAGGAGCTCAGAGGATGGAGATGAAAATAAGTATACATAGATAATCTGATTTTCTTTTTGCATGTATGTATGTTGTGTATACTGGGGTTTGAATTCAGGTCCTTGTGCTTGCTAGGCAAGAGCTCTACCACTTGAGCCACCCTCCAAGCTTCTCCTTTTTTGTTTGTTTTTTAAAATAGGGTCTTGTGCTTTTGCTTGGGCAGGCCTCAGACTGATCCTATGTAGCTGGGACTACAAGCATGTACTACCCTTCCCAGCTGTGTTTTTGAGACAAAAGAGTCTCACTAACTTTTTTTTTGCCTGGGTTGTCCTGCCCTCAAACCATGATCTTCCTGCCTCTGCCTCCTGAGTAGCTGGGATTATAGCCATGTATGACCACAAATAGCCCTTCTTTTTGTAGAATTCCTTTGGGCATCCCTGGAATACACAGATTTGCTTTGGATATCAAGGCAAAAACCTTTATGTAGTAAAATGGGCACCATGTGCTGTAAAATCTTCATAAACTTTGGGAGTCATTCAGCTCCTTTGCACTATACTTTCTTCATTTGTAAAATATGGATCCTGTCTCTGCCTGCTGGAATTGTCATAAAAATTACTGATAGTAAATGTCAGGCATCTACTTCATTGCTGGCCACAGAGTCACTTCTTCAGAGGCTTTCCCTGACCTATGAAACAGAGCCTCCACTCTTTTCAGTCGTTCTCTTTTTACTCCTAATACAACAACTTTCTCCTTCTGAATTAATATTATTTAAAATCTGCCTTGCCCTAGATTGAAAGCTTTTGAATTTTTTTTTTTTTTTTTTTTTTGGTGGTACTTGCTTGTCTGGCACTCTACCACTTGAGCCATGGCTCTTTTTTGCTGTAGTTGTTTTTAAAGTAGACTCTCACATGTTTTCTGGGGTTGGCCTCAGACCAGGATCATCCCACATAACTAGGATTACAGCTATGACCACCACTCCCAGCTTGTTGAGTGAAATAGGGTCGCACTACCTTTTTGCCTGGGTTGGCTTCAAACTACGATCCTCCTGAGTAACTGGGATTACAAGTGTGAACCACTGTGTCCTACCCTGGATTTTTTTTTTTTTTTAAGTTTAGTTTTTTTGTTCTGTTCTGTTCACTGCTATATCTAGAGTTCCTAGAATAGTGCGTTCATGGCCCATATCAGGTAAAGTAGGAATTTGCATATTAGTTCCTTAGTACTTGGCTAATAAATAGTGTTAATGCTTTCCCTGAGTGTCCTGCACATAGTTGGTGCTTTAGAATAGACAGAATAATTCTCCATGTGTGAATTGCTGTCAGTGGAGTCCAAGTTAGGGGGTGTTTTTCTGGTTAGAGACAATGGATTTTCTCCTGCATTACAGCCATGTGTATCAAGCATGAAGAAGGTAGACATGCTGTTTGTCACCATAGATCTGGGCCACATGAACCAACCCTGTGTGGTTCAGATGCCTCACCATGGCCACCTTAGCTCTCTGCCTTTGCTCATTTGTGCCATCCAGCTGAGAACTTAGTCAGGCCAGAGGCCATGTAGTTGTGCTCTAGGGGGCGGTGATGTTGCCAGTGTCCTGTGCTGTACCAAGAACACACCTGTTCCTTCTTCCCTGCTCAAAGTGCAGACACCTGTAGAGGGCTGTACCTGTTGCAGGTGTGCAGAGGACTGGAGGGGAACAGCCATAACTTTGGAAGACCCTTTCTTCAGTGGCAGTGGCTCTTGGAAGTGGAGTCATTAGAGAAGCATGTGGAATTTTAAAGGCCAACTTGTGACAGGACCCATGGAGTACTGAAGTAGAAGTCTTCCACAGCTCATCCTGGTCCAGCTTTCAGGAGCTCCGTGCACACTGGCCAGGCTCTTTTTGAAGATAATCTTCCTCACAATTAATTTGCAAGCATTACACCTTCCCCACTTAGCTTTGAGTAAAGGATCTCTGCTGTGGCTTTTCAAAGGGTGAAGGCACCTGGAAATGGAGAAGAGTGAGAGGATTAGGTTGTATCAACCTGCCCCCTGATCCAGTGCTATTGTCAGCAAGTTCCTTCCCTCTGGGAGCCATGGTTTCCTCATCTGTACAGTGAAGAATCTATTTAGTGAATGCAGGATGTGAAAAGCACCTGGTATATTTTGGACACTCAGTCAATCTTAGTAAGTCATTTCTCCCTTTGGTGGGGTAAAGCCACAGAACTATTTTGGCAAACAATGAAGGTTCTTGGTACTAAAGGGAAATTTAACTCATGCTATGTCAAAAATTTTTTTTTTTTTTTTTTGGTATGAGCATGGGATTCTAGAAATAAAAAGAGAGCCATTCCCCACCCCCCACCCTTGGCTGTGTGGGTTAGCAAAATTTTTAACAACAACAAAAGATTAACTTGTCTGTGCATGTGTGTGAATGATTTTTTCCTTGTTTGTGCAATTCGTTGCTGTCACTGGGATTAGAACCTTTCCTTTTACCCTTAAGATTCCTGCCATTTCCTATGCTCATCCATCTGGGATTGTGTTTCATAGAACTAGGGTATATTGGACCTAGAGGGGCACCCTGCTGAAACCTGTCTCCCTCAGAAGAAGGAAAGGATAAAACTTACGAGATTTTGGGACTCACTGAAAATTGTGCACCTAGTGGAGAGACTGGAATTGCAGATGTGATTCTTTTCCTTTTTTTTTTTTTTTCTTTTTTTGGTGGCACTGGGGATTGAATGAGGGCCTCATGTCAAGCATACTCTACCATTGAGATGGATCCCTAGTCTCTTATTTTCACAGCGTTGCTCTAGCCTGCTGGTTTTCTTTTCTTTTTTAATTTTTATTTTTTTATTATTCATATGTGCATACAATGCTTGGGTCATTTCTCCCCTCTGCCCCATCCCCTCCCTTACCACCCACCCCACCCCCTCCCTCTCTCCCCCACCCCCTTGATACCCAGCAGAAACTATTTTGCCCTTATCTCTAATTTTGTTAAAGAGAGAGTATAAACAATAATAGGAAGGAACAAGGGTTTTTGCTAGTTGAGATAAGGATAACTATACAGGGAGTTAACTCACATTAATTTCCTGTGCATGTGTGTTACCTTCTAGGTTAATTCTTCTTTTTTTTAAATTTTCTTTTATTATTCATATGTGCATACAAGGCTTGGGTCATTTCTCCCCCCCTGCCCCACCCCCTCCCTTACCACCCAATCCACCCCCTCCTTCTCCCCCCTACCCCCTCAATACCCAGCAGAAACTATTTTGCCCTTATTTCTAATTTTGTTGAAGAGAGAGTATAAGCAATAATAGGAAGAACAAGGGTGTTGGCTAGTTGAGATAAGGATAGCTATACAGGGAGTTGACTCACATTAATTTCCTGTGCGTGTGTGTTACCTTCTATGTTAATTCTTTTTGATCTAACCTTTTCTCTAGTTCCTGGTCCCCTTTTCCTATTGGCCTCAGTTGCTTTTAAGGTATCTGCTTTAGTTTCTCTGCGTTAAGGGCAACAAATGCTAGCTAATTTTTTAGGTGTCTTACCTATCCTCACATCTCCCTTGTGTGTCTCGCATTTATCATGTGCTCAAAGTCCAATCCCATTGTTGTGTTTTCCCTTGATCTAATGTCCACATATGAGGGAGAACATAGGATTTTTGGTCTTTTGGGCCAGGCTAACCTCACTCAGAATGATGTCCTCCAATTCCATCCATTTACCAGCAAATGATAACATTTCGTTCTTCTTCATGTCTGCATAAATTCCATTGTGTATAGATACCACATTTTCTTGATCGTTCGTCAGTAGTGGGGCATCTTGGCTATTTCCGTAACTTGGCTATTGTGAATAGTGCCGCAATAAACATGGGTGTGCAGGTGCCTCTGGAGTAACCTGTGTCACAATCTTTTGGGTATATCCTCAAGAGTAGTATTGCTGGATCAAATGGTAGATCAATGTTTAGCTTTTTAAGTAGCCTTCAAATTTTTTTCCGGAGTGGTTGTACTAGTTTACTTTCCCACCAATAGTGTAAGAGGGTTCCTTCCCCCCCCCCCCATCCTCGCCAACACCTGTTGGTGGTGGTGCTGCTAATGATGGCTATTCTAACAGGGGTGAGGTGGAATCTTAGTGTGGTTTTAATTTGCATTTCCTTTATTGCTAGAGATTGTGAGCATTTTTTCATGTGTATTTTGGCCATTTGAATTTCTTCTCATGAAAAAGTTCTGTTTAGTTCACTTGCCCATTCTTTATTGGTTCATTAGTTTTGAGAGAATTTAGTTTTTTAAGTTCCCTATATATTCTGGTTATCACTCCTTTGTCTGATGTGTAGCTGGCAAATATTTTCTCCCACTCTGTGGGTGTTCTCTTCAGTTTAGAGACCATTTCTTTTCTTCAGCAGAAGCTTTTTAGTTTTATGAAGTCCCATTTATCTATGCTATCTCTTAGTTGCTGTGCTGCTGGGGTTCCATTGAGAAAGTTCTTACCTATACCTACTAATTCCAGAGTATATCCTACTCTATCTTGTATCAACTTTATAGTTTGTGGTCTGATATTAAGATCCTTGATCCATTTTGAGTTAATCTTGGTATAGGGTGATATACATGGATCTAGTTTCAGTTTTTTGCAGACTGCTAACCAGTTTTCCCAGCAGTTTTTGTTGAAGAGGCTGCTTTTTCTCCATCGGATATTTTTCGCGCCTTTGTCAAAGACAAGTTGGTTATACTTGTATGGCTTCATATCTGGGTCCTCTATTTTGTTCCACTGATCTTCATGTCTGTTTTTTGTGCCAGTACCATGCTGTTTTTATTGTTCTTGCTTTGTAATGTAGTTTGAAGTCAGGTATCGTGATACCTCCAGCATTGTTCTTTTGACTGAGTATTGCCTTGGCTATTCATGTCCTCTTGTGTTTCCATATAAATTTCATGGTAGATTTTCAATCTCTTTAATGAATGTCATTGGAATTTTGATGGGAATTGCATTAAGCATGTAGATTACTTTTGGGAGTATAGACATTTTTACTATGTTGATTCTACCAATCCTTGAGCATGGGAGATCTTTCCACTTTCTATAGTCTTCCTCAATCTCTTTCTTCAGAAATTTATAGTTTTCCTTGTTTTCTTTCACATCCTTTGTTAGGTTTACACCTAGGTATTTGATTTTTTTTTTTTGAGGCTATTGTAAATGGAATTGTTTTCATATATTCTTTTTCAGTTTGTTCATTATTAGTGTATAGAAATGCTAATGATTTTTCTATGTTAATAAAATCTAGTTTTTAAAGGAATAGATTTTACCATTTGATGTTGGTACTTGCCCAGTTTAATCTTGATCAATATGTTTGTTTTCAAAATTGACTATTGACAAATATAACATATAGTGACATCTGACTGAAGTACCCAACTTATGGAAATCAGGATGCAAACACCAGAGTACAATTTTTCAAACTGTGAATATGTTCAGTATTTTCTTAATCTAAAAATTAACATAATTAGTATTCATCTGCATTGTCTACCTGACAACATGCTTTCTGCCTTTGTTAATATGCTTAAAAGGATTAAGTAAATGTTATCTGCATATTATAAGCATAAGCTACCACATTCACCTGTGGAATACTCATTTCTGGAAACACCCAAAATGTTCCAGGAAGATTTTCTTGCTGTACAAAACAGTACAGATTTTAAGCCCTATTTTCTCTTAATTTCAAAGACATCTACCTTTTTGCAAAGCAAGAAAAAGCAATTTTACCTCTCACTGCCATACCTACACTGAAACTATAAATAGCAAAGGCACCTTCTTAAATAATGAATTTCAGTTTGCTTTCAACACGGCGGGTCAGCACTGTAACTGGAATGACTTCTTCTGGCTAACTCCTGTCCTCTGAGCGCCCTGATACACAACAACAAAGCCGGAGCGTACCACTCAGGAAAACCTAAAGTGTTATCAGTGTTCTACTCGTTGTCCTCCAATGCAGTGTTCTCCAAACATGCTGGAGAGATCTGGAGAATTCAAGATCCCAGCCTTTGCCTCACTGAAGTAGTCTCCAGGAGTGAAACCCAGTAATCTCTTATCTGGTACCAATGGCCAGTCAAGTTGAGAGCCACTACTAGCAGAAGGGAATACAAGAGCCACGAATGTCAGTTTTGTCTAACATCCCCAAACAACCACACACACGTGTAAGGAAGCCATCCCCAAAGGTGGGATTGCTTCAAACAGAAACATGGAAAAAGACAGCAGAAGAAAGATCAGTAAAGACCTGGCGCTTCCTAGGAAACTTAGCACCTCCACCCTGGAACCTCTGACCTCCCCACCAAGCAGATGTAAGGACCAGAGTGGGATTTCCCAAGCTTTAGCAGGCCTCAGAACTGCCCTGAAAGGATTATTAAAGTGTCTGATTTGGTGGGGAAAGGGTGAGAGGAGAGGGGAGAATACATGTACCTAAGTGACACAGCAGTCTGGTCACCCTAACCTAACCACACTTTGAAAACCAACAGGCTTCTCATCAGCAACACCACCACCAACAGGTGTTGGTGAGGATTCGGGGAAAAAGGAACCCTCTTACACTGCTGGTGGGAATGTAAACTAGTACAACCACTCTGGAAAAAAATTTGGAGGCTACTTAAAAAGCTAGACATTGATCTACCATTTGATCCAGCAATACCACTCTTGGGGATATACCCAAAAGACTCTGTGTGACACAGGTTACTCCAGAGGCACCTGCACACCCATGTTTATGGCAGCACTATTCACAATAGCCAAGTTATGGAAACAGCCGAGATGCCCCACCACTGACGAATGGATTAAGAAAATGTGGTATCTATATACAATGGAATTTTATGCAGACATGAAGAAGAACGAAATGTTATCATTTGCTGGTAAATGGATGGAATTGGAGAACATCATTCTGAGTGAGGTTAGCCCGGCCCAAAAGATCAAAAATCCTATGTTCTCCCTCATATGCAGACATTAGATCAAGGACAAACACAATAAGGGGATTGGACTTTGATCACATGATAAAAGCGAGAGCACACACGGGAGATGTGAGGATAGGTAAGACACCTAAAAAATTAGCTAGCATTTGTTGCCCTCAACACAGAGAAACTAAAGCAGATACCTTAAAAGCAACTGAGGACAATAGGAGAAGGGGACCAGGAACTAGAGAAAAGGTTAGATCAAGAAGAATTAGCCTAGAAGGTAACACACACGCACAGGAAATTAATGAGTCAACTCCCTGTATAGCTATCCTTATCTCAACTAGCCAAAACCCTTTTTTTTTTTATAACATAATTGTCTTTATTGAATTGTTAGCATTGTTACAAAATGTAAATTCAGAGCTAAATTCTATACTACCTGAGAGATTTACATAATGTTACTGAAGACAGATTAGCAGTAATGATTTGTTAAGAATGAAAGCCAGATGAATAAAAAGTTCTAAATGAATGTAGTTCTCAATTAAGAAGGATCTTATAAGGGAGGGGGTGGGGGCAGGGGGGAGAAATGACCCAAGCCTTGTATGCACATATGAATAATAAAAGAAAAAAAAGAAATGATCAGGAAAAAAAAAACTTTTTTTTGTAGGTTTTGAAAACTCAATTGAAAAAAAAAAAAAGAATCTTATATTTTAGAAATATTTTCACTGAAAGTAAAAGTAACTGAAGTAACTTCCCGTGCATCAGTAGAATTCATTTTCCTCTGCAGTGACTACAATAGAACCACTTGTTCCTTCCTATTATTGCTTATACTTTCTCTTCAACAAAATTAGAAATAAGGGCAAAATAGTTTCTGCTGGGTATTGAGGGGGTGGGGGGGAGAGGGAGGGGGTGGAGTGGGTGGTAAGGGAGGGGATGGGGCAGGGGGGAGAAATGACTCAAGCCTTGTATGCACATATGAATAATAAAAAAAAATAAAAACTAGATTTTAAAAAACTAGATTGATAGTAAAGATAAATAGACATGATGCTGTTTTATAATATTTTCTCATATCTTAACATGCCTTTTGAACATTTTTCATTTTAATGATGCATTTTAAAAATCAGGATTTTCCCCCCTTACTGCTGGAATAAACTTAACCTGTTTTGACCAAAATTAGTGTAATTTTAAATTTCTTGAAATTGGGTGTGGAAATTAGACAGCATGCAGATTTTTTTTTTTAATTATAATTTTCAGGTGTGGTTTCTTTGCCGGGAGGTTCTGTATTATGTGAGAATATAAGAAGAAGCCTTCTTGACTGTTCACAGTTGCTTGTTTTCAGTCTACAAATACAAAAAGACCATTCTTAGCATTGTTGCCTTGTAGGCTCTGGATGAAAACGTATAATTACCAAGCCAAGAACAATTGTTTAAAATTGCTGCCCCTTACATGTCTACCAGATCCTGGGCTAGAGAAGCACATGCATCTATGAGATCAAGGATAAGAGATCACATTGCTTCATGTTCTTTCTCTATCCCCAAGTACAAGTTCAGTTTTGCTGTTGAGACAGAGAACCTTTATGATGTGGAGGTCTCAGCTGAACTGTGGTGTAGTCTGATCTTTCTTTCTTTGTTGGGTTATCCTTCCTTGGGGAAAGGGTAAGAAACTGACCTGTTCCTGGGTGGTATGTCATACTTCCTTAATGCTGTCCAGGCATATCTGAACTGACCTGTTTTCCCTGGTTAGAGTATAGAAATATTTTCGGACGCACGTGTATAGAATTATTTTCAGCAGGGTAGTGGGGCTTACTGTTAACATGCCATTGATGTCTTTAGTGAAAAAAAATGTGCTCCTCCCTCTGGGAATACCCCGGAAGTCCTTACCCACTTGTCTAGATGTGTATTCAGAAAGAGAAGCAGAGGCTTTGGAATTCTTAAGACGGCCTCATAAACTTGCACAGACAGGGAGTACAATGTCTTTCCTGAATGTCTTGTCATTGTTTCAGTTGGAGATGGATGCACAGTGACCTCCACTCTGCCCTAAGAGGCTGACCTTCTTGTCACTTTGTGTAACATTAATTTTCTAATGTGTTCCGGTCAGTTTGTAAAAAGATTTTTTTCCTAGTGGCTCAGCTGTTGTTCTGACTTTTGTATTTTCATTGCTAAAATATGTATGTCTGTGCTGTGAGTAGAGAGAACTGGATTAATAAAACCCACTGAACCAGGGTGGCATCTGTAATTAATTAGCATTGCCACAGAAGCTAGCTCATGGTTATGTGTAAACTTTTCTTTCTGAACATCTAAGAACTATTCAGTTATCTTGGGTAGTTGTCTGAGTCTTAGAATCACCTGGGAGATGTATTAAAAGGCAATCTGCTAGACCTCACTCACATTTTATGGTTCAGTATGCTGCTGGAGAATTTGCATTTCGCTCCCAGGAGATGCTGCCATGCTGGTCTGTGAGACTAGCTGCTTTAGGATGTAAATAAATCCTCTTCTTGGCCAAGGGAAAGGGAACTGAACTGCAGAGGCTCTTTTCTTACAAGTATTGCTTCTTCTAAGTGAACATTTCATAAATATTTATATACTGCATCCAAGGTGCCATGCACTGAGCTAAGGTGCTCTGGGGATAAATAAAGAATGATCTCTGCCCTTGGGGAGCTTGTAGTTGAGAGGGGATTAAAAGAAGAAACCCAGCAATCAGGATTCTGTGTGAGAAGATGCCAGGGGCAGCCTTTCTAGGTGTGCTGTGAGTGTGGTCTGAGGAGTAAGTGAATAATAAGGAATAAGTGAAAGAAATGTGGATGTTCTGTAGCAAAATATTTTGTTAAGTCTCATCAGTTTTCTTTCCTGGCTCCCTGGGCATCCCAGACCATGCGTTCAGATGCTCCAAAATTGACACTGTCAGCTGTCCACCCCATCTTCCTCCTTTTCCTTTCACGTTTTAAATCACAGTTTCACACACTGTCCACCATGGCAGCAGGATTTGTAATAAGACCAAGTTAGGTGATCTTGGTTGAACTGATTTATGAGACAGCTTCAAAAATTCATGAGGTACCAAGGGAACTTTGTGTAGCGGGATCAGCATGACATTTTTTCCTTCTTCTCAAATAGATCAGACATCTTGTGATAATACAGCAGTTTATTGGTGGAACCTTCCAGATCATGGCCCTGCTGATTAAGACAGTAGGACAGGCCCAACAAGAAAGAGGAGGGAGAAGGATGCACTTTTTGGAAGCACTTTTTTCCCTGTCTCTGAGGAGTGGCTTTGGGTGGAGAAATCTGTGCATAGCTTTACTGATGAGAGAACTGGCCAGGGCGCCTTTCTACCTGATGATATGCTGTGTTCCTGTTAGCATTCTTAAGGAGAGTTTCTTGGACCATGAATAATTGTCTTAGTTAGCTTTTTGTCATGGTAACCACATAACCTGAAGAAAACATCTTAAAGGAGAAAGGGATATTTCAGAGGTTTAAGTCTCTGCTTGGCTGGCTCCATTGCTCTGGACCTGAGGATGACAGAGGAGGCTTATTCACCTTCTGGCTAAGAGGAAGCAAAAAGAACAGAGAGAATGGGTCAGGCACAAGATACAGTTCCCAAGGACATGCCCCCTAGGACCCACTTCCTTCCATAAGGACCCTCCTCCCAAGTTTCCATGGTCTCCCTGTTGTCCATCAAATTTTGAACCCATCATGGAATGATGAATTAATGAGGTCAGAGCCCTCAGGATCCAATCATTTTCCAAAAGCCCCACCTTTGAACTTGCTACATTGGGGGCCAAGCCTTGAACACATGAGTCTTTGGGGGGACATTCTAGATCCAAACTATAACAATAATGGTTCCATAATTTTAACTGCATGTGTGGGTATGTGTCAGAAACTGAGTGACAGAGGCCAATAGGAGAAGGGGACCAGGAACTAGAGAAAAGGTGAGATCAAAAAGAATTAACCTAGAAGGTAACACACACGCACAGGAAATCAATGTGAGTCAATGCCCTGTATAGCTATCCTTATTTCAACCAGTAAAAACCCTTGTTCCTTCCTATTACTGCTTATACTCTCTCTACAACAAAATTAGAAATAAGGGCAAAATAGTTTCTGCTGGGTATTGAGGGGGTGGAGAGGAGAGGGAGGGGGCGGAGTGGGTGGTAAGGGAGGGGGTGGGGGCAGGGGGGAGAAATGACCCAAGCCTTGTATGCACATATAAATAATAAAAGAAAAAAAAAAAAAAGAAACTGAGTGACATAGTGATTTCTTTCCTGCCCCCCGCCCCCCCCTGTTGAAAACCTTTTGTAGACAGAACAAGGGTGTAGCCAAACCAGTGACAGGATACAATGCTTTTCCCATCTCATTGATTGTTCTTTTCTAGTGTCTGACCTTATTTGCTACTTACTGATCTACTAGAAAAGCCAATAATTTCCTAGGTGGCACTTTGGTGAGCTGGGCTTTGATGACTGGCTTCCCCAGGGGTTTTAAAGTAATCTTTATCTACTGAATGGCAGCTTCACCACTATTACATGTTGTCATTTGAGAGCTTGGGGAGGGGAGGCCTTCCTGGTAGACTTACTGATGTCACTGGCTGGCTTTGCCATTTTGGCTGCACTCCTGGAAGTTATCACACATGGCCTTGGAGTTAAGGTAGGAGCATATGTGTGACCTCACCGGAGGTGGTGTTGCTGAGTTAGTCCTGCTCAGCATCTGCCAATTCTGCAATTTTCACACCAAGAAAGCCAGAAACACTTTGATGTCATACATGGCATCTTAAGATTTTAGTTCATGCTTCTGGGCTCAGGTTTGCTCAAAAATGAGGTCTGAGGATTAGTTTGGTTAATAAGTAATGAGCATTTCTCCTAAGATCATATGAGGTGAAATGCTTCCTAGGAAGCAAAAGTGACAAGCTTGGAGAATGGTCACTGGCAGTCCTTGAGTAATGCCATCTGTTAAAGGTACAACCAAGATTGATCCTCTCATCTGTGGGCTTGGTGGGTGTGTTACTCTGTCACTGACAAAATATCCTAGAAGAACAACTTAAAGGAGGAACAATTTATTTTGGCTCATGGTTTCAGAGGTTTTAGTCCATGGTTGGTTGACCCTGTGGCTTTTGGACCTATAGTGAGTCTAATCCATCATGGTAGAAGACCACACAGAGGCAAGTGGCTCACCTCATATGGTCTGGAAGCAGGGTGTGGAGGGGGCATTCCAGATGCAAACTATAACAATGGGCAATTTTGCTGATATGTTATTATTATTGCTGCTTATTTCTGAGTAGGTACTAGCAATCATAATTCAAAAAGCAAAACAATATAAAAAGCCTATAGAGAAATGACTTCCTCTCATCCTTGGACCCCCATGTTCTGTTATTCCTTAGCTCCCCACAAAATTACTAGTTTTTTCTATCTCTAATTTCTTTAAGCAGCTAGAAGTGCATTTGTGTGCACTGTTTTACTTTTTTCTGCCTTTCGGTTTACAGTAGTTAGCATTCTGTCAACCATATCATACTCTTTTGTAGACATCAATGTATCTTGGAAATCTTTTTGTATCACCACAGAGAGCTCCCCTCATTCCTTTTTTAGCTATGTAGTATTCCATTGTTTAGTATTACTGTGATGAAGTTTATCAGGCTAATACTCTGGTATTAATTTGTAGTCTATTGCTGTTACAAGTATTGTTGAAGTGAGTAATTTTGATCAGACAGTGTTTCACCCATGGTGGCATGTTCACTTGTAGGATAATTTCCAGAAGTGACATCGTTACTGTCAATTATATGCGTGTCTGTAATTTTGACATTTATTGGTAGATCCCTTAGTCAAGGTTGTACCAAGTTAAGCTCTTACCTGCCTGACAGTGGGAATTTCCCCACAGTCTTCTTAACAGGGTGTGCTGTTGTCAGTTTGATTGGAAAAAATCGGTATCTCAAAGGGGTTTTGATTTGTGTTTCTTATTTTGAGTAATGTTGAACACCTTTTCTTGTGTCTGAGCTCTCATAGTGTTTCATTTTTTTTGTGATCAACAATGTGGTCATAGTCCTCGCCTGGTTTTCTGTTGCTGATTTTTTTCCTGTTTTAAAATAAATAGTCTATTTTGTTTTTTGGTTTTGTGGTTTTGGAGTTTGAACTCGGGGCCTCAGCTTGCTTGGCAGGTGTTTTACCACTTGAACCACTCCACTAGCCCTTAAATTGCCTATTTTGGAATATTTTCAGACTTACAGAAAAGTTTCCAAGATTCCTAGGATTTTTTTCTTTCCCAGTATCATCATTAACTCTTTCAATTATGTTAGATGGCTTGAAGAAGGACAGGTCTTGTGGAATTCAGCCGGATGTCAGCCCAAAGGATGCAAATCCGATTCACAATACCTTGGCTGCCTCTGGAGTTTTCCTTATGGAGTGACAGACTTGGGGATTCTGCTGAGCCTCTGACTATTCTTCATTGTGAGGTGTATAATTCAGAGCCCATCTTCCGTTATTTTTCCTTTACTTTATCAATTATTAACTAGAAAGGTTATTGAAGTGAAAACTTTGCCTCCAGTTTGTATTTCTTGAGATTTACTTCCAATAATAAATGTGGTTTTCAAGCGACTGAATCTTTCATGCACCAAGTTTGGAGCACATTAAATATTTGGTGCTTTTCCCTCCCTCTCTGCATCACATGCTCATTGAGAGAAGGAGCAGCTATAATTTTTCTGGAGCTTCCTGTTGTCATTCTGTTCTGTTAATGGGTCTTGGTATAGGGAGCCACAGTGTGGAGGCAAAGGTGCTTTTCTCAGCCAGAGACCTTGAGGCTGTGTGTCCCAGAAGGACAGAGCCTGGATGCTCAGAGCACTGGAATCAAATCACTGATTTGCCACTGCTACCTGGGTCTCCTCAGACAAGTTGCTCAACCTTTTAGAACTTCCCTGTCCTCATTTATAAAGCGGGGTCATTAATAGTACCCCTTTCATTGAATGGCGATGAGGACTGGCTGTGATGATAACATGTGGTATGTTTGGTACAGACTAGAACAAGGGTCAGCAAATGAAAATAGTGTAGTGGCCAGGGGTGTAGCTCAGTGGTAGAGTGTCTGCCTAGCATGTGTGAGGTCTTGGGTTTGAGGTCTACCACTGCACAAAGGGTAAAAAGTATAGGGCAGTGGCTTGACGGGCCGTGGGATAGAGTAGTGTTGTGTTAAATGATGTGACTTTTGTTTACCAGCCTTTCTTCCTCCTGAATTATTATTTTTTTTTTTTTAATGATTCTGGGGTCAGAACTCAGGTTTGTGCTTGCTAGGCTAGTACCTTGCCATTTGAATCATGCTTCCAGCCTTTTTTTTTTTTTTTTTTAATCTTTCAGGTGATTTTTCTTTAGATAGGATCTGTACTTCTGCCTACACCAACCTGGACTGAGATCTTACATAACAAGTTGGGATTACAGGCACAGAACACCATACCTAGTTTATTGGTTGAGATGGGGGGTCGGGGGGGAAGGAGTCTCGCTAACTTTTTGCCTGGGCTTGCCTGGAACCTTTAATCCTCCTGATCTCTACTTCCTGAGAAGCTGGGATTACAGGTGTGAGCCATTGTGTCTGGCTCCTTCCTCTTGTATTCCTTATTTTGTGAGGAACCTAACCTAACTGCAATACCCTTCATTGAGCCACTATTTGCAGACCTAACAAGTGTCAGAACCTAAACAAGATGTTGTGTCAGGTGCTGCAGGGAGCCCTTCTGGACCTTGTAATCTGACAGGAACCTGAGCACAGGAACCTGTAAATGATGGCTGACTGTCATTACCATTCCCAGCATTCTATGAGAATGCAGAATGCAAGGTCACTCTCATTTGTCTGGGGTAATGAGGACATACTTCTAAGGGAGGAACCATTTGAGAAATCTCCTAAAGTACCTATGAGATGTTACTACCCGCTGTGTGTACCTGAGTATATGGGGATCAACAGGCTGATTTGCCCAAAGTTGTACAGCTGCTAGCGGTGGAGTCAGGTCTCCTGATTCTGAATCTCCAGGAGCTTCCTCTGGTCTCTCTCTCTCTTTTTTTCTTTTTTTGTGGTACTGGGGCTTGAACTCAGGGCCTTCAACTTGAGCCACTCCACCAGCCCAATTTTTTGTGATAGGGTTTTTCGAGATAGGGTCTTTTGAACTGTTTGCCCTGACTGGCTTTGAACTGAGACCTTCTTGATTTCTGCCTCCTGAGTAGCTAGGATTATAGGTGTGAGCCACTTCCTCTGGTCTCTTGTGTGAATGGCCTTGTACCAACAAGGGGCTATAAGAGGAGAACATCCACAAAATATGAAGCAGATCATAGTGTCCCTGGGTTCAGGCCACACATTTGTGTGGGATTGGCAGTTTTCCTTAGCCATTGTGCTGAGAAGCACAAATCAGAGTGCTGTAGTTCAGTATTCCTGATGTTTTCTGTACATAAATGGCCTTCCTCCCTTTTGCCTTTTCATACCTTATCCATCTTAGGCATTCCTAACAGTGTTTTCATGAGTCTCTTGTAGTGGCAGTGGCCAAGGAGAGAAGGCAAAGGCAGGTGGAAAGGAAGGAAGACAAGCAAGGGATTTGAAAGGAGGCCAGTGAGAGGCCTTTGTGCAAGGCCTCAGTGCATGGGGCAACTGTTTGAAATCCAGAGAACTCCTTAGCCATCCTTTGACTTGTGCTCTACCTTGGTGGTGTGGATGACATTCCCAGGGTCAGTAGCTGCTCCCTGCTGTTTCTCAGGATTGCATCTGGGGTTGTTTCTTCTTGGGGTACCTGAGGACATGTTAGAAAGGCAGATGTGAGGACCTTACTCCAGAATCAGAATCTTCAGGGGTTGAGGAGTCCAGGAGCATGTGCTGTCCGAAGCCCTGCAGATCAGTTTGAGTTTTTGCTAGTGCGGAGGCCCTCTGCTTATGTGATTAACTTCCCATTTGCCAAACATTTAGTGCATTTCTGTTATGTAGGCACAATGCAAGGCCGCTGCAGCATGGGTCCTGCCTCTCTGGGAGCTTACAGTCTAAATGAGGGATCAGAATTGCTTTCAGATAACTAGTGTAAAGGTAGACGTGTTAAGGGCCAGTAGGGGCCAGCTCATGGCTTGCTAGCCGGTGGCCAGAGCCCCATCTGAATCCATTTAGCTTTTCTAGGCACTTGACTGACCGGGTCTGCTTTCCTGTCCTGACACATAGCCTCAAAGCTGGCAGGGTGATGAGGATGGCTTGCAGAAGGACATCTCAGCATCTCTGTTTGCATCTCCTCTCACCGCACTGCCTCTTCCTAAAAGCCTCCTATCTTCCTTTCTGTAAAAGAAGAAATTGATTTGTCACTGAGTGTCCATGCCTCAGCCTGAGAGAAATGTAAATGTTGTACTGGCCTTTAGTACTCTGCCTGCAAGCCTGGATTTAGAGCTGGCCATTATACTTTTTAGAGTAGGTGAGGTGTGAAAATAGCAGGTTGAGGAGGCAGAGGAAGCTGTTTGCTCTCTGCCTGCCTGGTGAGGGTAGAGGTGTGCATGTTAATGCAGTCCACTTACACAATGAAATAACTCCCTGGAAGAGGGACTGTAAACTTCAGTAAATATCAGAGGTGCTGAGTGCTAAAAACAAAGGCTCCTGCAGTTGTTTGACTCTTTAAGGAGATTATTTATTGGTTGAGAGTACTGGTCTGTTTGGTCATGTTTTGCTACTCATCTTTAGAATGCATGTATGTAAATTTGAGTATAAATTAGTTAATTATATCGAGTGTTTTTTTTTTTTTTTTCCTAGATTCTGGAACTAGTAACCTGGCTAGCTAACTTAGTTAAGTCCTTTGTCTGTTTGGTGGTACTGGGGGTTGAACCCGGGGCCTTGCACTTGCTAGACAGGTGCTCTGCCACTTGAGCCAGGCCACCAGGCTGTTTTGCTTTAGTTATTTTTCAAATAGATTCTCGCTTTTATGCCTCTCATTTGGTACCTTTACTCCTCCCCCTCCGCCACCCCCTGCACTGTCCACTGTGCCATCACAGTCTTTCAGAAATCACAAACTCTGTTTGTTGAGGTACCATCTAAGAAACCTTCAGAGACTTCCTGTGGCCTCTCCTTCTCTCCTGCCTCAGCCTCCCTAGTAGGTGGGATTACAAGCACCCACGACTGCACCCAGCCACTGTTTTCTAACTATCTTAGTATGCCATATGAGGCTCTTTCCAGTTTGCCTCCAAATAGTGTTCCAGCCTCCTTTCCAAGCCTTTCTTCCCTGTAGTCCAGCCCACAGAACTATCTGGTATTCTCAGAATAGATACACGGTTGCTGCTTTACATTGGTGGGGACAACTCAAAATTACTGAAAAGCATTTGTGGTTACACTGTTAGGTTGAGGGACAAAGTTTTGTCATTGGCTGGAGATCATGCACCTGGTAAGTATTAGGATTGGGCTGTACACATGGGCATTCTGGCTCCTGCTTTTACATCTTAGTACATTCCTGATGCTTTCTGTGCCTTGAATGCCTTCCTCTCCTTGCCTTCTCAAACCTGGACACTCCTCTGTGTTAGGAATTCCTAATATTGTGTTTCCATAGGTCTTCGTGCCTGTATCGGTTGGGCCTGAGGATATAATTGGTGCTAGTACTAATACTTCTAGTACTAGTTAGTAGTAGGAGCCTTTCCCAGATGTAAATTTTTCATCAGTTCCCCCACAAGTAATAAGTGCTTAATAAGCACTAGGGAATGAATGTGTAGATGGGTGAAAGTGTGGCTGGCTGGGTGGGTGGTCATTCTCAGTGGATGGTCCTTTTGGGCTTTGAAGAAAGTGTCCATTGGCCAAGATAAAGACTGGAGAATTGGTACGTGGAAGGAAGGCATGCCATTTCACCTACATCAGATTGTATCAGGGATGGCCCAGCCAGCAAGAATTAAATGCCAACAAATGGTTGCCCTCTTATTTGGATCCATGTGAAGAGTTTGGAAGGGGTCTGTTCATGGTAACCTTCTCTTAGTGTTCAAGAGTTGATTGTTTTAGCTTGCTTGTTTCGATTACTTTGCTGGGTTTGCCATAGTAAAGTATGGGAGACCAACAACTTGCACAACACAGAATGAATTCCCTCAGTTCTAGAGACTGACTGGGAGTCCTGCAGTAGTTTGGTTTCTTGCGAGGCTGACCTCTTTGCCTTACAGAGGTCCCCTTGTGGTGGGCTCAGGTGACTATCTCTCTGTGTGCCTGTACCCATGTCCAGATTTCCTCTGCATACAAGGACACCAGTCATACTGGATTAGGCCCCTGCTAAAGACCTTATTTTAATTTTACTCCTTTAAAGATCCAGTCTCTAACTATGGTGACATTCTAGGGTCCAAAGGGTCAGGACTGCAGCATGAACCTTCAGGTCCACAATTCAGTCCATAGCAGTGGAAATTTCTCCACCCAGCACTCACCTCTGCCTTTTCCTTTCCTTTCTTTTTGACAGTTTTCTTTCATGGGAGGGCAGTCAGAAGAAGTAATAGGGAGGAGAACAACATTTATTTTGTGAGCAGTTCAGGAAGAAGCCAGTGAGGGGGGTTGGCTGTTGCTGTTGGTGAGAAGGAGTTTTTAATATTGTCTATAGATATTATTGTCCTGGCACATTCTGTTCTGGTTTCCTGCACAGGTAAAAGCTAGCTGTGTGGTGAGGGCCAGAAAAGTCTATCTGAATTCTGCAGTGAAAAGGCAGTTGACCATCCTGCAGCCTTTTAACCAGCCAAGAAAAGCAGTTCTCCTCAGCCCTCCCTCCTAGAAGTAGCCGGGAGATGTGAGCACATGGAGTGGGAGGGCAGGGACCTGAAAGTTCATGGCTGACACCCTGCCTGGCATCTACCAGATGTTATGAAATAGTTGTCAAGTTGAATTGTTTTGTATACTTGAGTCAGATATTTTGTGCTTCTCTAAACCTTCTGTAAGAAGTTTTTCTCCTCATTAATTCCTGCCCTTCTCCCCAGTCCTTGATTCTGGTTTTTCTCTTCTTGTTCTCTTTTGTCGTTATCAAGTAATTTATTAAATGGAGACAAGTCAGCTAGACATTATAAATAGTTGTAGGTGTGCAGCTGAATTGAACGCTGTCCTCAGTAGGACTCACAGCTGCATGTAGTATTGTGGGATGAGATTGCACAGTATGTAAGTTGTTACACAATACCTTGCACATTGTAAGGTAAGACAATGTCAGCACTTCTGCTCCAGGCACTATACAAAGGCTAGTGTGTTCCCAGGAAACCACAGAAAGCTTGGAGGTCAGGGCTGGAGCCTCTGAAGCATTTGACACCTCCCCTGCCTGCAGTGTCATCGGTTTGCCTTTTTCTTAATGGGGAACACAACCCACGAATTGCTCTTTGACTTGAAACCTTCTGTCACATTTTAAAAGTTTCTCTTGGTCACCTGACCTTTGAAAATCCAGATTTTCTATTTCTTTCGAAGACATTTGCAAGGGTTCTTCTCCTGGTTAGCTCTTTCTCTGCTCATCTGCATGCTTGATGTACACATTTGCTCTATCCTAAGAGGTGGAATTTTTGTAGGTGTAGATTTTAGTTTTAGAATTGTAGTGCCATCGGTTTTTTTTTTTTTTATCATGTACCACAACTGTGGGAGGTAGAAGGCTATTATTTAGTAAATACCTGGCTCAATGCAGAGCTTAGACTCGGCTACTTGTAAAGGACTGCTCCGGCACACTAGGTAGTAGGTCTTATGTTTCTAATGACCAGTATACATGGCTCTGCTCTAAGGATAAACAAGTGCAAGAAATGTCACACTGCCACTTGCCTGTTGTGCACCTTTGGGCATGCCACTTAAATATTTTAATATTTACTTTCCTCATCTAGTAGTTGTGAAGGTTAAAGATATTCAGTAGTTACCTGAATGCACATAGTATGTTGGGTATTAGTCTGAATACAGAGGAGACATTTGTAAAACAAAATAGGGCTAAATCCCCACTCTTGTGAACTTAACACACTTAAACCTTTGACTGGTGGTGAGAACCCATTTAGTGTCGAACAAATGTAAAATTTTTACTAAGGAACATTTTGTTTGATGATTTAAACCTGTTGCCTTGCATAATAGGTTTAGAGAGAGCTTGTCCCCATTCTTGTTCATAGCCATTCATTTTGATGGTTTTGGTTTTTGAAAATAAAATAATCCAGGTGTGGTGGTGTATGCCTGTAATCCCAGTACTCTGGAGGCAGAGGCAGGAGGATTTCAAGTTCAAAGCCAGCCTGGGCTACATAGCAAGACTGTCTTGAAAGAAAGAGGAAAAAAAAAATGGCTAGGGTCTGTGCACCCAGGCTTGTGAACTCAGTCTTGGGTGTCAATTGCAGAGCCCCTGCTCTGGGTCATTGCTTTCTAGGCTGTCTCTGAGGCTCAAGAAGGAGCTCCCGTGAGCTCTGAGTGACATATTTGATCCTTTGAATCTCTTTGTGAAAGCCCAGTTTGTTAAGGAAAGTCTGGCTCAGAGAGGACACAGTGGTGTTGAGCTTACCAAGACCTGTCTCCTATCACTGCTTTGTTGACATCTGCAGAAACTCAAGCAGAAAGATATCCCAGGGCATCCAATGGATCAGCTGTCCTAAACTGTTTTTCTTGGGTGACCAAAAGACAAACCTTGACACTTTCTTGTCTTTTTGTGGATGACTAGTAAAAACCAGAAAGGCTCTGCAATCTTTCAGAAGCACTGTGAGTGCTCTCTGAGGGTCAGACACAGAGGGGATTAGTGACCCAACATGACTTCCTCCTGGGCCGGATGGTGGTGGGCAGTGCGTCCGGAGCCATCTCAGGACCATGGCCCTGGCAGGCGCCAGAGATGCAAACCCTTCCTCATGCAATGCTAAGTGCTGGGTCTGTGTTATTGGGAGTATTTACACTAGGGTTAATGCATAGTTTGTGTTATTTTAAGAAATGTATCAGGTCAGAAATAAGATCTCATTATGTGATAGCAATTTGTGTTATTTATTTCCTCTACTTTCTCCTAGAGAGGGAGAAAATAATATGTGATAATGAAGAAAGGCATGCTTTTGTGGCTGTATTGAATTTTGATTTAGGATACTTTAGATTATAGATGCTTTTTGAAGGATGTGGATTTTGTTTGTTTGTTTTTTGAGAGAGCCATTTGTAACTATCCAGGACGCACAAGCAGCCCTACATTGCGTTCCTTCCATTTATTGCTGTGGAGGCATGATTGTTTTTGTGGGTACTGAGAGGGGGTGTTACGTGGTTGTTTATCAGACATCTTGGTGACTCAGCGAGGCTCCTGTTGCCTGGTGGGCTGCTTGTGTACTAAGTGTGACTTGCTTCCTTGCCCAGAGCTAGGGGCATATCACAAAGCCTAGCTGTGGGGACTGTTCCAGCCGGTAAACTTCGCTGGATTGCACAAAACTGGCAGATGGCCAAGTTCAAACTACCTGGGAGGAACTGGCTTGAGGGCAAGAAGAAAGGTTTAGGGAACTCCTTTCTTCCTCCTTGGTGGCATTTATCCTTATGAAACCAGACTGAGACTCTAAATACTTGGGGTGAGTCCTAGGGGACTTTGTGCAAATCACAACCCACCTTTGCTGCCTACAGGTCCAGAAGAAGTTAACGTTGATACTAGAGGAGTAAGTTAGGTTAAGCAGGAGTAATGTTTTCCCAGCAATTTTCACCCTCAGGTCCAGTGAGGCACAGCTGACCCACCTCATATTTAGGGTGAATTTAACCTGTGAGAGTGCTATCCTCAAAGAGGATAAACCACAGACATTCAAGACTCCTTAGAAACATGCATTCTGACATCCACCTGAGTGCCCAGCAGTGCAGTAAAGTGCAGAAAGGCCTTTGCATTTTCTCTCTTTGTTGTAAGCATGCCTTCTGCCTTTAAGTAAACCAGAATTATAAACTTTATTAAGAGAAGGGTGTTGGGGAGTCAGAAATGAGGCAAAACGATGTTCTCATTTCTCAGAAAACTTCCTTGCTACCTTTTGAGTAGTGTCTATTGAACAAATCTAACTCATTCCTTCAGTAATATCACACAAAATATGTTTTCTCTTGTTAGCTTTCGCCCTTGTAAATTTTCTAGAAAAATACTAGAACCTTCCCAAGTGAACTGAATAAACCAACTCAAGTGTGAAGCCACCTGAAGTGACTTAAGGCAAATGACTCTAACTTTACTGCTTTGTGGGACTTTCTTCTTGAAGGTCAGGCCCTCTCAATTGTGGGAAGATCAGTTTCTAGTCCCCTGTTGCCCCAAAAGAAAGCAAAATCGAATTAAACAAGCCCTCTAATTCCCATACGTAATTTCTAAATTATCCCTTTCCATACCTTACTGTGTGCAGCTTGCAACTGAGTATCACTGGGAGAACTGCAGTTTGTCAGGGTTTAGATCTTAATTAGCTCAGGAGATTGAATCCTTTTGAAGCTGGATGCCACAGGTTGTTGGCTAGTTTTCCAAAAGCAATTAAAATGCCCACTGTTATAATTAAGCTTGTTACTGGTTGTATGTTCTAGTTATAAAATGTGTTTGGCAATTAAGGAAATGGAGATTGAGGCTTTTGGCTTGGCTCTTTGGGATGCAGTAGACTGGCTTTACCTTAATCTCTTAGAAGGATCACTGGTGTGGGTACCTGGGAAGGGGGCTGTATTGTCAGCCCTTCAGTGTTTATGGTTACTCCTTGAATAAGAGGAATAACTGCAGGTTTTTGTACGAAAGCCACAGTTAGAGACTGTGCACTCCTGAATGTGCCCCCTGGGTTTAAGGGACTCAAAACCTAGAGTTCCAAATTGCAGTCTTTCGGCTGTCTTAGTCCTTTTTTTTTTTTAAAGAAGCACTGTCTTATCTTTAAGGAAGCATTTGACTCTGACAATGAAAATGTGATTTATTAAGCTAACACCTCTGTTGCTGTGGTTGAATTCCAGTGCGGTTGTTAGAAGGGAGGTGTGCGTGAGTGGTACAGGTCCAACCTGTGACTAACGTCTGCTGAATGGTACAGCAGTGACATTGGCCTGTGGGAGCAGCTGCGTCTGTCACAGCTGGGCTGGTTGGCAGATACAGTTCTTTGGGGCCTACCTTGTAGACTGCATGTCTTTTATTCTTTATTTTGTCTTTCCTCTTACTGGCTCTTTTGGTGTATGTGTGTGTATATGCACAAATGAGGGACAAATGAGTCACTCAGTAGAAAGGTAGAAATCAGTATTTCAAGTGTGATTGGGTTTTTCTTGTTTATTTTATTTTGGAATTCCTTCGGCACTCAGGGAGAAAATGGACCACTTAATTTATATGGTTCCGTCCCATTGGTTTGGCCTGTTTGTGCTCTTCATGTAATTAACATAAAAACAAAAACTTACATGAATTTGCATTTAGAGCTGGGCAGGAAATTCAGACAAAAAGAGAAAAGGGCAGGGGCTTTTATAATTGCTATTTGTTTTTGAGAAGTAGTGAAAAGATTGAGTCTTATTTTAAATTTCTTTCCAGAGTTCCTTTAAGGTTGTGATTAATGATATAAATTATTTTCTAGATGGGGTAGAGAGATTAGAATTATGACAGGTGCATTTTTCTTGTGGGAAACCACAGTTCATTTGTGGTTCTTTGCCTATTTCTATGTTAAGTCTGTAGCATATCAGTATAGAATCAATGTAAAGGCTTGTGGGTCTGAGGATATTTGCTTGTTCCTTTAAATCCATTGATACAAGCACTTCCTGTGCTTCCCTTGTAACCAGATTTCCATAATTTATTTCTCTGCTTGTGAAAATGGTAGGGAAATAACCAAATTACTATCTTGGTTCCTTACTTGAGCTTTGTCATTTTTCCTGTATACAGAACAAAATACAAACAGTCTTTGCTGCAATCCTATGACAAAAGATTATAGATTCTGAGGAAATGACTAATTTGAAGTGTCTATTTGTATTTAGTATATAATATGCATTATGTTTGGTATTTTCTGGTAACAATACAACATAATTTTCTTAAAACCATATACCTGAAATGAGAGGTGACAATCAGATGAGGTTAACTTTTAAACATAAACAACATAACAGGGTTTCTAATACCCTGCCAGTCTTACTTGTAGGTCAGATGTCAGCTTTTGAGGTCCTTTCCTCCAGGCTTTAGGACAGTTCTTCTTTGTGCTCTTCATACTGCCTGCCTTTGTCCCGGCACAACTTCCTGTGGTGTTTTACTTGCTGGTTCTTGATTTCACTGTAAACCACTAGGACACGAGCAGATGATGCTATGATTTTTATTTATCCTTTTATGTTACTATTCCCTGTAAGTTATTTTTTTAAAATTGAAGTGCAGTTCACATACAGCAAGCCTCAGCTGTTTAACGTACATGAGATACTAAGTGTCGACATAGTAATTACCCATGGAACCATCTCACAGTTAGGATAATGAACATCCTCATCGTCCCCAAAGGGTTCTGCCCTCACTGTTCCTGCCCCCAGGCAGCCGGTAACCTGCTTTCTGTCCTGTACATTGACATCCCCAGCAAGTTTTATATAAACAGAATTCTATGGTATGTGTTGTTCTTTCACTAAGCATCATTATTTTAGCGGTGCTGGAGGTTGAACTCAGGACGTTGTGCTTGCTAGCAAGTGCTCTGCCATTTCAGCCCCACCCCCGTCCTAAGCACCATTATGTTAAGATTCATCCATGCAATAGTATGTATTGATACTTTCTTTTCTACTGCTGAATAGTATTCCATTGATTGGGATCCTCAGAATATAGTTATTCATCTGTTGATGAACATTTGGGTTGTTTCTAGGCTTTTTTTTCTATTATAAATGCAGCACCTATGAATGTAGCATAGAAGTGTATGGACATATGCTTTTGTTTCTCTGGGGTAAATAGACTGGGTTAGATGATGGGTATACATTTTATGAGAAGTTGTCAAAGTTTTCTCAAGTGTTTGTGCTGTTTTACATTCCTGCCTCAAGAGTGTGGTACCTCCAGTTCTGTACATTCTTGCCAAGCCGACACATGATAAGGTCAACATTCAGATTTATTTTAAGCCATTCTAGTAGCTGTGTTGTGAAATTTCATTGTGGTTTAAATTTCCCTTCCCTAATGACAAATGATGGCGAGTAGTTTGTCATGTGCTTGCCATCCGTATGTCTTTCTGAAGCATCTGTTCACATCTCTGTCCATTTGCAAAATACTGGATTTTCTTATTACTAAGTTTCAAGAGTTCTTCATGTCTTCTGGGATCATGTGCTTTATCTAATGTATGGCTTGTAGAAGTGTTTTCCCAACCTGTGGTTTGTATTTTTTTCATTCTTAACAGTATCTTCTGAAGAACAGAAGTTTTAAATTTTGATGAAGTCCAAATATCAGTTTGCTCTTTTATGAATTGTGTGTTTGGTTCATAGCTTAGAATCTGTCTAAAATTAAAGTTTTTTTGATCCTTTTTTTTTCATATTATTGTTGTACTGGGGGTGCATTGTGGCATTTATAAAAACTCTTACAATATATCATAACTGATTTCACTCCCTTCATCATTCTCCTTTATCCGCACCCCGCCCACCCCGCCATATTCCTGGGACAGTTTCACCAGGTCTCATTTTTCCATTTACATACATGTGTACATAATATTCCACCACATTTACCCTCCTTCACCCTTTCCTACATCCTCCCCCCAGTCCTATTCTAAATAGAATTTTTGGGGTGCTCAATTTTATATTTAGGTCTATGCATAATTCTGAGTTTTGTGTGTGTCATGGACCTAAAAGATTCCCTGTTCTGTTCCACTGCACCCATTCCTTCTCCAGTGCCGCACTGACAGGTGTACTACCTTTACATTGTCTTAAGATGGAATCATGTACCTTCAGCTTTGCTCTTTTAATCAGTTTTTTGCTTTGTTTTGTTTTCTTTGCACTACTGGGTTTGAACTCAGGGCCTCACACTTGCTAGGCAGGCGCTGTACCATTTCAGCCACTCCACTGCCCTTTTATATGTTGGGTATTTTTGAGACAGGATTCGAAACTATTTTGACTGGACTGGCCTAGAGCCATGATCTTCCTTTTTTCTGCCTCCTTTGTAGCTATATTACAGGTGTGAGCCACTGTACCCCTGCTTCAACCTATATTTGGGTCTTCTACTCCCTTTGCCTTTTCATAGCAATTTTAGAAATCATCTTGTCTACATCTACAAAAAATCATCTGAGTATTTTTAATTATAAAATTTAACCCATTAATTGTACAAATTAATGGTTTTCAGTGTGATATCCTTGGGATCTCAGTTGAAATTGTATTAAATATGTAAATCATTTGGAGGTAATTGTTTAGCCTAATAAGTCTTCTAACCCATGATCATAGTATGTCTTTTATTTTGGCCATTAAAAATTTCTTTTTGTGAGCATTTTATAGTAATCAGTGTACTTATAGTATACACATTTTATGCTGATGTTTAAAACATATTTTTAATTTAAAAGTTTCAGAGACTCATGTTTGAGTCTCTGTTCTTAAGATATGCTTATATGAGCTGGGGAGTAGTTCAGTGGTTAGAGTACCTGCCTGGCAAGCTTGAGGCCCTGAGTTCAAAACCCCAGTGAAAACAAAACAAAACAAAGATATGCTTATATGAAATTGTTCTGTTAATATCTTCAGTTGTGTTTTCTTAGTATCCTCAGTTACATTCTGAGGCAACCAGATTTCATCTGGAGTCAAGTGTTCATGGGTTATCAGGTGACCTCATTCAGACTTCACATAAACAAGTGACTTTCAGGCAGTGGCTTGTGTACTTTTTCTTGAGGCATGAGTTTAAAAAAAAAAAAAGAAGAAAAGATAAAGGTCTTAGAGGAATTGTAATTCAACTATGGTTGAAAGAATTTTCAGTGGTTTTTTTATACTGGGCAGAGAGCCACTGAGAGGACTTCGGTGGCTCTGGAAGCACTGTCATTTTTCTTAGCCAGAAGGCTACCAGGGATGCATCTGAGGTAGAAGACAGACAATTCATAGGCCAGTGGAGCTCTCCAGTGGGAGGCTTCTTCAAGACCCTTGGTTCTGGACTGAAGCCGAAAGAGACCTGGTTCCCCAGTGAACTTTTCCTGAAAGCCAGGCTGTTCCCACCAGAAGCCAGAGCCATGGCCTTGTCCAGTCAGCAGATTGTGTGGAGTCAGATGAGGCAGTCAGAGCAGAGATGAGGGACTGGTGTGGGGATATCAGATTCAGAGAGAGAAGGTGACTGTAACTGAATGCAATGGGCTCCTGTCTTGGTGAGTGCACAGCCAGGAGGTGAGAGTGAAGAGAGGTTCATTATTGCAGCCAGAGAGGAGCACTGGGATGACCCACAGCAGCGTCTCCCCAGCGCACAGAGCATCTGGCTTGTGCTAGGACTCATACATACTCCTGGGGAAAGACTTCGTCCCACGTGGAGGGCACATTCTTGAGCATGCTCAGTTCTATAGCGTGCTTCTTTATGTGTGACATGTTCAGTAAATGCTGGACAGGAATGTGTCTAGGCAGAGAATTTAGTATTACAATGAGCAAAGTGTACTTCAGGTCATCTACAAGGGGTGGGACAGGATGACCCAGTTTTGGCTGGCTCTTTGTAAGGTGGGCCTTACAAGAATACAAAGCAACCGTAGAGGTTCCCCACAGTCAGTGATTTAACAGGGCAGCAGCCTTTCCCCAAGCTTATGTGATTGTCCCTGAAAGTACCTGCCTGGTGGCTAGCGAGACCAGGAGGGTCACTGTGACAGTTTCCCAAAAAGGATAAATGTGGGTGATGAGTGCTTACATTAACCAGTGGGGCTACTTTCTGAGGCACAAATTCTCAGTGATTTATTGTATGAACTCATTTAATCCTCTTAGCAACCTTGTGAGGTATAGGTGCCTAATGATTCTATCTTGTGAATGAGCAGAATGAGGCCCAGAGGAACCAGGGATCTTTCTCGAAGTTGATAAAGGTGGGAGAGGAACTCAGGCAGTTGGCTCTAGAGCACAGACTCCTCGCTGCACTATCAGCCAACCAGCCAGCCAAAGAGTACCTAATATAGGGAAATGATCATGAAATCCTCTTTCTCTATGAGGGCTGGCTGGTGACCTTGAGTTTCAGTTCTTTTTACTTTCAGAAATAAGGGAGTCTGTCAATGATAATATTAACTCTTCATTTCTGTTCTAAATAGAAAGCCATTTGGAATCTATAGGGGAAGAAGTTTTCATTTACCTAAGAGCCCCATCCTCTCCCACAACTGCATGATTTATTTTAAATGTTTATTTCCAAAGTTTTTTCCTCCCTTATAAGGCCAGGTGATTCAAGCGTATGTCAAAATGGAGTTGAAGGTGCCTTTGATTTGGGATGTGGTATTGAGAGGCTGTGTTGCTGTGTGGGGCCAAGGATAAGCACTTTTCAGGAACCCTGGCTGCTGGAATAAGCAGGTATTGTGGAGCAGAGGTTATGAGCAACTGCTGGCTCCAGCTGTCAGCACTGTGTATGGGTACTGGAGAGAGTGGGAGTTGGCCTGGTGGGCTCTGTGTTTGTGGCTCTGTGTGGAAACTTGCTGGCATTTCAGCTGCTCACCCCTGTGCAGGCACAGAGCCTCACTGGACCAGAGCTCTCAGAAGAAATGAGGACAGAAGAGCCAGGCAGCATTCTGGTCTGTGTGGAGGATGGAGACCTGAAGGAAGGGCTGTAAAGAAAGACAATGAAAGGAAAAAGCAATGATTTTTGTGTATCTTGCTTCCAGGTTTTCTATATGGGGAACCATTCTTATAGAAATAACACCCATGCTTTGTGCAGGATATCACTATGGGTTGGCTGTACTCCCCAAAGTTTCATGTGCTGAAAGCTCTGTTCCCAATGCCCCACTTCTAAGCGATGATTAGATCAGATCATGGGGCACCACCCCTGGAAGGGATCAATGTAATTCTCTTAGGATCAGCTTAACTTCCATGATAGTGCATTGTTATAAAAGAACGAGTCTACTCTGTGTCCTTCCCTCTCCGCTCTCTGCGCCCTCATGCATGCCCCTACTCCTGCTCCTGCCATGTGTGATGAACTCATCAGGCCCTCACCAGGGTTTGAACAGATTATGCTGCCTACAAAACTGTGAGCCAAAATAAACCATTCCTTTATAAAGTACTCAGCCTTGTGTATTTTGTTATAGCAGCACAAAGCAGACTAAGATATGGTTGAAGATTTTCTGGGGTATGATCTTTTGGAGTGATTCCTTATTGAAGTGGGGAAGCATGGGTGACCATGCTTCATTCTTCTTCTCATTCATTCATTCTTGTTCTCTCTTTCTCTTTCATATATGTCATAACCTTCACCCCATATGCCCTGCTCTTGTTTTGCTAACATTGGGATCTAAGCAGAGTGTTTGGGAAGAGGTCATTTACTATGTAGCATGAGTTTTTTTCTCCCTATCAACAGAAAAGGCCAAGACATTATATGTACTTTGACTTTTCAACTTAAATCTTCAAAGGTTTATTGAGGGTCTTTTATAGGACAGACATGTCACATATACATAAGATGTTGCATCTGAAGGCTAATTTTAACAATAATGCTGCAGTTTGTTAGTCTGAATAAAAACCCCATCTTCCACTAATCCATATTTCTCATTTAAGAAGAAGATTATCATTGGTGAAACTTATACCAAAGTTTATTATTTTAACCTCTGATGCAAATATTACCTGTCATCCTTGAGAAGGCACGGGCAGATCAGGAACTTTGTTGACTGTATTAGTTTCCTATTCACTGCCATAACAAGTTACTACAAACTTAGTGCCTTAAAATAACATGAACTTGTTACCTGGCAGTTTTGTAGCTTAGAAGTCTAGCATGCATCTGACTGAGCTGCATCAAGGTGTCAGCAAGGTTGCATTCCTTCTGAGGCTCTGGGTGAGATTCCCAGGGTCCTGAGCCTTCCCTGCATTCCTTGGTGTGTGGCCGCTTCTTCCATCTTCAGAGCCACCCACATCAGGTTGAGCCCTTCGCAGACCAGTTTTTCTCCTGCTTAGCCACATTGTCCTCTTCTACTTTTAAGGACATTTGTGACTACCCTGGGGTCACCAGACAATCCAGGATGATCTCCATATTTTAAGATTAACATCCTTAATTGCATCTACAACTTTTATTCCCTTTTGTCACATAAAGTAACATTTTTTTCAGATTCTGAAAATGAAGACATGGGCATCTTCAGGGAACCATTATTGTACCTATTACAATGGGGGGCTAGTTTTTGTTCATTTTTCTCTCTCAGGTAAAATTACATCCTTTGCATGATGAATTGTTTCCTCTGAACATGTGGCTGTGTGTGACAGGGGTGGGAGGCTTATTACTGCATAAAGCCTTACTCTTTATTGTAACAAAACTCCAGCCACCTAAGCACTCAGCATTTCCTTTTGTAGAATCTTAGTGTTTGAACACATCTAGAGTCCCCTTAGCCGGCTTGCCCTGCAGGGGCTTGCAGACACTCATTGCATCTTCCCAAGTGGCTGTTATCCCCTTGGTTACACAAAATGGCCACTCTGGCAGGTAATGATGCCTTCTGTGAACAGTTCCGGTTTTCTGTGTAATAGTTCATGCTTTCTATTGAGGGGGAATCTCTCTTTGTAGGTTTGGAGAGCCTATTGCCTATTGGTTCTTGTTTTACTCTCTGGCTCATATTGAATAAATTTAATTTCCTCTTTCACACTTGAAGCTCTTGAGATTTTTTTTTTAAGACCACTATCATATCTCCCAAGTATTCTGACTTAGAAATCTCAGTTTCTTTAGCTGGGTCTGAGACCATAAAACAGTTCTTGAGACTTTGTTCCATTGTAGTCTCTCTCCTGAGTACAATACAACATGAAGAAGGGGAGACTCAGGAAAGATTTCATAGGAGTCTTTAAATGCCAGGGGACCTGTCACACACACACACAGTGCTGGCAAGATCTTTGCCATCACCACAGATACACAAATCTCAGGCTTTTATTGTGGCTAAAGAGATTCAGCTATAAGGAGACCCATCTTAACTTCATGGTTTGGTGTCAGGAGACCTGAAATAACCTCTCGAAGAGTGCAATGGACTGCCTTTGAGGGCGGAGGGATCCTTTGCCCTGTAGATGTGTCAGATGAGCCTTCAGCCTCATAATCTATTAGTTTTGTTTAAGAGCCTCTGCTCTTAGTTGAATACTCTGCTTTAAGTGTTCTTGTCACTGCTCGTCATTGTGTCTCATGCCTGCTTCCTCCTTGTATTGGTTCACTGGATGGAAGGCGTCATCATGACTGCTGTTAATCACAGGGGGAGGAATCTGGCTTGGGGCTTTATGAAGGAAGGGAAACAGTGACGTAGCACAGGATCATTAATAGGAAGTGGAGTGATGGTTTGATTCCCTGGTAGGAACCCTGGTATTGTTGAAGGAAAAAACAGCAACAACAACAACCCCCCCCCCTTTATTCTTTTATAGAGAGAGGCAGCTGTAATTCTAGTTGGAGGGAATCCAATTAAAAGGAACTGACATGCAAATTGATGATCAGGCAGTGTGACCATAGTAGTCCATGAAGAGCTCTGTAAAACATGGCAGAGAAGAGTGTAAGAAATTTGGCATGGGAATGTGTGTAAGAAAAAATGGAAAACGGACAGGTTGGCTACGTCTGAAAGCTCAGTCAGGAGAGACCAAAGACTGGTTGGCTACTTAACCACTTTTTTTTTTGGACTCAGGGACTTACTATAGCCCAGACTTACCCTGAATTTGAGATCCTCCTGTCTCAGCCTCCTGAGTACCGGAATTACAGACATTCACTAAACTTTTTGACATTTCGAAGTTGAGGCTTGCTTTTAGATTTCAGCTGTTCGTAATAGAATGATTATAAGTCAGTTATATGTTTTTAAATTGATGGTGATTAAGCACGGTATTCCCAAGACTATATGATGGGAGTTCAAGCCCTGTTCTTGGAAAGGAAATCTTACTGTGCCTGTGTACTTCACCTGACCTAACGATGTGTTCTGAAAGATTTGTGTCAGAATTGGCTTCTAAATTTAGGATGCAATAGGACACCTTGCCATTTATAGTAATGCTATTATGAATCATTTTCTAGTGTGAAAAATCCTTTTACAGCCAGTCATGCTCAATTTATCTTTTGAGTAAATTCATAAGTCCATATATTAGATAGCTTAAATCAAACCTTTCTTCCTCCCTTCCCTCCCCTCCCCTCCCCTCCCCTCCTCTCCCCTCCTCTCTCTTCTTCCCCTTCCTCCCTATTGGTGGTGCTGGGGTTTGAGCTCAGGGTCTGGCACTTGCTAAGCTAGCACTCTACCACTACAGCCACACCTCCCAGCCCTTTTTCTTTCTTTCTTTTTCAGATATGGTCTCGTGCTTTTTGCTTGGGCTGTCCTCAGATCGTGATCCTCCTACCTATTCCTCCCACACAGCTGGGGTTACAGATATGTACCACCATGCCCAACCCTTCAAAGTCTTTTTCTTTGAAATGAAATAGTTGTAGGGGCATATAGCAGTTAAACTTATAGTAACAGAAAAAATGCAGCAGCATTTTATAAGTCAGGATATTGCTTTTTTGGGAGGAAAATTCTAGTTAAGTCAGCTTGCTTCTGTTGTTAATATGGGAAAAGGAACAGGCTGCCCAGTGTGTCTGAGAGAGATTCATTAAGGTCTCTCAGGAACTGCAGCAGAAATATTTTGAGGAAGGAGGAAATAGGACCACAGTATTTACTAGGCTTTATTCCGAAGAATGCCCAAGAAGGTGAAATGGAGCTCACTGTGAAAACGTTGTGGAAGGCAGAGAAGCTGAGAAGACTGATACAGGCAGCAGCAGCCGTGGGAAGAGACTGAGCAGTGTGAAGCAGTCCTTCACCAAGGGGTTAAGCGTGACCAGAGCCAGCTTTGAGGAGGGGTACTGCATGTGTTACACCCGGTTCTAGGCCATTTTGCCTCTTAGAAGCTCTCTCATCATTCCCTCCTGTCTGGTGGCTCCAAGGCTCCTTCCCTGACTGTGTACAGATATGCGCCACAAGCTCCTCGTCAGGAAGATTTTTAGTGTCCGCCCCATCCAGCAGGCAATGCTACTCCCCTTCCTCTTCCTTGCTTTTCTTCAGACATTCACTCCCACCTCTGCACGTGTTCATTTTTTAAACGTTTCTGTCTTCCTCACCATTAGAAGTAAATTCCATGAAGGTTAAGGCTTCATTTATTTTGCTTACCACTGTATTCCCAGCACCCAGTCCAGAACATTCTGTGTGGGGGATGGATTTTTAGGGTATCTCTTGCATATCGTTAGTGATAAGGGCTGGGAACCAGGAGAGGAATGTTGTTCCTGTTCTGTATAATGTATCAATGTATTATGTGATTATGAGGACTGTGAAAGCTTGAGCCAGAGTGCTGGGACCTTTCAGGAATGAACTGGCTATTGGCATCACAGAATGTAAATCTGTGATGGATCTCGAATATAAATGAGCAGTGTTGTTGAGTGCTGGAGAAAAGAAGGATGTTCTAGGCTGACAAAAGAGAGCGAGTGAAGCTGGAGTGAGTGAATGTGTGTGTGTGTGTGTGTGTGTGTGTGTGTATGTGTGTGTGGCATATGCCACAGGGGACTGGGAGGTGGTTGAAGGGGCTTTGTTCCAAATATGTGTTGAGTTCTGACTGGGAAGTCTACTGAGCTGGATCTTTTGGGGAAGGAGCAATCCCCAGATTCTTCATCCAAAATAACAGTGCTTAAAGGGTGGATTAAAAGAGGGAAGGATGTGGTGGTTAGGAAAGGTGTGACTTTCCTAACCTTGAAATGTACGGGGAAAGTTGGGGATTCCCCCACTGAAGGCAAGCTCTCTTTGTTTATGGCTACTTGGTGATATTGGGTAGAGGTAGTGGCCGACATAGAAGACTAATAGTTCTCAGAACTGTTTTTTTTTGATGGCTGTGTCACTGCAATACAAGAAGAAGGGAAGGCTATTTTTGTTTGTAGATAAAATATAAAAACTGGAAAGTACCTTGGCAAAGGACTTCTTATTCCTGCACGCGTTAGTGACCTTGGACGATTCCTTGACCTGTGTGCTGCTACTTTTCTTTCAAGGATGGACTTTGTTGATGTGCCTACATCACTGATGTGTAGAAGACAGCATGATAGCTGTGAAATTCTAAGAGTGTTCCCATTAGGATTATTGGGTAATACTAGGAATCCTTTACTTTTATAGCAGTAGGTCTGCATTTTCCTTTTCCTGGAACACGGGGACAGTGAAGCAGCCAGCCTCACACCCATTTCTAGGAGGAAGACGTAAGACTTGACCATTTCCAGGAGGTGGCTGGTCGGCATAGTTTTTAAAGCCGACATCAGAGGAATGGCTTTTTGTGGCTTGTTTTCTGCATGTCAAAACACATTCTATTTTAGCAGTTGGCGAGAGCTTCGTAGAGCAGTACAGAAGCAAAACACAGGATTGGCTCCTGCCATGTGTGCTGCTGCACACTGACCTTCAGGTCATTGCAACCCCTGCCCTTTCTTCATCCTGGTAATGCTGTGGCACTGTTCACAGCAGCACAGGACACCCCACCCCAGCTAGCAAGGTGTATGGAATGGTGCATGGGTTGCATGAGTCTCTGGGACCATTTAAGAAAGTTTGGGAAACCTTACGTTTGAAATTCTTTCTTCTCTTTGAGAAAGGGAAAGAAAGGTATGTTTTTATAAAGATTGCTTTGAAATGCGTCCATTTTTTTCAGGCTGAACTCAGGCAGATAGCAGACCAGGTTAGTGGTTAATACTAAGTTCCTGGATTTTGATGGCTTACGTCCCAATTCCAGCTTCACCGTTATTAGCTCCATGACCTTGAACAAGTCTACTCACTTTGCTCATTTATAAAATGGGGATATTAATACTACCTGCCCGTTGGCTGGTTTTGAGGACTGCACGAATAAATATTTGTAAGTTGCTTAGATCAAGCACTGGCAATTGAGCTGTCTAAATGTTAGCTGCTGCTCTTCCTGGCTTTCTCACAGCCAGTGGTACCGGGGTTTGAACCAAGGACCTCATGCTTGCTAGTCAGATGCTCTACCAGTTGAACCATGCCTCCAGCCTTAGCCACTGGCCTTTCTAAGGCCTGAAGCTTGGCCAGAGCCAGGCCTTTTCTGCCTGTTATGTTTAACCAGGAGAAGTCAGAAAGTGACTTGGTGGCAGCGTTTAAGAAATGATTCAGTGGGTGTGTAATGCACTTCTGAGCATAATGCCCCCATTTACTGGCATCACACAAGGAGCCGCTCCTTCTACTCTTGTGGCATTCAGTGAAATGCAGGAATACTCCTCGTCTTCCTCCTTTGCCCATCAGAAAGCCAGCCATGCAGGCTGGAGGCCTGAGAGTAATCTGCAGCTAGTGGTGGGGTGGCCACATGGGATCCAGGAGTAAACCCTAGAGAGAGGCAGTGTGGCTCTGTTACTGTAGCAGCAGCAGGATGGTATTCCTGGTATTCCTGAGCGCTAGCAAGGGAATGTCACTTGCATTGCATGTCACATCTCATGGGTGAGTCACAGCTCCTCTGTGACCCTTGATTTGTCTGTAGAATGACTAAATGGTTTCTTGATTCTGTGGTTGCTCTAGACTCTTCTCCCTGATTTCATAAGCTTTTAGTGACTGTGAGTAAGGAAAGGAGTATTGCTGAAGGACCTGATGTAGACCTTGGCCTGTACAAATCGTTAGTTTTGTTTTGTTACTTCAAAGTTCTTGTTCAAAAGACCATGAACATTCTGTATTAGACTCGTGAGGCGTTGTCTCTCTAATCTCTCTCCTCTCCTTTTTCCCTACTGTGGTGCCCATGGTATTGCTGTTTTCTTCTGCTTTCTGGATCAGCACTTTTGCACAGAAATAAAAACATTGCAAAAGTATTGTAGCATCAGGAGTCAAGGTTACAGAATTGATTAACTCTGGTTTGTTTTGCTATGCTGAAGGAAAGAGATTTGAGTGTGTGTTACTGCTTAGGGATAAATACTAGTAACTACAAATCCCTCAGTGGTCATTCCCTCTTCTTTTGTAAAGAATTTGAATTTGTGATTTAGTTTGTGACTGTCAGGTGAATATGTGTATGAGAAATGTGAAATAGCTGGATAAAAGGGCCTTCATTGGTTGTAGAGGAGCAGGTCTTGGGGCAGGGTCCTTGGTCAGAGAGGCAAACTGGTCTGGAATCTTGCTTTGTAGTACAGTTTTGATAAGTAATTAGTTGCAATTGAGATGCATAAGCATCTGGTAACTACTTTAGACCTTTGAAACATAGCAAGAAAAAAGTCACCAAAGTTAGGACTTTTACAGAAGACTTAAGAACTAAAGTGTTTTTAAACTTTAACACTGCAGAGGAGAATTTGTTAGGTTAAAGAATTCCCAGTGCCGGGTAGACCTTTCCTGCACAACTGGAGGTACACTCACCTTTTTTGACCAGGGGTTATCCTCCATCTCTGTTGACTTTGCTTTAGGGAAAAGGAGGTACTGTGTTGCTGTTACTTTATTTATAAAATCAGTAGAGCTATATTAAGCACTGTGTGCCATGATTTGTGTTCTAAGTAAAAGGTGGTCCCAGCCCTCATGAAGCCCTTGGAGTCAGGTACAGAAGTTCAAAAGGAAGATGAGCATGTGACTAGATGAATGCAAGAGTGTGGTGGCACGTTGTTTCCAGCATGTTGACTGCCACATGGGTGTCAGTTATGCATTAAGTACTTTGGGAGCATGGAAAAGAGGGTCACTTGTGGGCCTGGAGTGAGATCAGAGAAACTTTCATGAAGGAGGTGGCATGGTAGTAATGTTTTGAACTACAGGAAGGGTTGACATGCCTGGAAAAAGATGAGCATTGACCAAGATGTGAGGATGTGGAAATGCCTGGTCCTTTTTAGGGTCCTCCAAGTAGTAGGTTCAATGTTGCTAGAGTCAGGCTTGTCTAAATGAGCCCTGTGAGATGAGAGTAGACTCTTGAAGGTGGTCTGCTCAGATGTGTGGTCCAGAACTGGGCTGAGAACCGCTGTTAGCACTCCCAGATTTCAGTGTTTCCTAGTATAGAAGTACCTTGTGAAGTGGAAATATCAGGCTCAAATCATTTCACACTGTCCAATTAAAGGACATGCAGAATATGAGTAAGGTGCAGCGTTAGGACACTTTACAGTCTTGGCTTGTATCAGAAGTTGTTGTGATGCTGAGAAACTGGAGGAGCTCAAAGATAGGAGGGAGGGATAGAAGGAGAGAGTAGATTAGCACCCCACCCCCCAAGGCAGTGGTTCTCCACTTTCTACAAATTAGAATCACCAGGGATGTTCTTCTTAGAACATGAACAATTCTTCATCCCTACTTCTGATGAATCCCTACCCACCCCTCCTACAGACAGCCACTGTTTTGAGTCTTAGTTTAGTTTTACCTTTTCTTGAGCTTTAGACAAATAGAATAATAATGATGTTTAATGTCTGGCTTCTTTGGTTAGCGGTGTTTTTGAGATTGTTCAGTGTTGTGGCGTGTGTCTGTTGATGTTTAACCATTTTCCTGTTGATGGACATTTGAGTTGTTTCAAATTGACTGTAATGAATAAAGCTGTAATGATCAATGTGTACAAGTTTGGGTTTTTTTTTTTTTGTGGGCATGAGTCTTCATTTTTTTAATGTAATTGTTGATAAAAACAGACTGTGTCAGTCAGTATGTAAGTGCATGTTTAACTTCATAAGAAATTGCCAGTTTTCCAAAGCTGCCATGCTAGTTTACACTCCTACCATCACTGTATGAAACTTCTGGTGATTCCTCACCCTGAAACATTTGGTACCCTCACCATTCCTTTGGGTGTAAAATGCTATCTCATGATGGTTTTAATTTGCATTTCTCTGATGATTAATGATGTTGAAGACGGCAGTCGTCTTTTGTGAGGTGTTGGGTGTTTCCATCACATTTTTTATTTTTATTTTTTTGAGACTGGGTTTCACTAGCTCAGGTTGGTCTCAAACTGATGATCCTCCTGCCTTGGCTTCCCAAGTGCTGGGATTATAGATGTGTACCACCATTCCTGCCTATAAGAATTCTTTATATGAGTTTGTCATCCAGTCTGTGCTTGCCTTTCCAGTTTCTTCTTGGTATTTTTCGATAAGCAGAGGTTTTAAAGTTTGATCAAGTGTAGTTTATCTTACTTCTGCTTATATGTTTCATGTCTTTTATTTTCTAAGAAATCTTTATGCTTTCCTAGGTTGTAGTAATATTTTCCCTTTTAGAAGCCTTATTTACTTTTTTGGTGTACCGTCCATCCCAGGTATTTTGTGTGATGTGAGAACAAGGGTTTGTTTCCTGATGCATTTACCCAGTTGTTCTGGCGCGTGTTCATTGAGGAGACTTTTCTTTCCTCACGGTACCCTTGGCACCTTTGTTGAAAATCGGTTGATTGCTTATGTCTGTTTCTGTTTAGCCCTATTTCTGGACACAGTTCTCTATTGATTTGCCTAGTTTTGTCCTAATATCACACTATTTTGATTATGTAGCTTCCAGGTGTAGTAGTGTGAATCTTTCACCTTTGTTCTTTTTCGAGATTGCTTTGACTATTCAGGGTCCTTTGATTTGCATTATAAATTTTAGAATCCGTTTTGCCAATTCTAAAAAGTATACCTGAGGTGCTTGCAAAACTCCATGCCAGTTAAATCAGAATGGTTGAGAGACTGAATCCAGGTTGACAGAACTGGCTAATAAGATCCATGTGGTAAAACCCTTTGAGTATTGCAAGTGCCTCCATGGTTGAGAGCCGTTGTGCTAATGGGGTTTAGAGTGGCACACACAAAAGCCATTCTGTCATGGATTCCCCGAGTGGAAGCTATTGTTGTGGAATATGTGTATCAGAAATGGGCCCCAAGTGGAAGAGATCGTTGATGCTTGTGAAGGAGGAGAGTAGAATGAAAAAGAGGTGGGGGAAAGGAATTTGCCTGGTCCAGGAAGGAGAGTTCCCTTTCCCTGGGAATATGGAATCCCATCCCTGAGGTGCTGGCTGTGTGTGGCTGCTGTCCTGATTGTTCCCTCCACTCTCATCCTTAAACCTGCCATACGTGGTAGCCTACAGACCAGGAACCTGAAAAATAAGGACTGCTCTTGGGATAGCATGAAAATGCACCATTTTAGAGCCTTGCTATCCCCTAAATTGGGAAAATGTTTGTCAGTCTGCACAATATAAGGGTAGGCTCTCTGCAGAAATAACTGTGTGGGCTTTTTGCCTCTTGAGGCTTTCTTTTTAGTTGACTACCTGTAGATAAACACTGGTTCATCCATTTTTCCCATGGGCAGATGGCTCAGCCTGAAGTGATGCCTTCTTAAAGAGAAAGGGACCAGAAGTTGCCATCCAGCAAGGTTGTTTTTTGCAGGCCCATGGGTGCTTGTTGTGCCTTTTATTTATTAAAAGTCACATTTTTCTTTTTGAAAAGAGGTTCAAACTAATCAGCTGAGCCCTCCTTCCTGAGATACAAGTTCCCTAAACAGCTGTACAGAATTAATTTCAGTCAGAGCTGGGAGAACTTTAATCTCAACTTTCTGCTCAGTGTCATGGAAAATCCTCTCCAGAAAATAGCCAGAATCTACCAGCTATGGGATATTTAAAAATTTAGATGAACATTGGATTTTTTGAGTGTTTTCCTAGGAGATGCAGCAAGGAAAATCCTTTAGTGAGCTAGATTGGACAGCACTCACAGAAAGCAAGCATCTGGTGTATTTATATTTTTGTGTATGTGACAGGTTCCTTGTACTATTTTCTTGTTTCTGTTAGAATTCTAATATGCCATGTCTAATATCAAAGCTCATTTTTTCTGTGAGGGGTGAGACATTTTAGGCAAGAAAGAACTTAAATATTACCAATTGATAACTCTTATCTGTCTATCTTCCTTCTTTCAAGAGAAAAACCATTTATAGGTCTCTCTTTAAGAAATTTTCCCTTTCCATTTTTGTATCTTTATTTTCAGGATTTACATGTGATGTGAACATTACTTTTGTGGTTGTGTAGGCAGGACTTCATAATAATTTTGAATTTTGCTAAACATTAAGAAAGCCATCTCCTAGGTTGCTATAGCTCTTCATAATCCATAATTTAGAGACAGCACAGTAGTACATCAGGTTGTGCCATACTTTATATTCTTCTAATTTTTAATTTCCAATTTCGTGCTGTTAATTCCACAAAGAACTTTTTTGTGGATAGGACTCCTCATTTGTTCCATTTTCCTCTGATAGTAGGGTGCATTTATTATTTTTGCACTGACAAAACAGTATAGTTTACAGTGTGTGTGCATCAGCAATATAGGGTGTACTTGGGAGTGATCAATCATATTTCTTTTTTTTTTTTTTTTTTTTGCGCTACTGGGGTTTGAACTCAGGGTCTACACCTTGAGCCACTCCACCAGCCCTTTTTTATGAAGTTTTTTTTTTTTTTTTTGAGACAGGTTCTTGTGAACTATTTGCCTGGGTTGGCTTCACCCCTCAATCCTCTTGGTAGCTGGGATTCCTGAGTAGCTGGGATTACAGGTGTGAGCCACCGGTGCCCAGCTATTTACATTTCTAGTAATAAAAAGCTAATATATCTCTTTTATAACCATGTCACTTAAAATTTATTCTTCCTTTATTTTTGTGTACAAATTGGGCCACATTTATATCTGTCTTCTGATGGTTTAAAGATGTGAGATATTTTGTTTATATATATATATATATATGTTCGTGTGTGTGTATATAAATCTATATATATCTATATAGTATATATTAAGCCTTTGCAACATTTCTCATGAATACTTTTCCAAATTCCTTTTTAGTTTTTTTTTTTTAATTATAAAAGTTTAAGAGGCGTTTAGGTTTGGTTGTCTTAGATGAACAAGCCTGTCACCCTGTCACTGATCTAACTGCTATTCCATTTTCCTCTCAACATTTTCTATGGTTTTATAGAAAGAAATTTCTCAAGTCTGAGTTTCTGATGATGCATATGCCCTCTTTCTACCTGTCATGCTATGAGTAAAGGTAGGCTAAGTCAGGAGCTTGTGTTGTTCGTAAGTCTTGAGAGAGGAATAGAAACAGCCAGAATTCCTATCTCAGCTTCCTGTGATGTCTGCATGTCTGTGTTTACTTCTCTATAAAGCTGGGATGAGAATAACAAATGCACAGAGAGGTTTTTTTAATGCACTTAAGCCTTCTCTTAAGCACTGTTAAGAACCTCAGTTGCAAGTGTTTAAAATACCAAATAGCTGTAACCTTTGGTTGTTAATACATGTGAATCATTATTTCTTGGATTTTTGCAAATAACTGGTGACCACATGAGATCTATGTTGTTTTGTGAAACTAACCATGACCCTATAATCTACAGATATCAGGGATTTGCATTTGGGGAAAAACAAACAAACAAACAAACCTGCAAGTTGTAGATATCCATCAGAAATATACAGTGTTCAGCCAGATCTCAGTTCTTGTCCAGGATTTGAAAGAGCATAGAACAAGGAGATTATAGGAAAAGTAAACACTGCAGTACAGTGACTAGAATAGTGGTCTTTGACAGAGACTTGTTCAACTCAGCTCTTTAGGTGAATAATTTAACCTCCCTGAGGTCAGTGAGTGAAGGTGATCTTGCTGAGTGGTCCATTTAATAGAGGGACATATGTTATGCACTGTGTGTGTTCAGACATGCTGCCTGACCTGTGGCAAGTACCAAGTATGTCCGAGGTAGTGCTTTTTTATTTGGGGTAACATTTTGTAACCATTATGGTTCGCAGAGCCCTTTTCATGTGCTGTTTCTCATTTGTAAATCTGAGTGCTTTCTATGGAATGGAGTTTTAAATGTTTCAGGGGCTTTTAATTCATGGCCTTGAGGTGGTTGTGCTTTGGGTACCTGTTCGGCTCTGTGTGCTGAGTTGGCATTTGTCATGTGCTTTCATGCCAATGTCGACTTATCTAAATTCTAAAACCATGTCAATCCAAAGGTATGTCTCATTCATCTCTGTTGCCCCCATACTCAGAGCTGGAACAGTCAAGAGGCCTCACTGTTTGTTTTGTGTGCGGCCTTAGGCAAGAAAGTCTTAGGCTTGTCAAGGCTGACCTTTTTTCATCCGTACAATGGGTAAAACATGGAAGTGCTTTGTATAGCAAATTCTAACTTCCTGTACCTCACTGGCTTGGGCACTGCAGTTGATTGTTGAATGTATCCACTGGTGTTGGAAGCTGGTGTAGGTGCTACGGACCATAGTCTTAATTTCATTATCATGAAACATTCATTTCAAAAGTGAATCTTGTTCTTGGAGGGCCAGTCATCTTGCTGGATGCTATGCCTGGCTAATCAATACCTGTGTACCTTTCCTCTAAAGCATTAGCTTCTTGGTGCCTTCAAGGTAGAGGTGAAGCTTAGGTAGTCAGAGCAGTGATGCAGCCCTGGTGTAAGGAAATAAATTTAACGTGTGATAGAATGTGGGTCTGGAGGGCATGCACAAGAGAGCTAACCAACTCTGCAAGCACTGGGGCTGGCTCTGTCTGTGGGACTTCTGAATCAGCATCGTTTCCCATGGCATTTCTTTTTTGGTGGCCCACAGTTGTATCTCTGTGTGTTTTGTTTCCTGGTTTTGACTTTTTTTCTTTTCAATTTGATTTTGTAAATGGCAATGCTTAGTGTTGGCTCTGGTTAATTTCAATAAAGAAGACTGGAATACTAGGTGTCCATTTCTGTCTTGGGAAAAAAAGTCATGTTATAGGGAATCAAAGCAAATGTGTTTAATAAAGTTCCTTTGTTCATTTTGGAAAATGGTACCTTTGTTAATCCCCTAAGAGACAATTTATTATATTCTGACAGTATCTTTGAATAGCCAAAGAAAGCATGATGTCTTAATTTAAATTTCTTCTTCTGGGCCCAGTTTTTGTTCCACAAGGCTTGTTCCTTTAGAGAGGGGACATTTTTCTCAAGGGAGAAGGGTGGTTGGATTGTAGATGACAAACATGAAGACTGCTACTTCCCGGAGCATAGATCACTGTTATGTTTCCACTTGGATGTCTACTGAGCAGGACAGGGCCTGCTTTACATAGCAGTTTGTTTTCTGATAATTGTGGCATGTATGATGTGTCTTCTTATAGTTCATACCATCATGTTCTGTTCCTGCTTTTGGGATATGGGAATTGGCAGTGGCTTAGGTGTCATGCCCTTTCTCTCTTGAGTGGGTAGAGATGACAGACTTCTTTTAGATAACTGCTGTTGGTTGCGTTGGCATTCCCCTGTTGGGTCAGAGGGCAGCAAATTTGATGAAAGAGCAGAGAGGGAGCCAGTTTTTAAACTGTGATGTGTCTCTGGATGATTAACTCTTCCGTGGCCTTTAAGTACAGAAAAAAAATATGCATTAAGAACTTAATATCCACGAGGTTTTGATTTTAAGTCTGAAGAAATGATGGCCAGCTATCGAAATTATGGAGTTATTCCATGAGTGTGTCCACCTAGTCTGTGGTTGAGAGAGGTTTGGAGATGGTGGCCCTGGTGAAGCCCTCCCCTGAAAAGGGCATAGTCAAGATTAGCACTGTTTCAGGGAGTATTTGGATAGAAGAAGAGAGCACCCCATTGAGATGTGGTTGCTAGGCAGGAGTTCTATCACTTGAACAATGCTGCCAGCTGTTTTTGCTTTAGTTGTTTTTCGAATAGGGTCTTGCAGTTTTTTGGCTTAGACCTACCTGGATCTGCTGGACTTTGATGTTCCTACTAATGTCTCCCATGTAGATGGAATTACAAATATGTACCACCATGCCTGGTTTGTTTGTTGAGATGAAGTCTTGCCAACTTTTTGCCTAGGCTGGTCTCCCAAGTAATTGTGATTATGGCAGTGAGCCACCATGCTTGAGCAAATCCTCCCCGCGCGCCCCCACCATGAAGATATTTTTAAATGAGATGTTGACTTTTGGAAGTTTTTGTTGTTTTCACAGTGCTGGTGACTGTAGTACATTGCGTATACAGTACATGATGCTGAGGAGGTGCCTCAGGATAGATACGCAAGCGTGAGCATCTCCAGGGTTGTGTGTATTGTCCCTTTCCTGCACAAATAAGGATCGTATTCCTAGACTTTGGCCCAAGGGAGTCTCTCAGTACTCAGCATTGATAAAACACACTTTCTGTGGTTTGTGTATCTTCCTTGGAGTTCCTTAATAGCAAATTCCCAACAATTCACCTTTTTCCCCTAATATTAAAGTTCTAATAGGGGCGATATGTTACACTAAAGTCAGTGTAGTTCTCCCTGGGAAGGCTGGTTTTAAATGAGACTTATTCAGCCTCTTTTTAGCTGGTATTTCATTACCGGCAAGGATTTATAATGCAATAGCTCTGAGGCGAGGCTGGTAAGAATGCCAGCTTCACTAATATTTAGAGTCATAAAATTCTGGATATTGGACAAGCCCTTAATTACTCTGAATCCGTCTTTGTCTTAATAAAAGTTGGATTGTACCCACTAAAACAAGATGGCTGTGTTTGCATCCATCTCCAAATGTAGGTTAATACCTTTTTAAAAGCTGTCTTTTAGACAAGAGCCTGGAAAATTAATTTCCCATTTTCAGCTTAGAATGAAGTGCTCCTCCACGTGTGGAGCTTGAAGGGCTGCCATTTTCCTGATGGCATAGGTTCAGGTGCCAAAAGGAACTACTCCTCCGTAGTTTTTCTTTTTTTTTAAATGTTAGGTACAGAAAAAAACACCTTAATCTGGTGCTATTATTTTAAAATATCTACTTTAGAGTAAATAGATGGAGTTTGTTTTCTCACTGGGGATGAAGGGCATGGTGAAAGGCTAGGAATCGGGGTTTCACACAGCATATTGCTATGAAGGGTTTTTTTTTTTTTTTTTTTTTTGTGGTCCTGGGTTTTGAACTCAGGGCCTACACCTTGAGCCACTCCACCAGTCCCTACCCCCCCCTTTTTTTTTTTTTTTGTGAAAGGTATTTTTGAGATAGGTTCTCTCAAACTATTTAAACTGCGATCCTCCTGATCTCTGCCTCCTGAGTTTATAGATGTGAGCCACTGGCACCCAGCTGCTACAAAGTTTTTAAACCTGTAATGTCTAAGCATTTGCCTATGAGGGTTTTCCCAGAGAGGTAGGATCTTAACTGACTTTCTCATGTGCAAGATAGAAACTTTCTTTTCCTTTTCTTGTCTCCATGGCATCTCCTTCTATGCAACCATTTAACACCACTAATTCCAGGATTCATTTCTGTGCTACAGATGGCCAGTGAGATTATAAATGCTCTGAAAAGATTTTTGTATCAGTTTAGGTCTCCTCAGTTGAGAGTTTCTATTAACAAAGTGCTTTCCCACCATTTGCGACGTAGGAAGTATCCAGTGTGCTATTAAGCACATTTCATATTGATTAGAGACGTTGGCCAGAAGGAATTAGGGACAAGTTTAAAGAGGAGAAATAGACACTAGTAATCAAATGAAAGGGAGCAATTCACATGCATCTTCCTCTTCTTGCAGCCGCTGCTGTGCAAGGCATTACTTTCCTGCAGTCAGTCTATTGACTTTATAGACATTTTTATGATGAAATATTCACGATACTAGTTAAGCATCATTTGGGGCCTATATTAACAAAGCAGATGTCCAGCCATCTCCTCGTGGCATTCTGACTCAGTAGTCTAGGATAGGTCCCAGGAACCTGACTCTTAGGATCAAGGACATTTCATCTTCAGACAACTCTGCTGCATCCTCTTGAAGCCGCAGGCTTTTATGTGTAATTTGTAGGATGTGCTTTTCCCTTTCCTGGGTTGTGTTCCTGACCCTGTATGATTTTTGTGAGCGGATGTTTCAAATAGTTTTTCTTTTTAAACCTTAATGTAGGATAACACTGCTGCTAAAGCATACTTCACATAGTTTTTGGATCAGAAAGGGCAAAAGAATGCATTTAGACACCTGTGTGGGCAGTTTCCCAGAAGTTGGTGGTTTAGAGGGATGGAACTGAGATGTCAGACTTCTTAGGAAAGGAGGTCCACCAGGTGGCCTTGTCAGATACTTGCAGGGTTATCCTAGGGAGGACGTATCACACTTCTGATGATCCCACAGAGTAGAGCTGAATGTGGAATGGATGCGTGGGGGCTGAGTGTAAAGAAGACTGGTTTAACAGAAGTACCAGTTGATCGGCAGACATCATCAAATTCTGCTTTTACGTTTGACTTACTTTTAGCCTGTGGAACTATCACCGTCCTTAAAAATAACCTGATGTATACTACTGGTTGATAAGGGACAGAGAGAAGCTACATAGGTTGAGTGGTTTAAGGGCATGAGCAGGGTGAATAAGCCTCTCTTCCCATTGCAGCGTGGTGCCTGCTGGTTGGTGGGAACTGCACAGCCTCCTGGCCCAGACTGTGAGCTTGGCACTCCTTATAGGGGCTGGCACAGAATGCAGGGCCTGGGAAAATGCTTAATCAAAGCTGTCTGTCAGTCAGTGCTAAATGAATTTTCTGAGGTATTAGAAAATCTCTCATACCTGCTTTGCAGATTAATGTTTAGATCTCAATATGGAGGGCACCAGTGCAAGACTTGGTTTTCTTGTGGCTGGCATTAGTGTTGTGCTTCCACTACGTAGAGCAACACCTGCTGTTATTGCGTTCTCAGTGTTTGTTGAACACTGTATTTGCTGAAGAAGGTGAAACTGTTTGAGATAGTCCTCGTGAACCTGTTCTTCCTTGCTTTCATGGAGAATTCTTATTCTACTACTTATCTCTCTAGTGATTCATGACCCTTCTTTCCACAGCCACTCATCCTTCCCCACTGATCTTATCTCCTCCTTCTCAGTCGGTATTTGGCAAAAGGGAACATGGGAATAGGGATGTCAAGGTGAACCAGAGTCATCTCAGAAGCCAGTGAATACCTAGCGCACACATGAATTGGGAAATCCGTTGGCTGGTTTGGTCTGACTTGGCTATTCCCTGTGATTTTCAGTGCTGTAGTATGCTCCTGCTCTCTGGGAGAAGTGAGAAGGTGTTGTAGGCTTATGGCCTAGATTAATTGGGATAGAAGCTTCTGAAATGTTATCACTTCATCTTTATCCTTGCCTGCTACTCCTCATGAAAAGCATTTGAATTATTTTAGAGGAGATATAAATTCGCTGTGTTACCCTGTGTCAGCTTAAAGCTGATTAGCATTTTGCATCACCTTTGCAACTCATAAGTCATGTACTTCCCTGGTGGGCTAGTGGTGGGCTAGGAGTCAGTGAGGAAGCACCTGCTGCAGTGCCCTGCCTGTGGTTTGGAGGAAGTTGTCACTTGCCCTCCACTGGCCTAGGAAGCATGGCCTCAAGCTGTACTTGATGCCCCTCCTCAGTTCCTCCATGGGGGTGGGGTCAGCATTGCTCAAGGTCTTATATTATGAATACTTATATGGGGGGCACCGTGCTGTACTGGTGTATAATTGATCTTTTGTATTTTTTAGTTTTTTGAGTAATGTGAACCATTTGACTCGATCAAATAACAATAGTCAGCTAGCATTTGTTGAGTGGTCATGAAGACATTAGTTCCGTGCCAAGTGTTTATGTATGCTTCTTTATGGAGTCTTACAATTATCCTATTTATATGGCTGAGTAAGTTGACTCAAAGAGAGGCTCAGAGTCACCTGGTCAGGCAAAGTCAGACAGGGTCCCCATATCCCTGTGGTGGACTCAGAAGTAAATCCCTGTTTGACCAGCATTGTTGCCTTATTGTCTCCTACTCCTGGCCTGCTCCTCAAGCACATGTGCCCTGTGGGCATTAGTTGACCTTGTGAGTGACAATGACACACTCCTGTTTCTGGGAGGAGCAGCCTGCTTTGCTCAGGGGCATTTGAAAGACAGCCCCTTGTATAGTGCCTATTGATTTTTCCTTGCCCTCCTGTCTGATCATCCCTCTGTCCTGTAGTTCTGGGATGTTACTTGTCATGCATAAAAGCCTTGTTACAATGAACCCACACAAACCATTGACATTTAAAATTAAATTGCAACAGGTATTTGTCGATAGCTACACTGCTCGTTGACAGTGCATCGCTAATTACATCCAGAGAACATCCTAACTGGGTATATTGTGCCAAATCAAATTTGAAACCTTGGCTCTATACCCGCAGGTTCATTTTGACTTGCAGAAAGTTTGGGGATCCATCAGTCCTCACCAATCTCAGAAGACTGGGTTTATGGAAACTCTTCAGTGATTCTTTTGTGCAGAGGTTCCTTGTAGCAAATGACAGTTCTGGTCTCTATTGTGTGATGCACCAGAGGGAAGGCTGTGCCTTGGAAAGGCACAGACCTGCAGATTGGAGGTGGGGTCAAATTCTCTGCAGAGGGTGGGTGCTGATTAGGTTTTAAATATTTGTGTATCTTAGCCACATTCTTAGAGCCTGCTGTTTTTCTTCCTTTCCCATCTCCTTTCTTCTCCTGTTTTCACCACCTCCCCCCTTCTCTATATGTATGTGGAGTGACAGGGAGTACTTACTCTGTCAGGCACTGTTCCTAGACTTTGTGTCTTATAAGAATCCCAAGAGGCAGTGTGACAGATAAAGAAACTGAGGCACTGAGGTACAGTTGTCATTCAAAATTTTGTGAGTAGTCTGCTCTTGTGAGGGAGCTGGTGGGCCCTGAGGTCTTTCCTGCTCTCAGGGTCAGCATTCAAGCCTGTGAGCTCCTCTGCAGGCCCTGCAAGTCGCAGTTTAGTTGGCAGGGCAATTACGTATGCTAGGTACACTGTGTTGGGCCCCAGGAGGGAGGGAGGAATGGAATCTAGTCTTTGCTTGTGCTGTACATGCTTATTGGTTTGTGGCAGGCGTGATTGACGCCAGAATCAAAATGACTTAAAGCAGCTTCCCTGGAGAAGCAAGAGCTGTTCTAACGGCTGGCTTTTTCCTCTTTGTTGCCCCAGGTCCCTTGTGAATAGGATTTAGCTGTGATTCAGCGGCTGCTGTTCTTTTGGTAATCAGTGTGGAGGAGGGAGATGAGGGCTGCTATTAATGGCTTCTTATTTTGCATTCTCCTAATCAGATATCCTGCAGTTATTAATGTGCATGCAAGATGCTTTCTGGTGTCCCTGGGTGGTTTTCTTAGGTGTACCGGACTGCTAGCTTTCTAAGATGGAATGTTTTATTAGGTTCTGGCCTAGGGGGTTGGCTGGATGGGTGGAGGTTGTTAAAAAGCACTCAGTGAAAGAAATAGAATATAAAACCAATCTTTAGGGTTGGGAACAGCAGCTCACCACCTTTACCTCCTCCCCTCCTGCCCTGAAACCCTTATCTTCCTAATACGCTTCAGATATTAAAAAAGAAACAGCAGAGCTATTTACTAGGCAGCTACATGCAAATTCTCTCCCCCATTAGTTTTAATTAGGATGAAATCACACATTTAAATAACCACTTCTCTTATAAATAACTGAACTCTGGTTTACTCTGAACCCAGGCGAATGCCTCTTAGAGTATGAATGGCCCACCTCTGAGTCAGTCTGCACCTGTACATCAACGCAGCCAGGATCCTCCTATGGTTCCACACATCTGGGATTCACGGACATGGCTGTCTTGGTGAACTTGGCGCTGTACTTGGGGCAGGTAGGATAGTTAGCCAGATAGTAAGGACTTGTAAGTTCAACAACCCTGAACCTCAGAGCCAGATTCCGCTGTTACTTCTACTGCTGCTTTAAGTGTTCCAAGGTCTTTTGTTTTTAAAAGTTCTGTTCATCTCTTCCATTTACACAGATGTCATTAACAATAGTATAATGTCAACATAGTTGAAAATAAGCATTTGAGTTGAAAGAAAAGCATCTTTGAAACTTTTAAGGTGAGATTTAGGCTATTTTTTCTGTTATTTATTTATTTGCTTATTTATTTATTTATTTATTTATTTATGTGGTACTAGGGTTTGAACTTAGGTCCTCATGCTTGCTAGGATGTGCTGTACCACCTGAGCTACACAACCCAGCCCTTTTTTGCTTTAACTTGTTTTAGATAGGGTCTTGTGCTTTTGCCTGGCTGGACTTGGACCAGACAATGCTGCCTCCTGAGTAGCTGGGTTGTAGGTGTGTACTGCTATGCCCAAACCTGTGCTGTGTCTTTCTGTTCCCTTGGTATAATATATACTGGCTATTTTGTGAGAGTGTGGATGCTGTGGTGGCATGGAGAATGCTGACTGTTTTGTGTGTGGGGTGTGTTTATGTAGAGGAAGGGTTGAGTGTGCTGTTTGGAAGATCAGAAACAAATAAGCAGCTTGGCTTCAATCCCTCAGTGGCCAAGCCAGCTAATGAAGGAGAGGACAGCTAAACTCCCAGTTGTCTTTGTGGCTAACAAGACTTAATGAAAAGCCAGAGTATTTGCTGTGGGCCAATGAAGTGGGGGCAACATCTACAGAAGACTTGTAGTTTCCAGCAACCCAAGGTGTGCTAGAGATATGACTGTCTGCCTTTTTGATCCTGGGGAGGCTTAGCTGGCCTTGTTTGCCTCTTCTAGGAATGGGAATAGTGCCAGACACCAGCTAGAGAATACCAGCTGCTGCTTCTATGTTCTGTGGACACGACTAGTTGTAGCTTTTGATCAGGACACTGTTCTTAATGAAGTCTGACCAGCGTCATTTAGACAGGAAGGAATGACAGCTGACGTGTGAGAATTTCTCTTGATTGGCAGCATTTGGGACTGGAAACCAGAGGAGGCGGGGTGTAGATGTAGGGAGGGGAGAGGTGCCATCTCTGATTGACAAGAGCTTGTCTTTATTTAATCTTCTGAGGCACTGCAGTTGAAATTTTAGGCAATTGAAAGAAAGCAAGACACATTGTGAAACATAATTAAAGATTCTTGACAAAAAAAAAACCACATTTAAATAAAAAATGTCTTTCAGTAGGAGAGTGATGCGTGCAGTGTAGGTATGAGGTTACTGTTCTTCTGGCTGTTAGGAGAAGGCTTTAGCATGGGTGTACTCAGTTTTTAGCCAAAATTAAAAATGGGTATAGGCTTATATAGTTTCAGCTGTGATAATTCTTGCTGTATTTACTATCTCATTGATTTACCAGCTTTCTTGGAAAGGTTTCCTTTGGAGAGGCGAACAACAAACGCAGTGTGTGGAGTGTGGCATGTGGCAGGAGATAATTTCTCATCAAGCTGGCCCATTGAGACTTGAATTTTAAGTCTTCATGTGCCTTGAGAAAAGATGACAAGCAGAAATGGTAGGCTTGTTTCCTAAGGACATGCGTGATGCTCTAAGCTGAATGCTAAGTGTGTGCAGTATTGTGGTAGTGTTTTGAGAATGGGCTTGGGAGCTGGGCTTTCTGGATTCGAACCCACCATTTTTCTCCTAGTTTCTTCTTATTCTAACCCTATCCCCCCCAACCTTGATTTGGTTTTGAAAATATACATTGTAGTCTTCCAATAGTTACCCTTAAAAGGAAACCACACATAAGTACTTTTTTGTTGTGTTTGTTTTTACTTTATTATTTGGTGGGACTGGAGTTTGAACTCAGGGCTTTGTGCTTTCAAAGCAGGCTCTCTACTGTTTGAGCCACACCTCCAGTCCATTTTGCTGTGGTTATTTTGGAGATGGGATCTCATGAACTATTTGCCTGGGCTGGCCTCCAACCATGATCTTAAGTAGCTGGGATTACAGGTGTGGGCCACTAGTGCTTGGCAAATACAGTATTTTCAGCCTAAAGTTAATCCACATCATACCTTCCTTGGGCAGTAGAAGTGACCACCCTGTATGTGATCATACCTGTCTCCAATCCAACCTAACATTTGTTTTTTCTTTTTTAAGCACATAATTTAAACATTATTATCTTTTTTCTAGATGGTATGCCTGGAAGTTTCTTTATTCGAGATTCTTTATTAAATCTTCTTCTAGGCTTCACAATTTCATCATCCTGTACTATATCTTTAGTATTACCTTTAGTGAGTATCTATTAGTACCAAGTTATTGTTTTTCTTCTCTTTTTTTGTTTATGTTAGATTGTTTTTCTTTTGGTTTTCTCCTAGAAAGATAGTTTGGTCAGGTACAATGATTACCTGAGCTTGTATCTAAAGCCCGTGGCACAGACTTGGCTTTAAGTGACAATTGCTGTGCAGCCTCAGAAAAATACTGGAGTGATCAGAGACACTCATGTAGTTGGGTTATCCATACTTTTATTGCCTTTTTCTGTTAGTTTTTTGAAACTTGGATTTCACTGAGATTGAGATGAGGCAGATTTAAGCATCATTACTGACTTTGAAGGTAGAAAATGTTAATTTAACTGTGAGTTCTATTGCTTGCCAGTTATTTTTGGCAGTATTGGGTCTTGAACTCAGGGCCTTGTGCTTTCGAGAAGGATGCTCTACCACTTGAGCCACACCCCCAGCCCCAACTTGTATTTACCTTTGGAAAGTTATCTTGCCTATCTAAGACTGTTTCTTTACCTATGAAAAAGTTAATCATAATATTTACTCTTTCAAAGAGTGGCTGTGAAGGTTGCATAAGAGCACATTTAAAAGTCTTAGCAAAGTCTCATGTATAGGAGGTTAACTCTGTAATATCTAGCCTGTGAACCATGTTTATGACTTTAATATACAGATCTTACCAAGTTTTCCTCTTCTGTTGTTCTAGCTATTTCTGCTTTTCTTTGCTTGTTCCCGGGTCTGTGAAAAGGTGGAGCATCTGCTGTACAGCTAACTTTTCACTCTGCTGACTCTGTGAGCCGTGTGTATGCTGTTGGCTTGGAGGCAGCTTTGATATTTGTCTTTAGGTGGGAGAATAGTTTTGCAGGCCCAGTATTTTGCCTACCTGTAAGACTCATTTCTCTCAAACTTGTTTGTTCTAGTTGTTCTTTTACTTTTTGTGTGTGTACTACTGAGATTTGAACTCAAGGCCCTGTGCTTGGTAGGCAAACACTGTGCCACCAGAGCCATGTCCTAGCCCTTGTTCTAGTTAATCTTGTGGCTTTGGGTAAGTTACCCAACCTCTCAGTGCCTCCACTTCCTGATCTAAGGGATGGGAAACTAAATCTCAGATACGAAGGATACAGGACTGAGAATAGGTCCTTCCCGATAGGGCTGTTGTGAGGATGCAACGAGCCAACCAATGCCTGTGGAGACCTCAGAGCAGCATGTGGCATAAGCAGTGCTCAGTACTGCAGCTGGCACCATGGTTGTGAGTGGGTGGAGCTGCCTTCCGCCCATGCTGTTGGCTTTCAGAATAAAGACCCATTGCTCACTAATGGCTTTGCCCTTTGCCTGTTGTTAACTCCCTGGGCCTGTGTATTAAGCTTCTACATATGACTCATTCTCATTGGTTCCTTAATAATATTGTCATGTATTTTTCAACTTCATTTTTATATACAACAAAATGCATTCATTTAAGCACATAGTTGTATGAGCTTTGAACTGTAATCACTACCACTATCAAGATATAGAACATTCCTGTCACCCTAAAAATTTCCTTACCTCCTTTCCAGTCTGTCATTCTTACACCTGGCCTCAAGCAAACACTGGTCTCTGAATTTTCTTATGTAGGACTGTGTCTAAATGGAATTATAGGTGGCGAACTCTTGTGTGTGGACTTCTTTCAGTCAATATGGTTATTTTGAGATTTGTCCGCATTGTTGGTGTGTGCCAGGAGTCCTGCCCCTTTTGTTGTTCAGTGATACCCACACTGGATGCACTGCAGTGTGTCACCCTTTTGCCTGTTGATAGGCTTTGTTGTTTACAGTTTGGGGCCATTGTAAATGAGGCTGCTGCGATCATTTCTGTGTAAGTCTTTCGCAGATGCGTTGCCATCTCTCCTGAGCACATTTCTAGGAATAGGATTTCTGGGGCTTAAAGAACCAGCATCTTTAGCCCTTTTCCCTGGTCACAGAGAGCTTAGGGACACAGTTGACCAAGGTCTCACAGCTACAGAGGCACCAAACCTGGATTCATAGTTGGTTTATTTCTTTCCCGACTTCTTTTCTGGATCCATTCCAAAGCACTAGTGATTTTCACAGGTTTAGAGCACTAGGACTCCATTTAAAATAACAATGAAACAGGCTTCTTAGGATGTTCAAGTAGTCACTTTTTGACCACTTTTAGTCAATGCTTTTGCAAAGTCTCATTCTGCATTCAGCTCCTTCTTGAACGCACAGCCCTGGCAGTTGTTGAGCATCTCTTTTCAGTCCCCATTGCCTTGGCGCTTGTTTCCGAACATGTCAGTGAGTGTTTCACTCTGCATGTGGGTAAAACAGACAGCAGGGTCTTCTCTCCACACACACAGTGCCCAGACTGGGCTGTAGAGCTGGGGAGACTGGTTACAGCACCATCCATCCTCAGTGCTGTAAACCACTGCTGGTTGGTAATGTGTCTTCTTGATGCACAGGACTGTTCAGGGAATGGAGGGCCAGGTAGGTGCAACCAGACTCTTGGGCTGTTTACCTCTGTCACCTGGTGGTGTTTACAGGAGGAGCTGATGCCAGCATGCTCCATTGCGCTGCTCTGGAGCAGAGATTCTCATCTTCTATTATCAGAGCCTAGGTTATGAAATTGGAAATGCACTTGGCCTCCCTCACACGGTTACAACTGTGCCGGAGCATTTTAATCAACTTGCTCTCATTGAAGTGTACAGTTTTTCTTCTCATTACATCTGCAAGCTCTCAAGTTTACAGACACGATCTCCTTGGCTAGACTAATATTACTTGGCCATTCTTGCATGCAAATTTAAATTTTAATATCTTGCTGTAGGTCTGTTGAGTTTTACGCAAATTCCAATATAGATTATATTTTGGATCTGTAAATTAGAAATTACATGCAATATTTATGTGGGCTTAAGAAAAGTCATCTTGCAGCTTGCATGGATCATGGCATTTCTTCTGAAGAAATGGGATTTTGAGCAATCTGTGTGGGTTAACATATTGTGCCAACTGTGTCACTGGTAATAAAAAGACAAAAACAATGCCAGTCTATGCACCAACATTTTTAATGAGATTTGGCTATTTATCTGTTGTAAGCCATTTGGGATTTACTGGGTTCTCCCATTCATTCATTCATTGAACACATGGTTACAGAAGTTTAATTGGCTCTGATCTTGGCTTTGATGATACTGTAGCAAAGCAAACAGTCTCTCTGTCTTCATGAAACTTACCTTCTACTTGGGAAAAAAAAAAAAAACTACCAGCAGATCAACAAGTAAATATTTACTATGTCTGATGGTGTTGTGTTGTGTGGAGAAAAATACTTGAGAGCCTGTGAATAAGGGTTCACTGGAGGGCAGTACTGGATGGTGGAAGAGCCCTCTAGGGTGGCATTTGTGTTAAGACTCTAAGAGGGAGTTGGGATGAGCTCTGCAACCTTTCTGAGAATGTCAGTCTAGGAGGAGAGGCTGCTCAGCACAAATGTCCTCAGTGGGCACCCTTGCCATTATTTGGGGAGTAGCAAGGATGGCAGTGTGACGGGAATGCAAAGGGAGGCGGGTGGCAGATGGGGAGGAGGAGGTGTGAATTATGTAGGGCCTTGTCAATGTTGAATGGACTTTAGCCTTTGCCTTGAGGAAGCTGGGGTACGATGGGGGCGTGGGTAGTAAGGACATTCTGGCTGTTGTGTTAAGAGTAGAGTTGATGGGGCAGCACAAATCTTCAGATGACAAACATGGGATGCCATCATCAGTTGTGACAGGTCTGGACCTTAGGTGACCAGAGAGAAGCTAGAATAGGACAGGTAGCCTGGCACTGTGGGCATCTTTGTGCTTGAGTAGCCCCAAGATTCTTTGCTGATGGTAGAAGCCTACATCTATGTGTCGCTGGGGCTACTCTGGGGTTTGCTAAGTCCTCCAGGTGATTGTTTCTGATGCAGGTTTTAAAACAGAATGCTGGGCCCACTGGAGAAGTTTTTGGTTCAAGAGATTTGGGGTCTGTCCCAAGAATTTTGCATTCTTTGTTTGTTTGAGACAGGATCTCACTATGAAGCCCAGGCTGTTCTGGAACTTGTTATGTAGCCCAGGCTGGTGTAGAATTTGTGAACCTCCTGCCTCAGCCTGGGATTATGGATTTGTGCCGCCATGCTTGGCTTATTTAGAATGATGTTGCCTTGCACATAGTAAGTTCTCAGTAAATACTGGCTGTTATATTCCTTTATAAATATAAAATGATGTGATGGAATTAAAATATGACAATTTCCTAGATCTAGGCTCTGGACTGTGGGTACTATAAGCAAGTGCTGGCTCACCCACATTCAGGTTCAAATGTGAGCAGGGTTGGGAGGGGAAGGAGGAAAGAGAAGAGGCAGAGAGAGATATTGAGATTGCTGTGTCGAACAGAATATTAGGTGGCTTTGTTCTGTTTTTTTCTTTGTGAATTAAAAAAGGTTTCAAAGCCAGTCCTGTCTAGGTAGACTATGTTCATGGAACTTTTCTTTCGAGTTCCTTATATGCATACCTCTTTCCTGATATGAGAGTTAATCTTGTGTGGACAGGAATTGACATTTGTATGGAGAGCATTCTCGTCATCATAGGGGTCTCTGCTTGGGACTCAGCTTGGGAGTAAGAGGTCCTGTTCCTTTTATAAACAGCTTTCTCTGGGAGAGCTTCTGGATTCCTTATCTCAGGAAGTGCTCTACTGTTGGGATCAAACCTCCCTAGATAAGGCATCCATATGAAGGAATGAAGTAGGAGGGAAAAGGGCCAGTGGAGTCTAGTAGTTTGGAAAAATTAAAAGCATTGCCTAAGATTCATGTATAGGAGTTAGAAGTGTAGGTCAGTCAGAGAGCATGAGGCTCTGGGTTCAATACCCAGCGCCCAAAGAACAAAATCCACCCCCCCAAACCCCAGACATAATAGTAATCGTTACTCTCATACACTCCCAGTTTTCAATGATCAGATGTATGACAACTGTATCATTTTAAAATCTGGTTCTAAAATTGCAAAGGCCATTGATTGACACATAGTTGTCACAAAGCTCTCAGAACTTGATTTCAGTCGGAGCAGTTTGGGATGAAGCTGCTCTTGACCCTTTATAGTCATTGTGTAGAGATTTCAAGAGAAATTTCAATACTCAGAAGATCTACAAACAATGACAAGAAACTTTCAGTGACTGCAGGGAGAAGAGACACATTAGTTACTAAAATAAGAGCATGGCACTTGAGTGGACTAGACAGGCACGTCCCTGAGCTCCAGCTTCTCCTTCTGTAGTTTGGTGGTTGCCAGGCTGAGTGTGGTGATGCACGCCTTTAATCCCAGCTACTTGGGAGGCAGAGGTAGGAGGATTGAGGTTGGAACATGCCCCAGATAAAAGCACAAGACCCTATCTGAGAACCAAACTAAATGCAAAAGGACTGGGACTCAAGTGGTAGAGTGCCTGCCTAGTAAGTGTGAGGCCCTGAGTTCAAACTTCTGCAGTGGAGAAAAAATAGTTTTTTAGGATTAAGAGAGAGACCTCTGTGGTGCACCTAGCCCAGTGCTTAACAAACATTGATGAGGTTGGCAGATTCGTGTCCAACCATCACAGCAGGAGTTTTTTCTCTGTGACTCCCTGTTCCCAACTCTCAATACCCTTATGAACTAGAATTTATGACTAATAGAACTTGCCCATTTAAAGTGTACAATCCAATTCACAATAGCCAAGTTATGGAAACAGCCAAGATGCCCCACTACTGACGAATGGATCAAGAAAGTGTGGTATCTATACACAATGAAATTTTATGCAGCCATGAAGAAGAACGAAATGTTATCATTCGCTGGTAAATGGATGGAATTGGAGAATTTCATTCTGGCCCAAAAGACCAAAAATCGTATGTTCTCCCTTGTATTCGGACATTAGATCAAGGGAAAACACAACAAGGGGATTGAACTTTTGATCACAAGATAAAAGCGAGAGCACACAAGGGAGATATGAGGATAGGTAAGACACCTGAAAAATCAGCTAGCATTTGTTGCCCTCAACACAGAGAAACTAAAGCAGATACCTTAAAAGCAACTGAGGCCAATAGGAGAAGGGGACCAGGAACTAGAGAAAAGGTTAGATCAAAAAGAATTAACCTAGAAGGTAACACACACGCACAGGAAATTAATGTGAGTCACCTCCCTGTATAGCTATCCTTATCTCAACTAGCAAAAACCCTTGTTCCTTCCTATTATTGCTTATACTCTCTCTACAACAAAATTAGAGATAAGGGCAAAATAGTTTCTGCCGGGGATTGAGGGGGTGGAGGGAAGAGGGAGGGGGCGGAGTGGGTGGTAAGGGAGGGGGTGGGGGCAGGGGGGAGAAATGATCCAAGCATTGTATGCACATATGAATAATAAAAAAAAATAAGGTGTACAATCCAGTTGTGCAGCTGTTGCCTCAGTCAATCTTAGGCCATTTTCATCACCTCAAGAAGCCTGTACCTTTTAGCCACCACTGGCCTATTTTCCCACTATATCTTACCCTCCCCCCCCCCCCTTTTTTTTTTTTTTTTTTGAGATAAGTTCTCACTATGTAGTCCTGCCTAGTCTGGTACTCGACATCCTCCTGCCTCAGCCTTCGGAGTAGTGGAATTACAGGCATGCATCACCATGTCTGGCTCCCTGTCACCAGATCTTGTAGACTCACCTTCCTTTCTTTTCCTTATTTCTTTTCAGCTGTGGATTGTGTTAATTTGCCTGTTGCTGGGTCATGTGATTGAAATTGTTTGAATTTTTCTATAAATAGCCTTTTTCCCTTCTCCCCCTCCAAGCATTTATTTCTTTGGGTGTGGAAGCAGCTGCTGCAGCCAACACAAGGGCTCCCCATTTTGCACTTTGCAACCGTTCCTATGGCAGCTTCATTCAAAACCGCTCCTGCACTGCTTAAGTTACTTGTTTTATACAAAAACAGTTCTCCCTGGCTTGCGGCTTCTCTGCTGCCATGTTGACAAATGTTGCTTCTAGTGAAATACACAAAAATAAATAACAGCTAGGGAGAGGGGAGCACAGAGCTAAGTGAATTCATTTTGCCTCTTGAGTGCCATTCTCGTTTGTTTTAAAAACCACCCTGGCATTGCAGGCAGGGAAGAGGGAGGCAGGAGGACTGCAGGGAAAGAATGGGCTACATTTCATTCTTTGAATAGGTCTGAGGGGGCTGGTGGAACAGACAACTTGAGAAGAATCTGGTGGTAGGGCCTGGGATGAGGAGGCTGAAGACCTAGCAGATACTCAGGTTGCCATGATGATCTGGTCTGAGTGGTCCTCAGAGTTCATTTGCTGCATTCACCTGTTTCCTCAGTCTGTTGTGGGACTCAAATTCAGTTCTGCTGATGTGGTAGATGGTGATCAAGGTGGGATTGTTTGGGCTGGTGTGTAGGATGTGTGTTGGGAGCTGGGAAAACAAAGGTGTGAAGGGGTTGGGGCTTTTGGTTTTCTGACTGAAGGTCTGCACTGAATGAAAAGGCTTGGCAAGTAGTAATTGCCTTCTGTGAGCCAGGTGTGTCTCAAACAAGCACTATCTTACTGGCTAGCACACAAAGTTGGTGGTCTTGTCGCCATTTCCAGACCAAAGAGAACAGAATTTTGAGTTGTTTTGAGTTTTGAATTGCAATAACATCAGGAGTGAAGTAAAACAGAAGCCTTCTAGATGCAGAGTACCTTCCTTTTCCAGTTTAGGGCATGGAAGGAAAAATTGCGGGGGACTGGAAAGTAAGGAGTAGCCATAATAGCAAGCAATAGAGGCCAAAACACTTTGTTTGAAGAATTTTTGTTGACTAAAAATCAAGAAAACCAAAGTGACTCCCAAGTGCACATGAAGCTTTGTTTTGAGTGGATGTGTTAAAAATCATCACTCTACCAATTTTTATTGACTAGAAGCAAGCATATCTTCCTGGGTCTTTTATCATATAACTTCATGCACATACTGGCGAGGGGTGCCCCATAAGCAGCAGCCCAGCTGGTCCCCAGGAAGGGGTGTTCAGCTGGAGCAGCCTTCTGTCCTGGGTCGTGCAGTGTTTAGTGACTTTCAATACTGTTTGCTTTCTAAATATTCTGTTTTAATTGCTATATTTTGGTCTATTGGTACGAGTGGATGGTTCTGGGGAGAAAGAGTGAGGTGGAAGCGGCTTACTGTCTTTTTATTTGGCCTTGTGCTTTTAATTTTGTTCCGTATATCATTCCGTGTGATGGTGGAAGGGAAAAAAGCATCTGGGGTGAGTGGGATGGAGAGGGTAGGTGGAAAGATGACTAGTCTAAACTTCAGGCCTTTGCCGTAAGGATCGAGCTTGCAGGATTGTTTCTCAGCTTATAAACTTCTTCAGTCACATATAAGTAGCCACATAAAAGGTTCTTGTTCAGTTTATTGCATCTTTAAACATGTCACCAGATGCAGTCACGAGGAAGTACACTATAATGTTAAAGATTACAAGAGCCTGAAACCCATACTTCCTGGGTTTGAACCCTGTCTCCATCATTTAGTGACTGGATGTGTGGACTTTACCTAATCTTTCTAGGATCTTTTGGATCTGTGTTTTGTATAGCTTCTTGGTAAAATGGAGGTTAAAGTAATGCTCATGGAGGCAAAGGAATAAAATTTAATGCAATAAAATTCTTGTAACAGTGTTGAATACATAGCATGGTTGTCCTCTGGGGATTGGTTCCAGGAGTTAGTCCATCTCCCTCTCCCCCCATGAATACCCAAGCCAAAAGAAGAGAGAATGCTGAAGTCCTTTATATAATGTGACATAGTATTTGCATGTAAACCATACATCCTCCAGAATCTTTCAGTCACCACTGTATTGCTTATGATCTATGCCCAATAGAAGGTAAATGCTAGGTAAATACTTGTTATATTGCATTGTTTAGGGAATAATGTCAAGAAAGCAGTCTGTATGTGCTTAGTAGACAGATTTTTCTCCCGAGTATTTTCGATCCTGGTTGGTTGAATCATGAATGTTAGAATATGAGCATCCAGAGGGCCAGGTGCACTCACTCAAAGTTAACTTTTGTTATGGTAATAACCATTGCAGTCGCTGATGCCTCATCTGCCCCTCTGCCTGTTTCTTCATTGTGTGCCAAAATTTTTCCCTCTCTGAAGCTCAGATGATGCCTCTGTGCTGGCTGAGGTGGTTTTGCTCTGAGTTTAGCTGCTCTGACATTTGCTCCTTGGAGTACTGTTTTCTAGCACAAGAAGCTACATGGATGACTGGGAGAGTGAGCCTGTGGGAGTGGGCCTGGCTCTCTGTGGAGGTGTTCATTCTCCCAGTGGGAGGAAACACCACTTGTCAGAACACAGCTTTGGCTTGCCCAGGATCCTGTTGTACAGATGGGGCCTAGAGTCTCTCTGGGCCCCTTGTCATGGATCCAAGCCAAGACTGTCACTTGCTGAGCCAGGAATAATACAGGAATTAGTCTTTTTCTTCTTTCTACTAAGCACTAATCAATCTACAGTTAACTCTGTATCTAATTTCTGAACCTGATCCCATGAATAACTGCCTGTGAATGTGTTTGCCAATAAAAGGATAAGTTTAAGGCTTTTAATCAATGCCACTTGCGCTCAGTATTTAAGGTCAGAGTCTTGTGTGAGACTTATTTTGATCAGGATAATTGTTGGGTTAAAAAAATGAATGGTTTTTGAAATCGTGACACTCGTGGTTGACTCCCAGGTGAATTATTCTTTGAGAGAATGGAAAATTGTCAATTTTGTAAGAATTCTCTTGCTCTCCGGTTGTCCTTTATGTCACTTATAGAAAAATATGACTTTTAGGTGGCATCTTTCTCAGTGGAAAAGAAGATAAGAGATTATTAGAAATTTTGAAGGAGGAGCAGAAGGGGAATTGGAAATGAGGTTGGGCAGTTTGGATCAATAGGCTGTGGGGTTGAAGCTGTGGCTGTTTATATTTCAGGTAATGCTAACTTGTAGTTTTATGTCGCTGGGATACCTTTCTCAAAGGAAGCTATGTTTCTTGACCAAAGACTGTGTATTGCCTAGAATAAATGCAGAGCATAGACACATGGAGGATTAGATATTGGCCTCACTGAATGGCCTTGACAAGTCACTTGCCTTCTTGTGCCCTCAGTTTTTATAATTATGAAATGGGGAGGGTAAAATGTACTCCACAGTTGGAAAACTTAAGTGCGATTGCATGTAGGACAAGGTGAAGTGTAGGTTCTGTCACACAGAGTTATCAAAGAGGGGTCTCCTTCCCTGCTCTGCAGAGTTTGCCTGGCTCCCTATAATGGACTTGTCTGGGGGGCAGTGGGATCCCTTCACCATGGAAGTTTTCCTACCCACAGGAGTGAGTTAGGAATTATTTTTGTGCTCAGTGAAAGGGCTGAGAAGAGTGATAATTCTGGAGAGGTTCAGTGATAATTCTCAGTCATCCCTGGCTGGACAGATTGGAATGTATGAAAATTGGTAGTTGGTGGAGATGAACCGGGCTCTGCTCCTTTGGCTACTGGGATGTTACCTGTCTAATGTTTCCTCACTCATTAAATGGGGATGCTGTAACTTGGGATGCTGGGAGGGTTCAGGATAAGTGATGTTTATGAAAGACCTTTGTAAGTGGCAGTGAACTCTAGAACTGTATGGTATTTTCTTCATAAGCTGACAAGTCTTTTTTCCAAAGGTCATTTAGCAAAATGATAAGGCCTTGGGAGAATAGTCTCTAATTCCAGAAAGACTTGTCCCCAATCTGTAGCTTGAGTAGCTTGTACCTAAGTTACTGGTGGGTGGTCTCAGAAGACCCTGGTGGAGAAGATCTCATGTCCTTCGCATTCGAAACAAAGAATTGGGTGGAGACACACAGGTTGCAAAGTACTAGCAGTGTTTTATTGAGACTGAGAGAGAGTGAACGAAAGGAGGCAAGTGCACTCCCTGAGGAAAGGGGAGGGCAGGTCTGGCTATGAGCCGGTGGCTTAAAAGTAGCACCTTGTAGCTCAAGAGCACCAGTTCCTTGGTTTGGATGGTTATTTATAGCAAGGGGTGAACAAGGGAAGATTTGAGTGGTACTTAGGAGTGGCTTTTGGTAATTGACTGCACATGTGAATTCAGTGAGTCTAACTAGGGGATCGTTATGCACCTGCTCCAGTTTGGGTCCAGATGAAAATGCTGTTTGTTTTAAAAGGTGCATTTGGGGCAGGTCTAGGTGGGACTAGATCATCTGTTCCTCGTGAGACCATCTGCGAGGGGGCAACCTATTCCTCATGACCTAGCTTGGGTACTTTTCCTTATTACTAGCCTGCCTTACCCAGAAGGCAAGACAGCTGGCTCTCAGGATGTCTGGGAGAGCTGGCCCCTTCCCTGAGCTCAGGTTCTCAGCCCTGCAGGCCAGACTCAGGGGTTATAATTAGAACATTGCTCCATTGTGGACCTTTACGAGCCCCAACTTGGTTTTCTGCTGTACCTACAGCCTGACAGAGGTCCATTTTCCTTTGCCTCAGCTGTGGTGACCTTTCTTAATGACATGTAGGAAGACTGGACTGGTTTTCCCTGCTTCTTGCTGCCCACTGTTCAGTACTGTCGTAGCCCGTTTGATCGCATGGTGACCTCACTAGTAACTTTGCTTGATGAGGGGCAAGTACTGCCTCCTTCCATTCCTCTCCCTACCTATGTCCCAGCTCTGTGTGTGAAGAGGTGCTGGTAGAGAAGGGTGGTGACAGCATATCCATTGGACAGATTTAGAGGCAGGAAATCAAGTCAGAGAGCCACTAGTGAGGCTCTGTGGCTGGGAGGCTTTGACTTTAACTCTGTAGAAGACAGATCTGTTGACAGATGTTATGTAGTGGAAATTGCATGAGAGATGCATTTTCAGAGGTCACACTGGCTCATGACCAGTGTGGTCATGAGGGAGGGTGACTGGTGAGGAGACTGCAAACAGGAACAGTAAGAAGATGACTGCAGTATTTCAGGTAGGAATGTGGGGGCCTTCTAGGTCATTGTCAGTGCAGGTGTTAGGAAGGTGTTGCAAGAGGTTTTGTGCACAATATTTGAGTGCCTGCTTTGTGTCAGGAACTTGAAGTATTCTACATACATTAGCTCATCTGCTTCTTATAGCAGCAGTGAGGGGAAGGTGGCATGCTCAGCTATTTTGCAAATAGAGAAACTGAGATTCACAGGGTATCTTGCCTGAGGTCCTTGGACAGCTGTATGTTGTAGGGTTGGGATTTCAACCTGACTACATACAACTCCAAGCCCTGCCTTTTTCCTACTACACCACACTGAGGTCCTCAGGACATAGCCCTCTGCAGTGGTTCTTGCATTAGCAAATAACTTTGCTAGGACTAGTCTATTAATAGGGATCTCTTTCAGCATTCCCATGAGATGAGGGAGCACAATTAATTGTTCACCTGAGGGATTAGGGACAAAAGGAGGTTAAGTGACTTGACAAGGTCACACATCAAGTGGTTTGGGGAAGAGCAGGCAGAAGTGAGGCTTGGAGCTGACAATTTTGAGCTGATAACCATGCAGAGAAGAAGAATTTTCCAGTCTCATTATATTAACCCAGCCTTTCTTCTAGCTCTTAGATTAGGAAAGCTATCAAGAAGTATGTATGCAAGGCAAGTGCCCAAGGCCAAGATGGCACAAGCGTGGTTGTTGCTTGGTTACTTTATAATCAGACACTCTTCTGTAGTTTAACTTTTAATTAAAACAAGTCATCCCCACCCAAAACTAATCATCTTTATTAAACATGGAGATTGCAGTAAGTTTGGGGCGACTTTCTCTGAGAAAGATCTCATGAAAATTGCTGAGCTTAATACTTAGAAGAATTTTCACTCTAACCCAGTTCCCTTTTCTGCTTGGTTTTATGAGTCTGCTGTTACTGTTGTTTGTCCTGGGATTACTTGGGGTGTCACAAAGATCAACATTATGAAAAGAGGCATGGGAAACCCTTGCTTTATATTGTGCTCCTATTCCTTGTCTGTCAAGCTCCCTTGGTTATCATTACTGTTCTGTTTCTGAGAGGTGAATGTTCTGGGTAGAGTGGGTCCTGAGAATAAGCTGAGCCACAGATCACTAGGGGTCTTGTGGTGAGAGTCAGAGGAACTATATTTGGGAAGGACAGTGAAGGCCAAGGTTTACAGAGATGCTGAACTATGAACCTCAATGATTTCCTGTTTTGCTAGTGGCTGTTGCTATCATGCAACTTTATGATGTTAACCCAGCCTTGCAAACAAAGACCACACTTTTGCCAACCCACAGCCATCTTATGCTTTCTCCCTAGAAGCCACAGAATAAAGATAAGTAACACTGGCCTTGTACCTGTGAGGCTGGTAGGTGCTAGTATGGTGAGTACCTGTACCATGGAAGCCCCATGTCATATGTTGGTGGAGTGATCTGGTTTCTGCAGTCAGGGTGCCAAGTACAAGGGAGAAGGAAGTGACAGCCATTTACAATGTCATGTTTAGTCTTTTGCAGATGCTCTTACAGTTTTAACAAAGACAGAGAAGAAATTATAGGGTGGGAAAGAAATGCCTACAGGCAGCCTGCTAAAGCCTAGGAAGGAGGAAACTAGTATTTGTGTGTTTTAGGAATGCTAAGCCCTTGCTTACATATCAGCAAGTAAAATATTGGCATTCACTTCTGACTTGAGGAAGACATCTCTGAAGTCAATAGAAGGAAATGCCTAAACACAGGCCTCACTCAGAAAGAAAGGGGAGCTGGGAAGTGCTCAGGATTATCTCATAAAAGCCTTTTGTGTGTTTGAAGCCTCTAATGAAATCCTGTTCTCTGGGCCAGATGACTCCAGTTGTTCTTCTTACCTTTATTGTTTTTTTTTTTTTATCTCCTTATGCTTTTGTCATCTTTTCCTATTTCTTTGCTTTGAATAATACTGATAAAAATTGACATTCTAATGCAGGTCTGACTTTCTAGTCACTGCTGGTTTTGATCAGGAAACAAAGTGGCTGACCGGTGTTGCTGATGGTGACGGCCAAGTCTTCTTTTTACATGCTAGCCTCATTCTCCTTTTACCTGTGCATGATGCTGGGGCCTCAAATGTGGCAGGCATATAAACTAGTGTGTTGAACAAGAAACTAGTGATACAGTTGTCCCTTGGCATATGTGGCAGGGGTGGGGGGTGGGGCGAGTTCCAGGACCCTTCTGTGTATACCAAAGTCTGTAAATGCTCAAGTCCCTTATATAAAGTGGGGTAGTGTTTGCATGTAACCTGCATACATCCTCCTGTGTACTTTAAACCAGCTCTAGACTAATATAGTGTAAGCACTGTGTAAATAGTTGCTCTGTATTGGTTTTAGCAAGATTAAAGTACATATTCAGTAGAGACGTATTTTTTTAAAATGATTTTTGACCCCCTTGTTTGAATCTGCAGATGCAGAACCCACAGATATGGAGGGCTGACTGTATACCTAATTTTGTACTTTAAATGCAATATTTGGGTCAGTTAAAAACAATTTTTGTTTCCATAATAAACACCAAAATCGTAGGAAAAAAATTCAACTTGAATTTGCTTCTACAAAGACTTTCTCAGAGAAGAAAAATTCTGCCTTCTCTCTCCATTAGTCCTTCATTCACTTCCTCCTTTGCTTCCTCCTTCCTTTCTTTCCTTCTTCCCTTCTTACATCCATCCTGTAAATGCTTCTTCAGCCTCTGCTGTGAGCAAAGCAGTATTTTGAGTCCTGAGGAAATCCCTGTAAAGAAAACAGAGCCCCTGCTCTTCTGAAGCTTGTGTTTCAGTCAGCTAAGGGACCGGATCCACCATGTGTTAGATGGCACTGCTGGGCCAGGGCTTTCAGAGAAGTGAGGCTGATGGTTGTACAGGTGAGGAAGGTAATGGTGGTTCTCTCAAAGCAACCTGTTGGCAAGATAGGCTGTGATTTCACTTTCCTTTCTATCTGCACAACAATCAGAGTCCCTGTATAACATTTTACCTGATGTGTAAGATTCCATTTGGATAAGGTTTTGTTAGTTATCATTTATAGTTCCTTTCTTGAAATTAGATTAGATCCCTTGGATTTGTTTGGAGAGAGAAATGAGTAATATGCAGTGCGTTTCTGCCAAAGATCTCTTTGCTGTGATGCTAACACAGTGGTGTATACTTAGTTTTTATTATAGTGGGCTTTTTTTCAGCATGCTGCTTTTCAGAAAATAGTGTATATTTCCCCTACCTCTTGTCATACCCTTTGCCTCTATTTTAATTTATTCCCCTGCTACTAGGGTTTGAACTCCTCAGGGCTTTACACTTACTAAGCAAGTGCTGTACTGCTTGAACCATGTTTCCACCCCTTTAATTTTAGGTTCTTAGAATTCCTCTTCTTCAAGTACAGATTTCAATAATATTAACACAATGAACACATATCAATTCTTTGAACTGACTAAAACCCAAGCTTATGATATTCATTCATTCACTCATTTATTTAGCATATGTACAGAACAAAGGAAGAAATGTTTTCTGTGTACAAATTTCACAGTCTTGTAGGAACTGCTTTGGTGAAGCATGGGAACACAAAGGACAATCCTCTGGGGCCAATGCTCACTGAGTAAACAGCAGTGAGCCTTCAGAAATACATGAAATGTGGTCAGCCTCGGCTTATCAGAGAATGCTTCTTGAAGGAGGCAGTCCTATCTGGTTTTGGAAGGGTGAAGAGGTGGTTGCCTCTCAGGGCCCAGGAGAACTGCCCAGCTTAATTAGTTGTGCAGCAATTACTGAGGCTCTGGTCCTCTGCAGACCTGGATATGGGGGTGACAGTCTCCTAGCAGGCTGGATTGATGGGTGGATTGACCACTGATTATTTAAAGACTGTAGCAGTTAGCATGCAAATGAGGTTGGCATCTGAACCTCTTCGTTGTTTTGTGGCTGTGGCTGTTCAATAGGTTTAGATGGATTGGCCTTCACCTTGCGCAGTGCTATGTCCCAGCATTTTGGATCGACCACTTCTTTGTATCACTAACTTTTTGGTTGGGCCTAGTTGTTCTTACATGAATCAGAGATAAACCATCGGCTACTCCCCTGCATCTCTTTTCAAGTAATCTGGAATAAGCCCAACAAGTACATCTGCTGTCACCTCAGAACCAGTGGACTGGCCAGTATGCTTCCAGTGCAGATGTGCTGGGAAAGACTGGAAAGCAGTGTTTCTCCTAGGAGTGTAGTAAAGGTCATTGATGTGTTAATTGTTTGCTGAAAACCTCAGTGAATTTTCTAATGCCTGTGTTGTTCTTAAAAATAGTCTTTTCTTTCTCTTGCCACCCCTTTCTGAGCTCTGTGAGGAGAGAGATTCTTGGTAAGAGCCGGCCTTCTTTTACTGCTTTGTGTGCTCTCTGGCAGTGATGACCCACCGCAGTGTTGGGCTCACCATGGTGTTATACCCTAACACGGGCAGTGGGCACAGCATCACCATTTCAACCCAGCAGCCCCCTTTTCATTACCAGTGCTGCATTAGGGCTTGCTTCCATTCCTTTATGTTAGGTTTTTTGTTGTTGTTGATTATTTTTTTAAGGAAGATACTGAGCTGTATGAGGATGGTGATGGTTACCATGACAGGAACAATTCCTCATATTGCTTGTTTTTCCTTAATAAGCAAGCAGTTGCATATTAAGTCCACATGAAAACCCTTTAGGTACTATTGTTTCTCTGTTTGGTGGATAGGAAAACTGAGTTACACAGCCACCTGCCTTGGGAACTCACACACTTGTGTGCTTCATACTATTTCATGAGATAGTTGACAAAATGCCTTGTGATAATTTGATATCAGGACCTCAATTATCTGGATATCACCCCTGAGCATAGCATGTTATATGTTGTGAGTCAGATCTTCACTGCCTGGGAGGAATGGGTGTTATTTAGAGTAAGACTCTTCCTTTGGTGACCCTGTTACATAATGTAGTCTTTAAGACCCTATTTTATTTACCCCACCCACCAGTATAAAGACCTCATTTCCAAGACAAGTAAGCCTTTTGGAAACTGAACCTGACTCTCAAGTCATTATATATTCAATTCCTGTGGCTCCTTTTTATATCTTGAGAAGATCCCAGTACACATAGAGACTTTGAATTCCTGTTTTCATTTTGTGTTCTTTTGATTTCTAGTCTAATAGAAGAAAGAAAAACTGTTAGTTTTGATAGTTAACTGGACATGAAAATCACTTATTCCTTTATGAACTTGTGAATTCTCTTCCATCATCTGATACGATGTAAAGCAGAAGAAACCTACAAAAACACAAGCATCATACCCTGTATGAATCCTGGTTATACCAACACCAGGATGGAGGGCAGAGTAACGTAACTTCCATGTAAAGAGCTCCTGCTCATTTAAAATAATGACAGTAAGACAACCTTAAAACCATCTTGCATGTTAACTGAAAATGGGTTTCGAGAGAAAAAAACAACTCAAATTACATACACCCAGTTGTAGTTATTTGGTGTGATGTGAAAGGCAGTTATCAAGAGCAGGTGGTTGTATATAGACTCCATGACATAAGTTGCCCTAAGGGGTTGCTAACTTTTTATTCATAGTTGACCAAGCACTGAGAGAATGAAGTTGCTTTCCCCTTCCTCTCGGCTGGCTTGGATCTGTATGGTATCCTTGAATTGACTAGCCAAAAAAATCTAGAACTTGTAAGACTAACATTAATGTGTGTTTCAGCTGCCTGGAAATGCCCCAGAACTGAGGATTCCTTAGTCTGTGCTTGCCCGGTTCTCTGGCTGCAGAGAACATCTGGGGTCTGTGTACCTTCATCTGATGGTAAAGCCCTGAATTCAACCCCTAGTATGGCAAAAAAGAAAAAAAAGAAGCTAGTGAATTTGCAAGTGTTCCACAGCACTATTCATTTTTACTCTCAGTATAAGGTAGAATTTATCCTGTGAGCTCTGGCAAGGCACAGGCTCCTGGCAGAAGACGTGCTGCTAAGGCTGTAGTAATGGAGGCTTGGTTTTTTGAAATAACATTAAAAGAATGACATGTGACAGAAATTTTAAAAATCACACGAAAACTAAACATCTTTCCAGGTTTAAAAAGAAAAGGAAAAAGCCCAGTCTGATAGTGTGCACTTGCAGTCGCAGCCCTGAGAAGGCCAAGGCACAAGGATCGCTTGAGTCTAATAGTCCTGGCAATGTAGCCAGATCTGACTTCCCTCCACCCCAGCAATAAGGAAATCTTTATTCCGAAAGTATATCCTGCATAAAGCTTCCCTTGGGTCCTGTGAACGGGTTGGGTTCTTGTGAGACTTGCCTGTCTTTACATGCTTCTCAGAAACACTTATCATTGTGGAAGAAACACTTTTTTGTTTGTGTGAAGTCATAATACAGAGCCCATTCCACTGAGCATCTCCATCTCAGAGCTTGTTAATCAAGCAGAAGAAGTGAAATTCAGGTTTTATTTTCATACCTCTAAATGAGTGACTGCAAATGATGAACTTAAAAATAATAATGCCACCTCGTTCTTGTATCACACCTTTTAATGAAGAGTTTAAAAATATTTAAGGTGAACCTTCATCAGGATGTTTGAATTGTTTTGTGTGGTTGACTAGTACAGGGTGATGTCTCTCCTGTGCTGAGGGAGATGCATGGGGACCTTGGAGGCACTGCACCCAGTGATGCTTTGAGGATGATTGGGTCAAACCTCTTCAGATCTAGGGATCTCATTTTCCTCTCAAACACAAGCTGTGGGTATAAGACCAGGTCTGCTGTGAGTGTAGTAACTGAGCTTGTAATATGTACCTTAGTAATAATACTTAACCACACTTCTCAGTCCATTTGAAGACCTCCAACTCTATTACTTCTTCCCTGCCCAATCCTAACTGGCTGTCACCGCTCTGCATTACATTCCATGCAGATGGAACTCTGGGTTTCCATCCTGTGTTGACCACTTAGAGGCTGGTTGATTCCTGGCCACATTACTTTGCTTTCCTGTGACTTCATTTCCTTATCTGTAAAGTGGAGTTCATAAGAATACCTCTCTTAGGGTCTTAGTGAGAAGAGTTAATGTACATGATACGTTTAGAAGAGTAGTTGATGTGTTGATACTGTTTTGTCAACATTATTATACTCTCTCTACTTTGTGCATAGCTCATACTCTGCTTTCTGTACTGATGTATTTAGCCAGCTGCCTTCAGTTGTGATGGGTTCCTCCCAGGCTGAGAGTCCTTGGACACTATAGGTAGCCAGTGCACATCTTGTATTGAGTTCCTACAGGATTGAGTTAAGAATCCAAAGCAGGGGGCTGGTGGAGTGACTCAAGCAGTAAGAGCACCTGCCTAGCAAGTGTAAGGCCCTGAGTTTAAACCCAGTGTTCCCTTCCCCCAAAAGAATCCAAAGCAAGGTATTGCCCATTCTGTCTTTTAAAGCCTTTGAAGTTGAATTAAGGCAGATCTTACTTGTTTCTTAAGTGATGGCCTCACCAAGGCCACTCACCCATGCTTACTCACTGGGTGGCCTGATAAGGCCAGTCACTCAAGGCTATGGACTTCATTTTATTCTTGCTGAAATTACTATCATAAATGAGATGGTGTTTGATAATTCTTTGAGTAATTTGGGCCAGGGTAATACTAGCCAGTAATTTCCTGAAGTGCCATGAAGTGGCAGGGACATGATTTATGTAGCACAGGCCCCTGCTAGCTGAGATGAGCACTGGAGACCCAGCTGTGCCCTGGAATTGCGAATGTCTGCCAGAGGAGCTGTTCCTGTTCAGAGCTGGGTATTTGGTTTTAAAACCATCAGGGGGATTCCTGTGGAGATGAATGGTGAGGTATGGGGCTGAACCGGCTGGTTATGGACTTACCCCAGCAGGTCAACTGGAATGAGTTCAATTGGGATGAGGACATGTTGGGTGGCTGATACCCTGATTGCACGTGCTAAATTAAAATGTAAAAGTGCAGAATTAAAATGAAATGAGTATGTGGGAAGGAGTGATTTTTGTTTGTTTGTTTTTTAAAAAGTGGTGCTTGGCACTTTCCAGCCTGTTAGGAAGAGCTGTATTTTCTAAGGTAGGTACTTGACAAAACCAAACTTGTATGACTTTAGGCAGAAAATAGCACTTCACTTTTCAGGCAACAACTGTGTGGTTGTGAGAAGCCGGTTTCAGGAAGCTGGTGAATTCTTGACTTGGGCTCTGAAATAGGAACAAGCAGCCCCTTAAATATAAGCATGCCATGTAAAGAAGCAGCTTTGGCCCTGACATCTGTGGTTTTAAGGGCTCATACCTCCATTTGGGTAAGAGCTGGGGTGACTTGACAGTCTCCCAACAGAATCTGAAGGTATTGTTGCAGATGTGGTCTTCCCAAACCTCTCCTCTGCCATGGAGGTTGCATCACTAGAAAAGTGTGTGAAGCAATCACCTGTTACTCCTGGATGCTTGAGGGGGAATCAAACACTGGATCAGGAAGCAAGTGACCTGCCGGTCGTGTGTGTGTGTGTGTGTGTGTGTGTGTGTGTGTGTGTGTGTCTGTCTGTCTGTCTCTGGCTGCCGGTCGTGTGTGTGTGTGTGTGTGTGTGTGTGTCTGTCTGTCTGTCTCTGGCTGCCGGTCGTGTGTGTGTGTGTGTGTGTGTGTGTGTGTGTGTGTGTGTTTGGCTGCCGGTCGTGTGTGTGTGTGTGTGTGTGTGTGTGTGTGTGTGTGTGTGTGTCTCTGGCTGCCGGTCGTGTGTGTGTGTGTGTGTGTGTGTGTCCGTCCTGGCAAGGTATGAGGGATTGGGTGTGAGGGGGTTCCCTGATCTATTCTGTACTAAACATTACTAATTAGAAAGGGTGGCAAGAACTTTTGAGAAGTTAACTCCTGTGTGGATGTGATCACACTGAGACCTTAGGCCTGTGAAGCTGTCAACAAGCCAGACAAGGGCCAGTTGCCTTTTCTCTTTGGTCAGTGCAGAAGCCATGGGGCCAGGAGTGGGCCAAGTCACGCTTTGGATGTATAATGTCCTGCTCCATCTTTCTATCCCTGGCTTATGAACATGATCATTGGCAGATTCCAGCAAGCCAGGTAACTTCCCTCCAACACCTTAGCAGTAAGCCTTACAAGTTTTATATTTTAGGTCCTTTGAGATTCTCCATATTTGAAGTACATACTGTGCCTCATATCTCTTATTTCTTTGTTTTCTACATTTTCCAAGACCGGTTTAAATGTCATTTTGTGAACTTTCTCAGACCCTCCCATTGGACAGATTTATTATTGTAACCCCAGTGCCCCGCTCTGGGATTCTTGTCAACACTGCTTCTGACACATCACAGTGTAATCACCCAACACTGTTTCTCCACTGATTTAATCCACTTCTATGCAAGTGGATTGGTGTAATGCTCTGTCCACTGCAATTCTCTAGAAGATGTTTAGTTTTCCTGACAAGTCACTGATGCCATGGGATGAGGTAGAATTAGTACTTTTAGTCATGACCTTGGCTCCAAGTAGCTATTTGGCTACATCTCTTCCTATTTTTGTCAGGTTGTAGAGAAAAACTGAATATAGGTTAAAAAATATATATCTTATAGGTACTTTGCAAAATACTTTACTTATGTTAACTCATTTCATTTTGCATTAGCCTACTGGGATTCATTTTAGTGTAAGGTGATGAAACAGAGAGAAGGGTGGATAACCTGCTGAGCTCCAAACCAGGTAGCCTGTGGATGTATTTTTTTTCTGCATGACATGAATGAGCTCATCTTCTAGTTACAGCTGTGCAGAGGGAGGACATCACTAGCTCTTCACTTGCAAGCTGTGTGATACAGAAGAATGAATAGGAAGAATCAGAGTGGGAATACTGAACCCTTGATAAAACCAGACTTGAGACTGAGTCCTTGCATAAAGTGAGTGGGGGAATCCTGAGCTCTTCTTAAAACTGGACTTGGCAGGGAGACTGAGTCCTTGTGTAAAAGAACCAGATTTCAGTTAACTGGTGGGGATAGAAGGAGTGATCAGTGAGGTTGAATGCTGTTGGACAGGGTTTGAGAGACAAAACTGACTTGAGGAAGGAGTAGGCTTGAGGGATAATAGTCCCAGGGGAGGAAATAGAAGGATGAGATGCTGGAGAAGACAGATCCCTTCAGTGAGGGTCTTTGGTTTCACATAGCCACCAGGGATGGGAAACGAGGCCTGATGGGGTAGGTTAGACTCAGTGACAGCCTCATAGACTGGGCCTCAGGTGTCCAAGCTAGGAAATGTGGGCAGAGTATGAACACACATGTTCACTTAAGCTCTTTTCCACATTCCATGCAGTGAAGCAGAACACGAAGGAAAAATCAACAAACATCCCAAGTCTCCCGACACATAGATCAAAACATATTGATAGTGTCTTGCAACTGATAATTTCATTGAACTGGATGAAGGTTAAAATTGATACACAGAAATACCCCTGATTAACCTTATGTGCTGCTGTCAGTCTGACACAGCTGGATAGACTATTGAATAATCTATTAAGTATGTCACACTTGAACAGGGAGTGTAAATCATATTATATTATTTCAGCTGTAATTAGGTGGGAGATAAACTCACAGATAGATGAGTTTGGTGAATATTCTTTAGCGTGTACATAGCATCACTGGAATTTCTTTCCCTGTTCTATGGGGAGAAAGAACTTGACTGCCGTCCAAGTATTGACTGCCATCCAGGAAGTGGGAGGTTGAGGGGTGACTTACGTAGTTTTCACAGAGTGGGTTTCATTTATAAACTGAATGAGATTAGCTGCAGTCTTCCTGAAGTTAATAGCAGTGGAAATGCATCATTCTGCATTTAGCTGGAAATAGCTAGCGCTCCAAACTGGAGACCCAGTTCCTCAGGTTATGATATGTTTACATGTGTGTCTTCCTCTCCTTTCCTGAAGCTGACTGCTGCCTTTACTGTGTGGGAATGAAGGGCGCAGGCCAGAGCCTGTGGGTGAACAGAGCAGCGTACTGTCCGTTCATTGGTGTTCCTGTTTCCCAACCCACACATTAAAACTGATCACCGAGAATACATGAGGGACATAAACCAAGGCAAAAATGATAAATTGTGTTAGAAGAGGCCAGTGAACCTGTCATAACTAGGAAATGGAGATCATTGTAGACCTTTCATCACATGGAAAGTTAATTGTGAAGAGTGAAACACACGTTAAACTCGCAGAAGTGCCAACCTCATAGCATGTGTCTCAGTACATGGCATTTGCTTTTACAGTTATAAGAAAAGTAGGTGGTGTTTGTGGCGGGTGGTCAGGGTGTATGAATGTGAAATTCAAGAGCATAAAGGCCTGTGACTGGTATAGCTGTGTCTTCTTCTAGATGGTTAGCATACAGTGAAACAAAAAGTAAGTTCAAGGACATGCTGCTAATGTCAGAGCATGTTACAAGCTGTTTATTGTGGATGCCTTTCATTGACTAGCTGTGGTTTCATATTTTGTGAGTTCTTTTCTTTTGTTTGTGGTGATGGTGGTTTCTCATCGTTGTTGGTATTGAACCCCAGACCTTGTGCATGGTTAGCATACTGTCTACCTCTGAGCTTTTTATTTTGTTCTTAACCTATTTGATTCATTTCAAGTAATGCTCTATAAATATAACAAAGTATCTTTTTTCACTTTTGAATTATAAATGAGGACCCTGGAACTTTGTGTGGGTGTCAAAATCATTCATCAAAAACCTATGTAATACTAGGTGCTTGGTGTACATGTGTAAATGCTTTTGTAGGAAGGGTGGCTTAAAGTCATTTCTGATTCCATCTTCGGCCTTGAGTGAGTGCCTAGGGATTTGCAGAGATGGGTGGTGGAGTGCAGTGGGAGCATTCCTGTGGCTAAGCTTGCTTTTGGTTGGTGGCCTTCTCCTTCTATGGGGTGGAGGCAGCAATTTCAGCTGGACTGCTGAGCGTACGGCACGCTACATGGAATTAAATGCAGTTGTCCTGTTTCCCCTGTGTCACAGCTTTGCAGAATGCTTCATGCAGCACTTTTATGAATTTCCTAAGTAGTATACCTCGTAAAACCAGGATTCCCAGACACCTGCCAGAGAGCAATAGAAGGCTAACATTTCCCACTCTGGGCTAGGTGCTTGTCTCTCATTGCATTGTATAATCACTTTCTTCCCATTTCCTTCCCACCCACCCTCCCTCCCTCTCATTCAGCTTTACTCTAGAAGGACTTAATGGCACCATTTAAAGTTAGAGGATAAATGTAAAACTGGATTAGTTGTGAATACCAATAAGTTGCACTTTAAGAAAAGATTCCACAGAAGGCAGGGTAGGTTGAAAGGAGCCAGTTGGTTTTAGAGTAGATCACAAAAGAGAAAGGTGTCTTCACCTGTTGACCCCTCTGTACATGGAGCTGTGAATTCGTAGGGTTGAAGGACCAGGGGAGAGGGCTCAGAGCTTGCACTAGGAAGAACTATGGGTGACCATCTCTACAGTTGCCCATGTACTGGCCACTCTGTACTCAGGGCTCCTGAACATTTAATATGAACCCTTCCCTTGCAACTCTTAAAGCACCCAGAAATCTTTCTGCAGGTATCCATAGGCTTTTCATGGGTAATTCATCTTTTTGCTTAATGACCTACGTTCAAGAAGAGTTTTCTTTGTACATTAGCAGATGCCTAAAAAGGGTAGTGATGAGAATAGGAATATGGGGTTCCAAAGGAAAAGTGAAATAGACTTGAGATACTTAGTAAAAAGTGCATACTCAGTGCAGTGAGGACCCAGGCACTGTGAACAGGAGTACAAGATGTGAACAAGCATAGTTTCTGCTCTCAAGGAGTCCAGCCCAGAGACTTAAGTGCAAGGGAATGGACCGGGTATGCTGGTAGCAGAGAACAGACAGTACTAGTTCTGTAGGTCAGCAGGGAGGGCTTCTAGGGGACTCCATGATTGTAGTAGGCTTGGAGGAGAAAATAAGGAGATAGGTTGCCAGGGCAGAGGAACAGTGGTCTCCTGGGAAGAGTGAGAGGTGGAATCAAATGCAGAAAGTGGGTTTTTTGGTTTTAGCTTTACCATATACCTGCTTGTCATGTGACTGATTTTTTTTTTTTAATAAGGGAAGGAAATTGGGATCCCCATGTTTCCCTCCCTTTTGTGACTCTAACCTCTGAATAACTGAAGCTTAGAGCTGGGGTGTGCACACTTAGTAATGAAAGATCCTGTCTGTAATCCTAACTACTCAGAAGGCAGAGATCAGGAGAAGCAAGCCTGGGCAAATAGTCTGTGAGACCCTATCTTGAAAAAAATGTTTAAAACACACACACACACACACACACACACACACACACACACACACACACACTCCATTGTTAATCATATGCTCATGATAGTCCTAGCTCATTTCTGTTGCCCTGCATCAGAGTTACTCTGTGGCTTTTTTCCTCTTGGCCTCATTCCTTCTTCATTCAGTAAATATTTACTGACTTGGTTATAAACAACTGTGCCATCTGACAGAGGCAGAGGTTCTTCCTATCATGAACTCAGTGTTCAAGTGCAATTAACTTTGAAAATAGAGGCCAGTTTCAGATTCTGAAGAGCCAGTCTAAGAAGTAAGGATTTAATGATTTATACCTCTCAACCCAGAGAGGATGCCAATGAGTTTCTGAATTTTAGCCTAAGGCAAATCAGTTTGATTCCTGTGTTACTTCTTTCTGTTTATTACTGGAGGATAATGCCTTAGTGTATCTGAATAAAATTTTAAAATGTATACATAAAGGTAAGGTTTATAAGCTTTGGGTTATGTGAGAGTAGAGTATGTAAGAATGGGGGCTCAGGGAGCCAAAACAGCATGATTTTGAATCCTAGCTTCACTATTTATGAGCTACGTGATCTTGGGCAACCTACTTGAACTTGAAGTGTCTCCTTTCCTTATGTGGAAAATGATGAAAATCATTCACACAATAAAAGTTATTAAAAGGAGTAAGTGAGCTTAGTGCAAATAAAGTGTTGAGTGAGGTGTGTGGAACATAGTGTTAGCTATAATTGGAGAAGTGCCTGATTGACTCCCAGGTTGGTCTGATTTTTCTGATGATACCCTGGAATAGTGTGACTGTTTTGTTCCTTCTTGTCCAAGCATCAAAGTCATTGAGAAGGTATTTAAAAAATATACTGCTTAACTACTTCCAGATAGAATTAACTCCATTTCCACTAAATCTTTCCCTTAAACTAAAAGCCTCAGCTATAACATGGCAAAGAAACTTATGACTCACTTAGTAGGAAGAAGGCAGGCTTCCTATAGCTTGGGGACTAGACCATCAGTATGTTGGCGAATTCCCTGGGCTTCCTTGCTGACGCCCATGCATCTGGACTGTGTGTTGTGAAAGGCTTTGATCCAGTAAATACCAAGAGGCACAGATGAGGGAAAAAAAAAAAAAAAAAAGAACAGCCTGATTTCCCTAGCCAAGGTCTGGGGAAAGGGTGGGCTAACCACAGAAACCCTTTTTGACAATACTCCTACTATTGCAACCCAATACCAAGGGGAAACCACACCCTGGATCCCAAGGCTCACCATGCCAAACAAAAAGCTTGATCTGCCATTCTGCTCCGTGGAAGCAGGCAGTGCCCTTCAGTTCTCCTGCTGTCGGCAGAGCTGAGCATGGCACTGTCCTCCACCCCAAGCTTGGTGGAATAAGGTGGTCTACAGGGCATTGCCAGGATCCAGCCTTCAGCTGAATGGAGCCCTCAGCTCTGAACTGCAACAAGAAAGCATTGCGAGGTCAGCAGTCTTCCCTGGCTACAGTGAGCTGACAGGCATGTGATCTGACACCTCACCTGCAGCAAGGAGGCAAGGGCCAGTGAGGGCCTCATTTTCAGAGAGTAGAAAGGTAGCAGCAGCAGGGCCAAGCAGAGATGGGAACATCAGGGCTGGAAACTGCACCAGGCAGTGCCCTGTTACCCACGGTAGTGTTGCTCGGTGCAGAGGAAAGCATGCTTCATGCTCCCTCCATGCTACATTTCAGCAGCCTGCCAAACAGAGATATCCAGGACAAAGAAAAAAAAATTACAAGAACCAGGAAGATCTCAACATGAGTGAGAATAGCCAACAGATACCAGTGCTGAGATGAATCACACATTGGAATTGTGACAAGAATTTTAAAGCGGCCAAGATAAAAATGCTTCAACAAGCAATTTACTTATTTAAACAACTGAAGAATAGGACATTTCAGCAAAACGTCCGTGGGTTCAATGTGAGGGAATGGTTTTCGGATTATCAAGATATTTGGTGTCTTGATTGTGGTGTCTCCATTTTGTTCTCAGCAAGCTGTGCGCTCAGAATACGTGCTTTTATTCTAAGTGACCTGCACCTCAGTTAAGTTGATTTACAGAGATGTATGGGGCCAGTCTTCACACTGAGACTCTGCTTCAGCGTCTAGAATAGAGTCTGAGCAGTTTCCTTGTTTTAAATGAATGCCCCAGGTCGGCAGTGGTGCCCTCAGGAACTCATTGTCTCTCCAGAGGAATCTAGGCTAGTTGTGAATTGTTCAGAATGTGAATCTGTTAGCAATCTATGCAAATAGAAACTTGTTCCGGTAAGTTATGAATTACCAGATAAATACTTGAAAGAATAAACAGAATACATAATTAGAAACCGTTAAGTTATTATCCTCACATGGAAATAATTTTTTAAAGCTTTTTGTTGTTGACTGTTACAACGTATTCTTAAAAGCTGTACATTGATGATGCTGCATCATGAAAAGCTGCACTGTTGTGCTTTTGCTTTTTCTCTCACCTAGCCACACCTTTCTCTCCATTCCTTCCGAGGGCATTGTCTTCCAGATAGCTAATGGCAGGGTGGATTTCGCATTTGCTTGTGGAGCTGCCCCTGCGTTGGTAGTCATGGTTTTCATCAGTGCCTCCCGAGGGTGGTGTGTGTGTCACCATCCTGCTGTCCACAGTTACCACAGCTTCTAGGTCTCTCCCACTGGCCTCACTTTAACTTGATGGCTATAATTTTGCCTTCCAGGCTGCATTTTCTAGCTGTACCAAGGAAACCTATGGGGTTCCCCCACTGATGGTCCACTTCTAGTTCAGGCCCAGCATGAATTGTCAGCCTCCTTACCTTCTTACTCTTTCCCTTCACTCAGCGTGTTGTGACTGGTCCACCTAGATGAGCACAGCAAAGTGTTTGAGATATTGGGGTGAGGGTGTTGTCTTTGGTGGTGGGGAGTTGTTCTGGGGTATGCTTTTATTCCATGGTACAACTTTCTAGGCGCCAGGTCATTTTCCTGAAGCAGAACTTGTCAGAGCTGCACTGGGAACTTAGGGGGTGGTATGGCCATTTGTGTCTTCCACCTGGGCCAGGAGAGCTGCCAGAATTCCTTTGGGTCCTAGATGGAAAGTCAGTCTTTGAATCTGAATCCAGATTCAAAGTAGCCACAACTAGGTGTCAGAGTGATATTCCCAAAGCTCTGTTTTGACATTGTACTTTTGGAAATACCCTGTCTGATTTCTCTGCTTTTAAGTGATAGATGCCCAAGATTGGCCTTTGCTGGAGTCACCAGGGATTTTCCTTGTCCAGCCACAGGCAGCCATGATCTTTGTGCCACTCTTGGGGACTCCAGTCCTTCTTGATACTTAGCTGGTCTTTATTTTTGTCATGTGTTTTTGTACAGTCATGGCTACCATTATCAGATGACTAATGTCAAGGGAGGTCAGGCACAGTTACAGCCTCTAATTGTGTTGATTTTTTGGTAGGGAGCTGTTTGTGGGAGAGAAACAAGCATTAGAAATGAGCTTCAGTCTGCATGAAGGGGCAGTACACTTAAAAAATTTGCATGTGAAATCTGTCTCCAAGTCTCTAAGTGGATTGTGGTTTCTAAGAGGATTCAGGTTTTGTTTGTTTGCTTGTTTTTTTGCTTAAAGTAGAACCAGCATTAGTAATGGGGAGAGATAGAGGAAAATACATATTATGACTATTTTAGGAATAGCATTTTGACAGGTGGTTAGTTTTGTGTAACTGAAGTCATTCAAGGAAGGTTAAGGTATGGCAAGAAGATATGGGTATTGGAGCAGCCTCTAAGAGTATTTTAAAATTTCATCTTCTATTTTTTTGAGAGAATATAAGCCATGAATGTAGCTGTGGAGCTGTGGAAATGGTTTCTTTGTATTTGCATCTCTGGCTAAAGATGCAGCCTGCTTGCTTGTTCTGTAAACCTGGACACCAGTAGCATGGAGTTACTTTGGAAACTTGAGGTGGCCATGACACATGGCTGCACTTTGTGTCTGCCTGCCTTTCCCTCTGAGATGCCTATGTGAGCAGGACCCTCCCTACCCCTTGTGTTGTGAAATGCAGTCTTTTTCATGTGTGATAGGCATAGCCAGTTCACCAATCATTAATCCTCCCTGGAATCCAGGTGGCTTGCTCCATTGGCCCCCATTCTTACTTACGATGGAGAGAAAGCGACTATTTGAGTGACCATCATAGCTTCTTTCCCCACTTGCCTTCTGTGGGTAGAACAACTTAGCATATTTGGAGATGTGATGAAGGCATGGTACTTAAAAGGGACTTTATAAGTCCATGTCTTTCCTTTGTTCTTGGGCTCATGATCTCATTGCTGTAGCTACCAGGAAATCAGGGAAGGCTGGTGGTATGTGAGGTCTTAAGAAATAAATGTTATCCACCCCTCACCTTTGCCCCATGCCATTTTCTCATTGGTCATGTAGGGGCTTCTAGTCCTTTTAAGTTTTCTGGTTATGTTAATGGAATGATTATATTTATTTCAAACTGTCTTTTCATACATTTGTATGCTTCACAATTCTGAGAAAATACTTTGGTTTGACTTAAGATCTTGCTCCCTGGTCCTGGTGGAAGCAGCTAGCTAGCATTTCTTGAGCAGTTTCTATGAGTGCTTCTCTTGGAGGGAGACAACTCCTTGGATGGCTGGGTTTTACAGAAAAACCACCCTATAGGCACAGCTGTTTTATTCTAAGGCTTTTGAACTTTGATGTTGAAGAGCTACTTGAATCTTTGATGAGGCCAGTGCAGTTTTGCACTCAATAGGTGATCAGTCAATGTTGAATTTTAAAATAATTTTCAAGTGACTTTTATTTCTTTCTGTTCAAAAGTAGACTTGGGGAGAAACATTCCATGTCAGGGTACTTTCTTCTAAACCTCCTCCCTGTAACGCTGAGTGAAATGTGGAGAGTCTGTGTGGTGTGGGGAGAGTTGATCCATGTGGGTTGGAAGGGAATTGGCAATCAAGTTTGGGGGAACAGACCACTCATGTCAGTTCATGTTGGCCCAGGGCCCTTGCCTTTCTCTTCCCTCTAAGCTAATAAATGTCAATGAAGCACCTACTTGTGTAGGCACAGCACTGGCTACAGAGATATGTAGAAATGAATAGAAACTACAATTACTGTCTTTGAGGACTTGTTGTCTAATTGCACAGGTAAGACCTAGACACCTTAAAAATGAACAACCAGTGCAGTAATTCTTAAGGATCCTTAGACTGTCTGATGTGGTCGTTCTCACGCTATAGTGGAGGTCTTGTTAAAATTCACATCTCGGGCCTCAGAGTTTTTGACTGATGTGGTCTGAGTCCTGAGAATTCGCATTGCTTCCTCTCTTTTTCTTTTTTGCTGTACTGTTGCTGATCCATCCCAGGACCTTGTGCATGCTAGGCAAATGGTCTGCCACTGAGTTACTCTCCCAGCACCTGGGGGTGCTGCTGGTTCAGAGACCACATGTGGAGAAGCACTAGTCTGATGCAGTGGTTCTCAGCCTTGGCCATGTTAGAATCATGTAGGGAGATTAAGAAAACGTGCTGGAACCCCACTCCAGATAGATTAAGTCAGTATTGCTGTGGGGTAGGATGTAAGCATTTCTTTAACGTTCCCCAGATGACTGTAAGGGTTAGTCAGGCTTCAGACTCTCTGTCTAATGTGTGTCATGGACACAACTTTAGATTCAGAGATACGCAGTATTTATGGGCTCCCCAGATGGAGACATTCCAGAGGAGTTACTGAGTCTGATGTCAAAAAATGACAAGTGAAGAGAAAGGCATGCTTTGGGTTCTTGTGAAGGTAACGACTATGAACAAGTCAACTTGGTTTCTAGCTTTTCTTGGGTCAGGTGTGTGAGCTTGACAGCCCTCAGTCAGGAATCATTGTGGTTTCCCACTCAGCAAAGGGCCAGTGGGACTGAGGTGTTTGTCACCACCATCAATAACATACTTCAAAAACCACCTAGTCTTTCTGGTTAGATGGGCTTGCCTGCATCCTAAGGGGGGGGGTAGAGAGAGAGAGAGAGAGAGAGAGAGAGAGAGAGAGAGGGAGAGGGGAGGGGAGGGAAGAGGGAAGAGGGGAGAGGGGAGAGAGAGAGGCTGTGGACTGTAGAATAGTGACAGTATGAACCTTGAGAAATGACTATCATTTTTGCATTTAATCTTTTTTTTTTTTTTTTTTTTTTAAAGTGTAAGGCACCGGGTATTCCCAGGCCGTCTCCCATCCAAGTACTAATCAGGTCCGACCCTGCTTAGGCTTCCAAGATCAGATAAGATCGGGCGCGTTCAGGGTGGTATGGCTATAGACAGTTCATCTTTTTATGCCTCTGTTTTTTCATGTACAAAATAAAGTACTGTACATAGTTGTTACTGCTCACTGTGTGTGAAGACCAGTACAATGTAGTAACACTGTTCTTTGCATCTTGGGTTCCCTATGCTCTGTGGGCCTGACACATAGTGTTTGCTCAGTGAATCCACGTTTGTTGAGTGAATTGGAAAGGTCATCTTTTCATAGCAAGTGCCTATGTACTAGAAGAGAGAGAGAGCAATTGTTTCCTGAGCTTCATAAAAACAATGCCTCCTTATGTTTCCCAGCCTAGGCGAGAAATCTGGTATTCAAAATAAAGGAGTAGACCTTCAACAAATAATGGATGGGAATACATTTTCTCAGCCTACTTGTCATCAAAAGAGGTCTTTCTTCTTCAATTCCAGTTGATCATTAGTCACATCAAATTTTAGGTGCTATTGTTAAATTTTATTTTAAATTTTATTAAGTTAAATTGATTATAAAATAACCAGGACTCTAAGAATAAGTCTGTGTTTAATTTCTTGGAACTACTAGAGGCTTTGTAATAATAAATTTCATAGGACTCAGAAGATATAAAATAAATATTGGTGATGGGGTTTAGAGGGGTCTCCATCCACTGGTGCTGGAGGGGAAATTCAGCACTGGATTGGCTGGATTTTTGACCAGTGGCAAAGAGCGGGAGGGCCAGTAAAGAAACCCCACCAGGCTATTTGATGCTAATTTCACAGGTGGGTGGTCACTGTGTGCCTGCTGTTGTTATTTATAGAGCTGTAAATGAATGTAGCTACTCAAGAGAACCTGAGAGGACAGGCTGAATCCTAGTGGAGTGGGAATGGCACAAAAGTAGACTCTAGGGACAAGTGGTCATTGGTGAGTGTCATTGCTAGAGTTAAATGAGACTCATTAGCGGCTGTCATGATTCCCACTCTCACTTCACTGCCATTCCCAAGTCCTTTGGAAAGCACAAAACAAAACAGACTGGAACAAACCCTGATATACTCCCTTGTTCCAGTGATACCACTTTTGGGCATATATCTAATGGAATGTGCTCCAGGATATGATAGAGCCACTTGCACGCCCATATTTATTGCAGCACTATTCACAATAGCCAAGCTTTGGAAGTAGCCCTGATGCCCCATGAATAAAGAATGGATTTAGAGAATGTGGTATATATATACACAATGTTTTATTCAGCCATAAAGGAGAATGAAATTATGTTGTTTGCAGGTAATGGATGGAACTGGAGAAGTTCATGTTAAGTGAAATAGGCCAGGCTCAAAAAGTCAAAGGGCACATGTTTCCCTTCATATATGGAAGCTGGACCTATAAGTTAAATGTACATCATCTATCTATCTATTGATATAAAATCATATATATACACCTATATATACACACATACACACACACACACACACACACACACACACACACACACACACACACATATATGTATAGTGAGAGAGAGAACAAAATTGTATTAGTCTGTCTGAGGGGACTATGGGAGGGACAGGGAAAGAAAATGTTAAAGAATGAAAAATACTAAAACAATTATCTATATATGATATATAGGATATAATATAATATACTGCACTGTAAGCTGGTGTATATTAGGGGAGCATGGTGATAGAGCATGAGTAAGTAATGGGGGGAGGGGTAATTTGATTAAAGCATGATATATAGAGACCTGAAGTACCAAGGCAACCCCCCCTTGGACTATCAATGTAGACTTAAAAAATTAAAAAAAAAAATTGAAGGTAGGTCTTTTCCAGAGGTGGATGGTGAAAGGGCAAATGGGGGTGAATATGGGTGGATGTAGTTTGTACTCATATATGAAAACAGAAGAATGAAACCTGTTGAAATTGTTCTAAGAAGGAGGAAGGGAGGAAGAGGGAGAACAATGTAGGGGGTAAATCCTCTAAGATATATCATAAACACGTGTAAATATCATAATGTATCCCCTGTATAACTATTAAATGTTAATAAATTAAAAAAGAAACAAAAGAATAAATTTGGGTTGATAGGACTTTGGTCAGGTTAACTTAGATTCCTACTTCAACCACAATTCAGAATGCTTGTGACAAAGCTATAAATGAATTAGAATTAGATTTCAAAATGACTTGATCATTTTCACTTTCTTACCAATGGGGGACCTAAGGTCATAGAAACAGCTCAGTTTCAGTTGGGGCTGAAACTGGAACTGATACCTGGACCTTGAATTTCCCACTTATTTCTGCCATAATAGTTCTGTAAATTTTTTCTTTGTTACATTTTCTAAAAATTAGTTTGTCAAAAAATGATTCTATTGCTTTTATTTCTTGAAATGAAAAAGTGTTAAAGCAAATCCCTCTATTGTTAATACTAATTCATCTGCCCACCGAGTAATGACAATACTTCTTGGGAAAGAAAGTACACTTGTCAAGGTCCTGGGGCCAGCCAGGCTGGAGGTGCCTACAGATGACACAAGGAGGCCATGGGTACTGTAAATCACAGCTTGGTCTTGACATTAGCACTGCGGACCAGCTCTCCTAAGGAGAAGGCTGTTCTTCCCTGCCTTCAGCAGCCTGTTGGCAGAGGACTAGAATAATTGTTTGTTTAAAGTTTTATTTAGCTGCACAGAATCGACAGGCATCTTTATTAGAGGATTTCCAGTCTCTTGAAGGCTCATCACCACATTACTTGTGATCTAACCTCAGTGTAGACTGCAGCATCTGGTTTTTGTTTGTTTTTCTCTCCTTCCCTTCCCACTTGTTTCAAAGGCCACACACCAAGGTCTGGAGAGGAGTTGCCTGTGGGCTGGGAATTGACTGCTTCGCTGTGGCCGATAGGACAAATACCTGTTGGTCATTCATTCTGAGACCACCAAGCTCTAGTGTAAAGACCTGAGCGCTGACTCTCTACCAAAGTGACTTAAAATAATACTCCATCTGCACGAGGAGGCAAGGAAATTTACTAAGTGTTTCTAAACCTTCAGAATAACCTGGGGGAACTTGTTAAAAACACATGCTACCTCTGTGGGTTCTTGGTCAGTATGTCCAACATGAGGGCTAGGGTTTAGAACTTCTATTGCACTGAGTGCTAGGGTCTCATTCAGTCCTGATGGTTTAGGCATGGTCCCTACCAATGGAAGATGGATTTTAAGCCATTAGAAATTTATTTGTAGCCATAGTCAGCTTTTTTATTTGCCTTGTATGTGTTTTGAATCCCTAAGACCTTTCCCTCCAGGGGGTTCCCAGGCTGTACTCTTAGCCTCCCTGGTTGGTATACACCCAAGGACTGAAGGATAATTTTCTTCTTGATTTTTAAAGAAAAGCTAATTAAGCTGGGAAATGTGGCATTAAAAAGCATACCTTATCTTATGACCAAGTATAACTCTTAGAGAGTATCCTCTCATTGGGAAGGAGTAGGATGATATGTTGCCTTGTATTTGAACTGTTAATTAGGGTCAGCTGTTTGGTAACTCTTGTTCCTTGCAAGAGTAATTCTCATCTTTGAAAAGCTTTGTTGAGTCCCTAGGAATTATTTAAATGGACTATAAACCTGTCTAGCTCAGTAAGGGGATTCTAGTTGGTTGGACTTGTATATCAGCATTGGTTTAGACTTCTCTCACCTGCCCTGGGATTTACTTCTTACCCATACCCAAAACCATAGTCCTTGAGAGATGGGGTTCCCTGGGTATGCCCAGCTCTGCTACATGTGCACAGAAATCTCTTTGACCTCTTGAGAAGATGTTGCTTATCTTTGATGTTTTGGCTTCACTTACCCACTTGACACTGGCAGGCCTGCTGTGACTTGAAGCTGCAGTGGCACTGCAGTGATGCTGTCCTTCACCTCATTGTGAAAGTGTTGGAGACACTGAGAACATTCATTGAAGAGGAAAGACTTCACAACCCGGATGTCAGTTCAGTAGGTAACAGACCATGGTGATTTCTTCTTGGGTCCTCCTAGCCACACAGTTGACCCTCAGCTGGACACTGGCCATTTAAGTCTATGCTTGTTCTCCAGCTGTAGAGTGCTTCCCATTTGGCAGGTTTCCCACTGGGATTCAGTTTCCTGGCTGCTGCTGTTTGTTGCTCTCACACTGAGTTTTGCGGCATCTTTCCAGGCTCTGCTTGAGTCTTTCCCAAACAGAAGAGGTAGCAGAATGCTCTGCCCTTCCCTCTCTTCTTTTGGATATTCTATGGCTATTAGGGAAGAACTTTGTATAAAATAAAATGAGGCCAAAGGAAAGTAGCATGCCTATGGCATAAAAATGCTGTTAGCAAGCTTGAGGCATATCAGAGACATTGGTCCTAAGAGTAACACTTACTGTCTTTCTGCTATGAGGGTCCCTCCTCCCATTTCCTTCACCTGTTTTTGAGGTCTGGAATTTATCCTGAATTTAAAAATGGACTGTTTTTGATCATTTGCATACATAGGACCATTCAGCAGGGAATACATATGCAGACTGAGATGTCTCTTAAAGCCAATTTGTAGTACAAGTCATTTGAAATGATTTCCTGAGTTAGTAATGCATTTCTGCTTCAGATTCCGTGCCTGGGTTTATGTATTCATCTCCTGTTTTACCAGATGATTTGCTTTTATTGTCCTACTAGGAGAGCCTACCCCACCTCAACCTTTACCCGCTATCCCTAGACACTTGAGGGTGTGCCTGTTCACTGAGAGTGAGTAAATAGTTATGATGCTACCTCCAGTGACATCAAGCATAAGCCACACAAGCTTGGAAACACAGAGACCCTTGGAGTCTAGTACAGTCCCCCAGCCTGCTTGGTCAAGCCGCTTCAGAAAGGATCATGTGGACCTTAATATTCATTTGGAGATGTCCAGTCAGATGGATGGGCAAAGTTCCAGTGGGAAGCAGCACTTGATTGCCCATGGGAAAACTCCTGGCATGTTCTTTCCCTAACAAACTTGGTGTATCTGGCCAGAGGAGAGCCTGTCTTTCACAAGGTACAACTGTCCTTTTGCAGAAGAGAAGGGGCAGATGAAGCGGTCATTAGTGATGCAGGGTGGCATCTAGTTAGAGGCCCCGGGTTTGTTTTGCTTTTGCCCTACTGCCTTTGCCTTTTCCTCCTTGGAGTTTGCTGCTGTTTTTCCTCTGTGGCCTGAGTGGCTATGGCCTTGGTTGAAGGTGTCTAGTCTACCCTTGGACAAGCTGTAAAGGAGTGGCACCAGGAAGAGTGTTTTGATTTCACAGTTCTGTTTCTTTAAGAGGAAATGAGCAGCTGGTAGATCCAGAACTGTGCCAGGGGGAGCTGGGGAGTTGTTACTTGTAAATGTAGAGGAAGAAAGGAACAGCTATGGGTAGGCGGTGCTGGATGTACAGCTGATGCCTTTAGAGAATAGGGGCTTGTCTTTCTGTGATTCTCTGATAACCGTGGAGGAGGAAGGAGGAGGAGGTACATGGCTTGTTGGGGTTGAACTCCAGCACAGAAGTTGACATTCCTCTCAATTCACCAGTTTAGTAATTAATTTTGTTGATCTTTAGGTACGGGGGATATAGTGATAAACAACAAAAGTCTCTGTCCTCATAATCCTTAGAGTGTGTGTGCAGAGGGGGGTGTGCTGCTGAAGACATTTATAATGGTGTTGGTGCTTACTGCGGAAGGAACAAACAGCAACAGGAGAATGGAAATAGGGAATAATTTGAGGAAGTGTGGTCAGAGAAGCCTCCTTACAAGTGACCCTAAAATAAATAATAGCCATTAAAGAAAGTGGGGAGTTTTTATTACCTAAAATATTTAAAATATTTCAGTCGTTAGTCATTATGGGATGTTAGCATGCATAAGGACTTAAAGGATTTTCTTTCTCTAAACTATGGAGGGTTTTCCAAGGACATAGTATCCTTGTTTATCTTTGGATGGTTGGCCTTAGTTAGCTGGATTAGAGCTCGTCATCACAGTTGCTTTTGGTGTAGCTGGTGTTAAGACAGTCTTATGTTTTAAGACTCTGCTTTTTATAAAATTGCTATAAAACTCCTGTGTGCGATCAAGAGGCTCCCGCCCACTTCAAATAGATGTTCAACAGTTTCTGTTGTTACTTTGTTCTTAACAGTAATGAGTAGTTTTTGGGAATTAGAGTCTCCTCTACACAGCTGAAGTGAGCAATGAGCAGTACATAAACAAAGAATCCCTTTTGCAGAGTGGGTGCCACGGTCACAGACACGACTCAGTGGGCATTTGACAACATAACCCAGTGCCGTGGCTTCTCCCTGTTGGAAGGATGAATTGGGGTGGTGGAGTTCTCTTGGATTTCCCCAATAAACAGGAGTCATATTTGCTGTCGGTTTCTGTATAAGACAGTATTGCTTGAAGAGAGGAAAGTCCTCGTTTGTCATGGCCTACTATGTGCTGGGCTTTCCCTGTTGGGCTACCTATGCATTACACTATTCCACAAGACACTGTCTCACTGCTTTGTAAAACAGCATTTTATAACCATTAGTGGGTGGCAGTCAGCATTTTAGAAACTAGGACCAAATAGATAATATCAGAATAATACACTTTGTAAGAGTGCATATTATTTCAAAATTTTTTGTTTTGGGGGCATATGTGCAAATGGCATATGCATTGTGTGCATATGTGAACGTGCATACCACGTCCAAGAGTAATATGTTTTTGTTATATGTCACACTTTAAATATTGAAAACCTAAGTACATCAGCTGTGTATCGCTATCATTTTATAGATGGGAAAACAGACTCTGAAGTTAAAGCTACGACCTGTGATGAGACACTGATGCAACTAAATGTTGTTTCACAGTCACAGGCAGGACAATCTGAGGGCTCCGATTACCAGGCCACGCTGCACTAGTTTCTTTTTTTGGGGGGAAGAGCAGAGGCATTATGCTTTTAGGCGGCACACTGCCGCTTGAGCCGTTCCACCAGTACTTTTTTGTGTTGGGTATTTTCAAGATAGGCTCTTAAGAACTATTTGCCTGGGACTGACTTCCACCTGCCAGCCTCCTGATCTCTGCCTTCTGAGTAGGATTACAGGTGTGAGCCACCGGCACCTGGTTTAGACTAGTTTCTTAAAACATGTGTCTCATGTGTCTAGTTATGTATCTGTATTTCCACACAGATTCTAGAAGCTCTTTTCCTGTTGTAGAAAGATTGTCTAGTCTTATCAGAGAGGAGAGGCCAACTGGAGGCAGTGCCTGGTACCTGTCCACAGCACTCAGGAAAATCTCCTGTGGTGCGACTGGTGTAGGTACAGTGAGACAGTAGACATAGCAGGAGGGGTCTTTCATCCTCGAGGAAGTGTTTTGGTTTTACTAGTCAGGCATGTTTTGAGTAGACCTTACTACCGTACACTGTATTTACTATTGTTTTCATATTTTGTCACCACTAGCCTTAACCACTTCTCTGTCCTCTTGGGAATAAGGTGGGACTTTAACTACTGGTTTAGGTAGCTATTTTGGCCTTGATGGACAGACTTTTCAGAGAGCCATTATTTTCACTGGCATTCCTTCTCTTTTGCCCTGGAGTCACCCTTGAGTAAATACTTGATCTATTCAGGCTTTTTTTGCACAGAAGAAATTGTTCTTATGGAAGATGCCAGAAAAATACAGAGAAAACTTGCTCCCTTGTCTTCCTCTCTGTACTGTGTTGTTACCCCACCCTACCTAAACCCCCAGTAAAAAGTGACCTTTTGGCTCAGGGCCCTATCTGAGTGTATTGTGTGGCACAGTTGTCTCTGGCTGACTCCCAGGATTGTTAATGACTTCCTTCACTGTCTCTAAATAATTGCTAGGAAAGACAGCTGTGGAGAGACATTCCCCCAGCCTGTAGGCTCATTAATTCCAGCCCTGTGGAAGAGGGTACTAAGGAAGAAGGTAGAAGCCACTTTGCCATGAATAGGAGGATTGGGGGAGGAGGTAAAAACAGATGCTTCAGCTGGCCATGGTGGCACACATCTGTAATCTCAGCACTCAGGAGGCCGAGGGTTGAGTTTGGAGGCTAGCCTGGGATACATACTGAGTCCCTGTCAGTCAATCAGTGAATCTATCAGTCAGGAAAGATGCTTTAGGGGCAGGGCAGCAGCACATGTCAGAGATTAAATTTGGCATGTGTAAGTTTGGACAGACTTCAATCCAAAGAAACTAGATGCAGAAAAGCTCCGGCACAGAGCCCCATGCTAAGAGATGATTGCTCATTTTTCAGGAGTCTTTTTTTTCTTTTTTCTTTTTTTTTCCTGTGCTGAGGATTGAACTTAGGGCCCCTGCACTTGGTACTCTACCACTTGAGTCACAACCTCAGTCTACTTTTAGAGTCTTCACATTTCCTCTGGTATTGTTTGAATACTAGATTCAAACCGAGTGTAGCTAGCTTTTTGTGTAACTGTAGGGGACTAGGTTTTCATGCAACTCTTCAAGAACAGAAGTGGCCAAATATGTGGAAAGTCCTTGTAATTAAGAAAGAAAGTTGCCTAGCAGTCAGCCTCCATTGTTTGGCTGCTATTCATCACTTCTGCTTTCATCTAATCCTACAGGGACCTCAATTGAAGCAAGTTTCAAAAAAAAAAAATGTTATCACTTTGATAACATTCCTCTTAATAAAAATAAGAGTCCATCATAACTGGCACAGACAGAAGGAGAAACAGATACAAGCAGGGAGCAAGTATTTAAAGTGGTCATCCAGTTCAGCTCCAGTGTTTCTGCTACTCAGAGAAAGACAGGACAGGGGCACTTGAGTTGCAGGAGACACCATGTGTCTAAGAGGCAAACTCTTTCCTCAGACTGAATTATGAAAGGACTTTAGTTAAGTCTTCAGACAAGGGTGTTGAGTGAATTAATGTTGAAGGCCATTAACCAAGATTTCCACAGTAGATTCAGAGTTCTGTGAGGACAGCTGTTTTGGTGTTTCTCCACAGACACCTGGGACACAGCAATATGGCCACTTTAAGAAAGCACAGCTGAGTGTTCCAGGTATGCCCATGTATTTTCTTGTGGTGCATCTGCTTATCTTGAAAACAGAATAGTTTTTTCCATTAAAGCGCTGGTTTTCAATCTCAGATGCACACTTTAATTACTTGGGTACATTTAAGAAATATCATGCCTAGGCTGCATCCTAGATCAGTTAAATTAAGATCGCTGATTGGGGGTCCCAGGCACCAATATTGTGCTGGATTCCAAAGCTTGATCAAGTTTGGAACACTGTTAGATGATCTTTAATGTTAGTTGTCTAAATTGGGTCTCTCAAAATGGTAGTCAAGTCCCTAAATGCTGATATTCCATGTTGTTCACTTGAAGTCCCTGTAGTTTCTACTTACATTCCTAGGAACATTGAGACTTGTATTTCTGCCGGGACCCAGGACCACCAGCCCTTTCTAGACCTGTAAGTGTTGTCAGAAGTGAAGCAGTCATCTGACAGCAGCTTAGTATCAGCCTTAACAGACCCATCCTGGCTGTTGGAAGAGACTGGAACATTAGGTAAATTATCACATGTTTAAGGGTACAGTAGGCCCTTGACATCTGAGGGTGCTTGGCTCCGGGGAGGCCATGGTTGAGGAAAGCTCACACATGCTCAGGATGCATAGGGTTCGGGGCTGTGATGCGGATGCTGATTCATTTTCCCCATAACGCTGCCCCGCTTCCACTAAAGCCAGGCCACCGTTCAACACACCTCAGATAACGCAGAGAATGAGCAAGTGGAAACTGATCATTCCAATTAAGCACTTTCACTTTTAGCTTACTTTTTGGGCACCGTTTGCTTTTTGGAGGCAGATTTTTACAAAATGAAAAGCAGGGAAACACTCAGCAGATCACACAAGGATCCAAACACAACTGATGGTAACTCAGGACTAACTTCTGCATCAACTGAGCGTAGAATGTATGCTTAAATTTTTTGGTTTTGACACTTGTTTTGATTTTTCAAAATTTATTATTTTTTGGCCATGCTTATTCAAAACCATGTATAATAAATTTGTAAATAAGGTGGGCATACTATAAATTACTTTTATCTTGTAGCTCAAGATTCTTTCTGGTCCTGGATAAGGCTGAGTTTTTGTGGGGGAGAATTTGAGTTTTCTCTCCAGTGAAACTAGAAGGTGTATATGCACTCCCTTGTTTCTTGTTGAAAATATCTATCATTATTGGATTGCAGGTCTAAAAACTTCAACCCTTACAATCTTGATATGATAATGATTCTTTAAATAAATAGTTTTATTTTCAACTTGGAAGAAACTAGTGTATAACAAGGTGTAGAAACATCAGAACTGTTATTCTTATGCAGTGTACATTTTATTGCAGTTAAAATTATGCTTGTGAGAATATACATGTAGGATAATGGGAAGGGCATGGGGGGTAGACGACTGATAGATGACTGTGGATATGAAGGGGGAGTGGGGGGAGGGGAGGAAGTAAGGGAAGAGAAGGAGAGTGGGTGAGGGGAGAAAGAGAATGAATCTGAATGAAAATTGTCATCACTTGAGTCACAATGGAATCACATGGCAGGAGCCATGTGACTTAAAACTCTAACCTCTGTTAGTCAGTCTTCTCTGCTGAAATAGTATAATATTTGCCCCTTAAGACTGTGTTGAAGATTAAATGAGATTGTTCCTAAAGCACTTAAAACAGTGCCTGGCATATAGCAAGTACTATTTAAGTGTTTATTAGGGCATATTATCAACTTGTCTCACTAAGAATATTCCAAAACTGTGAGGTCCATGTGATCATGGAGTTGCTCGGCCATCCCTAAATTGCTTTTCTTTTTGCTTGCACAGGAGGTTCTTGCTGCTAGTCTAAATTCTTCATGTGTCCCTGCTGAGTGGGACTTGCTTATTGCTGCAGTCCCCACTGGGTTCCATCTTTACATAACTTCATTCCTGTCTCCTACCTCACCATTTGATTTCTTGGTTCCACTAATCTGAACCCACCCCAGTTTTCCCAAGCTTTTGAGCAGAGATATGCTTGGGACTGATTATGACCTCATAGTTTCTTTCAGTTCACATAACTCAGCCCTAAGCATGCTTTTTAAAATAATGGCCCTAAATTGCTGACATGTTGTCATCTGCACACACTCTTAAATCTTCCTGTGCTCCCTCAGCTGAATGGATTTACAGGGTGAGGTATTTTTGTGCAGTTTGCATTTAGTGCTTGGTGAGTGACCTCCAGTAGAGCTGTGTGCTCCCTCGAAGCCACATGTCCAATGATTACAGCCACAATGCTGCTATTGTGTCTAGAGGTTTGGGTCTGCAATTCCATAATGAAATTGAAAAATATGGGATTAAAAACCTGAATATAGCACAGTAATTATACTTAAGTATCACAAATCATCTCTCTGTATTTAGTTAGGTGTTTGAGATTTGGCCTCTCTTTGTGGAGTGCAGTCACGTCCTTTCATACGTCTGCAAAATGGAAGGCTTCTAATTTATGGCTAAAATGTGGGAATTGCTTTCTGTTAATGGGAAGGTGACGAGAATGGTATTGAATTTGAAGAAGCTGGTTTGCTTCATTGACTAGAGTCAAGAAGGGAGGTTGTAGAACAGCTGCCAAGGTAAAGAAATGTTTGGGTCTTTTCATGGTTTAATTCCCAGGTACTTAGACATGCCTACAGTCTCACCCTTTAGAAATTAATTGACCTAGACTGTGCTAGAAAATCCTCCAGGCCTTCAGTGAACAGTGCAGCTGCAGAAGTGTGATTCTTTACCTTACCTGCTGTAGAGTTTCTGGTATAGATGAAGGAAAGACTTAACCTGGCGTTGTTTTCCCATTTCCATTACTGCTGAGGGCACACTGCATGGGACCCATAGGCTCTTTAGTTGGACAGAGGCCTTGTGGAGTGGGAGGGTGGGGGAGGTTGTGTTGCTGTCAGCTGGCTGACTTTCCTTTGGGATGGGGAGTGGAGAGTGAGGCTCAGCACTGTTCTTAGTAGAAAGTTAGAGTGGTAAGTGGTTTAAGGCTAATGTCTCCTCCTTGGTTTCTAGGGATTATGAAGTACAAGTAGTCAGAACAGGAAGTTGGGAAGAGATCATTATTATTGTCAGGCATGTTCTGATTGTCTATTATAAGGCAAGCACCTTTAGTTTTAGCTACCAGGGTACCTATCACCTTTTTGAGGGTAGGGGTTGTACTGGGGCTTGAACTCAAGACCTCACATTTACGAGGCAGGTGCTCTACCACTTGAGCCACTCCATCAGCCCTTGGATACCATCTTTAAACTTCAGAGAGAATACTGTGTAGAGGTGTACTATTTCTATAACTTGTATTGCCTCCCAGCTCGAGATAATTAATCTAGAAACAGGCACTGTGTATTGCCCTTCTTCCCCAAATCGCTCCTCCCAGAGTTGCTGTGAATGCACAAAGCTGAGTCTCTGAATCACTTTGCACCACTGTTGTTGATCACCTGTATGCCCCACTTAGAGACGCTCTGGTTGGGTAGGTGGAGCTGGGAAGGATTGTGGTCTGGGAAGTTGAATGTTTTGACAAGCCCCCAAGAGTTATTAAATGCAGTAAATTTTGAGAATCACTGCCTTAGGCCTCCCCTAGGAGCAAGGCCATTCCAATGGTGGTGTATGTTGAGATTTACTCTGGAAATGTGAACCTGTTGTTTAGTCCCCTGCTGGAACTTCGTGTTCTTAAGTGAAAATGTCTTGTTTAATTCCATATCCTCTGGATGTAAGGGAAGCTGAGCTCGTGCTGCTTTACCCACCCCTACTGATAGCAGGTCAAGAGCAGGAAAGTTCAAAGCCCATTGTTTTTACTTGGGACTGCCTCTACTTGAGAACTTATAACTAACTACCTAGGACCTGTGGCACTTCCTTTTTCCACTGGAAAGTTATTGAAAATTCTACCACTATTCATGGTTTTGGCCTCTCAAAGTACATAAAAATAGCAATTCAGTCCAATACATCAAACATTTATTGAGTGGTGGCCTAGGCTCAAGTGTTGGTATTCCAAGGGAACATGGTTTCCTGTCTCTCTCTGAGAGGCTGTGTTCTAGTGGCAGATAGTCCTGACATAGAACTGTGGCAAACAATGGTAAGCTGCCACATGCCTAGTGTCTTTCAAAAGGTACACTAGGACACTACTGTGGGAATGTCAGGTGGGAACAGCTCATTCAGGGTAGGCAAAGGCTGCTTGGGAAATGGCTTTGAACCGGATCTAGGGCACTGGCTCTCAATTACAGCGCTGCTTTAGAATCACCTAGAGGAGTTTTAAAAAATCCCCCAATCCAGACCAGACCCCAGAGTTACCAGATCAGATTTTCCCGGGCTTGTACCCAGACCTCAGTACTTTTTAACACTACCCACTTTTTAAAAATATGCAGCTAAGATTGAGATACTTTGATATAGAAGGATGAACAGGCTGTCACCTAGATGAGAGTGGGCAGAGAAGTAAAGGTTTTCCAAACTTGGGGGGAGAATAAGAGCTCTAGTTGGAGAGTGGCACTCAAGGGGTGCAGGTGAAGCATACATAGGGCTCCTGTGCACAGGGTGGGGGGTGTGGAGGGGTGTTTTGGTCATCAGGTAAAATTGCAGTACAATGTTGCACCAAGGAACGGAGAGACATTATGTATTTGTGCTATCCTGAGAACCCTGTTCACTTTGCATTATGATGAGGAACAAGGCCCCCAGAACCTAGGCAGGGCAACCAAGAGGAGGTGTGCCCAGTTCTTGTTCCCTTAACCTGCCACCTCAAGCTTGGGTCATGCCAGAGGCATTGTCTTAGTGTTTGTATGTTGTATGTATGTAATTTAGGGGCTGGTGGCAGTAAGATACTGATTTTAGGCAGGACTGTGGAAATACTTCTCTTAAAGCTAGGTTCTTGTGACGATGAGGTGGGAGAGCTGCTGATCATATTGTTGGTACGTGTTCACGAGTACAAGTGTATGTTTCTGCATTCTTGATGTTGCATCCATTTTGTGCCTAATTCCATGAAGCACTGATGCTTTATCTGCTCATTGCTGTTTCCAGGAAGTTAATTTGCAGGTACTATAAATGTGCACGGCTCATAAACTTCATTTATTCCTTTTCCCTTGAAACCTGTCCTCTTTATTAGGCACTTCTTGCGTGTCTGTTTGGTGGTTGTATTTTTTTTTTGTCATATCTTGACAGTAACAATAATGGTAAAGTCACTCAATTATGACCTTTCTGTGCTTTGGGTAGGTACATCTGAGAAGCCCATGGGATGGTTGATACATCAGGGGCTTCTTTCTTATTAGAGGTTGAAAACCCACCAGAGTTCTGGAGACAGCCTGTTCTCTTCCATCACTAATGTGGAGACTACATTCAGAAACAGGAGCCTCAGAGAATTCAGAAAATAGTGCCACCCACATACTCATCTATCCTTCCACCCACCTGCTCATCCACCCAAGTACTCAGCACCCATCCTTTTTGAGAAGGTAGAACAACATAGTGTTCATTCTGCCTGAGGTGAAATGGTGGCTCTTCCACTTTCACAAGTCTTGTTTTCTTTCATTTTTAAAATGAAACAGTGCATAGGAGCCCTATGTAACAGCGACAATACTAAGAGTTGTGATGAGTAAGGGTTTAATTTACATACGGTCATAGACAGTGCCTGGACATAGGAAGTTCTGAGTTTGCCAGTGCTGTTATTATGGTTGCTAGTATCAGTCTCTGCAAGGAAAAGTAAATCACTGGTCCAGTGACTTCTGGTTTCATGACTTTAGAATTTATAGGAAGAAAAAGACTTGAAAGGGAGGTCAGGCTGGATCCAGGTTTTAGAATGTGTGGAGAATAAGAAGTGCTTTGGGTTTTGGTTGTGAAGGTAAGAGAGGTGGATCAGAAAGTTGTTCGTGTGACTTCTTGTCAAATAGATCATTAGCAGAATTAGAACAGTAGAAGTCTAGTTTAGTAGTTCAAAGCACAGTCACACCAGGAGATGAGTGAGCATAGTGGCAGCAGAATGGAGACTAGCAGTCATTTTGTAGATAGACTCCACTTGGCTTGAGAAAGGGAGAGGGGAAATTAATTAGGAACTGAAAATATTAGTGAATTAATCCTCTCCATCTCCATCCTTGATGAGAGAAGAGCTTTTTTGTCCTTACCATTATTGGTGAGGGAGGCAGAGGGACTAGTGCCTAAACAAGGAGCTCAGGTTTTTTTGTTCTCTGCTTTACATGGCTTATTATAAACAAGGCCCAATTAGCTCTTGAAGTGTGCCTGCCTGGTCTTTCTCCACCTAATTACTCTGTGGAGTTGGGATTCATGCACAAAGTTACCTTGATTAAAAAATAAGTTTATGGAGCCATAAACGTTCAAAAGCTACTTTGAGAGTTCCTGTCAGACGTTGACTTTCAAGGCCTCTGTGAGGGGTTGAGGACTGCCTCTGTGGATGTTTTCCAGTTCCAGAGAATGATACCTTGAGTATTCACTTTCTATTCACACATTATCTTCAACAGCCAGGAAACAATGTGGCTGAGAGGTGGAACTGACTGGAGATGGGTGGGGTGGAGTATAGTAAAGGTTGGAAACAGGAAAAAGACTGTGATTCTGCAGTCTTTCCCAGAAGTGGACATTTTTGTGGTGTGGTCTGGAAGAGGAAAACATTTATGGCTAGACCTCACTACATTGAACAATTGTGGGGATGGTGCAGACAGATTTGCAGGGTAGCTGGAAGGAAATGCTGTTCTGTGATTGTAGTTATGGAGTGAGAACTTAAGCAAGGACAACCAAATATTGCCTAGCAGAGCTTTGGGGAGAAGGTTGACCTTCATGCATAATTAGGAATGATAATCATTGCTGTTAAATACATAGGATTTAAAAAACTTCTTTTGTTGATATGATTATTTCTTTATAATCTCATTTATTCTGAGACCAGAGTCTTTGTGTTTGAGAAAAAACTTGCTTCAACCTAGTTAGGTCCAGTTTGCCCCATAAGATTTGAATTAGCTGGGGTCCTTGTGAGTGTGGAGGGTGTCTGTTGGGGGAGGGAATGGAATCACATGTACAAAATGACTTGTACAGTGCCCGTTCCACTTGGATGAGGGAGTGATTGTGATTCAACATTTGGGATATTGCTCTCCCACCTGCGCCTCCAGAGTGTATTCTCGGGAACCTCAGGTCTGGAGGTGGTTATTACTACCCAAATACTAGGTACTCCCTGCCTTCCTGCCTGGAAATCAGTGGTTCTTAACCTGCCCTATGCTTGAGTATTGTGTGGGAGACTTGTTGCATTTTCAACTCCACAAGGGATAGGTGACCTTTGGTACACTTAAGGAGCTACTCTCTGGCAGGGATTAGGTGCAAATGCCAACTGTGAACATGTACTCTGTGCTCCTGCCCTGCTCACTCAGCATTCCTTGGGTTGGTTGAAGGTAGTGGGTTCCCCGTGCAGAGATGTGAGGCCCTTGCCTCCATTTTGTCATTTTACAGTCACACCAGAGAGCGTTCTAGTTCTGCAGTAGAGTGGGAAGTTCTTGCCTTTCTCCCAGTGGCACAGAGACACAGGAAGTGCTTGCACTTGGAGGTGTGTGATGTTCCTAGAGACCTACTCACAGAGGCTGTCTTGACAGTCTCACTGGTGACTACACTGTGCTCACTTTTCTGCTTCCTTATTTCACATGCTCCTAAATTTCCTTTCTAACACTGTGTGGCTCACATCTTCACCAGTTCCTCAAATTAAAACAAAAACAAAAACAAAAAGCAAAGAGAGGCTAAAGAAATCCCAGAACATTTTATTTTCTCTTTTTAAAGGTTATAAACATAAATCATAGTTGAGAATAAGGAGTGGACCTTATTTTTTATTTTCAGAAAACTGGGCCTCTAGGGTCTTGAAAAGTCTCTTTATTTTAGAAAGGAGGGAGACTGGTATAGTGGGAGGGTATGCTCTGCTGCCCCCCTACTGGGGTTCCTTGGTGGGAGCCAGTCTCTGCTTTGAGCTCTTCCTTATCTGTACAAATGGGCCTTGAAGCTAGGAAGCCATGGTGTCTTACAATTCTAGCGATGTCTGCCTGGTGGATCTTTCCCAGACCTTATTGATGTGTTTCAGACTTGTGAGGACAGCATTCAGCATCCTTTTGTGTCTCATTTTGGGTGCCTCTGAACCAGGTTTTGTAAACCAGTGCTGTGCTCATGCTGGGAGTAGCTCTTCACCATTTCACAGCGAGAACCATGATGCCCAGGGAACTCCCCTAAGTCTGGGTATGACCTGGATTCTTCTCCTTATGACTTGCTTTCTTCTTCAGTGGTCTTTTAAACAGATCATGGCCCTCTCTTTTCCTTTTAGTCTCCCATATTCCTTCTATGTCCCCTGGGACACCAGGATATGCAGTTTTAGTTCTGTACAAAAGTGCTTTTCACTGTGACCTCCAATTTTTTTTTAATATGTTTTATATACCACTTCCAGGAAAACAATTTGATCTTGAGTGTGAATGTGTTCATGTATTATACTAATGTATTAATTATCTGTTTATGTGTATATGTAAATGAAAATAAAGAGAAAACTTGTGTATTGTTGGTGGGAATGTAAACTAATGACCTGGTCATTAAGCAAAAAGAATTAAATTTCCTCTAAAACTTTAAAATTGAATAAGATATGATCCACCCACCTTTGGGGGTCCCTGAAGGGAACAAAATCAGTATCTCAAAGAGATGTGTATGCTTCTGTGTCCATTGCAGCATTTTTCATAATCCAAGATAGGGAAACAACCTAAGCCTTATCTGTTGGCAGATGACTAGAGAAGGTACCATTCAGCCATAAAAGGAAGGAAATCCTGCCATTTGCAACAACATGAATGAACTATAAAGGGCATCATGCTAAGTGAATGAGCTGGTCACTGAAAGACACTGTGTGACCTCAGCTAAGTGTGAAATCTAAAATGCAGAGAGTAGAATGGTGGTTGCCAGGGAACAGGGGTAGGGGAAAAGTGAAGATAAAAAGGTCACAAACTTTCAGTTATGAGATAAGTGAATTTGGGGGATCTAATGCACATAGCCTGTTGACTGTTGTTAATTCTGTATCGTATATTTGAAATTTGCTAAGAGAGAGGCTTAAATGTTAACACACACACAACACTCAGGTAACTGTGTGAGATGGATCATAATTAACTTGACTATGATAATAATTTTCTAAACATCTGGTCTCAGATGTTTTTGGATTTGGAACTATTTGCATATACAATGGAGCTATCTTGGGGATGGAACCCAAGTTTAAACATGAAGTTGATGTATCTTTCACATATATTTTATACATCTTATACATATTAGCTTGGAGATAGCGTCATACAGTAATTTAAAAAATAATATTGTGTGTGAATCACAGTTTTATGATGCGGAATTTTCTACTTGTGCTGTCATATTGGCACTGAAGAAATTTCAGAATTTGGAGCATTTTATATTTTGGGTTTTTGTATTGGGATGATCCACCAGTATATGGGCATATCAGAGCATCATATGGTATGCCAATGGTATACTACTGTGGACCACCTTATATAAGTCCTGGGTTTTGAAGCCAGGGGTCTCACACAACTACATCCTTAGCCCCAAATATGTATACTTTTGTCAGTTATACCCAGTTACACTAGAGAAGAAACAAAATTACAGAGGAAGAGGGTACAGGAACTCTACATAGAAGGTCTGATTTTTCTTGATCAGCCTTCTCTGGATCTGGTATGAACATGTTTCAGGACCATGATCCAGGCCATGATGGGTTTAGTGTTTACCAGCTTTGGTGTCTTGTGTGACACTTACTAAAAAATGCTATTTCTTAAAACTTAACCAAGACCCACTGAAGGGGAATATCTCCTGCAGAATCTGGAAACTGTGTTTTTACCCAGCCTTGCAGGTGCCTCTCAGGCACAGCTGGCTTTGGTGTAATTTACAGGTGTAAGAGCAGTTACAGAGACTGCTTAGAGCCACTGCTACATTGACAGTGGTCCAGCGAGCACTGGAAAACGCATGAGCGGTTTTTATGTGAGTTGCACATGAGGAACTGCAAACTGCCTGATGACCTGTGGAGTGTCTCAGACTCCTTGGGAATTTGCGAGGTGGTTATTTGGTCTGTCATCCCAAATATTTGCTATTGTACTTTCTAGTGAGATTTTTTTTTTTCTTACTAGAGATCTATACTCTTGCCAGGTGTGGACTGCACCTCTATACTCCCAGTAATAATCCCAGTACCAGGAGGCTGAGGCAGGAGGATCCTGAGTTCCAGGCCAGCCTGGACTACATAGTGAGACCCTGTGTCAAAAGGCAAAAGCAAAACAAACAAACCTGCACTCTTCCCAGCTCCTCCCTTGCACTGTCCTGGAGGGTGCAGTGGTTTTGTTTCTGAGACTTCCCTTTGTTTATGTTTATTCTCTTTGGAGGAATCCCAGCCCCTTTACTTTTTTTCCTGGCTAATTCCTACTTGTGCTTTTGATAAGTCCATATAAGTGACACTTCGTTACATTCTTCCTAAAATGTAAGGGTAATGAAAAAGTAGTTGACAATCAATATTTGCCAAATTGAATTTAAGGGTTATTGTTTCAGTAACTCATGTATCAGTGAAGATATATCAATATCCTGGTTATTTTCCGTGTACTCTGAAACACTGAAATAAAGCCAGTGTAAGTCAGATAAACATGTAACAGGAAATTTGTTTCTAACTGTGCACTCCAGGCCAGCTTGCTGCCAGACCATATGTGGGTATCAAGGCCATCTTTCCTTGGATTAGCTTTAGGAAAGCCCCTACTCAAATCTCCATGTGGCAAGAGTTCAGGCCTTTTGAGAAAATTTGATAATCCATATAAAACAAGGAGAAAAAGACTGAATGAGCAGAAATGAGTGTACAGGCAAAGCCAGGGAGGGGGAGTGGAGCTGGCATGATGGGAAAGCCCTGATTGCACTGGATCCAGATACATCCCTGGGGTAGAAGTTCGCTGTGCCCCTCCTGCTGGTGTCTTTTGCCTTCAGGAGTGGATAGGTCTCCCTGACACCAACATCACTGGGTGAGATTGTGATGCTGTCCTTTCTCATGTGCTTACTCTCCAGAAATTCTCACTTTCTGTCAGCCTTACTTACTGTCTTTCTGCCTCTCTGGCATTGAGTCTGGCAAAGGCCAGGGATCCTGGGAAATTTGATTCCCTCTGCTTATTTGGTAGCAGCTAGTTCTGGCCTTTGGGGCATAGACACCATTGACCTGAATGGATTCTCCACGTGACAGGGTCCTGCCCACCTCTCCAGCTAGGAAGAGATCTTGCAACTCTTCTCAGCTCTTCCCTGGGCTATCTTCGTGGGCCCTGTCATTTTGTTGAGATTCACTCTTATGTTCCTTTTCTCTTGAAGACTTCTTGTCCTCTTACTTTTGCCTAGCTAATTCCTGTGTATCTATTTTGATCATTTTGTGCAAGTGACACCTTTTTCTCTCTTGACTAACCTAGGACATGTGTCCTGTTGCCTGCCTCCATTGTCCTCTCACTTCCCCTAGAAGAGCTCTTCTCATAGTTTTGCCCATAGTTGTCCTTATCCTCTGTGGACTGTTGTTCTTCCAGGCAAGAGTTCTTGTTCCCCATTGTCTCCTTGTTGCTAGGTAGAGCCTACAGGTTATTAATAAACATTTTTGACTGAATAACTTAAGTACATAATAAACAACATGCCAATTAGTGGGGTGATAGTAAGGGATATGGGTGCAAATTTCACTGGTGGTAATTAATGTGTCTAGACTTAACTGCAAGATTCTAAGAATGACAAAAGGGCTAGGTATGGTGGTGCAGACCTGTAATCCCAGCTACTTGGGAGATGGAGATAGATGGACCATGGTTCCAGGCCAGCCTGGACAAAAAGTACAGGATCCTACCTGAATAACAAACTAAAAGCAAAAGGCCTGGGGACGTGGCTCAAGTGGTCCAGTGCTTGCCTAGCAAGTGCGGGGCTCTGAGTTCAGAACTCCCCAGTGAACTTCCTCAGTATAGAAAAGCAAACAGGATTTGGCACATGATACAATCAGAAGCTTTTATGTGCCCCTGATGACCTATTCCTGGGCAGACTTTTCTGCAAATAAATCTCGATTTCGATGGACTTTATGTACCATAAAATATATAAAATTCAAGAGAGTACTGTCCAGTGAAATATTCACTGTATTATACACTGTCTTTTAAAAAGTACAAAAAAGTGCCTCACAGGTGGCATACAACCAACACAACCAGACCATTTCACAGTTTCATTCACTAAGTGTCTGGCATGTGCTAGGCAGTGTCATGACAGATGATGCACAAAACTGATACCACTTCTCCACCCAAGGGAACATGCATGCTAGCGGTAGAGATAGCCAGTAAAGAAGGTAAGTCATACATCTAGAATATTACAAACTAGTAAGTGCCTTGGAGAAAATGGAGAGCGCGAAGGGGGGCCATGGGGTGCTGCAGGGCAGGGTCAGTGGCCAGAAGACCGCCAGCCCTGAAAAAGGGGTCGGGGAGCCCACAGCCGTCTGAGGAGCGAGGTGTAGAAACGTGTTTCTTGCCCTCTGTGTTTACTGCATTAAGTCGATGTGCTGGTTGGGCTGTACACGTTTCCTATCTCTGGACAGTTGCCTTGACTAAATCTTAGCCTGAAGCTGTATGTTAAGGGCAATGCATTTATTTCTTCTTACAAAGTTAGTTTTTACAGAGAAGGCCCTGCAGAAGCCTTTCTTTTTCTTTCTGTGAGTCAGATGTTTTATTATCTGTGCTTGCTTTCTAAGCTTTGGTCTGTGGTGGAACCACCTTGCCCCGATCTTGTATTCCTGGAGGGCATGGTATATTTCTTATTTAAGTAACATGTACTAGTCTTATCACATTGTCCCTGTATGGGGTCCAGATAACTTATTTTGGCTGATAATGGAAGGGCTTTTCTGTCTGCTTTTGTCCTCCTTGAAGCTTCCTTATCTGTTCTCTGTAGCACTGAGGGTGAACTCATTTCATTACTTAATGAAATTTTATGTTCTATTATTGCTGTTTTGTGCACACTCTTATCTCTCCAACTGGAGAGCAGCTTGAGGTCCCTTCTGAACTTAGAGCACTGGCTCATAGTGGATGTGCTGTAACCGTTATTGATTACTGGTGGATAGAGCCCTTGGCCTTTTGGGTGAGTGAACCAGCATCTTGCTTTTTCAGTGTTTGGTTTTCTTCGTAGGACATGGCCTACCTAGGGTGCTCCAGGAGAGGCCAAGGGAACATTGTAGTTAGGGCATAGACCTTTGTAGAGTCTTAAACCTTTCATTGCAAAGGTCTGCAAACAAAGTGCTGGTATTCTTTCCTTATTGATAGTTCATTCAAGAATCATGTGTTGTCTGTTCATGGCATAAACACCATAAGTGAATTACTCATTTTATTATTTTTACTTACTTATTTTTTGGGATGATACTGGAGTTTGAACTCAGGGCTTCATGCTTGCTATGCATGTACTCTACCACTTGAGCCACTCCACCAGCCCTTTTTTGCTTTATGTATTTTTCAGATAGGGTCTAGTGTTTTTGCCTGGGGTTGGCCTTGGACCATGATCCTCTTTTCTGTGTCTCCTACGTAGCTAGTACTATAGGTATGTACCACCACACTTATTTGTTGAGATGGGGGTGGGGGAGGGTATCTCACTGACTTTTTGCCCCGACTGGCCTTGACCTGCTATTCTCTTGAGCTCTTTTTCTGTAGTACCTGGGGTTACAGGTGGGAGCCATGCTGCCCAGCCCTATTGCCCTTTCAAATTTAATTGACATTTTCTTTCTCTGTAGTCTGTCCTTGGAAATTTAGATGCCCACTTCAAGACAATCACTTTATGCCTGAAAATAAGAGAAAGACAAAGCCAAGTTCAGCTGTGGGTGCTGGACTGGGTGGCATCGGGCTCCTCCCACAAGGGGCAGTAGTCAGGTCTATGTCACAGCAGGATTATAGATGACTGCATTTCATGGTCTGCCTGAGGAACTGCTTTGCTTGGAATACTGCAGTTGAAGGTGCTGATACACCATGTACTGCTTTTTCTTTGTCAGTCTGCTCTGAATGGCACCAGATGGAGATAACTCTTGAATAAGTGCTGTCACTGTCACATGTGGTGTCCCTCTCGGGACTGTCCATGTGGCTGTGGCACACACTCTTCTCTTTGGGGCTTGTTTTTCAGAGCTCTTTAAATTTGCTTGTCCTTTTCTGGTGACATCGTAGTAAACAGGGAGCTGGGGTGGCACTGGGAGAGTGGATGTGGAAACCAGAACATAACCCACCTGTGTGCACACAGGCAGACACATTGATATTGGCTCCAGCCAGATTTTCATAAAACACAGTAGTGTTATAGTGTGCTCCTTTGTACAGTGAGAGCCTCCAGGCCTCCAGTGTGAAACTTCCCAGTCCTTTGATGTTGAATTTGAGCTCACTGGTGGCTGCTATATATGCCCAAGAGCTATCTTGCTTGGATCATGGCTCAACTCTGAATGCGGAGTTTAGAGTGGATTCAAAGTATCACCTTGGTTTCTACTGGAATTGTAACAGTCAGTAAAGAGTTGCCATGAGAATTAATCCTATAATTCCTTGAATGAAGAGTTAAACCATACCTACTTACTAGCCCAGAGTTTGCCTCCTCATTCTCCTGATCTGTTCATTTTATTCCTTGTTGACAGCCAGAAGGGAGGGAGGATCTTGGGCTCACAGGTGCACAGAGAATGGAAGACCTATGGTATCGAGGATTGGGCAGATTTGGCCCACACTTCTCATGTTGATCTGTTGCATTTCTGGGTTCCACCCTTTTACCACACAGTTAATGTTTCTCAAAGTGTGTGTTCTCCAGACCAGCAGTGTCAGCATTGCAGGGAACTTGTTCACAGTGCAGATTTCCAAGTCCTCCACTGCCTCCCTGAACCAAAAATCTCTGGTGGGGGACTGAGAAGCAGCCAGCCATGTGTGTCATCCTCTTCTGTGATGGTGCTGCATGCTCAGGTTTAAGACTCCTTGAACAGATACTTGTTGCTTTCCTTTCTTTTTAGCTTCTTGAGCTCGCAGCAGTTGATGTTTTAACTTTGACATGAGGGAAGACATTTATGTATTCCTTTAGACTCTTTGGTGGTACAGTTGGTTGCAGATGCAGGATGCTAATTTGGGGATAGACTGAGCATGACCCACTGTGGCAGTTAAAGTCTCAGCCCAGTACCATGTGGCCTTAAGTAGCAGCCTCGCTGATAGGAAATAAATCTGCAAAGATACTGTAAGGTTTCGGGCAAGACTTTCGAAGCCCACTGACTTTACAGCTATGTTAAGTGCTTTGCTCAGCTTTGGCATTTTTGAAATCACCCTTTACCTGTGCCTCCTGTCCAGAAATTTCCTTGTGAGAACTGTATTTGCTTTAGGCTATTTTGCAGTGGTGGAGGGTAGTTGGAAAGAGGAGTCAAATAATGTAGAAAGTAGTCTGTCTTTGTATTTTTTGCTCAGAAGAAAATTGTAATGAGGTAAATGATTAGGGTGGGGTGGGTGGTATGGGAATAGAGTGCAACATAAGAAAAAGCAAACCATGAGGACAGGAGAATATGAGGATAGAGGCTGAGGGTGGAGATCAATGGCAGTGGCTGTGTTTGTCAAGCCCAAGGCCCTGGGTTGATCTCTAGCACCTGGAGGGAGTTGGTGAGAATATGAGGAAAAGGATATGAAAAAGATAAGATTTTACATGTCTGTGTAAAGGAGGAACTAAGCAACCTGCATTAGTCCACCTAAACCTAGGAGTTCTAAAAATTGCAAAGGTGATTGTTCTTTCCTTCTAAGACAGTGTATGAAGCAGAGCCAACTTTTGTTTCCCCAAGAAAGTATAGATGTGCTGCCTCTAGTGAGCAGGGAGTAAATATTGGATGGTAGTGTTTGAATATCAGGGATAGGAAGTTTTCTTTTTCCTGACTAATCCCACCAAAGTCTTCTTTCTGCAGCTTCATAGTCAGAAGAAAGACAGAGCTCAAAATGTTTCTTTTTTTAGGATTTCTAGGTAAAGTTTTAGTGGGAGATGTTGATTTATTGAGTGCTTCCACGTATGAGGTGTGGTTTAAGGACTTTCGGTGTTAAATCATTTATTCTTCAGTCTTAAGTCCCAGGCTCTGTTACCCCTATTTCATAGTTGATGAAACTGAGACATGGAGATAGAGTTAAACAGTCTGCACACAGAGTCAGTAGATGGGATTTAAGCCTAGTGGTTCCATCCCAGGCCCTACCTTTAACCATCTTCTATGGACCTCTTCCTTCCTTGTGATTCCACGTACAAAGGTTAGCTTTGTACTATGATAAAAGTACTTGTTTGTCAGACCTTTCATCAGATTTGATCTTTGGAAAAGAGGACTCTGCCCTTCTGTAGAGAGGCACTCTTTACATTTATACATCTTGCTCTTGTAATGTTTGCCTTTCTGGCCCCTTATGTTGTGTCTAAAGCTTAAATGGGGCAGTGGCTGCACAAGATTGTCACAGAAATGAGATGTGTCTTAAATTTGCTGAGTGCAAATTGGATGACAATCTAATTTCGTTTGTAGTCGTGTTTTCCTCCTTTTACAAAGAAGATCGTGGTAAATAAGAAACATACGGGTTGTGTCTCTGTGGATATTTGAGTTTTTACTGCGCATCACCAAGATGGATATTTGAAAGGCTGATTTGTCCGGGGTGCTAGTTACTTATGGCCATGTAACAAATTACTCTCAAAGTTGTCTTATTATTTACTATCTCGGTTTCTGTGAGTTAGTAATACCTGAGGGGTTTGCCTGGGTGTTTTCTCTTCCGATTCTTTCCTGAGATTGCAGTGGAGTGTTGACTATCCCTACAGTGTCATATGAATGGTTGGCTTGGGTGGAGGATCCATTTCCAATATGGCTGTGGCAGGAGACCTCAGTTTCTCACCACATGGACCTCTCCACAGAGACCTTGCAACAACACATCAGCTGGTTTCCGTCAGTGAGTGATTCTAGAGAGAGAACGGAAAGGACCTATTCTTGCAAGTCACACACTGTCAAATCTGCCATATTCTATTAGTCAGAAGTGAGTCGCTAAAGACAGCCTGTATTTAATGAGAGAAGAATTAGGCTCCACCTTTGGAAGATAAGCGTATTGAAGAATTTATGAGCATATTTTAATCACTATACTAGAATCAGATTCTCTCTCTTCTCTATCCTCCTCCTTCTCCATGCGCCCCCCCCAACCCCAATTGTAAAGATCAAGTAGGGAACAAATGGGTTACCAAGTCATCCACTGTGAAAGTAAATGAACACCATCATGGCTCTGTCCTGCTTTATTAAAGAAGCCAGGTGTGGTTCTTGTACACATTTTGTGTTCTGAGTACTCATGTTTTATACTCAGGCATGCACCCAGGTGTTATCTAGATAATATAGCAAACTTTACTTGACTTTCCCTTCTAGTGTTGGGGATTGAAGCCAGTGTTTCATGAATGCTAGGCAAGTTCTCTACCACTGAGCCTACCACCTTAGTTTTCTCTTGAACTGATTGTGTCTTGTCTTTTTTTTTTTTTTTTTTACTAAGTTAGCCATATTTAGCCTGTGGTGCCTAGCCAAAGTAGGAACTTTAGTTCTCAAGTAGAAAGAAGTGAAGTAAGTGTGTCTCAGGAGCCAGGGTTGTGGGGCAAATATCTAATGATCATCTTGGCTCATTGACTCTGCAACTGCACACTGTTGGAAGAGATGAGGTACAAAAGCAGGAGTTTGCAGTGAACAGTGGGGTGCTTTCTGGAGCCTGCCTCACCAGGACATCATACCTTTCTGTATTAAATGAAGGACTCAGCTCTGGGCTCTGTGTGGCACTTGGCTTCTCTTACATGAGGACATACCCAACTTCCTGAAGCTTTTGGTGTGGATATCAGGATGCCTTCTCCTTCATAGCTATCATTTTCTTACCTTCTGCCCTTCAAGGAATGCAGTTGCTTATTCTGCATTGCACTGGAAGAAGCAGGTCATAGAAATTCATACTCCTCTTTAAATATATGTACCAACCACACATCTAGTCCCCCTTACCAAAAGAAAACATGTACAGACACATGCTCAGAACCCAGTCTCACATTGCATTTGAAATTCCATGATTAATAGAAGCACTCAAGTAGGGAATTAAAACCCCAGAGAGGAAGTAACACAATTCTGGTGGCCTCAGTACGAGTCACATTGTACTCAGACTCTGTGATCACACACTGGAACAACCATCCCATAGAGCTGACATGCCCCAATAGGTACAACAGATTGTTCTGCTTGTAACCAGTCGATATTGCAATTAACAAATATTTATTGAACAAGTGGGAAGCACCCTGGTTCACACTGCTCTGGTCAGCTATTTGTTAGAATTATGCAAAACCTCCTCACCTCTCTGTCTGCCCTCAGGCATGCCCTGTCCCATTCCAATGAATTCTGTACATTGAAACTGGAGTGTTTTTTTTTTTCCCTAGAATATACAAAATTGACCAGGTCACCACTGCACTCAAAATGCCCTAGCTGATGTTCAGCATCCAGATAGAGCCCATGCTCCTCAGCACTATTTAAGAGGGACATAATACTCCAACCTTTGGTGCTCCACACAGATTCCAGCTGTCAGTCCTTTCCATTCTGTGTGTCCCACGCCATGTCTGCCTTTCATGCTCACATACCATTGCCCAAGAATACCAGCCTCGGAGTTCAGAGGGCTTTGACTCAAACTCCAGCTCTGTGACTTCATAATTGTATGATTTGGAGTAAATTATTGGGTTTTTCAGAGCCTCAGGTTTCTCATCTACAAAAATAAGCCACCAGCTTCACGGGATTTTTGTGAGATTAATTGTGATCATATTTAAAATGCTTTAGGATCATGCTTGGCCCAAAGTTCAGACTGAATGTATGTTTCTGTGGCTATATTCATGTATGGAAAGCACATGGCACATAGCAGCTGTGTAATAAAGGAAAAGTCCTTTCCTCTCTGAGCCTTAGTCTTTTTAGAGAGGACTGGCCATGAGAAGTCCTGATGCTGACATTCGGACTATTGCATGGGTATAGGGTGGCAATGGTGACGGTAGAGAAGGAAGGTTTTAAGAGACAGAAAGAAAGAAGGTAGTGGAGAAGAGGAGCATAGATGTGTGTTTCCACATGAATTGTCTTCTATTTGAACAGGACAAATAACATTATTCTTTGTGAAGCAGGGGAAAATGATAGTGGGTAGGTATTCAGAAGACACTGAAAGTCTGACCTTGGGTAAGTCAACTTCCCTAGCCTTTGTGTAGTTCATTTGTAGAGTGGATTCATAATTAGAGTTAAGTCAGATTTTGTGTTTGAGTGCTTTTTGAAGACTATAAAGCACATTGTGAGGTTCCCAGTCTTACAGCTCACAGCATAACTGTTTTTTGAAAGCAACATTTTTATAATGAATATGGTCAATTGCAAAGCAGATGGAGGTTGCCAGCAGGGTAGAGAGAACCTCTGATGCTGGGAGAGCTTCAAATCTTTCCTGTGTTCCTGCTGCATCTGTCCTTTGAGAAGGCCCAAATTTCGCAGAGGTTCTTTGGCCAGAGTGCTTTTACTCTGTACTGCTCCCTACACCATTCACTTTGTTAACTTAATAAAAGACAAATCTGGATGGCTCCATGGGCAGAATACTGCTTAGGAACACAGAGAGCCAAGAATAATAGATTGGAATTTAGGATAAGTTAAAAGTTAACATCCAGTTTTCTAGTTGGTGATTTGGGGCTTCTAACAGGTACCATATTGCATTACTCTGAGGTATAATAGGTGTGGTTTTCCATCTGTCATGTGATCAACATAGGACAGTTTTTCCTTCTCCTAGACACTGAAGTGGTCCCTTACTGTCTCCTGAATAGCTGAATCCCAAATCTTTAGGCAAGGAGGGGCTTCCATAGACTAGCTCTAAGCTTCCCTTCCTGATCTTATTTCTGCCCTATTGCGTTTGTGCTTCCTCCCATGCATGGTAATTACCCCCACACTCAAGACCCTTCAGGTAATTTTCAGTTAATCACAACCCTCAGCCTTATCTGTGTACTGGTCCTGCCTTTGATTTTGCTGTACCTGCTAGCATTGGTACTTTCCTAGGTACATGGATTTGAGGATTGGATTCCCATCACAGTTTTTTTTCCCAGCTACCCATCCCTACAAGCTGAGACCAATCCTTCATTTCCTGTTCCCCAATGCCTTTTTTTTTTTTTCCCACTTCTATTATAGCTCTTATCACAGTCTGCCTTGTAGCATAGTTATTTCTGTGTATTTTTCCCCTGGATTCAGAGCCCCTAAAGGCCAAAGACTGTGTTTTGTTTTGTGCTGTGTTTTCCCACCCCCACAGTGCCTGGTGCAGTAGGGGTTTAGTAAGTACTGCTTGAATCAATGCATGAATGAAATTGCCCCTCCCAGTCTTATTTGCAATGCTGTAATGCAAACCAGGTGAATGTAGAATTTTGGCTTACTGGATTTAGTTTAGCATAGGGAGGGAGTTTTCCAAGAAGCAGTAGTGTTTTTGAAAACAGAAATTGCCTTTAATCTGTGGAAAACACATGCCACCCCTCTCCATAATAGTCTCAATTACAGGAGAGCATCATGTTACTGTAAAAACACAAATAAATAAACCCCTGACAATACTGTGTTGGGGAGATAAAACCACATAAAAGCCATCTTTTCCTAACTCTCCAGCATGATAATTAGGGTATTTCTGGGAGAGGGGGAAAAAAAAAAAAAGACACCGTAAGGAACAAGTGCTATTATGTTTAAAGTTGCTTCTTGCTGTTGAAGAGGTGGGAGTAGGGAAGTACATTTTCCAGCCAGCACGTGTGCATGGGGTCCTTCCACCTTCTTTCAGACTTGATGCTGTGTTACTTGCTTTGCTTGATCAATCTGGACATTAAGGTTGACAAAGACAGCTGCAGTACCTGCAGGACAGAAAACACCACCCAGAAGGTGGTACTGGGAAATTTACTCATCACACTTTACCTAAACATGCTATATTCTTTCTTTTTCCTCTTTTTTTATTAGAGTGTATTAATTGTACAACGTGATTTTGTTGTGGTATTTCCATACTTTGATCACTTTATCTAATTTACCCCCTCTAGTAGTCTTTTTTATCCCTCCTTCTCTGTTCCCTTTTTAAAACATTTTTAATGGGTTTCATTATTCCATTTTCATACATATGTCTAACATTCAAACCCCCCCCCCTTTACCCTTACCCTTCCCACTGCTTCCCACCCCAAACATGTCCTATTCTTTTAAGTGCTGAGTATCCTTTGGCTCAGATACCATTGGTGACTCCCTTGCTAAGGGCTGCAGTTTTCAACTGGATTTTGTTTATTGCTGGTCATTTGGGTGCCTGCCTGGCTCTTTTTAGCTCTAGGGCTATGGAGCCAGGTTCTTCTGAGACTAGGTGAGGAATGCTTTTGAGATGATGCCTACTTTTTGTTGTTAGTTAACAGCTACTGAGGCCTAAGTCCAGCCTGAACAGATCCATATATTCCTCAGCAACTTGTTGCCACCATCCTGGTCTGAGCAACCTTCATTCTTCACCTGGCCAGCCTCTGACTCCCAGCTGATCTGTCTGCTTCTTTGCTGCCTCTGTGCTGAGTGTTCTGCACTCAGCAGCCAGAGTGAACCTTTTAAGATGTACTTTAGATCATATCACTCCTCTTCAGAATCCTCAGAGTGCTTCCATTTCACTAAGAATGCAGCTCAAAGGACTTGCTTACCACAGCCTGCAAGACCCTGCAGGTCTGGTGCCCAATCACTTGCACCCCAGGTCCTGCCAGCCCCAAGACCAGTCCTCTCTTGGACCTTTATTGCTGTTTTTGAAGCAAGCTGCAGAGCATTCTGCCTCTCAGAGCCTTTGCATTATGTTTTTTTTCCCCCAGATGCAGATGTGGCTTATTTGCAAGCCTCTGCTTAAGTGACACCTTGTTGGAGATGACCTATCTACCTGTGTCACTAGTGCTCTAATCATGCTTGGCATATGGCAAGCACTTGGGCGGTTTTTGTTGGAAGTGTGAGTGAGTGCTGGCCAGAGATTCTAGTAGACTTGGAGAGTGGTTCTCTGGGATCAGATGGCAGGCTGCCTTTGCCTGTTAGCTCATTTGCAGTGGCCAACATTGGGAAAATTATTTGATTTCTCAAGCCTAGTTTTCTCTAATAGTTGAATGAGATTGTGCCCACTTCTCACCATCATTGTGGACAGTAAGGCAGACAATGATTCTGAAATGCCTGGGAGCATGTGTGGTATGTAGTTGAAGGCTTCCTAAGTGTTAGTTCTTACTCATCCTACCTGACCAGTCATGTTATGATGGGGGTGGGGTCTGGAAAAGACTTGTGTCTGGCATATAATTCTTAGCTACCTGTAACTAGTTGGGAATGTCTTTAAAGCAGCTAGTGGTGTGTGTGGCAGATGTTAGGGCTTCATAAATGTGCTGGCTTTCCTGATTTTACTTGTGGGATTTGGAGTCTGGGTGTTAACTGGACAGCTCCGTGAGTATGCAGGGGTTTGGGTGAACAGAAAAAGGGAGTAGTCAGCAGCTGAGCTGGGGTGATTCAGAGATCTGCTTATAGTTCAACAAGGATTGCATTTATGAAAAATGGCAGTTGGCTTTGGGCCATGCCAGGAAGTGTGGCATGTCCATTTTCATCCTCTGAGTACGTACAATTACACCAGTATTCCATTGAGGATGGAAGATGCCAAGAAAAACCCTTTGTAAACTTCTGGTGTAAAGATTCTGTTGTCTTAAGGAATTGTACTTTTTGTTGCTTTAACATTTTCTTGGCATGACGTGTTTTAAGCCCCTCTGGTCTACCTTATAAATGTGACACAAATATAAAAAGCCACACTGCATCATTTGTTCCTTATAGGAAACAGTGGTGAGTCTGCTCCGGTAACTCCTCTGGGCTTCTGCCCAGGTAGTTAGCAGTGAGAATGTGAGACTGAGAAAGAAGATGGATTGTCAGCTAAAGATTGGAGCTGAATTCACAAGAGCACTTCAGTCAGGGTTGAACCAAGCAGGGTGTCTTTATGATGTGGACCCATTGTCCAGATGGCCTCTCCTGCCATGCCAGTTGCCAGCTCCCAGCCAGGCCACCTAGATGAGGGCCCATGAAGCAGAGTCCCATGCAGTCTGGAGCTGCTCTAACCCCATGTACTGAATAGGAGTCCAAAGAACAGGAGTTGTGTTCTGTTTGTTCAGCCCTGCTTTTGGTCTGCACAGTGAACATGCACTGGGGGCTAATTTTACACTTGGAAGAATCTGCAGGAATTTTATGTGTGCACAGTGTGTGCCCTGTGACATGAGGGGAGTGGAATGTGCACTCTGGAGATGTGTGTTTGGTGGGGAGGGTAGCTTGTGGAGAAAGAGCTGCCTGCCATATGCCGCAGGGTTTGTCAAGAATGCGCTGCCTTTGACGGTATTGTGGCCAACAGGAAAAGCAGTGTTTTAATGAAAGGCAGTGGTTGGTTCCTCTTCTCCTTTCTTGAACTAGGTCCTCTTTTAGAGATGGAGAGAGAAGCCAATTATTTTTCAATTAAAATTAATTTTTTAAAATACTGATACCTCAGTTGCAAATTACCCTAGCTTTGCCAATAAGGACGTTTACAACTAGTGTTCTGACTTGGTTTTAAGCTACCACCTTGTAGAGTAATCAGGTAGTATGCCAAACTGTGAGAAAGCATCATACTTTCATAGTCCAGCTGTGTAGCCAATTTGCCTTCCTCTGTGGTTATCATGTTTTCTGAAAAGAAAGAGGCAGTTTCCTATGTCTTGCACATAATCTAGCATAGCATCTTCTTTTTTTTTTAAGTCTGTTCTTTTTTTCTCTCTCCCGGATTCCATAAGAATCCATCTGTTTGTGTGTCTGTCTACCTACTTACCTACCTACGTACTTACTTACCTACCAACTGGCTCACCCTTCTTAACAGGGAGTCTGATAAGGGGGAATGTTGTCAGGTTTGAAGGATAGAGGCATTTGAAGGAAACGAGCTACAGGTCATCGTTGGGATGGTAGATCTTTGTCTAAAAGAAATAAGATCAAGATGTGCCATTTGTAGTAGGTTGGAGGAAACACTACTCTGTTTTACATCTTCTTCACACTTTTGATCATTTTTTAAAATGCCTAAATAAAACTTAGAGCAATGACCATCACATTTCAGCTATGCATATATTTGTTCTACGTGTAGATGGAGAGAGACAGCAGAACCATCCTTAAGTATTTTCACACCCCTTACTCTCAGAGGTCTAAAGCAGTAAATAACTTCCTGTTGGAAGCAGTAATTTGTGTTTGGACTGAACCAGCCAAGAGAGGGCAGGTCATCTGTGACAGAGTTTCCTAGGGGCAAGACAGGTCCAGCTTTTGCCTCTGAAATCCAGGTACTATAGAGGCTAGAAATGAGACCTAGGTTTGGGTATGGATAGCCTCAATTTCTTAGTAAGGCTCTTTTTTTTTTTTTTTTTTTTTTTGATACTGGGGTTTGAACTTAGGGCCTACACCTTAAGCCACTCCACCAGTCCTTTTTGGGATAGGTTTTTCAAGATAGAGTCTTGGGAACTGTTTGCCCAAGCTAGCTTTAAACTGCGATCCTCCTGTTCTCTGCCTCCTGAGTAGCTAGGATTATAGGCGTGAGCCACCTGTGCTTGTTTGGCTTAGTAAGGTTCTTAACCGTGAAGATAAACTTTCACTTAGAAGATAAGGTGTCTTGGATCTAAACCTTTCAGACATCTCTGACATCTCAGAGCTTTATTTCCTGATGATCTCTAAATGGGAGAGAGGAAAGTTTTTGTTGTTTTGTTTTTATTTTAGGCACTGTTCTGGGTACCTCCACATTTGTTAATTCATTTCAATCTCCAGGTCATTCCATCAGCCTCTTCCCTTTTCAGACATATTAGAAGAATATTAGCAGTTACCTCATTTGAGGTTAGTGTGTTCCTTTATGTACTAAATTCAGTTATTCTCAGATCAGATTTTGGCATGGAGTGGAACTGGAGCTTCATGAAGTGTGGCTTAGGTTGAGGGCTGGAAACTTAAAGTCAGCTTCATCCAAGTTGCCTCCCCAAGTTGTTGGTGTGCTTTTAGGCCCCATGCATGGGATTTGAAGCTGCTCTCAGCTGGTGCCTTCTTGTTCCATCCTGTCTAGTCTCAGGAGTTCCATGGTATGGGCCTTGGATCCTTATAAAGGACTGACTTGACCCAGTTGACTCGTAACTGTAGGGTACTTCACAACTTCCCAAGACCTTTCACTCTTACTTGCTCTTCACATCAAAATGACAAAATGGATTTTATTATCCCCGTTCTTTTTGAAGATAAAAAAAAATGAGAAGTATGAATCTGCAAGGACTACCCAATAATTGACAGAGACAGTTCTAGGCTGGGACATCATTTTCCAAATCCATTACTTGGCATACCTCTTTAATACTGCAACTACCTTCACAGTATTGTCATTCACTCTTTTGTTCTGGAGATATTTTGTGGGCATAGTCTTGGAAGGCAGGCGTTGAAATCCTAGTGTTTGTTCCCTAGCTTTATGACCTCTGTGACCTCTTGGAGCTGCAGTTCCCTCATGGGCAGATCCATGATAGTGGCAGTGTTTATCTAGTTGAGCTGTTGTGGAGTACTTAACACAGTGCTTTGTGCATAGCACAATACTCAGCAAGTGTATGCACAATACTCAGCAAGTGTTGACATTCTTCATCATTGGCTCACTCTGATCAGTCACTAGTGAGGAAAAGTCACTATTCAGTGTCATTCAGGAGTGCCTGTTCTGGAGGGGGAAGCAACTGTGAAAACAGAAAACCACAGTTGTATAAGTCAGTTGATTACTAAAGCCTAAGTGGGGTGCTGGGGATGGAACAGCTGTGCTTTTAGAAGACAGGTGCCCAGCTCTCTAGCAGCTCATCCATATAGTGCCCTTCCTCATTCTTTAGGAGGTCTCATGGATCCTCTGAGATGAGGAGAAGTAGGTTCTGTCTAGCTAACAGAACCCAGTGATCATTTGGGTTATAAGACTTATGTTTTACAATTGGAGAACCATTCAGGAAAGAGATCCCAGTGCTCTGGTATACAGTGTTCTGTCTGAGTACCACAGGAAATGGATACAAGTGATTTCCTGTGGGTTTAGGAGGGAGATAGGCATTGTGGGGGAAATTGGTCCTGGGTTGGACCCAACAGAATTGGGGATTTGGATTAAGAGGAGCAAAAGGGTGAGAGAGCCTTAGCAAAGGTGTAGTTAGGAGATGTAAACCCTGGCCTAGTTGGAGGTGGGGAGCCCTGCCTGGGGATGTGGGTGGTCCAGGAGGCAGGAGTTGCTCTCATCTTGTTCTGAGAACCTGCCCTAGACCCCAGTAGGATGTACACAGCCCATCCTCACTGTCCACAGAGCTCCATCGTGTCCTCTTTGTGTTCATTGTGATTTTCATGCTCATGAGACAGAAGATGAAATCCAGAGACACCCATAGTGTGGGACACTAGGTCTGAGGGGGTCTGTGAGCTGCAACCCCACTGTAGCCCCTTTGTTTGTGAGCTGTTTGCCTGCATTTAAATGTCATTTGCATAAGGAGCTGTCAGAGTTGAGTTGGCCCATGATTGTTCCTTGATGTGTGTTGGAAAAAAGGAAAAGAAAAGAAAACCCTGGCTAATGAGGAGCTGGGTTTCTTTTCTCCATTGATGACAGGTTCCTTTCTGATCTGATGGTCCGTCAGAAACTAAGGTGGTGTGTGACTGTGGGGTTATGTCCCTGCTGAAGCTGTCTCTCTCTCAGAGTTGTAATTGATGGGGAGACCTGTCACTTGTTATGCTGATGCTGTGCAGATTTTTGTATAGCTGCCAACCATGAGAGTTTTAGAACAGCATCTGATTGGGTGCAGGTTGTGGCAAAAGCGATAATAAATAGAGAGCTGGTGAGGGTGGATTTTGATTGACCTGAGATTGTATATTATTAAACGGAGCCTGCATGTACATGCCAGTTTATAAAGAACCAGACCCATAATCCAACTTAGGGCTGTGGCAGTCTGGGTTTATTAAATGTGCTTTATATCACTATTAATATTGAGGAGCAGAAAGGAGTATCTGTCATCTTTTAATCTATGCAATAATGGTTTGGAGGGAGATTACCAGACACGTTGGACTATTGTTTGCCTGTAATTGTATTCAGAACTCTTGGAAGCATTGATTTGTTTCTGGCATACTGATTTGGCCCAACAGTCTCATAAAGCTCTTTTACAGTCGTCTTTGCTTTGTATTGTCCAAAAATAATTGGAGAATAATAATAATGTGGCTGGTGATAAAGAAAAGAGAGTAGGGCTGAAAGCAAATTTCTAGCTGAGTGAATAGCCATAAACATCTTCTGTGCTCATAAACACCTGGGCCTGTGACCTTTGTGTTTATAAGATATTTATCACCTCATGGGCTCTCTGCTTGGGGGTTATCACTTCAGTGCCTTGTAAAATTTGATTGTGTTTAGTAAGTAGATTCTGAGTTTTTGCTGAGTAGGGAAAAATCTCCCTCTCCTTAGTTTTCCTTGAAATGACCAATCTGCCAACAGGAAGAGGCTGGGAGCTTGTTTTCTCTTGAGGTCTGTGGAAAGGGTACAGTGGGACCTGGAAAGGGCACCTTTTGTACTTGGTTAAGTGGCTTTTCATGGAGATGACTTTTAAATGGAAGAGATGGGGCCACACACCCAATAAGTCCAAGCAGTGATGATGGGTTTGCCTTTTTAAGTAGAAATGAGATTTTTGATCCAAATCAAGTAACCTTTCTGGGTTTGTTGCCCCCTGCTCACCCTTTCTTCCTGTTTCCAAAACAGACCTGAGGAAATGAGCCAGAGAAATAGTTTCCAAGTTCAATTTCACTGGCTTTAATAAAAGGCACAGGTAGCCGTCTCCTGTCTTCACCGGTTCTTTAAACATTGCTTCAAGAATTTCTAGGCACTCTGTTAACATCTGCCTTCCTCCTGGTGTTGCTTAATAATTTTTAAAGGAAATAGTTGGTCCCAGTGAACTGATTCTGCAGTGCTGGGCTGCCTTTGTAAACTTTTGGCAGCCTGGCTTGTAGCAATACAGTGGGGTAGAAAGATTTGGGGGAACTTGTCAAGAAATAGGAATCTCCAGAGAGCATTATTATAAGGAAGTAGCTTCATTTTAGCCAAAGTTTGAGCTAGTCTTGAGGGGATAAGACCTATACTTATCAAAGGAGAGGATTCTACCTAAGACTTAGTTTCTTGTCCTGTGAGGTTAATTGCTGCCACATTTTATGGAGTTTATGAGGTATGCTTCATTCTGTCCTGCTTCATTCAGACAGTGCTGCCTGGAAGTCATGCACATGCAGGATTGAAGAAGAGCTCTTTTCACATTGACAGCCCACAGGGGACCAGCAGAAGTTAGAGAGGAGAAGCCCCTTTGAGGTGGCATGAGAGGATCGGGCACCAATGCCACTGACTGATCAACACATGTGTATTGGATACTTACTCTGTGCCCAGCTTAGTGAAGTGAAAAAGAAGTGTGAGTTTGAGATTCCAAAGATGCATTCTGTGCAGGTGGGGAGAGAGGTCAGAGGTTCCCCATGGTGGTCTCCAGATCAGTAGCATCCTCACTCTCTGGACTTTTGTTAGAGTTACAGATTCTTGGGCAGTACTAATATGATTAGAAACCCTGCAGTGTGGGGCCAGCAATTGTTTCACAAATTCAGCAGGTGATTCAGATTTATGCTAAAGTTTGATAACCACTGCTATAAATTAATCACTTCCATCGGGAATAAATGGTAAACCAGGCATACAGAATTAAGAGGTCTTGTATGACACAGACAAGGAAAGAACAGGGCACTCTATACCAGAATGCTTAACTGTCCACATTTGGGAAAGGGGTCAGAGGAGGGAGGGAGCAGTGGATGGTCAAGGCAGCATTTCCTTGGGGAGGGGCAATGTGGCCAGGTTTTGAGGGATGAATAGGGGAGAAACAGGGATAGTAGCATGACTGAGTGGAGATGTGATGGTGAGGGTTCTGTTCTTCCCAAGAGCTTATTTAATATGGAGAGAACAGACTCCAGCCAAGAAAAATAAATGCAAAACTAAGGACAGAGCATTAGCTCTGTGAAGAAGAAAAAATGTTCTTGAAAGTTGGATGCTAATGAGTTCATCTCTTTTTATTGCCTCTGGCAGGGGTACAATTAATTGGGACCAGGGCTCTTGCACCTGGAGAGGCTGAATGGAGCAAGGATCTCCAGAGGAGAGTTTGATTTACCCAAGGCTACTGCTTCAGAAACGGAAGGCCCTTGGCACTCATGGAATACAGGGGTAGCTGTGGAGAGCATGATGAGCTGCCCAGCACAGGTTCAGTGTCCAGTGTGTGCAAAGTGCTGTGCATGCTGGAGATGGGGTCCACATACTAACATGGGGAGGGCAGTGGCTCCAGCAGAGTGGGAATGTGAGGAAATTTGCTGAGAAGTCTAGTCATTTTTTGTTTTTCCTTAAAGGCAGAGAGGAGCCACAGAAGGTTACTGAGCAGGGGAATAACAAGCTTAGAGTTGTATTTCATTAATCAAATTTAAAGGAGAGTCAGTAACTGGAGGGACATTGCTGGGTTAGGAGGCTACTTTATGTAACTATAAGAGACAGGTGACAAAGGTCTGAACTAAATGCAGTTCTGGAAGAATGGTGATGTAAACAGCAGTAGGGCCACGGAGGTGACAGGAAGGAAAGGAATGTTTGACCCTCACAGATAACCAGCCTCTATATAGTGTCTTCCACACCCTCTCAGATATGATGTGCTGTTGTATCTGCCGTGCTCCTTCCCCTGCATGGAAGCTGCAGATATACTGTTGGGTGTTAGATTATACCTGGAAATTGGATTGGGATAGAAGTTGGCTGGGAGTGGAAAAAGGCTGCATGCCTCATTAAGCCTGCACTCTATTCCACATAGACTCTCATCAGGCTGGGGGATTTGTTTAGCTAAGGAGCCCTTGAAAGGAACCTACTTGTTGAGCTGTATGTTGAACAACAGTGATGAAAAGATGTCTAAACACATGTGCCTTTAGCAGCTCCAGTCCATCTGCATTGAGCAAATGAGTAGGTCACTTATGCTGTTAGTGCACGCCTTCTCAGCTTACTGGTTTTTGTACTTACCTGTTGAGTGCTCTTTGTAGTAGGGGCAACTAGTACATCAAACTAACTTTGCTGTGTCAGGCCAGCTGGTCAGAGGTTTTGCTTACATTGGGGATCACTCAGGACTGCTACCACACAATAATATTGACTTTTATGTACACATAAAAGGAAGCACTTATTGGATACTAGAGATCATGATTGCTGGGTTGGAAAAAGGGCAAGATGTGCTAAATTATGCTGGGGAAAATGTAAACCTTTCACGTAAACATTGGTAAGCAAGGCAGGTATGATGAGTATTGAGGTGACTTTGTTAGGTGCCTTTGAGGAACTGATAACCCTGCATTCTGAAGAGAGAGCTTGTCTTTGGATCCTAGCTGTGAGAGTTTGACCAAAATCTCACTTCTCTTTGCCTTAGTTTTTTCATCTATAAACTGGGGATAATAATACTGGCCTCTCTGAGATTTTGTAAGGAGTTAGTAATGTAACACATGGTGATTGATTAGCCTAGTTGCTGAATATGAGTACTCAATAAATCTTAGCCATTAATAATTATGATATTTAATTATGTTATAAATCACCTTGTTTGTGGGAGGTGGTATCTTTTGGTCCTTTGTTGTGGCAGAAGTATACGTTTTGTATGTAGAGTAAGCATCCCTGCCTTTCTTCTTTTTATCTGGGTTGGTGTTCACTGTCCTTCATCTGCTCTGTGATTCCTCAATTCTGAGACTCTTCCTTGCTGGACAAGCCCCTGGACTCTCTGTTGATGTGAACATCATCACCTCCCCTTTCGTTTTGGTATTACCATGAACAGGGAACAGTCACATAAAAGACTTGGACATTTGGCATGTCCCAAGGCCATAGTTCTTCCTCTGTCTTGAGATCTTTGTGGTTTGGGGCAGTTTCTGGTGAAACTGAACTTTGCAATTGTCTCTATATCTGTGCATTTCCTGATTTGCTTTGGAGGGCGACTGAAGGCTGCATGTGTTTTGAAGATTGTGAAACAAGATTTTTTATGGCAAGTTTAAAAACAAGGTTGGTTAGGTGGAAGCCAGAAGAAATGCTACACTCTGGTGCTGTGCCCAGTGGTGATTCTGTGTGGGTAGTGACTTCAAATCAAGAAATACATCCACTAACATTTCCTTGGCTAGTCTAGAAAGAAATTTTTCTCTTTATCCAGGAAGTAGAGTTTTTTACAATTGCTTTTTAATACTAATTTTTGGGATGCATGTAAATGAGGCCACATGTCCTTTAGTAGTTTTAGTGGCCTTCTGTTAAATGCATTACTGCCATCTCTCAGTATGAAAGAAGACTTCCTGAGGCAGAACAGAGCTAACCCTGGGGTCACATTAGAATCACTTGGAGAGCTTTTAAAAAATTCCTGTGCTGAGCCAACTCCAGATACTATGTAGCTGCTGTTGGGTGAGGCCCATGCGCTGTGTTCTTCAAAAACTCTCAGATGATTTTAGGGTGTAACTGGGTTGAGAATCCCTTGTCTAGGAGCGGTGCCTTGATGGAGGAACCACTCAGCAGCAGTCCTGTCTCCCATTGTCCAGTCCATTTTTACCCCGGAGGTGTATGGTTAGTTGTACTTGGATAGCTGTTCAGAGGGCGACAATTTCCTCCTCCCTATCTCTGAATCCTTGGCCTCCAGCCTAGGGCCTGGCATATACCAGGTGCTCAGTACCCTCCACTGTACTTCTTTTGGTTGACTAAATAATGGAATTGAGCTCACATTTACATGCCTGTCATTTTCATCTAATCCTGAGCCTTTCTCCTCCACTGGTCCATGAGGGAATAGATCCCCAAGCAAATACTTACTGTTTTAGGAGGAAGACACCCAATTTTGAAATGCTTGAAGCATAAATCTGATCCTCTGTTAAGATCAACAAAGGCTTGTTGTCTATAACATGAATTGTCAGGTAAAGTGAAAGTAAATGCAATGCTATCTCTTAACCTTTCTAAGCACCTACTCCTTACCAGTATAGTGGGTTCTGTGCACAAAGTGGAAATAGGGTCTCCATTGCCCTCTTTTTGCCCTCCCTTCTCCTTTCCTGCTCTTCCCCCCAAATTGAATCAGGGCCTACAACTGTAGTTGGAGAGAATTCTTTTAGAGTTTGATAAACTGTTAGTTTTGTAGATTGAGAAGTACCAAGCATATATTAGGTAAGAGTTACTCCTTGCACTTAGACAGCACTTTATAGTTTAGTATTAATTTCCTATCCAGAAAGTTCTAATCTTCCGTGAGCTGTGGGTTATTGGGCAAACAATTACTGTGTCCAGTTCATGGACAAACAAATTCAAGACTCTGTGAGGCTGAGTGACCTGCCAAAGGTGATAGAGCTGAACCTCGGATCTGTAGCTTTGACTGTAAATCACTTCAGTACACTAAACTTTGGGTAGTGCTTTTGCTTGGATTAGAACACCCTAGAAATGTGACTAATGATGTCTCAAGGTTCTGTGGTCCTGGCTGTCACAGCTCCACTCTTGTTTGCATTGTGTTCTCTTGCTTGCGTGTGCCCACATGTATGCGTGCGTACGTGTGGGTCTCTGTAATGTTAGGCATCTTGTCATTTGCCTCTGCAGAGCATAGTGGATGGCTAGGAATATGCATTTGATGCAGTCAAGAGTGTCATCTTTTAATAGCGTGTGATTTTGCCTCACCAAGGGGCCTACTTCTACTTTTAGTCTATGTGCATGTGTATAGTGTTTGCTTTCTAGGCAAAGTGTTTCTTCTAGTCTGTGTTGTTTGCCCAGAACGATAATGTTAAACACTTAATGTCTTCGGCTTTAGAAGTATAAATTTTCCAGTGTCGTTTGTGACTTGTTTTCCTTCCTTAACAATTATGGAATGTCTGCTGTGGGTCTGGTGTTCTTTACCTTTACTTCCAACATAAGGAAGTCTGAAATAAAAGTAAATGTACATCTGTTAAGGGGGAAAGAGTCAGCACCCATTTAGCCTCATCTCTGTCTTTATCAGGCATTTGGCTACTGAGCTTCTTTATTGATTTCTTGGCTTTTGAGAGAGAGTGTTTCCTTTAGTAACCTGACAGGCCCAAGGAAGAAAATGCTATTCTTGATCCCTGGTTGTGGCTATGGTAGATTTTGAAAAGAGCCACACATGGTCTGTGTGCTTTTCCTGTTTCGCCGCCTTCTTTCTTTTCCTCTTACCTCCACTTAACTCACAAGCAAAGCCTCATTTTGCTTCCCAGGTCCTACACCGACAAGAGACTGTTAACCACTTCTGAATATAAGGGAAGCAGTCAGGGTTAAGGATCTTTAATGCAGAAAAGGAGCTTTTGTCCTCAAGAGCTGCCTCCCTGTGCGTTAGAATGTGACTAGCATGCTCACCTCCATCCAGGATGAGCTCATTGAGATGGGTCTTTATGATCAACAAGCAAAGCAGAAGAAGCAAAGCAAGTCCAGATTCTGCAGCTGCCTCAGCAGACATTGAAGCATGAAGTGGGTGTTGGAATAGCACATGAAGCTCTTCTTACTTACAGCAGGTGGGCTTCAAAGGTAGGGAAGAAAAGCATTCTCTCCACTTATGGGGAAGTAAGCACTTGACGTTGTGGCCAGCTGTGTGAAGATAAAAATCTCATCTTTGGTTGGCATCAGAGGAGGTGTTCAGAGTCTCAGGGAAGGAGAGAAGAGTTGTTTTGCCAGTTGTTTATTGTACTTGATCTACAGTCACTGAAATCCTTGGTGGAATTTGCAAAGCATTGCTTGTTACTGTTGTCTGTAGAACTATGGACTTTGAATATGCTGGCTGCCACAAAGGAAGCCTAAGGTGGCAGTTTTCTTCATCTGTTTTGTCTCATCTCTTGTAGATGAGGGTATCCTGTAGTAATTCATTATAGAAACCCATGTCTCCTTGTGTCACTCAGCACAGGCTGTGGACAAGCCTCTCAGGGGGGCTTAATCAGAAGATATCAACCAAGATCTATTTTTACTGGCAGAGCCCTGCTTGTACTCTACTGTTCACTTTCAATGGGAAGTTGAGTTCAGTGGCATGCATATTGATTAGTCTAAGCCAATTATGATACTTCCACTCCTCATGCTAATTACTGACTTAGGAAGGTACAATGCTGGCTACTTGGACATGAGGGGAACTTACGTGTGTGCTTCTGGAAAAAGTGATCTTGGTTTTAAAGAACAGAAGACAAGTGTGGTTTCTGTCTCTGACTGTTGTCTCTTGTGGTGCTTTGATCTTGGGAGCAGCCATGGTTGAAGACTAACTGACACACAGGGCAGCAGAGCTATAAGAAAGATGGAAAGGTCATGTCTTTGATGATGTCCTTAAGCTGTGGAGTTGACCGGCCCATGCCTATTTTATCTTGGAACTTCTTGTTATGTGTGAGGAAAAAAAAAAAAATCTTACTTAAGCTATTTCGGTTGAATGTTGAATGTTGTGATAACCATCCTGCCTGTCTACACAGGAGGGTTTCAGATATAATTAGAAAATAGGGAAGATGAATTTAAATGAGTGCTGCACAATGATGCAAGCATCACCAATATTAGGATGTTCTGTAGTGTCTAGTGCCTTCAGAGTTGGCCCCCCATCACTTTTGGTAGCATTTTCCGCATAACAAGGGGACAGGCCATCAGGTTGGAAAGCAGCCATTCACAGCTTCTTGGGGGAAGGAAGTGAGTTTCTGGCATTCTTTCTGTGAGAAGTGACACGATAAATAACTCCTGAAACTTAATATGATGCAAAAATTGCTGTTTCCCGATAAACTTCTATTTCTTACTGCTGGAAAGTTACAACTAAAATAACACAATATATTTTCTCTTGTCTTATTTTACCAGTAAGCTTGGATCCACCTTTCAAGTTTAATAGCACTCCTAGTATACCTTCTAGTTTTAGTTATTTTTAAAGTAGTCATTGGAAGTAGCCACCCATCTTTGTTTTCATTATTATTGAGGAAGCTCTCGTTTAAGTGAGGGTCCCAAATTCCTTATTCATTCACTCATTCATCCATTACTTGCACATTCACTGCATTCTTACAAAAAGTCAGCCAGGCACTTGAACATTCTCTTTGGTTTGGGTATAGGACACAATGAAGGAACCATCATGGACTCAGAATCATGGGCAACAGAGCTTTAAGTTAGGGGAAAGACATTTTTTCATGGCTGGTCATGAAGAGAGTTTTGAGGCTGACTTAGGGGTATTGATTTGAGGGATGCCAGTGATATTTGTCTCCATTTTCCATCTTTGAACTAAGTGTAGTCCCTTCAGAGAGGCTGAGAGCCAGGAAGCCTTTCCAGCAATGAAAGGGCAGAGAAGAAAGACTTTGTGATAGCACAGTGTTGGAATCAGTGTCAAACAGGAAAATTCTGAGGTCAAGAAAATAGCTGATGTGTATGCTGCAACCTCTACTGACTAGTCTCAATTCCTGTCCCCAAAAGAAGGCTAGACTCCCATCTCTCTCATTCTTCTGGAATTTGCTGCTTGAAGATTTTTTTCTTTTCAAGGAAGGAGTTAAAAAGTTTAAGTAATGCAATTAGAATTAGGGAGCTATGTGTGTTCTGTGAATTAAACGTGCTGATAGAGGAAGCTGGGAATAGTCAGTAGATATTTGGGGCATCAGTGCTGGAAGTGAGATACCACACTCCAGGCTGAATTCATCCTGGGGCCCCAGAATCCCATATTAAACAAAAAACAAGACATTTGAACAGATTCTTGATTGGCTTATGATTGCTGCCAATCATAAAGTGGGAGAACATCTATTCTTTCTGGACTGGCCAGTTTGATCTTCCCAAGGGGAAGGACTCAGATTGCTCTCCCGTGTCCACTCAAAGTTGGCCTTCCCTAAGCAGGACTCAGCTGACCTAAGTCAGGACTGGTGTTGGAGTCCTCTGACAGTACTGTGCCCTTGTTTTGGGCATCAGTTGGATCCCAGGTGGCTCAGCTTTAGAGCACCTGCACCTAAACAGTAGGGAGAAAGGAGAGGCGTCCATATTGACAGTGAAAAATAAATCTCAGAGGTTTCCATCGTACCCTAATGCTTTGCTTAGGGCATCCAGGGAGTGAGGTGTAGACTTTGAAGGTAAAAATCCTTCCATTACTTTATTCTGTAACTGAAAAGTGTTTGCCTCTAGCCCTCAGCATGATTGAAATGACAGTAGACTTGAAGGATGCTTTGTGACTAACTTAACTTTCAGGGTTTTAGCTCATTTGCTAAGATGGCTCAGCAGCTCTGAGCAGCATTAGTGTTCCCTGTGACGTTTTCAAAAGTCTGCTTGAGCCACATCAAGGTTGTGGATCTGGATCTGGATGGAGCTTCTGTAGTGTTTAAACCTTTGCTTCCTCTTATCTTTCATAGTAGCAGTGCTTCTTGCTCTGTGGTCTGTTGAGAAGCCAGTAGTGGCTTTGGATATGGAAATGAGTCTCAGGGGCCATGTTTGTACCTGTTGGGAATGGGAACAAGGTTGGCAGCAGAATGGAATTGTGGTTGTTGGTATCCATGAACTGTCACTTGGAAGATCTAGACCACAGCAACATGTGCCAGACATCAGAGAAATCTAGAGAGTAGCATTGACCCCCGTCAAAGCCTGGATCTTACAGACTCCACTGCACCTCCCCTACCTGGGTCAACCGGGGATTTAGTTCGGTGTACTTCTTTGACTACTGAAGTTGCCTAATTTTTAGTTATGTAACTTGATAAATCAACATCCAGCTGCATGGATAATGACAAGAGTGCTACTTAGGAACTCTAAGTCCTTGGTTTTATTCAGAGGTTTTTGCGAGAACTGTGCCTTATATGAGAAATACTCTTATCAATTACTTTCCAGAAAAAAACAACAAATCACTACCTATCGCCTACTACAATAACTAGGTATAACCTACCTCCTGGCCCGTCTTGCCTGAAGTGATGGGGATCAAAGAGGGAATTTGAGAAGAGAGTCTTCAGACAATAAAATTATCCATGTTGTGAGATGTTGCCTGGGAGTGTCTGAGTTCAAAGAATATGTAATTTCCTTCTGAGTTGTCTATAAGGAAGACCCTAGGTTATAATATTAAAAACTTAGTAATCAGTTATTATTCTTCCTCGGTATTTTTCAAACTGTAAGACGGTACCAGAATTATTCGGAGGGTGTTTTTACAACACAGATTGCTGCATTCTATCCTTACAATTTATTGGGTCTGGAATAGGGCCTGAGAACTTGAGTTTCTGACCAGTTTTTAAGTGATGTGCTTGAGTGATTAAGAATCACTCTGTTAGGCTAGACATGGTGGCTCATTGTTGTAATCCCATCTACTCAGGAGATGGAGATCATGGGTCCAGGGTGACCTGGGGGAAAAAGTTAGTGACATCCTCATCTCAAAAGCTGGGCATAGTGTTGTGTGCCTATGATCACAGCTATGCACAGGACGTAAGTTCAAAGCCCAGTTCTTCAAAACTAAAATTTTAAAAAAGGAACCACTGTGGTATCTGATCATCTGCCTTATTCTACTATATCCATGTAGCAGGTGTGAAATTAGACCCCCCACCCTGCCCAAAGCATTCACCTTCACTATTGGCCTGATCATTATTTAATCATAATTGGACATCAGCTTCATTAAAGGTTGGTTTCTTTGAACTGCAAATTCTCTGTAAATTTTAGTGAAATCTCTATAATACTACTTACAATTTTTATTCTGAAAATCTTTCTTGAACTTGAAACTTATCCTAATATATCTTTGAAAAATCCAGATTCTAAGTATGTTATACTCCATAATTATTATTATTTCATATAAAAATTCTGCCTAGAAAATTGTATCCATAGAATTCATCTGGAAGTTTTAAAATAAAGTCACATTTAGACCCCTTCCCAGAACACCTGACTATGAGTCCCTGGGGTAAAAGCTTGGTTGTGAAGCCCTACCCTGGGTGGTGGGAAAGAGAAGCATGGAAGGTGAGGAAAGACCTTTACGCTCACCTGCTACTCTGCTGCCCTCCTTTCACTTCACTTCACTGGTTAATAAACTCTCTTACCTTGTGCTCTCCTACACCCCTTCTTCACCCTCTAACTTCGTCATATTTTTGGTCATTTTCTCAGGATTTAGACACTTAATAGCCCTCAAGACTGTATCCCCAAATGCATGCAATGAAAGGCCTATATTTTTAGAATTCAAATGATTTTAAAATGGAATAATTTGGTTTGGCATCTGGTGTATGTGAGTTTGGGCTTCTGTTTTAAGATGGCATTCCCTCCTTCTTTCCCTCTCTCTCTCCCTCTCTCACCTGAGTAAAGCACCTGGCAGCAGAGTTTCTAAAACTCCTGGAAGCCACCCGGAGTGCCAGAGGAGATTTAGGGAAGAGCCAGCCGGGCTTCCTCTCTCATTGCCAACAGAATGATGTTATTGAATCACTTGATCCTGGCTCCATGGTGTGATACACAGGAGGAATTTCTGCTTTATGACTTTAATCTGATAAACTGTACTTGCTCTGGCGTGTCAGAGTCTCTCTGTGTTCCTCTGCTTCCACCAGCATAATCCTAGCCTTATGTGTAGCATCTAGCTTGCAGGCCTGAAACTCAAACCAAGCACTACTCAGACTGTGATAAGAACTCCTTTAGAAAGCCCTGTGATAATGCTAGGTACTTAATGTCACTGCTGCTGGGCTCCCGACAGGAGCCAGGAAGTAGCAAGTCCGCAGAATCCCATACCATTGCCTGTTGAACTTGGGTCTGAAGCAGCCCAGGACAGCTAAGCCAGTTCGCCTTTTGCTTCCTCATACCTTCTTTTCCTTTTTTCATCTTATATATTTTATTCTCACTTTTCTGTTTTCTTTTATTTTCTTTTCCATTTATAGCTTTCTTTTCTTTGTACTTCATGCATCTCTTCCCTGCTTCTTTGCTTTTTCTTTTTATCTAAAATTTTGTTCTCTCAGCTTTTCACTTTGGCAAGGTAGCCAGGAATCTTGTCTAATTTGAGAATTAGCCAAACATTAATGTATTTATTGAAAGTGGGCTTTAGATAGTCTCCTTTCTGTTCATATTCAATCTTACTAATTTTTAGAACCAGTTGACTGGAGATCTAGCCACAGACACAGATGTGTTTTAGAATTCATCAAAGATGTTCAGAAATGAGGCAATGAGCATCAAATTAATATCCTTCACCCATCTGTGGCCCAGGACATAAGAGATGCTACTACAGAGATGGCAAAATTTCCTTTTTCATGCTTATGGCAAATATCATAAGTAGATCTCAAAACTTTGATGTGATTTTTGTTAACCCAGTGCTCCAGAGAGAGGACACTAGACAGGATGAATCCCCAACCCTGTTAGTGGAAGGTTACAGGGAATTTTTGGTGAGAAGAAAATACTACAGAAGTAAATGCCATCTTTTGAAATAGGTCTTTTAGTTTAGTGTTAAAGATTTGTGCCAGGAGACCCCCAGACTATCACAGATATTGCAGCCCTTCCCTTTACTGCCTATTAACTCAAGTATGTGACATGCACAAGATTTCTAGAGATTGCTGTAGCAGAATAATACCAGTGAGTTTGGGAAGCCTGAAGACTGATATAAGTGAAAGGTCTATGTCATTCAAAAATCTCCCTGCAGATCTGTGGTCAGAGACATCGGTTTCCTGGAATTATGTTGGGTAAGTTAAGTGTTGAATGGTGTTTTCAACACCTCCAAGTTAGGAAGATGCTTATCAATGCAGGTGCACAGGTGTCATTCTGGCTATTGGAAAGAGGGTGAAAAGGTTGACAGTATCAGAGCATGGGCACATTTGAGTAGCAGCGGCTCACTGTCCTAGAACAAATTGCCTCCTGGCCATGATATGCTGGCATGCCCGGTGGAAGGACTTACTATATGCCACCGTTTTATCTGTTTCTTCAGGTGACCATCAGAGAGCCTTAAATGGCCGTGTCTGGACAAATGGCAAAGTGACAGATTTGGGATAGAAGGACCACACACTTTTTTGTAGCCACACCTTCTCCTTCTCCTTCTTTTGAAAAACATTTTTTTGCTACGTAGTATTCAAACTAGCAGAGAAGGCATAGGCTATGTTGTACTTGTATGGATGGGAGTGAGTATGATGTCTGAGAAAGAGGAAAGTGTTCTCTGCCCTCTGTGTTTAGAGAGGTGGCCAGGCACACCTCTGAAACTGTCAGCTGTGGCCAAATGAAGAGAACACAACACCTGTATATAAATGTAAAAAGAGTCATGGCATCATACAGTAGATCAAACATACTGCATTCTGAAGAATTATTTAATCTGGATGTAGGGACACTCATTGTAAAGGTAATCTGTGACAAATCCTTTTGTAGTGATTTTCTCCCTCTTCTTTTGCATCTCCATTTGAAAGCCATCAATTTAATCTGTATAAGGCTGATTCTTGTGTGGTTAAATCACTCCAGCATCTGCCTATTGAGGACTAAGTGACCAGACTAAGCTCCTTAGGGGTAGTGAGCCTTGCCATAGCTGCTCTGGAAACCCGTGTTCACTTTCTGGGCACATATGTCAACTCTTAGAAAAATATTTGACATGTTTTAATAGTAATGATGTTAGTATCGAGCACCATGGTGTGGATGACAGGGAAGATGGGCAATAACTTCAAGGTAATGACCATGGTCTCTACCTTGAGTTCACATTTGTAAGGAAAAAGACAGGAAACCAGGGACTCCTGAAATGCACAACAGTGGATAGGTGTCACTGCCCTTGTGAGTGTGCAGACTGTGATGGCAGCTCTAATAGGGGACTCTCTCTAGCTACTTCAGTGTGCCTGGGATCATTGCAGAAGGCTTCATGACACAATAGGGATAAGACAAGAGTTAGCACCTGGCCCGGGATGATGGCTAAGAGCACTAAAGGGTTGAGTCTTTTCCTTATTTTTTTTCATCTGTAAGTGGCGGTTATAACCATGCAGGTCCATACAGTTCTGGTGGGGATTCCTTGAAACTAAAGCCCACATCTAGTGTGGCATTGCTGGTAATCCAGAGCCATGTCAGTCATCCTTGGTTCCTTAAACAACAGTCCTGTGAAGACAGTAGCACTTTCTCTATTTTGCAGATGCTCAGAGAGGTTCATTTCTTCCAGGTTATCCAGCTAGAACTTGGCTTGGATGGCTTTGAATCTGGATGTCTTTCTTCAGGTTACCTTTTGTTCTCTTTATGCTGCTCAGGAGGCACCAGATGATTCCAGCTGCTTCCTGCTTCATTATCCTCCTAAGTGCTCCACTGAGAGGAGCTTGCCAGTGCCAGCCCCTTCCCTCCCTGCCTCCTAGTTCTGCCATGAGTCACTGCTGAGCCATTTGTGTCAGAGGAGAAAATGGGAGCTTGCGATTCGCATGTAGCAATTTGCTGTGTGTTCTTGCTTATTTGTCAGGGCACCAGCTGAGAAGTGTTCATCAAGAGACATCATGTTTGTTAAGGGATCTCATGGTGTATTTTAAAAGCTCTTAGCGCTCTCTGGCATCATCGATTGTGCTTTAGCATAGGAAATAAAGTGATACTGAGCCTTTTATTAATAATACACGTTTCCATTTAACTTTGACTGGTTAAATCTGGCATAAAATGGAGCCTTGCAAACCAGCCTCCTTGGGATGTGGGGCTTCTCTTTTGCTGTGTATGTGGGCATCTTTATTGAATAGGGGCTCAGATAGTCTTCTGCCAGCAGTCAATGATCTGGACTAGACTTCTCCTTTCATTTTCTCTCCCAGTGGCTTCGTTTCACAAGGCTCATGGGTACTGATAAATAATTGAAAATGGGAACCAGTGTCTGTCAAAAGGAGACGTTTTATCTATGTTCTCCCATATGCAGAGTCGAGCTTTTGTGTTCTGTGTATTTGAAAAAATTGTGTGGCCAGTATTTGAAGTCTATGTGAGGTCTATGTGAGGTTTCAGGTGACATAAGAGATTACACCAGCAGATAAGGAAGCATGGGTGTACAGGGCATAATGGTGATGCTAACCCTTCTAAGGCAGCACTGTCAGGTGCTTTACTTAATCCTCACAATTACTGTATCAGGGTGTAGGTCATCATGCTAGCTCCACATCACAGAAGAGAACACCAAGGCACACAGAGATTCATATATTTGTCCACAACAAACACAGCTGGCAAGTGGTAGAGCTGGGAGTTATACCCATGCCATTTGGCTCCATAAGAAGCTTTGCTCTCTGTATATCATTTATTGCAGCTTGTCCCAAGTAGCAAAGCTGGGCAGAAATAGTCCAAAATCCTAGTCTTCTTTTTTTAAATAGATACTGGAGTTCGAACTCAGAGCTTTGTGCTTGTTAGGCAGGCATTCTGCCAGAGCACATGCCCAACTCTTTTTGCTTTAGTTATTTTTCAGATAGGGTCTCATGCTTTTTTGACCTAGGCCAGCCTTGGATCAGGATCTGCCTACCTGAGATTGCATGTACATGCCACCTCTCCCAGCTTGTTCTTTGAGACAGAGTTTCACTAGCTTTTTTTCTTTTCTTTTTTTGTGGGTGGGGGTGTTTGTGTCCGGGCTGGCCTCAAACCTGAGTCCTCCTATCTCTGGTTCCTAAGTAGCAGGGATTAGTCTTTTGATTGTTGCACTCATCAATATACAAAATTCTTTCAACTCTGAGATTCTTCTTCACATGGAAGTCTTGCTAAATACCATAACCAAATTAAAAACTGAATACTTAGTTGCTGTGGCTTCATGAGGTAGGGGAGGCAGTGACCTTGCATTCCATTTATTCAGGCATGATTCCATTTATTCTGTGGGACGAAGTTTAAACTCTGTCCTCAGCTAGGGATATGAGCTTCACATTGATGTCTTATTTGCCACAATTAAAACTGTAACAGGGAACCAATTATTTCTGGGCTGATCTGTTCTATTCTGTCTGCTTCTGTATCCTCCCGGGGCAAACTCTGAGGTATTTTAGCTGCATTATTATAGGGTTGCAAGGTTGCCAGGGGTAACCAGAGTCAGGTGTGTGTTGACAAAATGTCTTCCTAAGGCCCTGAACCCCCTCACTCACTGAAAATCTGTCCAATGGATGTATAGGTTGGCATTGTGACCCACACATCCACTGGACAGTACATTGCTGAGCTGCACTGCTGCTTTTTTGTCTAGGCATTTCACCACTTGTGTGCTAACTTCCTGGTTTGGTCTGTGTCTCGCTAACTATGATCTGTAGCTGTTTCTGAGCACAGCAGTAGCTCTGCAAATATTGTTAGAATTTTTCCAGTCACTTTTTAGGGTTCCACACTTATGCATGGGTGTACAGGTCGAACAAGTTGAACATGACCCCCAAACATCTTCTATAATAGGACCTTATTTTTGTCTCTCTCTCTCTCTAACAGTAAAGGGTGAATGCTGGTTTAGTTGGGATTCTACTTTGATTAAAAAAAAAAAAGAAGAAGGTATCAGTCTGAAGCTTATAACTTTCCCATTGAAAGTTATGGAAAAAAATAAAAGTGTAGTTTTTAGGAAATCCCCCCTCATTAAATAGCTGGAGGAGAAAGGCAGTGTGGAATTGAGGAGAGGCGGGCCTTAACACAGAAGAACCCCATCGAGGGCTCAGGTCTATTCTTGTGGGCTCACTCACTAGTGGTCTCCTTTTTATAAAACAGTGGCAAGAGAGTGAAATACACAAGGCCCAGGGGCTTGGAGGGGCAGTGGGGTGAGGGGACAGGTAAAGAGGGACATGAAAAATGGGGGTAGGTCTAGGCCACTGGCTCTCAAATCAGTCTGGAGGTTCCTTAAAAAACTAAAGATAGAACTACCAGATGATCCTGCTGTACCACTCCTTGGTGTGTACCTGAAGAAATATCAGTCAGCATACAAGAGACACCTGCACTCCCTTGTATACACTATGCACAGTAACCAAAATATGGAATCAGCCTAGGTGTCCATCAGCTAATAAGTGGATAAAGAAATGTGGTATATATGCACAATGGAGTATTATTCAGCCATAAAGGGGAATGAAAATTTGTCATTTGTAGGAAAATGGGTAGAAGTAGAGGTCATCATATGAAACAAGGCAGGCTGAGAAAGACAAATATTTCATGTTTTCTCTCATATGTAGAATGTAGTCTTTAAAAACAGATAGAAGGAATATAAAACAGTTCCTGTTTGGGAGTGGGTACAGTTGGAGGGGAAAGTGAAAGGAGAAGGTAAAGAGAGGTGAATATGATCTAAGTATGAATTATGAAACCTGTTGAAATTGTTTTGAGAAGGGGTGAGGGATGTGAGGAGAGATAGAGGGGATGAATTTGGTCAGGTACTGTATGCATTGTGGAAGTATACAGTGAAGCCCCTTTGTACAACTAATATATATGAATATGACACTAATATGCAGCACTGGCATCACATAGGAATTTGTTAGAAATGCAAATTACCTGATTCTGCCCCAGACCTACTTAATTAGAAGTTCTGTGGGCCAGTTCCCCAGTAATGTGTTTTTTTTTTTTTTCTATTCAATCTTTATTTTTTTTCCTTTTTCTTTTATTATTCATATGTGCATACAAGGCTTGGTTCATTTCTCCCCCCTGCCCCCACACCCTCCCTTACCACCCACTCCTCCCCCTCCCACTCCCCCCGCCAATACCCAGCAGAAACTATTTTGCCCTTATTTCTAATTTTGTTGTAGAGAGAGTATAAGCAATAATAGGAAGGAACAAGGGTTTTTGCTGGTTGAGATAAGGATAGCTATACAGGGCATTGACTCACATTGATTTCCTGTGCGTGGGTGTTACCTTCTAGGTTAATTCTTTTTGATCTAACCTTTTCTCTAGTACCTGTTTCCCTTTTCCTATTGGCCTCAGTTGCTTTAAGGTATCTGCTTTAGTTTCTCTGTGTTAAGGGCAACAAATGCTAGCTAGTTTTTTAGGTGTCTTACCTATCCTCACCCCTTCCTTGTGTGATCTCGCTTTTATCATGTGCTCATAGTCCAATCCCCTTGTTGTGTTTACCCTTGATCTAATGTCCACATATGAGGGAGAACATACGACTTTTAGTCTTTTGGGCCAGGCTAACCTCACTCAGAATGATGTTCTCCAATTCCATCCATTTACCAGCGAATGATAACATTTCGTTCTTCTTCATGGCTGCATAAAATTCCATTGTGTATAGATACCACATTTTCTTAATCCATTCGTCAGTGTTGGGGCATCTTGGCTGTTTCCATAACTTGGCTATTGTGAATAGTGCCGCAATAAACATGGATGTGCAGGTGCCTCTGGAGTAACAGTCTTTTGGGTATATCCCCAAGAGTGGTATTGCTGGATCAAATGGTAGATCAATGTCCAGCTTTTTAAGTAGCCTCCAAATTTTTTTCCAGAGTGGTTGTACTAGTCTACATTCCCACCAACAGTGTAAGAGGGTTCCTTTTTCCCCGCATCCTCGCCAACACCTGTTGTTGGTGGTGTTGCTGATGATGGCTATTCTAACAGGGGTGAGGTGGAATCTTAGCGTGGTTTTAATTTGCATTTCCTTTATTGCTAGAGATGGTGAGCATTTTTTCATGTGTTTTCTGGCCATTTGAATTTCTTCTTTTGAGAAAGTTCTGTTTAGTTCACGTGCCCATTTCTTTATTGGTTCATTAGTTTTGGGAGAATTTAGTTTTTTAAGTTCCTTGTATATTCTGGTTATCAGTCCTTTGTCTGATGTATAGTTGGCAAATATTTTCTCCCACTCTGTGGGTGTTCTCTTCAGTTTAGAGACCATTTCTTTTGATGAACAGAAGCTTTTTAGTTTTATGAGATCCCATTTATCTATGCTATCTCTTAGTTGCTGTGCTGCTGGGGTTTCATTGAGAAAGTTCTTACCTATACCTACTAACTCCAGAGTATTTCCTACTCTTTCTTGTATCAACTTAAGAGTTTGGGGTCTGATATTAAGATCCTTGATCCATTTTGAGTTAATCTTGGTACAGGGTGATACACATGGATCTAGTTTCAGTTTTTTGCAGACTGCTAACCAGTTTTCCCAGCAGTTTTTGTTGAAGAGGCTGCTATTTCTCCATCGTATATTTTTAGCTCCTTTGTCAAAGATAAGTTGCTTATAGTTGTGTGGCTTCATATCTGGGTCCTCTATTCTGTTCCACTGGTCTTCATGTCTGTTTTTGTGCCAGTACCATGCTGTTTTTATTGTTATTGCTTTGTAATACAGTTTGAAGTCAGGTATTGTGATATCACCTGCATTGTTCTTTTGACTGAGTATTGCCTTGGCTATTCGTGGCCTCTTGTGTTTCCATATAAATTTAACAGTAGATTTTTCAATCTCTTTAATGAATGTCATTGGAATTTTGATGGGAATTGCATTAAACATGTAGATTACTCTTGGGAGTATTGACATTTTTACTATGTTGATTGTACCAATCCATGAGCATGGGAGATCTCTCCACTTTCTATAGTCTTCCTCAATCTCTTTCTTCAGAAGTGTATAGCTTTCCTTGTAGAGGTCATGCACATCTTTTGTTAGGTTTACACCTAGGTATTTGATTTTTTTTGAGGCTATTGTAAATGGAATTGTTTTCATACATTCTTTTTCCGTTTGCTCATTGTTAGTGTATAGAAATGCTAATGATTTTTCTATGTTGATTTTATATCCTGCTACCTTGCTATAGCTATTGATGATGTCTAGAAGCTTCTGAGTAGAGTTTTTTGGGTCTTTAAGGTATAGGATCATGTCGTCTGCAAATAGGGATATTTTGACAGTTTCTTTACCTATTTGTATTCCTTTTATTCCTTCTTCTTGCCTAATTGCTCTGGCTAGGAATTCCAGTACTATGTTGAATAGGAGTGGAGATAGTGGGCATCCTTGTCTGGTTCCTGATTTTAGAGGGAATGGTTTTAGTTTTTCTCCGTTAAGTATAATGCTGGCTGTAGGTTTGTCATATATAGCTTTTATAATGTTGAGGAACTTTCCTTCTATTCCTAGTTTTCTTAGAGCTTTTATCATGAAATGATGTTGGATCTTATCAAAGGCTTTTTCTGCATCTATTGAGATGATCAAATGGTTTTTGTCTTTGCTTCTGTTAATGTGGTTTATTACGTTTATTGATTTTCGTATGTTGAACCACCCCTGCATCCCTGGGATGAAGCCTACTTGGTCGTGGTGAGTGATCTTTTTGATGTGTTGCTGAATTCGGTTTGCCATTATTTTGTTGAGGATTTTTGCATCAATGTTCATTAAGGAGATTGGCCTATAGTTCTCCTTTTTGGAGGTGTCTTTGCCTGGTTTTGGGATAAGTGTAATACTGGCTTCATAAAATGTGTTTGGCAGTTTTCCTTCCCTTTCTATTTCATGGAACAATTTAAGGAGGGTTGGTATCAGTTCTTCTTTAAAGGTCTGATAGAATTCAGCAGAGAATCCATCAGGTCCTGGACTTTTCTTTTTGGGGAGACTCTTGATTGCTGCTTCAATTTCATTTTGTGTTATAGGTCTATTCAGGTGATTAATTTCCTCTTGGTTCAGTTTTGGATGATCATATGTATCTAGAAATCTGTCCATTTCTTTTAGATTTTCAAATTTATTTGAATATAGGTTCTCAAAGTAGTCTCTGATGATTTCCTGGACTTCCATCCCAGTAATGTGTTTTTATTTTTGACTATGTAGCTCAGGCTGCCTTTGAACTCAAGATCTTCCTGCCTCACCCCTCCCCTCCACCCAGTGCTGGAATTATAGGTGTATACAACTATGCCTGGGTTTGTGATTTTTGAAAACCACTGCTTTGCTAACATTCCCCACACCAACTTGAATAGTCCTCATTGTTTTAGGTGTTAATTGGTCCCTTTCATCACGTGTCAGTGAATAGGTCTGTTGAAACCTGCTTGTATCCCAAAGAGCATTTCTTGGCTAAAGCACATGTTTTGTTAGCATCTGTTGCTTTTGTTCAGATGAAGCTCTAAAACAAAATTAAGATTCTCTTCAACCTTGACCTTATTAATAGCCATTTCATTTGTTTAGTACTAATTTAAAACGTCTGATATCTGTAGAGGAATTGCTTCATAAAAACACATAGTTGTTAAGTGTTCCACTACAAGAAGCATTGTGAAGTCCACAGGACGCTAAGATTAAGCACTTGAATATGGTTTTGTTGAGCTCAGTATAATGAGTGTTTGGTAAGAACACTGGGCTTCACAGCTTGAAGGGGCTCCACTGGTCAGATTTCAGACTGTGTGCACATTAAAGAGAATGACTGCACGTGAACATGAAACACTGCACTTGAATCTAAAACATGGGACAAATTCTCTGTGGAATCAATCTGGGAGCGGGGGAAGAGAGGGAGACTCCTGACATCTTTGGGAATGACTACTGTGCCCACTTCTTGTTCTGAAAATTGGAAATTGAAAAGGGTTTCCATTTCCCCTGCCTTTAATGAGAAGTTGGATTTTCTATGATTGGTAAAGGAGCGGTACATTTTACAAAGGGATGCTAGCAAATAATACATAGCATTAGCACATCAGTGTTTTACAACCTGGTTCAGGCAAGGGCCATCACTGCAGAACAATGTGGTAAAAGGGTTTTGGAAATGAAATAATCTTACGGGATCAAAGAATGCCCCACAGATTAGTAGTAGAGGAAAAATATTCCTTACAGAGCTTAGTGTCAGTGGTGGTTGGTCAGCCTGGCAGCTTGAGCCACCTGATGTGATAGAACATGTAGCATGTAATACCACCAATGACTTACTTTTGTCAAAACTTAAATCCAACCAGATTTATGGAAATGCAAATCCATTCACACTAGGAAGAAATACTCAGACTGATGCAAACCATGGAACATTCTCAAGGTAATTGATCTGTCTGATCTCTTCAAAAGTCAGTGTTGTAAGAAAATAAATGTCTCCTGGATTATAAGAAACTATGGAAACACTGGTCACAGGTAATATTCAAACACTGATTGGATCAAGTTTGAAAATAATAGCTGCTGTAAAAGATGTTTGGGGCATTTGTGGAAACTGAATATAGACTGGCTATCAGATGACATTGGAATCTTGCTTTTTATGTCGTAGGTTTGGTATTTTGATTGTGTTAGAAAAATGCCTTTATTTTTAAGAATTTTGTTATCAAAAGTGCCAAATTTGCAATTCACTTTCATATGGTGTTTGAGAGATAAAATTGACTCTTATGTGTCCTCTGCACCGCCAAAAACTAAAACTAGCACAAAACAAAAAAATCAGTATGCGGATAAAGCAAACTTTGCAAACTGTTAATGATTTTGAGTTTAAATAGAAGGCATATAGGTGCTTATTTCATATTTTTAATGTTTGAAAATTTTTCTCAAGCAACAAAAATGGGTTGTATTACTTATCAACTATATTAAATGTCAACTTGTCACTTATAAGTGGTGTGGCCTTGGATAGGTACTTATTTCGTGTCTCTCAGGGGTCCTATCTACAATTGGGTATAATAATGCAACGTACTGGTGAGGAGGTGATTAAATGACATGTGCAGTATATAACACGCAGCTGTATTGCTCCGAACTTAACTGCATGCTCCGTGAATGTTCATTTTGATGATGACATAGTGCTTGTAAGAGCTTGCTTTAGTGGTGTTTGTGACTCGGTGCAGACAACAGTGGGCATGCTTTTAGGCTTTTGGTTAGCAATGGATTCAGAAAAGCTATGAATTCACAGAAATGCCTTCATGCAGTTTTTTTGCTTTCTTACTCATGCATTCCTGTGTGAGGATATCTTATCCAGAATTCCTTGTCTAGAAACCCAAGAGGTGGCTGAGAACACCTGATATGTAAACCTATTGATATTTCAACATTATGCTTTGATTTTGAGGAAAATTCAGTGGATTTGTTTTTTTAAGTCTTGCAAAGAAGTAAAAAGAAATGCTGAGATGAGAGAGTTTGATTTTTAACAAATGCTTCATGAGATCAGGTTCCTGTTTTTTTGGCTGTTTTTAGAGGATGTACCTTAGGACAGTATGGGTATGTGGAGCCTGTTGTTACCTTTAACATCCTCTTTAACGCTTTCCTTCAGTCATTTTTAGAAACATCCAATGTTTTCTGTAGCTCATTATGAGTTATAAAGTAAGTGATTAAATGGAGAATTCCTGTTTTTTTTTTTTAATCACAGAAGTATTGACAGGGAATTGTAGGATCTTTTTTGTCCCTCCTTGTAGCCTATGATGTGTTTCAACAGTAGTTTGTCTCCAACCCTAAATCACTGAAGTGTCATTGAGTATTTTACTTTACATATTTGAGTGGGTTGGATATATTTTCACTGTGACTCTTTCTTTAGTCAGTGACCCTAAAGTTAAGTGCTTGAGCTTGTGTTCCTGTGGTCTCAGCAACTGGACTTGCTTCATGACTCAAACATACAGTGGTAGCATCACCAAAAATAGATTAATGGCAGTAAATCCCCAATGGCTAACTCTATGCTGGCTGCCTATCCAGCTCAGGACTTCAGAGAGGTGTAAAACTTCATTTATAGCCATGCATACTGGCTAGAGTTCACTCAGAGATGGCTGCTTTATGTGCCAGATGGGGCAGAATGGTGTCTAGGTACAAGATACATTTAGCACCCTTGTCACACTCAGTGACAGGTGACTTTGGGCTTTCTGGGGTAATATGAGATTGTGATTCAAGGGTGTGATCCAGACCTGAAAGAGAAGCACTTGGAATAACACTGTTAGACTTGAGCTCTTCCAATGCACCTGCAAGAGGTGGTCACTGAGTGTCTTGTGGATAAATGAAATAAGGAATATTACATGAAAATATTATGAGGTAAACCAAATAAAATGGATTCCTTGGAGTCCAGAACTAGTAGAAGGTCATCCATGCTGAATGGAGATTGGGAGGGAGAAGGGTTCCCCAACCACAGGTGTATGCCTGAGGTCAAAGTTGAGGATGTCTGTTGGAGACAATCATAAAGTCCCCAGGGCAAGAAATGCCTGTATTGCTCAGCACCAAACTTTTAAGCACTGCCTGGAAAGTGGAAAGTATACAGTAAATATTTGTTGAATGAGTGAAAATATTTGTTGAATGACTAAAAGAATGAATGGTAAAACACAGGACACAGCAATCTAAGGGGTTTTTTGACTGCCCCATGGCAAAATAACAGGTGGTGTGTTACTATTTCAGAATCCCCTAGAGGCTGGTTTCTGAGATGTTTCATTTACCAAGGAGAGCACTTTCTGATGGCTTAGCTTTAATGAAGTCAATCAGTATTTATAGCAGTTTGGGAAGCAGACATGCTGTGTCCATTTCAGAGATGGGGAAATTGAGATTCAGGGAGGTGACATAATCCCCATGAAGGTCCACAACCAAGAAGATCATAGGCATTCTAGTTCTTGAATGCAGCCATATCTAGAGAAATTTTGCTTTGGAAGTTGTTTGTTATACAGTATATTTGTATCATGTTAGAGAGGTTAACCAGATAGAAATAAACAGGGAAAAATTCACATGTTGGCCGGTCCTTCACACATTCCTTGTCCCACAGCTCATCATTTGGCTGGTTGGGTAATGAATGAGAAAATTGGTGACTAAAAACATCATTCTACTTAATGGGCTACAATTAGTAGAAAGAAATGAAGAGACTTGTTAACCTTACAGTAGGTGCCTTACTAAGGAAAGGATCCTTTCCTTTGTCTTGCTGTAGACAATGATTAAATGGTTATTGCTATGAGGAACTTATCAGTACATCTTACTGATTACTGAGTGAAATAAATAGAATAGAAACACATAAACAAACCCAAATATGTCTGAGAAGGATGTGCTCTTCTAACAGCTTCCAGTCATTCAGTGAGGCATTTGGCACAGATGGGTCCAGCAGATAAAACTGTGGTGGTTTTCAGAAGTCATTCCAAGACAGCAGAGAGGAAACATGACAGACACTGGGAAGAGACCCTCTCTCAGACGATGAGTAATATATATTTTATACTCATATTAATATTTCATTGGAGAGAAGGTCAAAATCTACATTTAAATGGAAATATTTAAAAAGCAGAAGCATAATATTTGACTAAGTGAAACACTCAGGGCTTTCAAGAACACAGTCTGTACCCTGGGACCTCGGCTCCCTAAAACTGTTGTTTCTCAGTGCATACTGGGATGCTGAAGTTGCTTTAGTCTTGTGGATGGGTCTTAGCCCTGGCATTTGGGAATTTAATTCCTCTATGCTCCTTCTTTTTGACTCTGAATTGTGTTATGTATTACTTACCATTGTGTCCTGTGAACAGCAGCCCCTCTGTGCCCTATCAGCTTGTTTAAACTTATCCTGTGAAGGGGATACTATAGGGTCCCAGAAATGGGCACAAGCAGGATGTTTTTGTTTTCAGTAACAGAAAGCCCAGCTAACAAAGTGTCCCTATGAGAAGTCAGACAAAGGGGAAGGTTCCAGGTGGATTTCAAAGGCACAAATATTCAGGTTCTGTTCATCCTTCACTTCCCTCTGCCATTCATACTGTGCTAGATTCCACCCTCCAGCTTGTGACCTCTCATCTGTAAGACAGATGGCTGAATTAGTTCCAAGAGTAATGTCTTCATGGCATTCAAACAATAAGAAAGTATGCCAGGAGCCAAAGAGTCTTCCTGGTTCTTGTTTGTTCTTGCCAGGATAAAGATTGAAGATTGAAGTCCCCTCCTGCAGCTGCTGGTAAAGAGAACAAATGTGACCAGGTTGGCTCAGAGCACCATGCTTGATTCCCTGAGGCTGGTCTCATTGCCTCCCCTGTCAACCCCTGTGTAATTAGCACAAAGGATGGGAAAGGGTACTGTCAACCACACTGATGCTCCCCTGGGAGCTGGGAGTAAAGATACCAAAAAATCGTGTCTTTCCTAAGTATTCAGTCACCAAACTTTTACAAATGACTATTCTGACATGAAGCAGATATAAAGCTGGAAAAAGAAAGGTGATCATTTTAGCTTGGTGGATGTGGACAGAGCTGGAGTGACTGAGCTTGTCCGTTCCTTCCAGATCCTTCCTCTTTACTCCTACTCTCCATTTTGTACTAGTCCAGCAGAGACAGCTATTCGTAAGGTGACACAACTCCTGGGATTCAGGCTGTGATTCAGTTCTGACACTAATTGTGGACAATTTAGTTCTGGGCAGGAAAGTGAGATAAAAATAAATGACACACAATTCTTGCTTTCATGAGGCCCAGGTGAGGAGTGTGGCTATCCCAGGTCCTGAGGCCTCATGACAGAGTGAGGGTTTAGTGTAAATGACCCCTTCCCTCCTTTCTCACTCTTAAGTTTTTAGGATCATTTTTCAAGTTTACTTAGTTTTTATTTTGTTAATATATTCTGCATACGTTTTGCTTCTAGGCATACTGTTACTCACAAAGCTTGCCACTGTCAAGTGTGGTCTGAGTATACAGAGAAAAAAATAGTTGATTAAATGCATGATTTTTTTGGACCATGTGACTCTCTTAATGCAAGCCAAGATCATCTTAGCCTTTTTGGCCGTCACATTACTCTGTGGTTTGGGTTTTTGGTCAGTTGAAATTTCTAAGAACAGTATTTGCAAGATGACCTTGCAGAGGCTTAGGTTACTGAGTCAGCCTCCTCTTCCTTAAGTCTGTCTGTCATTGAGCCAGCACCCTTACTGATAACAAGTACTAAAATCTTTTGAGTACTCACTGTACAGAAGACATTAAGCACGTTACAGGTGTTGTTTCATTTAACCTGCACTGTGGCTTTCTGATCTAGGTTTTATGTTTTGTTTTCATTTTACAGATGAGAAAATGATGTAGAATAGCTAAGTAATTTGAGCACCATGAGATAGTAGCTCACAGTAGAGGCAGCACGAGAATGTAGGCAGTCCAATCTTGCAACATACCACAGGAACTTTCCCCACCTGATATTTATACAGTTGCCTTAAAATATTGCCTGTCCTGTCATTCAGATTGGTTTATTAGAAGGTATTAAGTAGAGATGAAAAGTTATGAAGTACTAGACCCTTAGAACAGATTTACCTGTTCTTTAATTTATAATTGAGTCCATGAGGTGTTACACTAAGTGTTGGGGATACAGAGAGGAACAAGACATAGTACCTTTGAGAACTTCACACAGCCATGCCACAAAAGCTGGGCCTGAAATTCTTGTGCCCCCTCGGGTTCTATCATCCTTGTAGGTCAAAGTGAATATTTTGCATTTTATTCTAAGTGTGATGAGTTTAGGTTACAGCATCTACTTCATCCTTCCAAAGGCCCTAAAACAGGACTCATCGTTGGGCCTCAGCACCAGTACATTTCTGAGGATCTGCTTGGCCTTCCTTCTTCCCTGGGTTCTTTCTGATTGATTTGTTGTTCAGAGGCCTGTGCCTCAGGAAAGAGGACCTCTGAGCTTAGTTTTCTATTAGAGAATGAAAGACTGGAGCCAAGTCATTCCTCAGATCTACCTTGTGAGGGGGCAAGTGTATAAAACTGAGCAAAAGACTTGAACATGAGTGAGGAGGGAGTCACAGATGAAGAATGAAGACAGAGAAAGGGAAGCTGGAGAGCTCTGTGCTTGCAGAGGCCTGACCGCATTAGCCTCTGAAATAGCTCTGCCTCTCTTTACCCCACCCAAGTACCATATGATCCTGTTTTTCTCACTTCCCTATTCTTTCTCTCAGTTTTCTCTAAAGGCCTTCCTCCTCCCAGTAGATTTATTTTGGAATACAGAAGTGGGGAGGGGACTTCCAATTCTACAGAGAGAGAAAGTGATGTGCAGGATAGAAATAGCAGACGTTACTACCTAAGCCATTAGGGATGGCTAAAAGCTACTGTGGTTTGCTGAAAGCGACAGGTGGCCTTGAGTCCTTCTTCCTTACACTTGGGTTGGGTCTTTTCACCTGAGAGAGGCAGGTCCCATTTAAGGGAAGCTGCTCCTTCAGACAGAAGGAAGCAGGTTGCAGTATGCTACTGCATCGCCCCGACCCATAACCCCATTAAGGGGTTGTAAATAGTACTGTAATGATGTCTCAGTCATTTGTTTTGATGTATCTGAGCTTTTAATAAATCAGCCACAGCTTTCTTAACAGGAACATGAGAGCAGAGCGTGTCGCTGCCAGCACTGCTGGTGAATTATAAAGCATTCATCTGTTTTACAAGGGAATTAAATGTTTGTTCTCTTTTAAGGGCCTATGACTAAACAGGGGTGTGTGTGTACACGCATGTGTGTGCACGCAGCAGCTGCCTGATCCCCATGCCCTCCCAAGCGCACTGACAACCCCAGGTACCTAGGGAACACCTGTAACTTGAGCTGTGTGAATTAGAGTGCCCCCAGGTAAACCCTGTCACTATCAGTCTCTGCTCCCTGCTCATCTCCAAAGCAATATTTATGGCAGAACATTTTCTTCCACTTCAAAGGATTCTGTGAAATACAAGTCCCTTTTTTTTCTTAAGACTTCTAGGGAAGAAGCATTAGATTAACCATATATCTAGCATGACTGACATTCAATTATGTGCAAAATTGAGTTAGCCTGTTGTGTTTGATTTTTATGTTTACATTTCTAGTGGACTTCCCCTCTTCAACACCATTGATTTTATTTATTAAGAACTTTTCAGAAGAATGAACATCAGAGTAAAGCTAAACAGCTCCTTATTTTATGACTTTTGACAAGTGGTGTAGGTTTTTTAATTCATATCCTTATTTTTTGTTTTAAATATTTATTTATTGATTGATTGTGGTACTGGGGCTTGAACTCAGGGCCTACACCTTGAGCCACTCTACCAGCCCTTTTTTGTGATGGGTTTTTTCAAGATAGGGTGTTGAGAACTATTTGCCTGGCTGGCTTTGAACCCTCCTGATCGCTGCATCCTGAGTAGCTGTTTTAAATTTTTAAATAATTGTAGATTTGCAAGAAGTTGCAGGGTAGTACAGAAGTATGTCCTTCCCTTAGTACAATGTCTGTGCATAGTTCTATGTTACCTATAGATGTGTGTGTCCACCACGGTCCATTAGCAAGTATGAAGCTCTGAATTCAAACCCCAGTGCCTCCCCCGCAAAAAGGAAAGCTGATATAAAGAATGATTTCCAGGTTTTTGTGTGAATGTAAGTTTTCATTTTTATGGAATTAATGTCCAAGATTTCTATTGGTTGGTTATGGTAAGTATACTCTTAACTTTTAAGAAATGCCCAAATTCCAGAGTGACTGTCTCACTGTGTATGCCTAGCAGCAGTGCACGAGACAATCAGTTTATCAGGTTCTTTGGTAGAAATCAGGTTCTTTGGTAGAAATTTCTTTGCAAGAAATCCCTTGAGCCCTCCCAGGCCGCCCCCCCCCCCCTTTTTTTTTGGCAGTGCTCAGGATTGAACCCAGGGCTTTGTGCATGCTAGGCATGCACTCTACCACTCAGCTACGGTCCCAGCCCCTGGGATTTGGTATTGTTACTATTTCTTACTTAGCTCTTCTAATTAGGTGTGTACTGATACCTCATTATGATTAATTTGCTCTTCCCTAATGAGTAGAGATGTTGAACAGTTAGGTGCTTATTTGTCTTTTGTGTCCTTTCTTGGGTGAGATGTCCATTCCAGTTGTTTGTTCACATTTTCTGGATTGATTTTTACTGTTAAAATTTGAGTGGTCTTTATATATTCTAGAAATGAGACTTCATGTTGGTTCACAAATATCTTCTCAGTCTGTTGCTTTCCTTTTCACTTTTTTAATAGGGTTTTTTACAGAGCAAAGGTTTACTTTTGCTGAGGTCAGATTTATGGGCATTTTCTTTTGTGGACCATGCTTTTGGTGTTACTTAAAAAAGCCTGTTCACCAAAGCCTAGGTTCTAAAGATTTGCTCTTAGTGTTTGTCCTAAACTTCCATAGTTTACATGACATGTTTCAACTTTTTACCCATTTTAAATTAACTTTTGTATAAGATATGAGGTTTAGGTTATTATTATTATTACTGTTTTGCCTATTAATATTGGATTGCTCTAGCACTATTTGTTAAAAAGGCTTTCTTTCTTCCATTGAATTGCTTCTGCAACTTTATTAAAAGTCAGATGGCCACACTCTGTCTGGTTGCTGCATGTCTGTACCTTTGCTAGTGCCTGAAGTGATTCCTCCCACTGTTTTATTCTTTTTTACAGTTTTAGCTATTCCGTTTCCTTCCCATATAAAGCTGTGTTTCCATCCATACACATTTTGGAATAATATACATACAGATGTTTGCTAGGAATTATGGTAAATCTGAATACCAGTTTGGGGAGATGTGACATCTTTGCTGTATTGAACCTTCCGATCCATGAACATCGGGTGCCCATCTCTTTAATTTGATCATCTTTGATTTCCTTTATCATCATTTTGTTGTTTTTACTGTACAAGTCCTGTATATATTTGGTTAGTTTTGTACCTTATTATTTCAGTTGTTTCTAAGACATAATGATACTATAATTTTTATAGTTTTCCATGCATTCATCATTAGCATATTGAAATATAGTGAAACACAAATCATTTTTGTGTGCTGATCTTACACTTTTAAATGCAGAGCTCATGTCTAGCAGTTTTTTGTAGATAACTTAGGAGTTGTATGTAAATACTAATATCCTCTACAAATGTGAACAGTTTTATTAGTTCCTCATTTACCAACCTTTTATTTAAAATCTTTCCATTCTGTACATGGAAAACTACATTAGACATTGTTCTAAGTTTGCTTTAATTTGGAAACATAACAAAGAAAACATGCATAACTTAGAAAACTAGCTTCTGATTTGGGCACTGGGGGACAAGAGTGTTAGATCTTTTCTTGTAGCACCATATTGCTTGAGGATTTATTCATGTTTTTCAACTTTTAATCTTTGTAGTTGTACTTTATATACTTTTGGGTTTTTATCCCTTGTAAAAATATTTAACATAGGATTTACCATTCAAGTCATTTTCCATGGACAATCTTCAGTGGTATTAAATAGTTTTGCAAGGCTGGCATCTGGCACCACCTCTGTCTACTTCCTGCACATCTTCATCACCCCAAACAGAACTTCTGTCCCCATTAAGCAATAAATCCCCTTGGCCCTGGTAAGCTTGAATCTACTTTCTGTTTCTCTGAATTGGCCTGTTCTAATTATTTCATACAGAAGGAATAATAACACAGTTGTCTTTCCGTGCGTACCTTGTTTCACTAACACATACTTTCCAAGGTGCGTGCATGTTCCAGCATTTATAGAAATTTTGTTTTCTTTAAGGCTGGACCCTTAAGGTACAGCCCACATTGTGGTTATCCATTTATTCATTGGTGACATTATTGGGGTATAGTCCAATCTACTGACTCTGTGGGGTGGATTTCTGGGGTTTATTGTTGCTAGGTGGAGGTGAAGGTCTTGGTTCTCCACTCAGACTTCTTGGATGTCCCCCTAGCTGTGGAGGGTGGGGCATAGACAGAAGCCTCTGCCAGAGAGGCTTTGGGATGCTGTAGAGCCATTGTCCACCATTGGTGTTCGTGGTTCCCAGATGCTTTGGTTCTCCCTCTGGATTGCATGGTGCCCGAGGAAACCCAGGGGACTCATCCATTTGAAGTCCCATGAGTCATAAGGTCCCTAGCAGCTCTGCCTCTTCTTTTTACCTTTCAAAGTGTTCTCATGTTGGTTTTACATATGATATCCAAGGATGTTTCACTGTATGTAGGAGATGCCATCTTTCCAGAACAATTTCTTTGTAAAACATTAACTCTTTATATGAATAGTGTTGCTATGATGCTAAGTGAGATAAAAGTCAGAGAATTAGACATTTAAATTCTGTTGTCAGCCCTTGCTTTACTTAAGTGGTAATATGGAAATCCTCTTGTTCCAGAGCAAGAGTCACAAGTTTTTTGAGGTTCTCACATAGGAAGGAAAATCTACACATACACAGTCTTTCTCTCTGATCCTTCTCTAACCCTTTCTTTCTTCCTGTGTATTCCATAGAGATTTTACTTAGCCTGTGTTTTGCAGTTACAATACACTAATAACAGATGTAAGCACTAAACTGTTTATTAAACACCCTATGGTTGCCAGTTTCCATGCTAAGTGCCTTCCAGTGAGTTTTCCAGATTGGGTTCTGTTACCATGTTTTGCAGCTGAAGAAGTAAAGGCATAGAAAGCCAAGTGTAATTTACTGTGGTCACATAGCTAGCAAGTGGTAGAGTCAGGATTTGAACACAGGCCTTAGAGTTTCAAGCTGATGCTTAGAGCCTCTTAACCTTTTGATTCCTCCCTGTATTCTGTCTTACACTTCAAGATGAATTCCTTAGGGCTTTTTGTCTTCTTGGTTAGGACCTAGTCAGAATTTGTTTTTTTACTATTTTTTGTTTGTTTCAATAAAAGACAAAAGACATTGCCTATTTTATCCATGGTCGTTTTCTTTTAGTGCTCTAGTAGTTTTATCTGTAAGTGTTTTGTTTGTTTTGTTTTGGTTTGGTTTTTTTGGGTGGGGGGCACTACTGGAGTTTGAACTCAGGGCCTCACACTTGCTATACCAGGGACTGTACTTTCTGAAGTACACCCCCAGTTCTTTTTTGCTTTAGTTTTTTTTTTTTCAAGTAGGGTCTCATGTTTTTGCCTAGGGCCAGTCTCAGACCATGATCTTCCTGTATATGGCCTCCCCATGGCTGGAATTACAGGTGTGAACCACTCTGCCTGGCTTATTGACTGAGATGGGGTCTCATTAATTTTTTGCCCAGGCTGGCCTACAACTGTGATCCTCTCAATCTCTGCCTCCTGAATAGTTGAGATTAAAGATAAGAGCCACCATGCATGGCCTGCCAGTGTATTTGTATGTTTTTTAATGTTCCTGGCAAAATTTATGATGTGATCCAGTGATCATATTCTTCCTATTGATTCATTTTAGTGTCACTTTAATTTTGTTTCTGAAAAAGCCATTGTTTTTCTCACTTCTCAGTTGGAGAGTGATTGAGTGATTCACTCAGCAATTATTTATTGAGCGACTACTGTGTGATAATCATAGTGCCAGATGCTGGGGATATTCAGTAATGATTTTTTGTTGTTCTTGTGAGTGTTCTGGGAATTTTAGTTATATCTTTCTTATGAATCTTTCAATTCACAAGTCATCAGTAAAAGTTCACCCATTGTTTTAATCTTAAAAGGTAGTTGGTCATAATCCTTATAACCAGACTTCATGTACGATGAATGTCTTCAAGTAGATTTTTTGTTTTGCTTTTCATGAAAGGAGGCTGGGGGTTGAGATGACAAACTGTTGCTGTGAGAGTCCTTCATGCGGGCCTCTACATTTTCTTCTTTGCTCTTGGGAAGGATCAATTGACTTTTGCTCCAGGTCATCACAGATGGCAAGTCTTCGTGAACTAGGTTGGTTCAGTTCACTGTGTGATGATTTTCATTTTAAAAACGTTTCCTTCGATTGAGACATGGTCACCTTGCCTGTGGCTTCCCCACCGTGGTTTGCCTGAGTGAATAGAATGAATCAGATGTATCTGTGTTTCCTAACTATTCCAGTTTGTTCAAGCCATTCATTACTTTTTGGATTTTAGACACCTTACTGTCCTTCAAGCTTCATTTTCTTGATGTCCCTCCTAAGGTGAGCCCCGACACTTAGCTGGATACTGTAGAAGCAGGCTGAGTCCCAAGAGAGTACCACCTTGTTTCACCTTGCTTGGGCCTGAGCCAGAGGCTCCTTACTGAGATTTCTTCCTCTAGCCTGACCCCAGCAGGGAGAAAGTGATCTCCAAGCAGGCCTGCAGGCTGGGAATTGATGTACTGTCTTTAGTAACACACCTGCTTCAAAGATTTTAACTGTCTTCTTGAATGCTTATTATTAAAAATTAATATCTGAACAGTCACCTTGGTTCTTACAGTCTCCTTTTGTATTTCACCTTTGTACCAGCCATTCTTTTTTGGATTATGAATAGGGGATCATGTAGACCCCGGAGGTCCAGTTTTGATTGGTCTTCATCTCCTTGCATCCTCATCTCACTACAGACTTAAGGCAGATGCAGGAACAAGTGGATGGCCTTGGATGGGATGGCTAAATACTCTCAGCCTTAATTTTCTCAGTTGTGTAACAGGTCACATCAGACCTACTTGGATTAGAAATCAGTGAAATAATGTGTGTGTGTGAGGGTGCCATGTATCAAACCACTATCTCTCATTGTTGCTGTAACCCTTTTCCTACAGAACATCCAGTTGGGCAAACCATTGAGCACTTGCTCTGGAATTTCTAGTAGGTTCCCATGAGACTTGCTGCCTTTGACTGTTGGTGTCCTGGGACCAACATTTGTACATAGTGGGCCTGACCTGACAAGCACTTGAAATGGTCACATTTTGTGTTCTGCAAGGAACTACTACCTATGTTTAACAAGCCAGGAACTTCACTGCTCTAGAAGAAGGGACGTATGATTTTCCTCCCCTGTTGAACCAGCATAATGAGATTGTATTTGCATAGTAATCCTGCAACTCTCTGCCTAGTTCCTTTGTCCTGGGCATTTGGAATGATGGAATTGTGGAGAGTCAGTCCTGTGTGGTATATTAAAAGGTACATGGAGAGGGTCTCTCTTCTCCTTCCCCAAGCTCAGGAGCCCTTTTGGAACGTCCGATGAAATCCACACCCTTGGCAGCTGCATTAATGAAAAACAGGCAGTCCTGGGAACGAGCCCTGAGAGGTATTATTTCTTTGTGTTGGTTTTTATTTGCCTGTTTTGACAGTGTTGTACAAATGAAGGGCCTGCTGACACAGCAGAATCACAGGGAGTTATCTTTGCCTCCTAACTTCTTCCTCAGAGGTCTGGTGTAAGGTGCTGGACCTGCTGCCAAACTCTGTTTGAGACCATGCAAACATAGGACATTTTCTTCTCGCTGATGAGAGGGCAGTTTCTAGTTGCTTTTGCTTACTACTCTGCAGGCAGGTTGGTATGATGAAGAGTGCTTCAACATGTTGTTTATTATTGACCTAGAGATACAGATGCTTAATTTATTATGTAAAATAGAGTGATTGAAATTGATTTCATTTTAAGATAGCCACAGAACTGGTCTATGATGTAAATGTGTGTTGACTCTTAGCCTTCGAAATTAAGTTTGCATCTTTGGACTGCTGTTTGATAAGACATTTCTCCAGGTAGTGACAAATACCTGTGTTTTAAGGGATTTTTCTCTTCAGCTCTGATTAAGAGGAAGCCAAGCTGCAAACCAGAGCGAGCTTGAGTGAATTTTTGGCCAGCTGTAAGTCTGTACATTGCTGGTACCTTGGGCATTGCCTTGTTGAGCACAGGCGTTAGAGGTGTGAGGTTGGATGAACCATGCTCTTCTTTTCCTGTTCCTAGTACCCTCAACCAGTGTTCTCACAGAGACATTACTAGAGGACCCCATGTGCAGTAGATGAGTGAGAGACTGACACTATCTCTGGGGAAATGGCTCAGGATGTATGTGGTTGCACATACCAGAAGCTTTGGTTCCTGTGTGGTTGTCAGGACAGTTACATGCATGGTAGTGCCTTGCATTATTGATAAATGATGGTGAAAAATGGAGAGTAAAACTTAAGAGTTAATCAAGACTTTGTTGGTCATATGCTGCCTTTTAAGTTCTAAGTCAAGTAGGAACTAAGGCTCACCTATCCAGACTACTTCCTCTGGTTTTTCCTCAGCTCTCTAAAGTAGAAGTTGGACTTCCTGCCTTTCAAGGTCTTTCTCTATGACTTCTTGTGAAACTCCAAGAGAAATAAGGCCTAATTTCAAGTGTCTCCCCTGCTGAACCTCTTCAGGTAGACAGTAGAATGGGTGGAACTAAACTACACCTCCTTGCTATCCCTTCCCTCTGGGACCCTGACTGGGTGCAGGCAGAGGGATGGAGGCAGAAGTCCAGGTAGCCTTGGCAAGGAGGAAGAGAAGTGAAGGTACCACAGAGTCAGCCCTGGAGTAAAGACTTCCCAGGGTCACAGGCCTACCCCACCCCTGACTGTCCAAGTCCTGTGTGGCTATAAACTGTCTACTCATTTTGCTCTGTTGGTGCCTGGTATAGAACTGGACATAATGTGGATAGTATTTATTTCTGCTTTGCTTAACTTCCTGAAAACCATAGCACTTGTGAAGTGAGTAGGATTATTGTATTAAATATTATGTAGAAGGGACCTGGGCTTGTAACATCTTCATCATTCCAAATTACTGTGCTTATTGTGGCAGAGAACCTTGTCAGGACAGTCCTTAACACTCTAAAAGGAACCAAGCCTGTTAACTGCTACATAAAATCCGAGGATGTCATATTTGGAAAGAAGCAAAGGGACTTTGGAAGTGTTCCAGTGGGAAATCTCTTCAGACTGATTTAAAGATTATTTAAAAAAGCAGAAACAAAGAAGTTACTAGAGATGGAAAGAGCTTTCTGTCTTGGCCACACTGTTAGCTACTGTGGTTCCTGTTGGCAGGATCCTCTACATAGCCTAGTCCTAGTCTCCCAAGTGCTGGGATCACAGGTATGTGCTACCACACTGGCTCAGGCCCAGGATACTTTTCTCTTAAGGCATTTTGAAAACTGAGAATTTGATGAAATACTTGTTAGGCAAGATGCCTATGTGAGAGAGACTAAGTGAGTAACTGACAGGGGTCCCAGTTCTTAGATTCTTAATCATCTGTTTGTGGCTGTAGATCCTTGTTGCTTCCATTCTCATCTTCATCCGCAAATAGGTATGAAGCTTTAATCTCTTTTGCAGATTTAGAGCGAGAATTATCAATAAGCATGCCTGGTGAGTTAGCCAACTGAAGAATGATTTTTTTTTTTTTTTAAACCTCTTAGTTGACTTCAAGAGCCAGCCAGCCAGCCTGGGTTATACAAGATACGTGCTACTGGACAATTTTACACCAAATGGATGCTCCTTTGTTAACTCTCTTAGGTTCCTCTATTTTGTTAGCCTGTGAGAGTCAGAAAAAACAATGATAGTTGTAAATCTGAACTTTAGGCCATAGAGTTTCAAGGCTGATTTTGGCTTTGAGGGTCTGAGGCAGGACTCCCAATTCACATGTTCCTATGCTAGGCAGGTAGCATACAAGAAGGATTTGGACAAGAATAAGCAGAAAGGGGCAGCGCGGGAGTGTGTCAAACAGGAGAATGGTTCAAATTCTCAAAGTCTAGGACATTACTCCAGTCTGACAGAGTTGTGAGGGCCAATTCAAACCTAAGTGTCAGGTTATCTGGCTCCTATGAAGGCTGGTGGGCCACATTCAGTAGGAAAAGACACTTAGTGAAGGACAGCCAGCTCAGGAGGCCAGGCTGCCTGCTCTGAGTTCTTCCCATGCAAGGTAGAGACCCTCTGATTTCAATTAGAGATTTAAGAATAGCCTTGGTTAGAGTGAGATAATTAACCTACAGTAATGTGCACTAATCTTAGGGATAGATTGATAAATTCTAATGTGTATGTTTTGTGTCACTGCCATCCAAATCCACCCAAGTTCCCTTAAGGCCTCTCCCGCATTCCCCCAACCCCCACAACACACTTGCAGAGCTGGTCCATCTGTCACTGGCCTTGTTTCTCCTCTCTCTTCCCTCCCCTCAGATTCAATTGTATAGAGCTGTTGCAAACACAAGGGTACATGTTGCTTAAATTCTTTTCCCCACATAACCCAACAGAATGTTGGATTTCTTTAAAGTGAGCTCTCTAATTATACCAGTGCCATTGACTCACCGAGCTGGGTGCCAGCTCCCACAGGATGTCTCCTTCACGGCTTCTGAGGGTACTGCTTCTTGCAATGTCAACTGCTTTATACAAAAGCATATTTAGGTCACATGATATTTGTTAAGCTATTAATTATTCACAGGCCACTTTGTCCTCTGAAAGAGCTTCAGATGTCTGATTTCCTGATTTTATTAAATCACAGGCCCATATTTTATTGTCATGGGCACAGCCCTTAAAACATGGGGGTCCACTTACTGAAACTATATCTAACACAACTGCCCAAACAAAGTCAACCTCATAGGCAATATAGCTTCACTTCAAAAAAAAGCTGATTCCCAGGCTGAAGCTGTTCAGCAGATTTTTATGCCAGGCTTCAAGTTACTAAAAAAACAGGGTTCAATATGTCCTTCCCTTTCATTTGTAGGAGGGGGTGGGAAGCAATGCGGCAGTGCCCCCCTCCCCCCTTCAGGATTTTACCATATTCTGAAAGCAGTGCTTGAAGGTCCTATAAATGGATTTGGGTTGTCTCCTAGTGCAGGGATTAACATAGAATTACAGGAGTGTGCTGCATGGAGGTTGGGAAAATAAGGAGGAGGCGATCTGCTCCTTTTGGAGGGACACGGTTCTCTTGTCTGCGGATACTCCTTATACAGCAGCCTGTCACTTTGAGAAATGCACACACTGTACCATCTTGCAGTTCTAAAGGTTAAGTAAGCATCCTGAGCAGTGCCCCACTGCTTTTGTACTTTCCTTAATGTCAGCCCAGAAAGGATTATTGAAAAAGCTTGCAGAGAGGTAAAAGGCTTTCAGGTTGAGGTTGAACAATTGAAATCTTCTGTTCCCAGTGTAGTAAATTACCAATGGCAGATTTAACGTTTGTTAATTATTGGAGCAAAGTGCTAAGGATTGTTTTCTTTTGCCTAATTAATTACCTCATCTGGAGTGGAATGTTAATTCAGATAAATGATTATTTCTTAATGTCTCTGAAGCTCTCCTTGGAGTCTTCCAGCATTGCCAGTCTTTAAGTATGGTGTCCTCACTTTTGGGGGATAGGAGCCCAAGGTAGCAAGCTCCTCTCCCTCCTGGTTGTTTTCACTTTCAGAAGATATGAAGCTGATTTAGACTTCTGGTAACAGAGGAGCTGTTTTATTGTGTTGGTAGACAAGGGATCCTGCGCCTATAACCAAGCTGCTGTGTTAGTGTCATACTGAATCATCATAACACTTTGGAAACCCACTTTGGAAATAGTCAGTTTGGGGTGCCTGCTGTGCACATTAAAGATGGTCTCCTTGGGAAAGGATATTCTGTTTTAACTCTCGCCTTCAAGTGATGTCTACTAAGAATGCTGGAGACAGGTTTTTATTCTTTCTTGAACCCCAGTTGTATCATCTCTAATAGCTGCGAACAGGCAATATTCAAAAAAGATCAAATTACAAATCTCATACAGGTATAAAATATCAGAATTTTATTTATTTTAAAATGCAGGAACCAGGCAGATGCTACAAGTTCAGAAGAGAAATCAAAGACATTCATATGGAATAAAGGAATGTTGAAATGCATCAACAAATGAACAGAAGACTGACTTCTTCATGGGGAGACTCTGGTTGTTTTTCTGGAGGATAATGTTATTTACATGTGGGTTGACCATTTGTAGAGTTGTAAACATGTACAGGCAGTTTTTTGTGAAGGAACTTCTGAGACACTTGCTCAAAGGTGAGGGTCCCCAGGGGATGGGACAGTTTGTATGAAGCTGTCCTATGGTAATCTCTTGCTTATTTCAGGGTCAGAAGCTTCCCCTTACACAGTTTGTGTGAGATTTTACTCCAGCTTCTCAGAATGACCATTATATTAGAGACAAATTATTTGGTTATTTTTTTTTAAGGAAGCTTAAAGATGAGCTGGGAGAGGAGCAGGTAGATCCAGGCCACTGGAGGTGAGCTGAGCCCTGTAGGATCTCAGCATCTGCTCTGTTTCCCTCCAGATAAGACACTTAAGAGCAGTCTCTTCTTAAAGATAGGGAAAGGCAGCAGGATTCTGTCTAGGACTGTCTGGAGGGCAAGTCTGGAGCCAAACATTAAATGGATAGTCCTGCTTTTTTTTCGCTGGTGCCAAGTTAGTGTTTAAACTGATGTTGGGAAAAATGCCTCCTGAGCCAGGAAGTTGCTTGGTTAGTGAAGGGACTTCTGAGACATTTTGCTCAGGACACATGTCCTTTCCACATTTGCCTGAATCTTCCAAAGACATTAGAACTCTGGGGTGTGGTGGTGCAGTGTTGTGTACATATGAGTGTGTCAGTGTATGTAGACATACATTCATCTACCCATGCATGTATGCAAAGCTCTGTTCATGCATCTTTGTAGATCCACAGTTGACTAGTGGTGTTCTGCAGTCATATGCACGTTTCCAAGGCTCAGCCTTTCAGATCATCATGTTCTCTCAGAGTTTGACGATTCCCCTAAAGTGTAAGAACCATTGACAGAAATCTTATTAACTAACTCTTCAGAATCTGTGTGATCCCTTTGCACAGCTTAAACAATAAAAAGTCTGACCGAAGGTTCCAGGTAATTGCAGTTTAGTGTGGCAGCCTTGCCCCATAGCAGGAAGGCTGCATACAGGCCCCTCTCAACACCAAGCTGAAAGGAAGCCCTGGGAAAAGAAAAGCACATCCTTCCTCTAAGTTCAGCCGCCCCAGGCTGGGGAGGCCCACAAGAAGCCGTCTGACCTTTGCATCTCTGTCTGTGCTCAGAACCATGTAGGCTTGTGATCTGCTGCCCTCTGTCTTTTGCTGACCTCTGACCTCTGTCTGGTTTCTGATGCCAAGAAGAAGTGTGGAGGTGGGAGTCCTGAGCAAAATAAATCACTGCTCCCACTACACATTACAATCTTTACATCCAGATACATTTCTGCCTTCCAACCTGGATTTAGAGCATGTCAAGCGGGTGCCATGTCCCCAATAATTCATCCTCGAACCCAGCATGGGTAGATTATCATGATGTTTTTAAATTCAGATACTCCCACACTCACTTTGTCTGTGGAATAATGCAGTAAAACTGTTTCCTCAGCTGCTTTTTCCCCACAGTGGAGCCAAGTGAGAACAGACCAATTCGCAGTCAGCTTTTTGAGGCCATTTTCCTCCAAGCTGGGGAAGAGATGGCATAGCTTTCTCTTGCTGCAGCCCTTTTCTGGGTGTGGCTCCCTTGCCTTAATTTGTCATCTGAAAGCAATTTTGTTCAATTAAAGATTAGAATTAAATTTTAGTTGTAGGGCTTCTGTGCAGAGGAAATGATGCATTAATGAACACACAGATGTCATCTCGCAGCCATGCTGTTTCAGAATAGTTTCTTCAGGATTCAGATAATAAGAGGGGCCACAGCAGCGGGAGCATTGTTTACCCCTTGGCATACTAAGTGGAGACTCGTATTTATTCACAAGCCATTTATCATTCTGTGTACTGAGAGGGGAAATGTGCTTTATCTAAAGTATTTGAACAATGACTCCTAAAATGAGATACCAGGAGCGTTAATGCCAGGTGCCATGCTGTAACTGTGTAGTGCTGTTGGGTTGGCACTGATGCCTTGATTTGTGATGCTTTGTCCCAGTAGAGGGGAGCCCAGTACAAAGAGAGCATTCCTGGAAGGACACATGTATCTAGAGCATTAAGTGCAGTGGATAGGTAGAAGAATGCTGGGGTTGCTTTTCAGATTTTAGAAGACCCATCTGCTCTTCTGTACCCATGTGATATATGCTTCTCTGTCTTTTACAGATACCCCGCAGGGTATTTAGGAAGTACATATATCTGCCTCCAACCAGTTTTTCACTTATAGTCAGGCATGAATGAACCGAAAGATTTATGTCTCATGTGAATATTACAGGATGGTAGGCTTGTTTTTAAGGGAGTTGTATATTTAGACTGTGATGTTCTATGCACAGCTTTGCTTGAAACGAGTGATAATTGTGTCTTCAAGGGAGGAGAAAGCAGCATGTCGGAGAAAGAGTTGGGGAGATGGAGGAGGCTCTGGGAGAGATGTTGGTTTGTGTGGGTTTTGGACCTGGGCTACACATGTGTTGTTTGCCACTTGGCCCACTTGGGGTGAATGTGTTGATTTCCAACTGGTTCTCAGCTCCATGTCCAGTATATCCTGGGTCACTGTTAGCTTCGTCTTTGTATTTTTAAATTTGTAATCTCTGTCTTGTACAGACTTTTTTCTTTTATTATTGGTGGGACTGAGGTTTGAACTCAGGGCTTTGTTCTTACAAAGCAGGTGCTCTACAGTTTGAGCCACACCTCTAGTCCATTTTGCTCTGGTTATTTTGGAGATGGGGGTCTCATGAACTGTTTGCTTGGGCTGGCCTTGAACTGTTATCATCCTGATCTCAGCCTCCCAAATAGCTAGAATTGTAGGTGTGAGCCACCAGTGCTCAGCTCAGATAGGGTCTTTTTTTTTTTTTTCCTTTTTCTTGTTTTTTTTTTTTTTTTCATTTTTCTTTTATTATTCATATGTGCATACAAGGCTTGGTTCATTTCTCCCCCCTGCCCCCACCCCCTCCCTTACCACCCACTCCACCCCCTCCCGCTCCCCCCCCCCAATACCCAGCAGAAACTATTTTGCCCTTATCTCTAATTTTGTTGTAGAGAGAGTATAAGCAATAATAGGAAGGAACAAGGGGTTTTGCTGGTTGAGATAAGGATAGCTATACAGGGCATTGACTCACATTGATTTCCTGTGCGTGGGTGTTACCTTCTAGGTTAATTCTTTTTGATCTAACCTTTTCTCTAGTTCCTGGTCCCCTTTTCTTATTGGCCTCAGTTGCTTTAAGGTATCTGCTTTAGTTTCTCTGCATTAAGGGCAACAAATGCTAGCTAGTTTTTTAGGTGTCTTACCTATCCTCACCCCTCCCTTGTGTGCTCTCACTTTTATCATGTGCTCATAGTCCAATCCCCTTGTTGTGTTTGCCCTTGATCTAATGTCCACATATGAGGAAGAACATACAATTTTTGGTCTTTTGGGCCAGGCTAACCTCACTCAGAATGATGTTCTCCAATTCCATCCATTTACCAGCAAATGATAACATTTCGTTCTTCTTCATGGCTGCATAAAATTCCATTGTGTATAGATACCACATTTTCTTAATCCATTCGTCAGTGTTGGGGCATCTTGGCTGTTTCCATAACTTGGCTATTGTGAATAGTGCCGCAATAAACATGGATGTGCAGGTGCCTCTGGAGTAACAGTCTTTTGGGTATATCCCCAAGAGTGGTATTGCTGGATCAAATGGTAGATCGATGTCCAGCTTTTTAAGTAGCCTCCAAATTTTTTTCCAGAGTGGTTGTACTAGTCTACATTCCCACCAACAGTGTAAGAGGGTTCCTTTTTCCCCGCATCCTCGCCAACACCTGTTGTTGGTGGTGTTGCTGATGATGGCTATTCTAACAGGGGTGAGGTGGAATCTTAGTGTGGTTTTAATTTGCATTTCCTTTATTGCTAGAGATTGTGAGCATTTTTTCATGTGTTTTCTGGCCATTTGAATTTCTTCTTTTGAGAAAGTTCTGTTTAGTTCACGTGCCCATTTCTTTATTGGTTCATTAGTTTTGGGAGAATTTAGTTTTTTAAGTTCCCTATATATTCTGGTTATCATTCCTTTGTCTGATGTATAGTTGGCAAATATTTTCTCCCACTCTGTGGGTGTTCTCTTCAGTTTAGAGACCATTTCTTTTGAAATAAAGCTTTTTAGCTTTATGAGGTCCCATTTATCTATGCTATCTCTTAGTTGCTGTGCTGCTGGGGTTTCATTGAGAAAGTTCTTATCTATACCTACTAACTCCAGAGTATTTCCTACTCTTTCCTGTATCAACTTAAGAGTTTGGGGTCTGATATTAAGATCCTTGATTCATTTTGAGTTAATCTTGGTATAGGGTGATACACATGGATCTAGTTTCCGTTTTTTGCAGACTGCTAACCAGTTTTCCCAGCAGTTTTTGTTGAAGAGGCTGCTATTTCTCCATCGTATATTTTTAGCTCCTTTGTCAAAGACAAGTTGGTTATAGTTGTGTGGCTTCATATCTGGGTCCTCTATTCTGTTCCACTGGTCTTCATGTCTGTTTTTGTGCCAGTACCATGCTGTTTTTATTGTTATTGCTTTGTAATATAGTTTGAAGTCAGGTATTGTGATACCACCTGCATTGTTCTTTTGACTGAGTATTGCCTTGGCTATTCGTGGCCTCTTGTGTTTCCATATAAATTTAACAGTAGATTTTTCAATCTCTTTAATGAATGTCATTGGAATTTTGATGGGAGTTGCATTAAACATGTAGATTACTCTTGGGAGTATTGACATTTTTACTATGTTGATTGTACCAATCCATGAGCATGGGAGATCTCTCCACTTTCTATAGTCTTCCTCAATCTCTTTCTTCAGAAGTGTATAGTTTTCCTTGTAGAGGTGTTTCACATCAGATAGGGTCTTGAGCTTTAGCCTGGGCCTCCACTCTTGGAGGGCAATCCTCCTACCTCTGCCTCATGTGTAGCTGAAATTATAGGTGTGTTCCACCACACCATTCATGTTCTTTGAGATGGGGTCTTGCTAACTTCCCCCCCTCACCCCGAAGGCTTGAACTAACAATCCTGTCTCTGCCTCCTGAGTAGAATTTTTTAGACATGTTTTGAATACAAGGGCTATCAATACCAGATGGCATCCATTCTCATCATTGATGTCAATGTAGATAAAAGAAAGAAAGTTTACTATATGTGTTGGCTGTTGAAACCTACCATTTTTCCTGGAATCCAGCTCCACCTCTGCTTGTGGACCAGATGCACCTCATGTTTGAAGAGGAAAACCTTAGTTCCAGCAGTAAGTCCTTTTTGCAAGAGACGTCACAAAGAATGGGTTGAAGGTGAATGTTGATGTTTTTCAGAAAATTTCCTACATTTAAATTGTACCCAGCTTTCATATTCTGTATAATTTCTTACTTCTTGAAGGTCTTTAGCACAAACACTTTGGTGACAAGACAGTCACGTCCTGAGCAGTGAAGTTTGTAACCGACACTCAGTTCCCTGTGCCATCTGGGTTATGTGCCAGAGTACAAGCTAATTATGAAGCTAAATCTTCCTCAGATCACATAAGGCTGCTACAAAGCTTAATGAGGATGCTGCCACACTTGTTCCACTCTTTGCTTTTTACTGAGGAGGGCACACATTCTGACTTGAGTTGCCTGACAATCTGTGGTGAGCAGGGATTTGTTTCCCCATTTTAGAAATGAGAAGTTTGAATTTGTGATAGGTGAGATGGCTTGCATGAGATCACGCAGGACCTACATCTTGATCTGAGTCCTTCTGCACTGTTTCTCTTTTCACTGCCTGTATTGAGTTTGGAATGGAAGCGAGTTGGGATTAGGCAGTTTAGGAGTAATTGCACCAGTGTTCCCCTCTGCTAGCTTGGAAAATGAGGAGCTGTCCTCATACCTGTGCACTGTGCTGGAAGAGGTGTTTGCCATTGGTTCAGTGCATATCTGTAATGCACCTACTTCTTCTTGTGGGAAGAGCTGCTGCTCCTGTGCAGCCAGCTTTTCTGAATGAAGCCAACCAGCCCCTGTTGACACGGGAGTTTGAAGCATTGTACTGCTAATATTTGGGCAGGATTTGCTGGAATATGTGGTTTTACTTCTGAATTATCCAAGCAAAAGACCCAGGAACTTGACATTCTGAACAACTCTAGAAATACTGGAAATGAAAAGTACTCAATTCTATCAGCATTTTATTGAGTACCTATAATGTGCTTTTGGCTTTGCTTAGATAGTGGGGATTGGGAGAGGCCTATTTAATGCTGTCCAAGATCCTTCTTTCCACAGTACCTTCATTAGCTTCCCTCCTTCACAGTGCTTTATATGCTGCCTCACTTTTTTTTTAATGTGTGTTAATTCTGCCTTGAGACATTGCGTTCTTTCTTTGTAAATTTTTTTCATTTGTATATATACTCACTTGACAGGAGTATAAGCTCTTTGAGATCAGGGAATGCACCTGTCCTACTCATACACCTAGAGTCCTGTTATATACAGGAGAAGTCTCTGAAAGATAGTAGATAAGTAAGCAAGTTTATAGGATTCTCAGGGAATCTTGGATTATTCAATGGATAGCATTCCTGATTGTGTATACCTACATTCAAAGGATCCATAGTTCAATGATGGCCACGGTGGATGAGTGAGGCAAAGAGAAAGACTGAATTGAACATGGATTATTATCTCAAGTTATACTAGGAAACCAAATGATTTTTTCCTTTTTAGCCACATAGACACAGAAGATCTTATCCAGGCCCCATGTAGGTTCCTTGATGTATTATCCTGTTGTTCAGGATGAAGTAAGGAGCAGATGCAAATTCAGAGTTTCATATTTTTGTGGAGATAATGTTAGAAAAATATTTCTATGATTAAAAGAGATGTCCTAGAAAGTTGTTGGATAACTCCTTTGTAATTGTTCTGGTTGTCATAAATGACTTGGAAAATGCAGTTTGGAGAGTCTGCTCATCTGTGGCAGGAGACCAATAACTTCTTTGTTGTTTCAAAGGCTTTAACTATATGTGGCACAAGAACAGAGAGTTCACAAAATGGGTCAGAGAAATTGTAAGTCACTGATGAGACTTGGACCTTACATTTGTTCCTTTTTCACTTTTTTCCCCATAGGACTCATTATCGTTTACCATTCTAATAAGGCAGGGCAATTTGCTGTTTGATGGATCCCATACATTTAGACTAGTACTGGGCATAGAGTTTTGATGCAGTATTGTGCTTTGTGAGTTGTTTTTTAGCTATCACACCAAATGTCACTTTTCTTTTAATCTGTATTAGAAAAACAAATAGCCTCACAGCAAGTCAGGATTTTATAGACAGTACTGTTTTAAGATAAAGGGAAAGTTGATTTTTCAGTTAAAACTGAAGTAACTGTGTTACCACCAGGATGATAGAAAGAAACAGAATAAAACACCATGTTCTTTTCTGGAGGTGACTGCATTTCTTACAACCCCTTTGCTACATGATAGATAAACTTAATCAGAGCCAACTATATAATTTGCAAGTCCCACAGTGCAAAATGAAAAATGTGAGGCCCCTTGTTCAAATAGCAGGAAAATAATTGCCATTAAAGGCACTAAAATGGGCTGGCGGAATGGATCAAGTGGTAGAGCGCCTTTCTAGCAAGCGTGAGACCCCTAGTTCAAAAAAAAAAAAAGGTACTGAAATATATTTGCTATTTAATGTTGTTTTGAGCAAGGACAAATGTAGATTTTAAGTCACTAGCATGGATTTCTCTATTCATTTTTCTAATGGAAAAAGCCAATTTTTAATATAGATATGACAGTATTCAACTTCTACATAGAGTCACCAGACTTAACCATTTTATGTTTTATGTTATGTTTTGTATATACACAACTGATTTCACTCTTAGTGCAGCACTACACATAACTAACTCAGGTTTTTCATTTCACTTCTTTTGGGTGGGGGATGGGACAGAACAGTACTGGGATTTGAACTCTGGGCTTCATGCTTGCAAGCAGACATTCTACCCCTTGAGCCATACCTCTATTCCTTTTTGCTTGGTGTATTTTGGAGACATAGTCTCGCTTTTTGCCTGGGCTTGCCTTGAACTGTGATCCTCCCCATCTCAGCCTTTGAAGTAGCTAGGATGACACCAGGCTTTTCATTTCATTTCTCGATATGCACATATTGAACCAACACTGTCTATTTTCAGTTTATGATGTGGAAGGAAAGAGAGAATGAAAGGAACTCTGACTTCCCCTATCCTTTTTTTTTCTTTCCTTTTCCTTTTCCTTTCCCTTTCCTCTTTCTTTCCTTCCTTCCTTCCTTCCTTTCTTTTCTCTCTCTCTCCTTCTCCCTCTCCCTCTCCCTCTCTCCCTCTCTCCTTCTCTCCTCTCTCCTCTCTCCTCTCTCTCTCCTCTCTCTCTCCTCTCTTTTCTTTCTTTCTTTCTTTGCCATTGTTTTCAGCATGAGTGGTTGGCTAACATGAGGAACAGTGCTTATAAAAAAGGATATGTTAGCATTCCTTAACTGTTCATATTTATTTGAACACTAATTGCTTCCTTTCCACCTATGAAACTGAGTTGTGAGTCAGAGGGAAAGTATGGCCTCCCAAGGCCAGTTTCCTCTTCCTTCCTCGTAGAACACACTAACTTGAACTTCTTCTCTTACCAAACTTCCACAAATTGAGGGCTTCCTGGAATTCTGGGTTCTTGGCAAATTGGTTAGTAAGGAGTGGGAGACAGACACTCCTGTCATATGTATTTCCTCTTCGTTTCATGTTCGACTCTCATCCAACTTCACTTATAAAAGAAAGTGCAAAGACAAAATTACAGAGCATTAAGCCAAGTATGGAGCCCTTCTGAGTGCAGTTGTCTGGTCACACTCCCACAGAATTGGCCCTGACCTTAATAGATAGGGAAGCACAGCAAAGACACATACATGCCAGGCCTGATGCCATGGCATTGTTTTCAGAGTGAGGAAAGCATGAACATTCTGTTACTTTCCTTGTTTGAAGCTCAGGCTCCAAAGCTAGGAAAGGTTAGAACATCAATCCATTGTGCCTTTCTACCTGCTGTCTGTAATTTGATCAAATGTTTTCTTTCACCTCCTTCCCTTCTTGTCCTATTGAGTATGTTCTTAATAGATCAGTGTCAGGTATTATGTCTGAATGTGCACCTGAATTCTCTTCCTAAGTGCCGAAATTAAAACACAATGCTTTTGTGCTTGCTTTCTAATGCATTTGGGGTACTGTGATACCTAAAACAGCACTTTATAGTAGGCTTTTAAATTTTTAGCCTTTTTTTCTCCTCGATTATACAGATCATTTTTTTGCATGATTTGTCATCTTCTATGAAAGTACGTTCTCTGTTTCTCTTAAGTGGTGATTGATGAGCACCCTGTGCCCAGTGTAGTCCCCACAGTGGAGGTGGGAAGTAGCATTTGCAGAAGGCTCAGTTAGAATCACTGTTCAGTGAGCAGAGGAGCCTCTGTCCTCTCAGGTGGGTACCATGAAGTTGACTTTGACACATTCAGGGTGGCACTTGATAAAGTCTGAATTTAATGAGACTGCTTTTAATAATCTTAGCGGCTAAGACTTTGAGGAAAAAGGGTAAATGTTGCAGGATTTAAGTTCAGAGAGGGAGCTTAATGGAATGTAGTGCTGAGCAGGTCTGTCTCACTCTGAAATGTGGCTGACTTCAGAAGCTGGGACTTTACACCTTACCCAGTGGTTCTCAATCCTGATGGCACAGCTGGAGAACTTTAAGTGATACCCTGAGAGACTGGAGTTGCTGCTGAGTAGGGTTCCTGCTTTGTAATTTTTAAAGCTTCTCAGAAGGTTCAGTTAGTGGCCAGGATTGACAGCCAGTGCCTTCATATCTCTAAACATCACTTTTCTCATAAAGGTGAGGGAATTGGAGTTTCTAGTAGCATAGGCCAGTAGAAAGTGCAGACTACGTACAAGTTGCTATTCCTGCTGATTGCTTGTTGGGCCTGGAAGCTAGATCAGCATGCTTTTTAAAGCTTGAAACCAGTCATGATTTGTTAGCGATGCTGCATGGAATAGAAATGGTGTGGACCTTAAGAATGGCTTGGATCTCTTTAGAATATATGCACAGCTTCTGCCTCCCACGGAAAGTGTGCCAGAGGATAGCTGGCATCACTTCTACTGTCTATACTCTGTGATGGAGAAGTCGATTCATTCATTCATGTAATGTTTATTAATACTTAATCCATCCTTCTGCTAGATCCTGGGGATATGACAACAAACAAGGCCCACACCTTGGTCTGGAGGGGCCACAGATTGATAAAGAGGTGGAAAAGTAAATGGAAATCGTAAAGCAGGGAAGCAAGCATTTTGTTTAGGATGATAGAGACCTTAAAGCTGACTAGGAAATAGTCAAGCCAAGAGGTTGGGTGGCCTAGGGACGAAGCATACTACTGGCGAGGAAGTTGTAGTTTTACAGAGACTTAGAGACAGTTGGCACAATTTGGAAACTTGTAAGAGTTCACTAAATCTGGAGTGTATGTGTTCAGTGGCAGGGGTGCAGGAGATAGTGTCAAAAGTGAGGTTGGAGCTACCAGAGGGCCTCAATCATGCAGGCCTTAGGTGCCCAGGCTGAGGAGATTGGAAGGCATCAGTGGACAGCCACTGAACGTTTCCAGCAAGGAGGTGGCAGGCTTCAACTTGCTCTTTAGGGATCCACCAATCCTGTAGCGATGTGCAGGACCCAAGACAGGGACACCAGTTAAGAGTGTTGATAATACAGGAGTCCAGATGAGAAGGTCTGAATTGAGGTAGTGACAGTGGAATCAGAGGGGTGGACAGACGGCAGGAAGACCAAGAGATGGAATTGATGTTGGGCATCTAGGAGGGATATTCTTCAATTTACGATACTTTGTTTAAAATCCTTCAATGACTTAGTCTGCCCTCGTAATGCTTTGCTCATGGCTCATCCAACCGCCTCAGGGATTTGTTTTAATCTTTCTTCCTCTGTGGATCCATTGACCATGCTTTGCCTACTTAATCCTTCCCTCTCCACTGTCATGTTTCCTGGATGAGCTTTTTGCTCTCTATATTCAAAACTCTCATATTTGGATGTCTAAGAATTTGGCACTAAATCAAATAGACACATATATCTGAATGTGCAGGTGGGTCTGAAAGAAGCAAATCTTGATACTCAATCGAAGGCATGCACTGTGTATAATAAATTAATTTCACTCCCATGCTTCTAAATGCTATTCATTTGGTGCTATTCTGAGGAAAATTGAGAAGATAGTCACTTCAATCATTTTATCATCTGTGGTTCAGAAGAGAAATTATTTCTTGGTACTATCCCAGCTAAGTTGCAAACTTAGTGCTAAGATTTCTGGCATTAATATGATTATTATTACTGTTAAATTGATCATGATTTTCCCTATCAGATTATCAACATGAAACCCTAAGAACTTAACAGACTTACTATAATGAGCTCATGTCCTGGTTCCATTTTTGTGTAGAGCTTGTGAGATGAAAATGGCTCACAGTTCTCTTTGTGACACAAATGTCTTTAGACATGGCCTGTGGTTTATGTGTATAAAATGTTGGTGACTATAGATTCATTTGAGTATGAGTTTAGAAAGCACAAAACTGGCAACCCAGTTGAACTTGACAGAGAGCACATCAGCACTTTGCTTCTGAGGCTTAGACTGCTGGCCCCAGGGCTCTGGAGATGACCTTTTGCAGAGGTCACAGGCTCTGTGCATCCACACAGTCTGCCTGACGACACATGCAAGAGGAGGAGCACCATGTTGTCTTTAGTATTTTCATAGTCTTGTCTAATATTGTCTGTGAACACTAGCCACTGGATGGCACATTTCTTATTTCAGAGTTGTGTTTTGGATGCATGTGCAGATTGGTCCTCTACCTTCTAGATAAATTTAAGAACTCATTTGATTAGTACGAATTAGCAAAACAGTTGTGTTCCAAAATACTGAATTGAAACATTCAGAGTTTTTTTTTTTTTTCAGTATTTATATCACAAATGCCTGTTGAACAGCTACCAAGGACCAGACCTGGTGCCATGGGAGACTTGCTAGGGTGCAGGGCAGCCTCTGCCCAGGAGTTCATATCCTAAGGATGATAATGATGCTAACTGCATACCCTGCCTGACCTAAAACTGAACATGACTTTTACTACAGCGAGTGAAATAAGGACATGTCCTTTTCTTAGACAGCGTTGACCTGCATGGGTGTCATGCATGGGACTATGGCAGCTTTGAGTCTCTGTAATGAAGTGGCAGGTCACACAGATCTGTCTGATGAGGAGTTACGGTGATAAGAAGTGGAGTTCTTTTTTCTCCTGAGAAAAGGGTGTTGATAAGCAAGTATTATCACCTCTTCCCTTGCTTTTCTGTCTAATCCAGGATCCTATTGATATAGGCAGATCCCTGAAGTTTATTAAAGGGGAGTCTGTCGGTCACATTGCATAACACTTGATGTGTTTGATGGTCGCCCACTAATTAGCTTGAGATTTGTTCCCTAGAGGTTCAGTGCTCCTGTGAGGTCTTCATTGTGGTATTAATACCAAGAAATGATCTTCTGACCCATCTTCTAATTGAGGTTTATTTCTTACGGCTTTGTGATTTCTTTACTTGCCAAATATTAGGATTTGGTTTTACAGAGCGCCCTTTTCTACTTTCTGAGTATGTAAGCTGTGATTTGTGTCATCTAGTTACTATATCATCTAAATTATATCATGACTTTTGAGTATTAAGAGATTCGAGTGTTCGTTCACCATGGTGCTTCCTTTTCTCATTAGTGTCAACCAGAAGCCTCTACACTTTGTGGTTGTGTACCCCCTATTGGCAAGATTACTTAAAATAAGCTTCCTCTATTATTCATATTTTTATTTATGTTAAAGTTTTGTATCTATACTATTGTACATACATAGACAATAAGCAGATATAAAATGAGAAACAGTCTTTGCATGAGATGAGAAACACTTTTAAGTAGACATTTGGATGTAGTCTTACCTTCTGATGTACCATCTTATAGACTGCTGATGTAGACGGAAAATGTAGTCATCCCCAGGGCACATGATGGAGAAGAGTTGTATGTGAGATAAAAGCGGGGGACGTGCAGGTCTTGTGCGAGGACAGAGTGGGTGCCATCGATGGGTGCACCAGTAGGAAACATGAGTATCTTATGGGGAATCCCAGGGTATAAGTGTACTTGCTGAAGGTGACCGGTTGATGGTGGGCTGGAGTAGAGGAGGGGACCATGAGCATGGGGGAGAGTGTGAGGAGACAGTTAGGATCCTGTTCCCATCGTGGACTCTGAGGTGAGAAAGGCAAAGAGGAGGAGGGTGGTGGCCCATGGGATGAGGAACATTATGTTGGGAAGCTTTCCACAGGGCCAGTGACATTCTTTTCATAAAAACTGCTACAGAGGAATTGAGTCTTGAAGGCTGCTGGAGAACAGTGGTTGTAGTAGGAGGCCCTGAAGGTGGGCAGAATGGTTGGGGGAGAGCTGGCCATATCCCAAAGCTTTCCTCTGCCCAGTTCCTCCAAAGCATTTTTACGATTGCAGCAGTGCCATTCAGGAAACAGCTTATTTTACTTCCACACTCTTGTCTTTCAGACTAAGAGGTACCAAGGCTTCCATCCAGGGCTAAAACTGGTCTTCCAGGAGGTTGATGGCTTTCCTGATGTATTTGCTACTTTCAGATGGTCACATCTTCTCTTCCACTGTACTGCAGGAGGAGTCCAAGGTATAGCTTCTGCCTAGCAGCCCAGGAGCAAGGGGTCACAGGCTGCCAGAGGTTGGACTGGCAGATGTAGAGAAGCAGCCATCAGCTCTCTGTGACAGGCAGAATTCCTTCCCTTCCTGTGGATAGCATAGAGCCTTTAATTGAATCCAAATGCATCTCCCATTCTAGGAATGCTGGAGAGCAGTACATTTTTAACTAGCAAGAGCATCAATTATAGATTAGCCATGATACTAATTTACCCTGAGTGTGTGCGTCTTCGAGCCGGTTTCTCATCCCTGCAGAGCCACTGATGGAATGCCATTGTGTTCCTGTCCTCAATCAACAGCTCTGATGATTTTCTACCCTGTGTTCTTCCTGAAGCTGCTGTTTTTAAATGTGATCTAAGGTATTTACTCAGAGACAGAATGTTGAACTGCTGCTGGGAAGAGGAGGAGGAAGTAGGAATTCCTAGTGCTGGGCCCCTCCTCCCTCGAGGACCAGGATTTCCCTCTGGAAGGGCTGCTCACTCAGCATTGTGCTTGTCCAGCACACTTCCACACTGCTGCTTTCTCTGCTGCATGGTACTGTTGTATCAAGGATAGGTCTCTGGAACTCTCAGTTGTAGATGTTAGAGACTGAGTCTCCAGAAAATGTAGGCAGTTTGTGCTGCTGCGTCTCTGTGCCAGTACATACTACCCCACTTGTTCCCAGAGTACTGATGGTGATAATGACAGGCCAGTGTGGACTGAACACTTCTCGCATCCTCATATTCCTCAGAACACTTCATGTTAACTTGTTAAACTTTCACAACTATCTCATGACACAAATACACTCATCATCCCTAATTTTCCGCAGAGGGAAAAGTTAAATGACTTGGCTTGGAAGCACAGTCCAGGCTGTGCGGTGAGAAGCTGATGCCACTGTGAATCTCGGTCCTTGGTCCCTTTGTGTGAAAATGGGTTGCTCATGGCATCTGTTCCCAGGGTGGTGATGGGCACAAAATTCTGTTGCTCAGTGTGCTTTAACTAAGTGTTAGCCATCACCATGCCCCCTCCCCCTTTACCATAATAAGAGAAGCTTCAAACTCCTGACTAAGGCAAGCTATCTCAAAGGACAGTTTGCTTCAGAAGTCAAAGAATGTTGAGCTGTACCTGCCTTTCCTTGCAAATATAGTGGTAAGAGGGAAGATCAGAAATGGTGTCTTTTCCTTAGGTGGAAATGAGGTAAGATATTTCAGGTAAAAAGAGGATTTGTTTTCCTCTGGCATTCCTGTCTGTTCTTGCCCTATCCTGTCTCCAGGGTTGGGGTGAGAAGTGACGGACTGGTGGAGAGGGTGGTGAAGGAAAAAGTAACCACCCAGTGTGTGTGCAGAACCCATGCTAGCATTTAATCAAGGCCTGCAGCCCTCGATCAGCCGGAAACTCTTCTTCTGGTGAGAGAGGCAGAGAGCTTTGCCACTGTCTCTAAAATTATTCGTATAATTCAGTAGCTGTTTCCCTCACATGCTTACCACTCGGGGTTGGGTTACAAAGATGTACGAGTGGAATTGCCAAGGTTCAGACACTTGTGTTCACTGTTCAGCTGAAAGCCACTTAGGCTGTTCTTGTACAAATGCGTTAGATTATGGTTAAGCAGCTTATGGACATAAAAACACATTAGAACTTTACAGCACTCTATAAATTATAGTTTTTGCAGCATTCACAGCCACAATGCTAGGTAATTACATTCATTAATCTACTACTAAGCGCACATAAAGTTGCCTTCCAAACGTACTGTCTGTGTCAGTACTCTGGGAGGAGGGCTTTCCCCCTCTCCCCATCTCCCCTGTTCCATTAAGCTGTGGGCAGGAAGGTTTGGGGTGTTACATTGAGGGATTCCCTACTAGAGTTGAATAGACTTAATTTTTAAAGACTGTGCTTCTTTCGGAGGCCTTTTAGATAATTTTTCCACATTGAACTGTACCCTGTAACTATTTTGTATGCATTTATTTTCCTTTTGGAAATGGACAGATGTCTCATTTGGAAAGCCAGCAGGGGTAGAGCAGTTGAAACAAGATTTATGATGAACTAGTGACAAACACTTTCTCAGTTCTCCTTTATGCCTTTTTCTAGGGATGGTTAACAGGGTGGTCTTTTTAATTTTGGATCTATCATGAGTACAGGTGGTTGCTATCTTCCCATGCTAAACCTCCCTGACATTTTCCACCTTCCCGTTCCATGTGGTGATGGGGGAATGCCTTTTTGCCTCTGCCCCACCTTTCATTTCTCTTTTTCTTGGAGCTTTCTCTTGTTTGCATGTCTCATAAAGTACAAAAGGGAGATTAAGGAAGAAATGCTAGAAGTGTGTATAGCATTACTATTCTAAAAGGATAATTGTGCTTTCTTTGCATTATTTCAAATTCAATAGACCAAGTGATTTGCTTATTTTTAAAAACAAACAGAATAGACAAGTAAGGAAACAGTGAGTTTCACAATACAGTGTGGGTTCTTGGCAGTGTTCAGGCCATCTCCCAGGTATGAGATTCAGTTCCACCAGCCTGTGAGGAGAACATGAACTCCATAGCTATGAAGGTCTGCCTTGAGTTCTGGCTCTGACCATGTGACCATGGGAAAATTAATTAATTATAGAAACAATTAACTTTGAGTTTCTAGTATACTTCAGGTATTATATTAATTCATTCAATCATAATAGCCACCTTATAAGTTAGCTTGTATTAGCCCCCCATCTGTAAATGAGAAAACTGCAGCTTCACAGGGTATTGTAATTAAAAGAGGAAGTCTTAAGTGCAATATGCGGTATGTCATTTGGCACATTCAGACACTGGTTAAACATAATCTTGTGTGTATATGGAGAATATATCTCACCACTAATTCTCCAATGCCAAGTGTAATCTTTCATAAAGACTAATAGTTTCCCTTTGTAATGACTAAGAACCTGGTGGCGTTAGGAAGAGGAACTCCTTACCTGTCATTTATTTACTGTCTACCTTATGCCAGGAAAAGGCCCAGGCACTTTCCACAGATTTCATCAAGCATCACAACTCTTTCCCTGTATTCCAGGAGACGTAATGGTCCAGGAGGGCTTGGAGATTGGTTCAAGGTCAAAGAGCCACAAAGTGGCACTGTTAGTCCACAGACCTAGGTGTGACTGCCACCAGAGCACATGCTGTGACAGAGCTAGATCCAGCCGACACAAAGCAAGGGTGGATAGTGTGTAGTACGGACAGCACTGGAGGCCGCTCCCTTCCGTCTGGTGTGTGGGATGATCTGTGGCCCCGGCAAGGTCTGTGTTGATGCAGGAATGTGTGTGTGTTACAACCTCTGGTTCTGTGTGCATCCCAATGACCTAGCTTTTGGTGCTCTTCAGCCAGCAGGGTGACACTACTGTTCCCTGAGGAACTGAGACATATTTGGGGCTGTCCATAGCTAAATGGTGTTGTAAGGCTGGTGATTACTGGAAAGAGGAGTGGCTGCTCTGGTGTAAATCAGCCTGCTGCTGAGGGGTTGATGAAATTGCTGGATGCCATCAGACTGGGCATCTTGTTTCCATCCTGGTCCTTCACCCTCTGCACAACACAGCTGTCATATTGCATTGCTGTAGAAACCAACAGAACCTGCTGGTTAGAAGGGCCGGGCAGGGTCATTCTGGGGAATGCAGTGTGCTAGCAACAGTTAAAAGCTGGGCACAGGAGAAAAGAAAGCATCCTTAAATGTGCTGCCACCTGAAGTGTGGTTTAAACCACAGCCTACATTTTTGCTCCAAATGGATTCACCAAGCAGCCCATCTGCTCAAGCACACACCCTCCCAACCTCACACAGCAGGCCTGGCCTTCATCATCTCTGGCCTGCAGAGCTGCTCTTGCCCACTGTGGTATTGATGTCAGCTTTAACAGCCTTCGTGTATATCGACTCCCCTACCGATTACAAGCGTGTGTGCTGTTGCCAGTTCGTTTAGTGAGTGGTTAGCTTTCAGAAGCTGTGATGGGGATTTCACCTCTGTAAAATGTAATTTGCTGAGCTTGTGGTCGCGTCAATAAATCCTCCCCATGCAGGGAAGGGCTGATGTCCCTACATCCAAATGACATCCTCCAGCCCTTTCTCCTCATGGGACTAAGGGCTGTGTCACAGCTCCTGCTTCCCTGTGAGACATCAAAAGTGGTTTGTTGAAAGTGTGGACTCTGTGGGCACAGCTATGCATGCTTGGGAAGGCTTGGTTTAGGGACAGACAGGATGGGTGTGTGCTTTGTAACTCAAAACTGTGCTGAGCTCACTGTATCCAGCCCCTGCAGGTAAATTACAATGCTCCTTCCTAACAGTGCAGAACATTTCCAGAAGGGATTGTAATGCTTTCGGCAAATCTTTTGGCTTCTGTTTTTATATAGCAGTCATTTTCTCAAATCAGACATCCCTACTGCCTATTAGGTAAACACAGAAAGCATAGATTATGAGTTAAAAGTATTGACAGCATTTCAAGTGCTATCAGAGAACATTGAATTCAGTTTAATTTTGTGATAAATCTTGTGTTTAATCCTCTGGTTACTCTGTAATCATGTCTCTATTGATCTTTTCTGAATGACTGCCTGCAGTTTAATAAACTTTGCCATTAACCCAGAGCTTCTAAAGGGAGAGATTGATTCCATTATCAAATCTGATTGAACCAATGAGGACCTGCACATCGCTAAATCTATCTATAGGAAGCCTTGGTATAGAGACAAGCCTGCAGCTTGTTCAAGAAACTGGGTAAAATCTAGACATCCTTGCCTACCTCATTGCTTCAGAATTAGCACCTGAGTTCCTCGTGTGAGCTGATGCTGCTTTTCATTTCTCACTTGAATATACTAGCCAATGGAAAGGACAGTCTCCACTTCCCTTCACCATAACTGTAGGTCTAGTTTTTTCTCATTGCAGAGATAGCTCCAGGAGGTTATTTGGTCTGTCTCAGGTCACTGAGAACATCTTAAGCAGTTTTCTGTGTCTGTGCCAACCTGCAGGATATTCAGTTTTATTTTTACCCATATGATGTTAAAGGAAGAAAATCCTGTCTGACTAAGTCCTGAAATAGAAGATGAGGGAAGAAAGGGAGAGCAAGTGCACAGTGCAGGCTAGGGTAAGGCAGGAAAACTTTCCCTGAAACTGCTGTATATGTCTCATTTACTGATATGGCATTTGCAATATGTGCTAAACAGGAAGTCCTGCTTCTCACGCTGTGGGTATTTATAGGCTCTGCCAGTACCATTAATATTTACTGAGTCACATTTTCAGAATATATGGAGTTCAGTGTCGGGAGCTTTTGTACAGCTGCTGATAGTATTTTTTTAAGGTCAGAAAGGTGTTATTCTCTTCTACCTTTCACCCCTGAAATAAAATGGTATAGACTGTCAACTTGAGAGAAAAGCCAAAGCCTCTATTTCTGTCTAGATTTTCATTGCTGATTTCAATACTTTAGGAAGAGTTCAGACATTTGACTTGAGACATTGCCTTTCCCTAATTATGCATTGGAGGAGAAGTGAAGGTGTGCAGAAGGATTTTTATAATAAGAGCGTATTAAATTCAATTTAAAGTTTCCTACAAGCAAAAGGCTACAATCCCGACCCTTACAAATAAGACCATAACAACCTTAGTGCTGGGGATCAGGCAGTGAAAGTAGTATTAGAACCACAAGAACTCTGAGTGTGTGGGTATTTGCTGACTCTCTGACCTTGAGAAGTTATTTGTTTACCAAATGAGTTATAAAATGACAATTATGTTACCCATTGTTTAGAGTTACTAGGAAATCAAATATGTAATTTTAAAAAATATTATAAACTTTTTTCAGTTCTGAATTGCTATGCAAATACTAGTGGCTATGAAGAATGATAAATTTGTCCTTTGTTTATATTTAGAAATGGTGTGACTCATCAGCAAATTCATATCTATTTCTCAAATCAAAATCTAGTTTGGACAAAATGTGAAGGGTATACGTACATAAGAGAAATCTCAGATGTTTAAAGTACGATGTAGAAGAAAACCTTGCAAGTATACCTTTAACTCCAAGGTTGAGCATTTTCTATATGCTAAATAGCTTCCCAGGATAATAAAAGTTAAGAAGTTGAAAAACCCAAGAGATGATCTAATGGGCCTAAATATGTAGATGTGGAAACCTGTTGCTTTCTGCTCTTGAGAAGCCAATTGGAATTAGTTGAGAAAGGATGCAGCGGTTGATCGTGGGGTTGGCGGGGAGGCCGATGCTCACATGTCCCCATTGCTTCTCTGTGTCGCTTTGCGTGCGCATCTCCAAGGACTCCCATCTGGAAAGTTGGGTGGAAGTTACAGAATTATTACTTACCTGATACTTATCTTCTAGTCTCTACAGCTTACCAGAACCACTTGAAAACTTGAATCATAAAGACATCGCCTCCCACTCGTACTGTATTTATATTCACGTTTGTGTCACAGAGCACACATTTGTCAGAAGTTGCTTTTTCCTGTCACAGAATAGTCCTAAACATTAAGTGGCCTTTCATAAATTGTTTTTGTTTGCTGAGTGGACAGAATGTGCTTTTCTCTTTGTCTCCCTGCTCCCCTATCTCTGTGTGTGTGTGTGTGTGTGTGTGTGTGTGTGTGTGTTAGTGTGTGTGTGGTTTCATTTTCCTAAACAGGCCTCTCTGAGAAGTGATTCTTTGTTCCCAGCCATCACCTGATTCTAGAATAGCACCGTAATACAAACCTTGGTACCAAGGTGTTCTCTGCTAATGCAAATTTGATTTATAAGAGCCACAGTTAAAGGCCAGGGTGGTGCCTTATGCCTATAATCCCAGCTACTTGGGAGGAGATTGGGTTGAGATTTGAGGTAAGCCTGGGCAAAAAGTCAACAAGGTGCTGTCTCAAACAAAAAAAGCTGGGCTTGGTGGTAAATGTCTGTAATCCTAGCTACAAGGAACGGATAAGGTAGGAGGATCATGGTGTGAGGCAGCTAGCCTGGCCAAAAATGTGAGACCCTGTCTAAAAACTATATAAAGCAAAAAGGGCTGAGAGTGTAGCACAAGTGGTAGACTGCTTCCCTGGCAAGAGTGTTGAGTTCAATCTCCAGTATGGGATGGAGGTAGGTGGGAGGAACACCAGAGCTAGGACCTATTGGCAATCTTCACTTTTATCTCCCTTTGTAAGGTTCTGAAATTGTATCAGGATTTTCATGTTTCTTCTCGGGTAGATTAAGGGGAAGACAGGATTAGGATCAGAAATGGTACAGCATGGCACAGAGGAATGGTGTTCTCCTCCATGGCCCAGAATCCCAATCTTTTGCTTTCAACTGTAGTTCATTTCATTTCATTTGTTAGAGAAGTGAAATGAACGTGTGCCCCAATTCTTCTCTTAAGTTATTGAAGATCCGTGTCAGACCAGGTAGCTATATTTAGGTTGGGTCCCTGATGCATACATCATTTTCTTGATTCTTCTTTTCACAATAGCTATGGAAACCTAGAGATGGTCACCAAATACAAGCCCGAGTCCCTGTCTCTTCTGGACTCCTCCATGACAGGGGAGCAGCTGCTCAGCACATATCATTGTCAGTAGCTACTGCAGTATCAGTAAGCTAATTGCTAACTACTTCTAAGACTTTGGGTATTTAAACTGAAGGCGTGGTCGTATTTGGGCATCTGGGGAAGAGAGGGCAGTCTATGCCTTATTGCTAGTCTGAGTCAAAGATCACGATATGAGAAGGTTTTTACTGGCTAATCTAGTCTTTGTTTAGAACGTCTGTCTGAGAGCAGCCGTCACCCCTGCTTTTTCTCTGAATAGAGAGGGATTGAAACCTGATGAGTGGTAATGTGGCCTTGATATGAAGCCACAAAGAAGATGTCAAGATCTGACAGTGTGCTGTCTACCCCCTTCACTTCCTGCCTTCTAGTGGATTACTTAAGGTAATTTATGGTAAGTCTGTAGATATCTGTAGAGGACTATCTATCTAGCCTTCTTTAGCATATATGGGTACAGTAGTGGTTTCCCCAGAATGTGGATGTGGGAGTAGTGCTGGAGAAATGAGACTGAGCCAAGGGGGCGAGGCCTTGATGGGGCTTTGGCTCATGGGCAGAAGGGAGTCAGCTCTGACCAAAGAGGAGATAATTATGACTGCTTTGAACTGAGGTGCTAGTTGGGGTTGGGAGCAGTCACCATCTTGCCTGAGGGACATCAGGTGCTTCAGGTGACAGCAGCAGGGTTGGCCAGAAGAAGGCAGCAGCTGTGCTTTCTATGGGTAACAGGCTAAGGGCCTGCTGGTCCCTAACTGTCTCAGAAATGTGGTTTGCACTTTGAAAGTTCTCAGCTGGAAATCTGGAGGAAAAGAGATGGAGTGTTACAATTTGTGGCATGGTGGAGCAGCCTCAGGCTCTTTCTTTATTCTTTTAAAAACAGCTCACTGTGTGCCTTGTACTATGTTCTCTGCTAGGAAATCTGGAAAATGACTAAATTCACAGGCACTGTCCATATGGAGTCAATTCTAAGTACTACTAAGAGGACTCACTTATTTGTTCTACTGTATAATAAGTACATTAACTCTTTTCCCATTCTTTTCATGAAATGCCTACTTAAAAATGAATAATGGCTATTCTGTTTCTATCACTTCCAACAGTACAAAGCATTCCCTTTTCAATCTCAACAGCACTTACCTGTTGTTTTTTAGGATGCTGGTCCTAAGAGATGCAATTGATAGCTCATTGTGGTTTGATTTGCAGCTCTCTCATGATTAGTCATGTCAAGCTTTTTCTTACATATCTGCTGGCCATTCATTCACATGTCTTTGGAAAAATGTCTACTCAATCCCTTGAAAAAAGAACACCTCCTATTTCTAAATAGAAAAGAATAATGGCTAGTGACAGGGAGTATTGTCAAGATTATCCATCCTCCCCAATATGTCAGGTACCTTAGATTAGATGTAAGTGGAGAAAAAGCCCTAGGAATTAGTGGCTGTGGTTGCCTCCCCTCTGTTAGCAGACCTGGCCTCCACCCTCAGCAAGGCCTGAGAATCACAAGTCAGCTCTTTCTCTTCTGGCTTCCATTATGCCTGTTCTCTTGGTGGTTCCTTTCCCCTTTGGCCTTGCCTTTTGTGTAGTTACTGCCCTTGAGCCCTCATTGATGAGATTTTCTGCCTCAGCCATGCTGGGCTCAGCTTTCAGAGTGTTGCTTGTTAAAGAGAGGAGTTAATTTTTTTCTAAGGTTTCCTTTTCGTCATGCTGTATTTCTCAGATTATCTGGAGGGACTGTAATCCAATTTTAGGAATCCTTCAGGGCTAAGAGCCTAAACTGTTTTAAGCAATAGCATCTGGTTGCCAGGGACTCAAGCACTTTGAGCGTGTTAAGGTCTACCAGCAGCCAACTCTCAATTACCTATAGGAATGGGGGACTGCTGGGACCAAAACCCAAGCTTACGCTGGTGGCTGCGTTCTCATCCTTTGACTGAGCTTAGCAGGGCTGCCTCGAGCCTGGTTTTGAGTTCTTTCTCTGTTTTTCTTTATTCTTCTCCTCTCTGATAATGGCAGCACACCTTTGACAGGTGTTTTTGTATACTGAATTCAACAGTACTTGATCTGTTTTTTAAAAAATCTACCGTAATTTACTCATCTTATTTGGATTCCTTTATGCTACACATATGATCATATGTTGAATTTATTTTAATAAGCTTCCTGATTTTTTTATATTTAGGACCAGTAAAAGTTTGTTTGTGTCTTTGCCTTTTGATTACTGTGCTCATGAGAAGGGATGTGGCCAAATAGGTAATCTGGTACCAAAAAGAAAGATAAGCAAACTTGACAAAGGCCTAGCTTCTAAATAGTCATTGAGCACTGATGGTCACAAGTGAAGAAAAAGAACACATGTGACCTTCACCTTGTCCCTGAGTGTGAAGTGGCCACCACCACTCCTCAGGATGACAGATACTTTAGTGTCCACAGTGGGTCATCTCCAGTGACAATTTTATGGTCACATTTGGCCAAAAGCCAGTCCTTCTAGAGCATGGCTGTTGTTTATTTCAGGAATGTGAATGGCGAGTTCCTGCTACTAGACGGTGAGCATATTGTGGTTATGGGTAATGATGATAGGCCAGCTGGGCACCCTGGCCAAGATTACCATTTTTTTTAATAAAGCAGCTTTATTAAAAAATAATATAAAAAATAATGAGTATGTCAAGATAGACTTGACATACTCATGAAGAGCATGAATTAAAAGTATGCATGCTGGTGAATTTGGCATGTGTATTCATCCATGAAACATCTCCACAACCAAGACTATGAACATGTCCACCACTCCAAAAGTTTTCTCATGTTATATAATCACTTCTGGTCCCTCCCAGGCAGCCACAAATCTGCTTTCTGTCACCATTGATTATTTACACTCCTAGAACTACACAGAATGTATTCCTTTTTGTCGATTTCTTTTACCTGGCATAATTATCTTGAGATTTATCCATGTTGTAGCCTCTATCAGAAGGTTATTCCTTTTTTATTACTGAGTGGTATTCCAGTGAATGGTCATACACCACAGTTGATTTCTCCATTCCTTCCTTGATGTGCATTTGGAGTTTTAGTCTCATTACAAATCTGACACAAAACTTCATCTTCAAGTCCTTACATAGACCTGTGCACTTATTTCCCCATTCAACCAAAGTGTAGAATGGTCGGACCACATAGTAAGTATACTTTGAACTTTTAAAGAAATTGACCAGCTGCTTTGTGAGGAGGGGGTTGTAATGTTTTACATTCCTACCCAGTAGTGCACAAATGTTCCTCCATATCCTGACCCTCACTTTTTTGGGGGGTCAACTTCTTCATTTTGTCCATCCTAATGTATTTGTGTGCCATTGTGGATGTGAGTTGTATTTCCCTAATGACTACCAGTGTTAGATATCTTTCACATGCTTGCCATCCACCTATCTTTTTGGTTAAATGTGTTCAAATCTCTTGCTAACTTTAAAAATTGAATTTTCTTTTTTATTTTGAGAATTTTAAATTTATTCCATATACAGACTTTTATCAGAGAAACAATTTGCTAACATTTTTCTGTAATGTGACTTATCTTTATTTTAACAGTGTCTTTGGAAGAGCAGAAAGGTTTTTTCTGTTGTTGTTTTGCTGAAGTTTAATATATCAGTTTACTGTTTTATGGATTAGGCTTTTGCCTAACCAACAGCTACAGGTGTTTTCCCTTTGCTTTCTGCTGGAAGTTTTATAATTTCCAGTTCAGAATGTGTATTTACAGTTAACTTTTCTGTTTTAGATTGAGGTGTGGATTAACATTAATTTGTTGTGCATATGGCTACTTGTTCCATTGCCATTTGTTAAAAAGGTCACAATTTCTCCCTCAGGATTTCTTTTACGCTTTTGCCCATGGTGTACTGGTGTCCTCCTGGACTGTGTTCTCCCCCACTTGGGTCTGTGTTTGACCTTGACCTTGACACCACTGCAAGATGGAAGTGTCTTGGCCCACTCACCCCCCAGTTTGCTAGAATAGCTCATTGATTGACCTCCTGCACTCATGACGCAGACTGAGTTTGGGATCTTTTTTTTAGGTATTTCCCACAGATGGCAAAGTGTATGCCACATAGCAGGTATGATTTTTTGTTTTTAAAATATGTGAACATCTTAGTGATTAATTTTTGAATGTCATACTTGATATTTAACAAATTTCTACACGTAGTCTACACTATTTACTAAAAAACATGGGCCCTGAAAGTCTGTTCCTAAGTCTGTTTGCCCGGAAGTCCTGAGTGGGGAGCAGGGTGAACACAGACACTAAGTGAAGTCATGAAGAGCTGTCTGAGCTCTTTTCCAGTTTCCCACTTCTTATGATAGACCCTTGCACTTCTTCTGCAAGGTCAGCATTAATGTTTGCAAAAATCATTCAAAACCTAGTACAAATGCTGTACAATAAACCAACAAAGGACATAGCAGAGTAAAATGACAGCACACTGCCATTAATGTCATTTGATGGTGATAGGGAAAACTCTTTCTCTTTTTCTCCTGGCCTCTTTGTTATTTTCTTTGTACATCCCTGAGATCAAATAACTCACAGCAGAGGTTCTGTTGAAATTGCGTCTCTCACACATAGACATGGGCAAATGCAGACACACAGCACAGGAGCTTTGTAAGTGATGCACTGCTCTCACATTACTTTGGTTAAAATCAGACAGAGACTCTAAAACCCATTTCATGCAAGGCAGGCAAATTGTGCCCTCATTTCCTATTGTCTCTGGCTTCATCTGTAATCAGCAAATGGAGCCCTGCAGCCCACACAGTGTTTCATCTGCAATTTGTTGCTCTCCCCTCGTTTGCTCAACATCCAGCCATCTCATTTTGAAATTCAGGAGTGGCAGAGGAAGCCTTTGGAGAAAGATTGTAATTTGGGAGAAGGGAAAGTCAAGAGGAAGATCATGTATTTTGAAGAGGGCTGTTGTGTTGAAGGAAATTGCTTTGGTTAGTCCTTCTTGGAGCCTCTCACAGCATGGGCTATGTGACCCTGGCCTCTATCACCACTGACCTCAAGCTCACGTAATGTCGGCCACTTGCAAAGCCTGTCCCCATCTGTTGTGCAGGGCTTGTATAATCACCCCCTCTATTGCCAGCAACTTTGTCTAAATCTTCTACCTCACAGCTGCCTTCTGGGGGAACTGGCTGGCTTTCTTTCCTAAATGCCTCCAAGCAGTGTTTCTAGGTCTTTCCTTAGCCTTGGCCTTCCTCCCTTTTCTCTTCCAGTGCTTATGTACACCAGGCAGATTTTTATTTCTACCCCCTTAGGATCTCAATTGGGCTCTGAGAATGAAATTAATCTAAAAAGAGATTAACAGGAGCAAAGCATACATACATATTTTTATGTATGCTTTGGGAGCCCCAAAGCAAAATAACTGCCCCACTCCCAAGTGGCAAAAACTCAGTTATTTAGTGGCTGTGGAAAAGTACCTGAAATGTCTGGGGAGGATAAAGAAGATGAGTTATTTCAATAGCACCTGTTTGTGTGCATTGTTTCTGGCCCATGACTCTCATCTCTGCCAACAAAGTTCCTTCTCTCCTGATAACAGGCAGGCATCTCCATTCCTTTCTGGAGTTTTCTTCCCTCCCTGCCTCTGTCTGGTGACAATGTGTCTTTTCTCCTGGTGTAGGGAGAGCAGAGTGTCCCTCTTGTAGCTTCTGTTTTTCAAGTGCCTTTAGTGTAAAATAATCCTTATGCCAAGTTGCATATTTTCCAGTGGTGAATTCTGCCAGCCCTCATTCACTTGCTAAATGCTTCCCTTGCACAATGTGGGGTATAGTCATTTCATGAAAGCGTTGCAAGTAGTTGTGATGGACAGTTTCCCTAGCAACCACTCGCCTAGATCATAGCAGACTAATGAATCAACAGGCCTTTGAAAATTGCTGTTCATTGATCCCACAAAGTTATTTTATAAACCACTCAGTTTTCTCCCTGTATTGTAGCAGGACCGTAGAGACTGACTAATTGTCTTTAAGAAATTTGTAAATTAGTTGCCACTACTGGTTGGTGGTCATGAGTACAACCATTATGCAGTTTTTCTTAAAGTTGGTAAGGTGGTTAGCTTAAAACTTAAAAGTCTTTCTGTCTTTGCCTTTTATTGCTTATATTGGGCAGTTTTTAGCATTTCCCCCCAAGGTAGTCAACAAAAAGTTAATTGATTATTTTACTTTATATATAGAATGCAGTCAGTAAATGCTTATAGAGGCAATGTATTAACAGTGACCTGGTTTATTCAAGATTTGTCCTGAAAATCTGTTTAGTAATTTATAAATAAAGATATAGATGTAAAAATTAACATAATCTTTGAAAATATAAGCATCTTACATAATAGAACTTTTAAAAGACTCTTCCTTTTCTTTTACATCTTAAGCCACCCCTCCACACACATACTGATTCCCCCAGTGGAAAATCTCAGTATTAATTGGAGCTCAGATGATTGTGCTGCTGCTATAAGACTTCTGCAGACCTCTCTAAGCTAATGTCACAGCATGGGGTCCATTTGCTGTACCTACTGGTTCTGCAGTGCAGTGAGAATGCTTTGATTAATATGCTATGTGAAAATAAAATGGATTTGGAAAAAAATTATAACATACTCTCATAAATATTAATTCACATTTGTATGGAATCTCACATAATTTTCAGTATACTTGGGAGGCACCTTCAGTATGAAAGAAGATCTGGTCTCCAAAGAGAGTGGTGTAATTTTTTAAAGCACAGTTGTTGCATTATTAAATATCATTTGTTTATGAATCTGAGCTCTACGTGCATATGATGCAGGGCAGGTGGAGGATCGTGTGACAGACAGGAGTTTTCCCTGTAGGTGGTTTTTATGTCACCTTAGAAACAGTGCAAAATCACATTCTGTAGAAGCAGTTCATGACGGAGCTCACCTGGCTTATTCTGTTAGCGTTGCCGTTATTACTGAGTGTCTTTGCATGGTATGATGGCTGATTATTTTGTTTAAATGTGTGTATAAGCACAGAACATTTTTGAGCTGAACAGATGTCTGACATAGCCAACTGTTGTAGTGTACACTGGACAAAAGAATTCAATTCTGAAGACATTTTTTGGCTCATTTGCTGTGGGCTAGGCGTAGTATGCAAGGTCTGGGACTGCGGAATCACCAGCATTGCACCTGCATCTATCTCAGTGGGCCCCTCCACCATCTCTCCCCACATCTGCCTTGCTCTGGACAGCTGCCCCTCAGGTGGCAGAGGGCAATCCACCTGAAGTGGTAGCTGCTAGCAGCCAGCTGCAGACTACACGTGTACTTTACAGGACTGTTACCCTCTGGTATCTTCTTGCTCCTGGGATGGGCCTTTGCCCTTTTCTGGGGCTTCTTGCGGTTTGCTGGAACCAGCTTATGTAGACTGCTTTGCTGTTGATTAGAGGCAATGGAGGGTGTTTTTCAATCACTATTGAATCGTGCTTTATCTCTACTGTGCTTTATAGCTTCAGGTCTTTCAACTACCTGCTTCACTTACGTGTTTTAGCAATTTAGATGGGCCACCTGCTGTTTGACTGGCTTCTGTGACAAGGTGTAGGAAGCACTGGGGTGAGGTCAACTGCTGGGTCCCTGTGCTCTTTCCCCTTCTTTCAAGGGGATTATGGTACCAGCTGCCACAAGGCCTTTGTATAAGCTGCTCACTCTGCATGGCCTTTCAGATCTAGGTCAAGTGACAGTCACCTCCTCTGCTGTGGTCTATATCGTTCCCCTAGGTTTAGCATGCTTTACCTTTCCTTTAGAGCAGTCAGTTCCGTTTGCAATTTGTATCTGTGTGATTGTGTGACTTGTCCCCTAAATCCTTCAACCCAAGAGGATGAGGATTTTGTCCCACACATTTGCCTTCCCAGCACCATATAAGTCAGTTTAAGTTTGTTCTTGGCATATGTTGAATGCACAAAATATATTTGCTGGAGTGAGTGCAGGCCTGAGAACAGAGCACTTTGCATTCTGAGAGGTCTTCCTGAGTGGGCAGTGCTGCTCAGAGTCCTTGAAGTAGAAAAAGGAGGAGGAGTGTGGAATGGAGGGCTTTTGAAGCCAGAGCTAAACTGCAAAGGCCTGTCTTAATCCATCTAGGCTGCTAGAGCTAAATATCATTCATTGGGCAATTTACAGAAAAGAAACGGTCCAGGGTCAAAGGGCCAGCAGGGTGGGTGTCTGGTGAGGGCCGGTTCCTCATAGACGCTGCCATCTAGCTGTGTTCTCAGGGGATGGAAGGTGCAAACAGGCTCCCTTAGGCCTCCTCTCTCTGGGCACTGATGCCATTCTCCAGGGCTCTGGCCTTTGGAACTTTCACTTCCCAAGGGACCAACCTTCTTTGCTGGTTAGGATTTCAGTGTTTAAGGGTGACACAGCCAGCCAGCCCATTACAAGGACTCAAACTAACTGATTTGGGGAATGGCGTCAAGTGCAGAGAACTGCAGCATGGGGAAGCAGCACAGTAGGAAACTACTTGAGAGTATGAGACAGGAAAGGGGGAAAGAGAGGGTGGTATTCTGGGAAAGACAGATAGGGAAAAGGAAATCTTTATTTTCGTATTATTTTTAAATGTTACATCAGGATTATAGAAACTGAGAAATTGTGTGGGAGTGAGGTTTCTTAAAGGAGCATTTGTGTGTGTTTGTATGTGTGTGTGTGAAAAGGATCATAGTCATTTGTTGATAAATAGTTGAGTACCAAATCATTTTCATTTTAGTGTTCGGTATGTGCAACATTTCTCAGGGTTCAAATGACCCATACAAGTTATTTGATGTTCAGTGAGCCCATTTTGCACATGACTTCTAACTCCTGCCTCAGGATTGCATTGACTTACTCCACATTATGGAGGAAGTTACAAGTAATGCCAGGGTGTGGATTGAACCCCAGCCTTTTGCCACATCTGTGTGTCCTGAGCTGCCTGTAGGTACAGATCTCTACCAGGTCATGTGGCCTGAGCTTCTGGCTTATAGCTTCTACAGATGCTGGTCCCACTCTAGGACACTCTTCTCCTTCTTATCCCACATAGGAATAAATAAAAAGTTGCTGCTGTTGATATTGGTGATAATGCTGTTATGCTTTGCAAACAAGATGAGAATTAAATGTGCTTATGGGAACATGTAAAAATATAATGCATTAAGGAAACATTGTAATTATGTGAATTGACAGTTCCTTTCTTGCTGGCTCATACCCGCCTGTCTCTGGTTTGTTCTGTTTTGTGCAGTTTCTTTTGAATTGAGCATGCACTTAGTGCTCTTTTTTGAAACCTATAGAAATTGATGTGCCAAGTTAGAAAATGAGTGCATTGAGCTTACTCTGGGAATGTCAGTGTGTGGTGGCCCCAGAGCTTAATCAAACAGAAAGCCACTATGCCAGGCCCCCAGTAAAACCACTTTTAATGGACTGATCCTTTGTGCTGAGTTTTCTGTCCAATAAGAATAGAAAGGACATATTTGTGGTGCCTTAGGGCTTCTGAAAATGTAAGAGCCTTGCTTCTTAGTTTTCGGCATTACATCCCATTTTCCCCTCTACTAACCCTAGTTAACCTACCTGTCTTTCGGGTGTGACCCTAGATACCTTTATAACCAACACTTCCCTTTCCTCCTTCTTTTCTACAGAAAGATGTAGCACTTAAGCCTCAGGAACGTGTGGAGAAACGCCAGCCTCCCCTGACTAAGAAGAAACGAGAAGCACTTACCAATGGTTTGTCCTTTCATTCAAAGAAGAGCAGACTCAGCCACCCCCACCACTGCAGCTCGGACCGTGAAAATGACCGCAATCTCTGTCAGCACCTTGGGAAGAGAAAGAAGATGCCGAAGGGACTCAGACAGGTGAGCATGTGACCATGGGCCTTTCCGTGGCTTGTCTGTGGCCCTCATAGCAGGTGGGAACATTTCCTTGGTGGGTTTCTGGGTGGCTGCTCCACATAGACCAGATTTTGCTTCCAAGAGGATGTGATGCCATGCCCAGTGTTCTTTCTCAGCAGTTGAATCTTCAGCCTGGTACCCTTTCAGTCAGATGTTCTCTGTGCAGTAGGCTTGATGCTGGTGCTCCTGGCGGGCAGGGCCAACAGAAGTCTTGATCATTGTCAAGATGGACTGGCTCATGGGGGAGAGATCCTTGTAATTAGGGTATACTTTGTGCATCTCATGGTTCTAGGCTGCTGAAAGTGGTTGTCTCTGTATGAACAGTGCCTTGCATATGCCTAACATGTTCCAGGGAAGCTTGGGCATTGCGGCATGTGGAGAGCAGTGGTAAAGAAGTGAGTTGTCTTTTGGTGCCTTCCTTTTCACCATCAGGTCTATCTTTGTGATCTATCAGTTGAGTGAAAGTGTGGTACAGGGGCTCTCTGGCCTGTTAATAATTAGGTTTCAGTGATCTACAAGCAAATATAGCTCTTAAAATCTGGGGAGAATTTCTGCCTGTGGGAATCCTCACATAAGGTGGATTAGTAGTTTAATAATGAGAAACAAAGCTGTTCATCCACTTTTTCTGTGCAAATCTGGAGGCCTTAGTGTCTGTGGAGTTCCCTGTGTCCTGAGTGTGTTTTGTTTTTGCTAAGACCATTGGGTGGGAGTGACTATCACTTAAAGGAAGCAGAGGAAGGGATTGTGTCTCACAGAGCAGGTGCTGCTAATTAGAATCTGAACGGGTAATTTCTAGTTTGCACATTTTCTCTACAGAGGGCAGAATCTGGGATCATATAAAACAGAGGTTCCAAAACCTCATAGATGGTGAGAATCATTCACGCACCTTACTAAACACACATTTGTGGCCCCTCCCTAGGATCTAATAAAATCTGTACTTTAAGAAGTTTTATATTTGAAAATGGTCAGGCTGGCTTGGAAGTCCCTCTTCTAAAGTTTCATGAGTATATTTGGGTGATGATATTTACTTAAAAGGTTCAAAGGGCAATCATGACAACATAATGGCCATTTTGGTGTGAGAGTCATCAGCTGGTTAACGAAGGAGGTATCCCTGAAGAAACACATGGGTTTCAGCCAGCTTCCAAAGCAAGGTCCTCAAATCCAACCCCCAGGCAGTGTTTGTCAAGGTCCTCAAATCCAACCCCTAGGCAGTGTTTGTCAAGGTATGCATGTATTCTGAAACACCAGATTGAATCCACAATAGTGTTATTAGCATCTATAGGCAAGTGCAGTGTGTACTAATTATACTACAGGCATTCAGTGAGGCAGTCATACAGTATAACGTATAATTCAGACAATAATCCTGCCTAGTAGGTAATTATCTTGGTAGCTGCAGATGTGGAAACTGGGGCTCCAAGAGATAAAGTGGCTTGTTTGAAACCCCCTCATAGTGAGGCACCAAGCCAGAGCTTGTTCTGTTTCCTCTGTACATTCTGCCTTCCTTGTTTGAGATAAGGGTTGGGCATGAGGAGAAAGAGAACTCAGGTCAGATTATGGAGGGTTCTACAAGTATGTTTTGAGAATACATGATTAGTTTGGTCACACAGTGACTTTGGTCTTAGAAATGGCCTCGAAAGAAGAAACAGGCTAAACTACTAAGTTTAGAGGGTGGGTACAGAGCTACAAAGTTTGAAAGCTCTCAAATTTGCATGACATTTTTGTTTGTTTTTGATTTTGTTTTAGGCAAGGAGTTGGGGAGAGGGTCTGTCAAAGGTGAAGTTTCTGTGGTGTTTGTGACTCCTGACTCATGAGTATCCTTTAAGATACGTGAGGAAAGTCGTCGTCCCCAGTGGATAGTTGCAGGATCCCACCACCTCTTCCCCAGGCGTGCCTCCCTCTCTGCCTCGCAGCAGAGCATTAACTCTGCTGGGCAGGAGACCAATTTATTTCTAAGCTGTGCGCCCTCATCTTTGAATCTTCCTCTCCAACCTGATCTCACTTGTCTATACTCTGTCATCTTCAGGGATTTCAAGGTCCTCTCTTGAAAGAAGGCTAAGACTAAATGTCTGGAATTTGAGTAGCTTTTTAATGGTCAGCCTTCTGATAGGAATGATATTTGAAGTTAAAGTTGTCTTTGTTTTAGGGAAAATATTTGTCTGTACAAATCATAGAGAAGGAAAGAATGATCATATTTTTGGTTTATCTTAAGGGTTTTAAAAACAAATAGTGTCTCCAGTGTTGATGCCAAAATAGAATTTCCAATGAAGTGTTACATTTCTTGTTAGAAGGGAAGCAGAAGTCGATAACTGAAGTAATGTCAGAATACTTCTCATTTGTAGTATTTCCTAGAATCGCATGTGCTTTTAGGAAACCACATATAAATCAACTGTCCAGTGCTATCCTCCTGGAAAATGAGGAGTTTGAACTGGAAGGTCTCTCAGGCCCTTCCTCCTGACATCCATGGGTCTTTAAATTTATGAATAATGTGGAGAAATAGAGTGTTGTAAAGTCTGTGAAAGAAGCCTGCGTAGGTCTGATGGGAATTTTGTGAAGTGTCAGTCTGTAACTGATGGCTCTGTGAAGACATGTTAGATGCACCTGTATTGTGTGGTCACTGGTAAAAGTTGAGATGCAAGATTTTAATGACCATAATAGAAGCTTACGAGCTTCTCCTAGGAATAGGTGAAATTGCTTTCCTATTACATTAGGTGCCTATTGACACATCACAGTCACTTCTTTCTCCTGCCTTTTCCCCTGAGCATGTAGAGTAACTGAATCTGACTGTCTTAGTTGGAAGGGGCCCTTGAGATGAGAGAGAGCCTTGAGCATTTCTAAATTAATGGATGTCTTTTAGTGCCTCTTACTGAGGGAGCAATACTTTGAAGGACTACAGGTGAAAGCAAGGGTACTAAGAGGTGAGAGCTTAGTCTTTATTGCTGGCTTAGTGAGAGCAAATGAAGTTTGCATCTTATTAGGAAATGATACTTCCTGAGTGGGCAACTTAATGCATAGCATCCCTGTAATTATGGGACTGTTATTCCTTAGTACAGAGGAAATAATAGGATTTTTTTTCCCTGAGAATCTGTTGAAGGCAACTTATCTCTTCACTCTGAGAGTGCAATTATATATTTTAAGAGAAAAAGGTATAGCTCTAAAACCAAACTGCTTTCCTTCCCTTACCTGGTTATAAAACCTGAGCTCTTGTGATGTGTTTCCATTCTGTGAGAAGAAAGCTTTTTAATTGGTACTTCACTTATTTGCTGGATTATGTTTTTAGTATAAATGAATGGTGACTTGGAAGATGCTGACCTGGCAATTGTCTTGGTAAATAGTTGCACTTTTTGATGGGGCAGATTTGCACACTTTTCCTTAACTCCCAGAGGAGTTTAAAAAATGATGGAAGGAGCAAGTTGCCTGTTCGAGTACCTCATGTCTTTCTGACCTCCGTGGGCTGATATTTATGTTACATAGAGCCTCATGATGTGAGCATTTCAATATTACATAAAAAGTTTTAGCCTTTGCTAATGAGAACAGGGTGGATTATTCTTCCTCCTACGTAGACTTGGAGGTATGGGGGTTGGAACAGATCCTCTCCATAGGAGCTTTATTCTCTAATTGGGAGACTTAAGTCATGATGAAACCACTAAGGTACACAAGGCAGTCCAGGGCCGTCAAACCTCCTAGCCAAATTATGACTCCCTAAGAAGCATTTTGGGAAAACTTAACCCTTCCCAGAGAATTGAGTAAACTCCATTTTTCTTTCAGTATATCTAACTTGTAGACCATGGGGAATGCTTTAAAATTTTAGTACTTTGTAGTTTGAAACACAGAAAAGGAAAGGGAGTTTTAAAAATAGAGTAGCAATGATGAAAAGTTGATGAGAGTTCAGAGAACTCTCAGATTTGGCTCCAGCTGGATTTCTGAATCTCCATTTAGTCCATTAGTGTGTCCTTTCTCTCAGTAAGAGCCGAACCAAACGAAACAGGCTGAAGTTAGCTAGAAACCATTTTCAGGGCATATGAACTCTTTATAACAGTAACCAGGATGTATCATCAAAATAAATCCCAAGTCTCCATCCTTCACTGAGTTTTAGGTAGCAAAAAGTCATTCCTTAAAGGTAGGCTTTCCCAGAGAAGGGGTAACCTTTTAATACAGCTTCTAGTGTGGGCAAACATGATTTGACAGGAAAATAAAGGAATTTAGTACTATGTCAGGAGGTTTAGCAGGTGTATTCTGACCTTGCTGGTAAAAATGGCTTATGTGATAATGTGGTTTGACAGCCATTACCAGTTGATCTGGGTGGGTGTTGCTTGTAAGAAATGGAAGTTCACTTCTCTCTCTGAAAACCTAGTATGGTGGAGTGAAGTTTGGTAGAAGCTTTTAGTTGGCATTGTGAACTGCAAGTACCAAAAATGGCTGCTGGTTTCTAGGAAGAAGAGGCACTTGATCCCAGTCCAAGTCTTTACACTTTGAGCTGTTATTTGAATTGTGCAAGGTGACTGCTCTTGCTCTGTGTCTTGGCATTGCTTGCTGGCCTTGTTGGAGTAAGTGGTTGTGTTGGTGTATAAGGCCAGGTTACTTAGCCATCAGCTGTGCCCATGCATCCTGATGGAGCAGTACATCTCAGTCCAGGCTCCATCCCACTGTGGCATTTCAGTGAGACTCACTCACATTGTCTGAGGAGCTCTCTGTGACATTTGCTACTCTAAGAAATTATCTTGCAAGGAAGGATTTATAATGGAAAACTCTGATTAAACAGATCTAGTTCAAGTCACATTTCTGAAGATCTGCTAATTACTTTTGGGTGGAAATCTAGGCCAAAAATCACACAGGTATTTATTCAGCTTGACTCTAGAGCCTACAGGTTTCTAGAAATCAGAGCATTTGAAACATAAATGTAATTTGGGATTATACTTTAATAATGAAAAGGAATATGAACTTTGCTCTATGCTCTTTCATAAATACATTTGTTACAACGGCTAAATGCCTGAAGGTACTTTGAGCTACTGTTAAGCAATTTGAGCTGCAGTTAAACCATTTTTGCCTCATACTTCAGAATTTCAGATTTAAAGTGTTCATGGGGATTACATTTACTTTTGAAAAACTGTAGTGATGAGATGTTTAAGAAGTGTTACCCGGTATCAAATAAAATTCTTTATTTTTCCTCTTTATGAATTTCATCTGCAGACTTTCCCTTTTGTCCAAACTGCAACAATAAGAATAAAAATTCTTGGCTGAGTACATAACAGTTGGTTTATAATCTCACTTAGAAGAAGTTTGACTGACATGAATAAGATGCCAACCTATAATACCTGATTATCTAGGCATGTCCCTGTTTAGGGATGACTTATCTATTTGAGTTACTGGTTTGCAGTTGGAACTGATAACCTGATATCAATGTAAATTATGTGTTAGTGATGCTTTTTAAGGCAGGGTCTTATGATGTTGCCCAGGCTGGTTTCAAACTCCTGGTCTCAAGTGATGCTCCAGCCTCAGCCTCCTGAGTGCTGAGACTACAGATGTGTGCCACCACGCCCAGCAAAGGACATTTTTGTTTTGTTTCAATGTGGGTACTAGGCAGCTGTGACAGTTTATTTTTTGCATTCTAGAATTTTTGATTTGTGCCTCTTGACTCCATGCACATCATTGACTAGGAATATGCTCTGTGAGCCCCAAGTGTTTGTAAGAGCAAGAGTAAACATCACTTGACTTCACTGAGACACATCTTTGGAGCATTGTGGCCAATAGTAATTTTGTCCAAGTGACATTTGCAATTTTAAATAAAAATTTGTGGGAAGTGGCTCCAGGGTGGCATGGTCCTGAGGTGGAACTTTGTCCCCACAGGGATATGGGAGAGGAATTCTATACTGATTATATCTGAGAAAAGCTGCTAATGGACCTGGAGACAGGACAGAACTGTTGTCTCCATGTCTGAGTGTCCATCTTCAGGGTCCAGGGGAAGCCACTTCTTTTGAGACACCTGCTGGTGAACATGTGCCCAGAGAAAGAGCTCCAATATATCATTTTGTCTTTTGAGATAGGATCTCACTCTACAGCCCAGGCTGGCCTCAAAGTCATGATCCTTTTGCCTCAGTCTCCCAAGTGCTGGGATTACAGTACCTTTGAACATGAATCTCTGACCTCAGAGCAATGGACCTATGAGTGACAGACCTGAGACCAGGGCTTGCACACCCATTAAATTATAAATCAATTATAGACACCAGCTAAAAAATAGTTATAAACACTGACTTCAAAAATGGACACGTGGTATCTATACACAATGGAATTTTATGCAACCATGAAGAAGAACGAAATGTTATCATTCGTAGGTAAATGGATGGAATTGGAGAACATCATTCTGAGTGAGGTTAGCCTGGCCCAAAAGACCAAAAATCGTATGTTCTCCCTCATATGTGGACATTAGATCAAGGGCAAACACAACAATGGGATTGGACTTTGAGCACATGATAAAAGCGAGGGCACACAAGGGAGATATGAGGATAGGTAAGACACCTAAAAAATTAGCTAGCATTTGTTGTCCTTAACACAGAGAAACTAAAGCAGATACCTTAAAAGCAACTGAGGCCAATAGGAGAAGGGGACCAGGAACTAGAGAAAAGGTTAGATCAAAAAGAATTAACCTAGAAGGTAACACACACGCACAGGAAATTAATGTGAGTCAACTCCCTGTATAGCCATCCTTATCTCAACCAGCAAAAAGCCCTTGTTCCTTCCTATTATTGCTTATACTCTCTCTTCAACAAAATTAGAGATAAGGGCAAAACAGTTTCTGCTGGGTATTGAGGGGGCGGAGGGGAGAGAAAGGGGGCGAAGTGGGTGGTAAGGGAGGGGGTGGGGGCAGGGGGGAGAAATGACCCAAGCCTTGTATGCACATATGAATAATAAAAAATAAATTTAAAAAAATGGACATGGCACATTTCTACCATGTCATCAAGTTAAACAGAGAGAAAATACACTGGATAGGAAAAGAAAGTACAGTTAAAGAAAGTACAATTAAAGGCATAGTTGGTAACTCTGCTTGTCTGATCCCAGTACCTATAGGAATTACTTCCTAACACGTGACCTTTTATGTTTCACAAAGCAAGAATTGGGAGGAGGGAGGGACAATAACTTTATTAAGACCCATTCAGACCAACATGAATGAGTGTCAGCTTTCCAGTAGGACCAGTGGTTAAAGGGTGAAGGAGCCTTAACAGAATCTAGCTGGTACATTTTGGTTGTTGGTGAGGGAAGGACAGATCTCCCTTTCTGTATTTAAAACTGTGCATTTGGGGGCTAACTGAATTGTGCATTTTCCCCTTCTGCGATGCTGCAAAGTTATGTGCATGTGGCCTGATTTCAGCTAGAACATAAAATAAGCCTCTCATCTGCTCACAGCAATCCCATCTCCACACAAGTCTGTACATGACAGGTAACGAGTGGGTGGTGGGAGTGGGTGGGTGACTGTGTGGCTTGCAGTGGTATTGGTGAGGAGCTGAGCAGATGGCTGTGATAGCCACGTGCTGCGAGATTCCCGTGGGAGTTGATGGTGGTGACAGGCGACTCACAATGTGCTATTTACAGTTTGGGTTTGCAGTCTTTTGGTGACATCTGAATGCTCTTTAGCAACTGCTTTCATTACTGCCTTTCGAGGAGCTGCTAATTGAAAATGAAATTGTGGGTGGGCTTTAAGACAGGCAGGCACAGACAGCTCTGTGTGGTAAATGTTACTTGAGATCTGTTGAATGTTTTGATGCTCAATTTGTATTTCTGTTTCAAAACAGGTAAAGTCAAGGTACATTTGAAGATTTAGTTACATGTACCTGGGTAGAGCTGAGTGTCACACCCTATCCAGAAAGTCAGACACTTACTGTGCTGGAAATGACCCTCGGGATGCTTGGATCTAATGCTTGTTAGATCCAGGCCCATCTGCCCACAGCTCATCTTTGTGTGGTTAAATGTGTGCAACTGACTTAGGATCTTATTTTAAATCTGCTAACATCTTGTAGTAGTCTCCGTCAGCTTCTCCTAGGACATCACCTTCTTCCTGCAGCTAGCTGTTCATATGGTTGCATAAGGAGAAAGTGATTACTCAATCTCTTGAACTTTGGGATATTACTATGTATTGAAGGTTTTTTTTTTTTGTGGTACTACTGGGATTTGAACTCAGGGCCTCCTGCTTACTATGCATATGCTCTACCACTTGAGCCACATCCTAGTTCTTTTGCTTTCAGTTTGTTTTCAGATAGGGTCTCATTTCATGCTAACTTTGTATCAGACAGGCCTCTGACAGTGATCCTAACCCTCTGCCCCCTGAGTAGCTGGTATCACAGGGGTTCACCACCATGCCTGGCCTTGTTATTCAAGTTCTTGTATATAACTTTTCAACTAATAATCTTTTTGCTTGATACAATTCTGTTGAAGGCAGCTGGGGCCTCCACACATGGGAGAATAGAGAAGAGGCAGTGAGGGTTTGATTGGACTTTGGCAGTGGATGACGATCTTGATTCTCTTTCACTGGCTCCAGCTGCAGGATTGTGATTTGTACCTCATCTTTAGAGTTGTTAGCTATAGGATCAGAAGTATCACTGAAATTTTAGCTTTCCTAAGTGTTTATATGTTGAACTGTTTTATTGCCCATTCTCAAAATAGCTTTGCACAGAAAAATGTTGTTTTGAACAAGAATGACCTTGCTCTTGGAAGTGCTGTAAGCTTTCTTTTTAATTAAATATGAAGATAGATACACTTTTATTGCATTCTTTTTAGCTTTTTCTTGAACATTCTGTGTCAAACCCATGCTGAATTATATGCTTTGTTCCACTAGGACCTGTTTGTTCTTAAGAACCCCTGAGGCCAGGGTAGAGGGGACCTTGATGACACACCCTTTGCTGTACTTAACCCTCAGTCCCATTAGAACTGCTTTGCCACAGGAACCCAACTGTTTTAATGCATTTGGGCTTCTGCCGGGTCCTAATGATGTTTAAAATAACCTGTTTTGGTATTCTAAATGACTTCTGGAGCATTGCCTATTGATACAAGGGCTGATGACTTTGTACCAAGCAGATGTAAAGAAGTTCTTGCAGGAACTCTGAGGCTTTTCACACCTAGGCCTGTGCAGTCCAGGCTGACAATAAGATAGCACACAAATGCAGGGGATCCTGTCAGGGCCTACTTGAAATCTTTCAGGAGTCCTGATGAGTTGTTTCACAAGGCCTGCTGAAACACTACCTGCATTCATTGATCACAGCTCTGCAGAAGCTGCCACTTCTCCCTCATGCTTGCCTGCAGTGATGCTGATGTAGCAGGCCATTCTGTAATCACTGTTTGCACCTGCATTGGCTCAGGAAGTGCTTGTGTCATATGTCTTGAAATCATGTAGTGCAAAGCCAGACAGGTTCTCATTGCCAGTGATGGTTCTGCAGGGTTGAGGTTGGCTGTGATTAGGCTGAGAAGCCATTAGTTGTGTCTTCTAAGTAGGGATCCTACGGTTTCCTGCTTCTCAAAGGATGGTGTCTGGACCATATACATACGTGAAGTCTGGAGCTTTTGTTAAGATGCAGATTCCTTGTAGACTAGTATAACCACTCTGGAAAAAAATTTGGAGGCTACTTAAAAAGCTGGACATCCATCTACCATTTGATCCAGCAGTACCACTCTTGGGGATATACCCAAAAGACTGTTACTCCAGAGGCACCTGCACATCCATGTTTATTGCGGCACTATTCACAATAGCCAAGTTATGGAAACAGCCAAGATGCCCCAGCACTGACGAATGGATTAAGAAAATGTGGTATCTATACACAATGGAATTTTACGCAGCCATGAAGAAGAACGAAATGTTATCATTCGCTGGTAAATGGATGGAATTGGAGAACATCATTCTGAGTGAGGTTAGCCTGGCCCAAAAGACCAAAAATCGTATGTTCTCCCTCATATGTGGACATTAGATCAAGGGCAAACACAACAAGGGGATTGGACTATGAGCACATGATAAAAGCGAGAGCACACAAGGGAGGGGTGAGGATAGGTAAGACACCTAAAAAACTAGCTAGCATTTGTTGCCCTTAATGCAGAGAAACTAAAGCAGATACCTTAAAGCAACTGAGGCCAATAGGAAAAGGGGACCAGGAACTAGAGAAAAGGTTAGATCAAAAAGAATTAACCTAGAAGGTAACACCCACACACAGGAAATCAATGTGAGTCAATGCCCTGTATAGCTATCCTTATCTCAACCAGCAAAACCCCTTGTTCCTTCCTATTATTGCTTATACTCTCTCTACAACAAAATTAGAAATAAGGACAAAATAGTTTCTGCTGGGTATTGAGTGGGGGGAGCCGGAGGGGGTGGAGTGGGTGGTAAGGGAGGGGGTGGGGGCAGGGGGGAGAAATGAACCAAGCCTTGTATGCACATATGAATAATAAAAGAAAAATGAAAAAAAAAATCAAATTGGATAAAGAGCCAAAAAAAAAAAAAAAGATGCAGATTCCTGCTGTCACATCCTGTCACTGAAGGTGCTTCAGGTGTAGGTGCTGTAAGAGTCCTCCCTTTAAGTAAACTGAATGGTACTTAAGTTTTTATTATTGAAAAATAATTTTTTTCTTATTTTGTTAGTCAAACTTGTGACAAGCCTTAAAAATATTTGTAAATGCATCTTGTGTGAGATTAATTTCATCAATTGCAGGATCATATTCTTAGCCTGTACATTTGTCTATTGAGTTCTCCTCTAAAATGTTACTAGCAAGAAAGAAGTGCTTCTGCCACATCCTATAGACATTATTTTCCTCCCTTCAATATTTTCAAGATGGCTACTTTTTCTGGGTGTTTCTGGCAGTGATTCAGTGGAAAAGTTGGGCTGTAATCTTTACCCCTTCAGCCCACATGTTTATGAAATTGTCAGCTGAAGCTTTACATTTTTCTTTTTCTCAGGTTCTGCTTATTTCTTTCTTCCCTTCTGTTTGTAGACAACGATGTTACACACTTGAAGTTTGTAAGTTTTATGAATTCTCTTAAATAACAAAAATTGGTGTTATTCAGGGGCAATATAGGGAGTCAGACATGAATGTGAAATATTGTCCATGTATCAGTACAGGCTAATAGATACTACCTGTGTTTCCATAACCAAGATAACTTCAGTTTAATTAAGTATTGTACTTGAATTTCTGGTTTTGCTTCCATAAATACAAAAGGAAATATTTTCCCTTCTCATGCTAACTATAGAAGCCCTCAGAAGAATTTTTGTTTAAGTGGCAAACCCACACTTAAAATTTAGCCATTACCTGACGTGTGTCAATGGTAAGAGCACATTTGTTTTTTATACATTGATCTCAGACCAAAAATGCTAGTTCCCTCCAGATGAGTGCAGTACTGAACAGTTGGCAATGAAATTACTGCATTGTATGAGAAAGACTGATAATAATGACTTCTGAATTAAAAAAATACTATCAGTTTTCCCTAAGGAATAATGAGGATGATGGGAAATCCCCCACCCCTCAGTGTAGTACAGTGCTGGGTAGTAGCCTGCTGGAAGATTAGTGATACTTTTTGCAATTCTATCATCCCATACTTAAACTCTCAGTCTCCATTTGTCACAGAGATAGGGGTGTTCTCGAGGTGGTAAGATAGCTGTGTGGGAAGGGTTGCGAGCATTTAGGGAGCATGGGGGATTGCTTCATAGTATAGTGAGCAGACAGGTGACAAACTGCCATCTTGGGAGGAGAGGATTTGGAGTTTAGACTTGGAATTCTCGGGTGATTTTGCCCCTTTCAGGCCTGTGGGCTATCTTTCTCTTGCCTCTCAGTGTTGGCGTTGGCCTTTCAGCACTGTGGCTCTCCTTCTGCTTCCCTCTGTGCAGTATCTCTTGCTTTCCTCCCGAGCCAGCGGGATTTCATGAGAACCACTTAGATCTGCTCCCAGAGTCTTTGCCTCCAGCTTCTTTGTTGTGTGCTCATGCTGGCTCTTCTCACTAAACATTTATACTTATCCTCTTACTTGGATGTTTTAAATTTTAAGGTTTTTTTTCTCTTTAACTGATACACAGAACATAAAAGTTGTGTATATTAAAGGTGTACCTTGTAATGTTTGATACTCACATGTATACATTGCATAAACTTAAGTTATATTAAATACATTTATCTCCTTAAACATCTGTCTTTTTTTGGTGAAAATTTTGAAACTGTTTCTTGCAGTCTTTTGAAATGCACAGTACATAATTGCTTATTATTCACCATGCTCCTATATGTCACTTAAGACCCCTTGATCAACCTCCACCCTTCCCCCCCGCCCCCCCCCACACATTGTGCCTGACCTCAGGTAACCACCACTCTAATCTAATGAGATCTTTTTTTTAATGGATTCCACATGAGTAAAATCATGTGATATTTTCTTTTCCTAACTTACTTAACATCAGGAAGTAAAACTTTTTTTTTTTTTTGGTGAGCCTGGGCTTTAAACTTAGGGCTACTTGCAAAGCAGGTGCTCTACCACTTGAGCTACACCTCCAGTCCATTTGGCTCTGCTTATTTTGGAGTTGGAGGTCTCACAAACTATTTGCTTGGGCTGCTCTTCAACCTCCATTCTCCAGATATCAGCCTCCCAATAATTAGGATCATAGGCGTGACCCACTTGCGCCCAACCACAGAGTAGCCCTCTTAAAACCCACTGCTGTCCTGTACTTGAAGAACTGAGATACTCTTCTTGTGTTTCCTATTTCTTTTCTCTTTTGGCAGTACTGGGGTTTGAACTCCAGGCCTCATGCTTGCTAGGAAGGTGCTCTATCACCTGAGGCATTCCACCAGCACACGTGTCCAGTTTCCATTCCTGTCCCTTTTCAATACAGTCTCCATATTGTGGCCAGAGTGATCTTTGAAAAAATATACATTGAATCGTATCATTCCCAGATGGGAATCCTCTCACTAGCTTCTCTATGGATTCAAATAAAATTCACACTCCTATGATCAATAGTGCTTCGCTATTCAGCAGCATCTACAGCTCCATCTCATGCTGCCCTTGCTGTCTGGCTCCAGTTATGACCTTGTTCTGTTTTCCCACCATGGGCACTTGATGCATGCTGTTCCTTCCCCCTAAATTGGCTCCCCTGTGCTGCTTGCTTTATTTTTGCGCTGGGTCTTGCTGTGTAGCCCAGGCTGGCTTCTGACTTGCCCTTCTCCTGCCTTAGCTTCCTGAGTGCTGGGATAATAGGCCTGTGTTACCATGTCCAGCTGTCTACTTGAGGGCCCTTTCTAGTGCTTTAGGCCAGAACTGAAATGTCATCTTGTCCACAGCCTTTAACCCAAGGCTTGCCATTGGTTCTTTCTCTCTGTCTTGCGTTGACCCCTTTCCTTTCCCTTCATAACACTTAGCATAATTTGTAACTGTAGGTTTTTCTTTTTCTGTATCCTTTTTCATGTCTATCCCTCCTGCTCTTCCTCTCCACACTCATGCATCATTTTCTCCATCACCGGGTTGCTTGGCCTATAAAAGAAGTTGTTGAAGAATTAAGCTTGAATGATTAAAAGGTTTGAATAGTATTTTTTTCCAGTTGGTGACCTTGCTAATTCCACACTCCTTTTATATTTCAACTTGAATTTCCTACAAATAATACGATGTGACTCTGGAGAAATGAAATATCAAATGAGATATTGGTGAATACATGCATACCAGCCAAGAATTCATGCCATGAAATTCCTGCCCCTTCAGATGGATGACACTTGTCCTTCTCCCCTAGTGTACCAGCACTTCATCTTCCACTGCCCTAGCCTTTGAGGATGGGGGAATTGCCAGAGTAGCCAGAAAAAGCTGGCCTTGGCAAACTGCAGCTTTCTGTTTTTCAGGGTAAAAATGGTTCAAAAGAGTCCACATAAGAAGCAGAGACACAGAGGAAAGGAAGGATGATGGGAGAGAGACGGAATTTATTGAACACTCTTTACATGCAAGGATTTGTTTGGGGCTCTGTTTCTTACCCTAAAAGTACAAACTATTTTTAGTATCAAAGCAGGAATAGCAGGTCTTCACACTGTAAAATTATTGCCCTACCTGTCCTCTGTCCAAACTGTTTTGTCCTTAGGAAACATTTTAATTTTATTTCCTTTTAAAGTGACCCACTTAATTCATTCTCCCTATATTTGCTCCTTCATCAAATACTTACTAAGCATCCTTTGTGTCTCTATGCTAGAGACACTGACTTCACAAAAAGGATATACAGAACTCTGCTGTAGATGTGTGCGTGACTGTAGCTCTACCCCAACTTCATGGACAACTCCTGACAGTAAGTGAGGGGGACTGGCAGATTAAGTGCAGCTCTAAGGGAGTGCCTTGGACATCTCTTAGCTCCAAGTGATGCACCAAAACTCTTTAAAATGATCTCTTTCCCACTGTGCCTTTCTTCTCCACTTCTCTTCTGCCTTTTGAAGAAACTTGAGAATTAGTATGCTGTCCTGCTCAGAGCATCAGTAACCGGTAAAATCAGTGTTGTGCTGTTTATCAGTTCCTTGGGATTCTTATATTTTACAAATAAAAGCCTTGGAGATCCCTCATTTTTACTCTCAGGTGTGATTTACTAAGGGTTACCTGGCTCAGCAATTTTACCCGATCACTTAAAGATTATTAAAATTATAATGTTTGCAGAAACATCCCTGTCTTCAGTATGGACCAAGAAAATAGGTATATTTATGAGAAATGGTTTTGCTCGTGGTCACTGATTCTTTTGTAACGACTTATTCCTGGAACTCTTGGAACAAAAAAGTTTTATTTATGTCTCTGTCCACAGAAGCTCTTTATATTAATCATAAAGCAGCAGCCAGAAGTAACCATCACTGTCATGTCTGGATATTTGGCTGTGGACTATTTTCAATGCAAGCAGAGTGTCAGAATAGGAATATTTGAATAGAAATTAAAGTTCCAGATTTACAGTGAGAAATACTGGTGGTGGGTTGAATAGCTAAGTGATTTTAGGAGATTTTAGAGCTGTTCCCAGTATACTAGCAAGTTATTTTTTTCCAAAAGATAATTTATAAATTGTTTTTATGTCTTTGGAAATCCCATTTCTTAGAAAGTGTTATAAATGGTGGTTCCCAGTGAGTTGCTCAAGAAGCTACTTATTACATAAGGTTCACTCCTCCCCCCATAATAGTCATTGTTGACATTTATTCATTAAATATGTATTGATCAGTACTTTTATGGTCAGACATAATTTTTTTGAGACAGATTCTCACTATGTTGTGCATGCTGATCTTGAAGAACTTTCTATCCCCCGAGTGCTGGATTACAGGTGTGTACTGCTATGCCCAGCCTAGGTCAGACATACTTTTGAGTGCTTGGAATGCACTAGTAAATCAAACAGCAAAAATCTCTACTCTGTGCTCATTACATTCTGGTTGAATGAACCCTGTTAGCTGCAGACCACTTCCATTAAATGTCCAACCTTGCCCTTTCTTCTCAGCTTCCATATTGGTTCATAAACCCAGCTGCTTAGGAGACTGTTTTTCACCTGGAACTTCCACAAGCATTTCTAACTTAGACTGTCTACCCTGAACTCAGCAGTGGTGCTCGCAGATTTGTTGCTCTTCCTTTTGAATTTTCTCCTTAGCGTGTGCACCATCTGATAAGCATCATGCTAGAAATCTAGAAGTCACACTCCTCTTCCTTTGCCTCAGTTTCCATGGCTGTAGGTGGTTGTCCTGCACGTTTGCCCTCTGCCCTCTGCCCTCTTCAGTGATTTCTACCACTTGTCCTGGTGCGTGGGTTCAGCTTCTCCTTCTCCTGGCTGTGTTACCACAGAAGCTTCTCACCAGGCTTCTCAGCCTCCCACCTCACTGCTCTTCAGTCCAGTCTCCAGATTCTTCCTCAGGCTCTCCTGATGACTTTTTGCCTCATGTGTTCTCATTGGCTTTCCTTTACTTGCATGTTAACCTTTGGTTTCCTCTGCAAGGTGTACAAGTCCACACCTTTTTGTCTTCAGAAACTTTCCCTTTTTCTTCTTGGCGCACCCTCACCCTAGAGCCCCTAGCTGTTTCCTGTAATCTTCCTCTACCCACTCCACAAATCTGTGTTCCCTTTGACCCAGTGAGTCTAATCTTAGTTACATGTAAGAATCATAGCCCAATTAAGTCAGAGTAACATATTTTGAAAAATAAAAACACTTTTAATCAGAAAATGTTCACCTTGTTAGAACTTAATGTGGTATAGGGAAAAGAAAATAAAAAATTTTGGAGAGCCAAGCTTTTATAAAAGATGATTGTAAATTTTGGTGGGATAGCCCAAAAGCCTTTGAAAAACCACTTTTTTTTTTTTTTAAATTTCCCACTATGGTAGTTGCTCGTCACTTGTATTAGTGTAGCAGTTGGGGATCAGAAGGCTTTTGTTAATGGAAATATTTTTCAATCCCAACAGTTGTAAATATACTGAACTCTTTGGTGTGCATTGAGGTAACCTTGCTTCTGTGGGCATGTATGCTTAGGAGCTCAAACCAAGGAAAAGGAAACATGATTTGTTCCTCATCATTCTGATACAGTAATATTGATATGAAAACTTACTGCTGCAAGAGCTTTTCTGTTACCAGTACACTGCATAAACTTTGTAGGGATTTTGAGAAGTGAATTTATATGGCTCTTTTTTTTTTTAATACGACACCGCCTACAAAAGTGACCACAAGTGTGCTAAAAGGTTTATTTGAAGTAAACAGTATTATAGCTCCCCTGGTACAATTCTTTCATGTTTTGTCTCAGTGAGTCAAATCACAAAGCAAGAGTAATCATAATGTTTATAGGAAACAGTGCTCAGAGCTGTGGACCTAGGATTTTAATGCTAGGATCATTTACTCCAGCATCTATATTCCTCTTTGAAAAGATCCTTTTTGTAAGGGTATAGGCAACCTGTTTAAGCAGAGTGAAGGAGTAATTTTTAAAAATTATAATTTTCTGCCCATTTTCACATTCTTTTTGAGTGGCTGCTCAATTGGGTTTAGACTCTAGCTGTGGTCAAAGTGACTGAGATAGGAATACTTTTATACTTGTGCTATGGTCATGAACTATTCTTAAGTATGTCAGCCTAGCTCATCTTGCCTTTTTTTGGTAGCTAGTTGAGAGAAAGGTGTAACATTGATTGAGCCATGATTCAGACAGCTGAAACAACCAGAAAGTAGCTAGAAAACTTCCTGTTAGTCAGGCCCCCTTTACACGGTCTCTTCTCCTGTGTAGGCTGTGAAGTGCTATGCTGGTAAGTCTGCTGAGGACAGATCGTGGCTGCTAAGAGAGAATGCTGTTGAGGTTCTGCTTTCAGCAGCTGTGGAGATCTCTCTTCCTGGCAGAAAAATGGTCTTCTGGATGTCACGTGCTGGCTTCTGGAATAAGTGCCTTGCCATTGCTTTCTGACCTGAACTCATTTGCAGAGCTATCAGAAGCATTGCACCTAGTTAGAAAGGGAGAAGATTTGTCCTGAGAATCTCAAGGAAGTAAAAGATACCAGACATTTCTCTTGTGGTATTTGGGCTTACAGCAGCACTGTATTGGACAGAGGGACTGGAAATGCGTATTGGTGTACAATTCAGCCTTACTGCTGGTGTGCTGTCTGTATTTAACCATGTAGTTGCCCCCTCCTTAGCCCCTCAGTTCATGTGGCTTTACCAGAATGCACAGACTGTGTCTCTACCACAGTGTGTAAAAGTCACACATACTGAAACACTCAAGGAGCCTTTCGTTTAGGTTTTAAAAACCATGAATTGCTTGATCCTTTGGTAGTGTTAGTATTTCAGATGAACTGCAGTTAAGTTTGTAATACATACTAAGAACAACAAAAAGTACTGTAATGACCCACTTCAGTAAGATTATGATGTTCACATATTATTAGACTATTGGTGATTCTGGTGAGTATAGGGTTTCATTATAACAAAAACCTTGAATGGAGTAGGCTCGTGTGTAATGCTTTGCAGATGATAAAAAAGTCTTTCAGTGAGCAGACGTTACTATGAGATGACACAACCTCTGTGTGGGGACTATACCTACTGGGGTTGATCTGAGCATTATAATTTTAGGCCTTTTAACTAGAAATAATAAAAACCTGGTTCCTATGAATAATTCATGGATATGGAATGTAATGGAGTTCTTTCTCAGTTGTATTTCTTTTAACCACTAACCCATGTTTGTGTGCATGCTAACTTTTGACTTTCTAATTTTTTACTAAATAATTTTTGAGATATATGGATTGATTCTTCTGGTTTTAGAAAATATTCCTCTGTACCCCATTTATATAGAGTTCATGAAATTTGTCAGAAGCAATAGTTCCCCAGGGCTGCTCAGCAGTCCTGGGGTGACATGGTTGGTTTCATTGGGTTCCCAGCCCTGTTCCACTTGAGTTCTCCTCCTTCACCGTGTGTTTTGTGGTATCCTGAATGCCCAAACCCATCAGGAGAAGCATCCAGGGACTAGAAGAGATGGTTGCATTTTCTAGGGCTTTGACCTTGGGTTACATAATTACTTTGGAACACTTTCAAGTAAACACTGTTTGAAAAGTTGTCCAGTGACAGTTATACCCTCAGTTTTTCACTGATCTCCCTTGTGGTGTTATAATGTGTATTTTCCTTATGAGTCCCTTGCAGCTGTGTTTGTGATCTTGGGTTAGGAGCTGCCACCCTTAAGGCTCCTTCCATCATAAGAGATGGAGGGGCTGTGTGTGATTTGATTTCTTTCTGTTAGTAACTGAGAATTTTTCTTAATCCAAATATATGCATAACCATTTTTCTTGATTTTTACTTTTTGGATTTGGTTGACTTATTAAGAGAAATGTGTGAATTATGAAAATGTCTTTCTGAAATTACAAACAAACTTTCCAAAGCAGTGTGCACTGTGATAGCCTGAAGAAATGTATGTCTTCCTTGAGTTTTTTGTTTTAGTTTTGTTGTTGTTTTTGAATTCAACTGTTGTAACTAAGACAAGGGGAAAAGTTAAATGAAGCAAGAAACACTGTGATGGGAAATAAGGAGAAAGCTTAGGAAACCATTCTGGATGTTTGTAAAAGCTGACTGACCCCCAGGATATTTCAGCTGTACCCCATAGGCTAGGCTACCCTGCTTCTGTAGAGCTCCCACACTTGCAACCACAGCATCTTTGCTCTTTGAATTTTATGCATGTAGGCTCTGCAAGCCTGGATCTCCTGCTAAGCCAGTCTTGTTAAATCTAAACTATTACTGTGTAGCCCTGCCCTGTTTCCACCTCTAGAGAAGTTTCTTGGAGCAATTCAAATCTGTTTGTATTATTATTCTCCTAGGGTAAGCTGATCTCTCTCTGCTGTTTTTAAGAAAGATGTTTTTCTATCTAGTGAAACAGGTAGCCCAGGATTGACTTAACTGTTAGCTAAGCCTTTTCTAAGACCTTTAAAATGACTTATTAAGCGTTGCTGTTTTCCTAGCACTTTAACTATTTACACCCTGGTATGTGGTACTGAAATGTACAGTAAGCATTGATGTAGAAGAAAAACCACATTTCATGCTCATACTTGACCTGTATTTCACTTTGGAGGGCTCTGAGGGTGATTTTCAGCTCAGAAACAATCAACTTAAGACTGTAATGTTAAATTGCTTTTCGAAGGTATATACCAGAAAAAGTGCTTCTCTACTTCAAATTTCCACACTTGTCGATGAAGGTTATTTCCTTGTACAACCCATGCATGACATAGAACCTGGTCTGGGGAAGCCCAGGCTGTTGCTGATGCAGCAGTCAGTGTGGGTGGTGGTATGTGACATCCTTCTGGCTCTTGTCAAGCATTTTGGGTATTTGTATATTCTGTTCCTGCTGAGGTTGGTTTCTTTTTCTTGTATGAGAGGAAAACTCATGTGGATATTGTTTCCCTAAGGATTTACATAGCATGAAAAACAGAAATTAGGGAAGTCAGTTTTCATATTTTTAAGGAATAAACTAATCGATGATTTTGAAAAGCCCACAGAAGACTGGCACCTGAGCCCAAACCAAGTATTCACCTGAAGTCAGTGCTGTGAGTAGTTGGCCACCTTCTATCCTGCCTATCCTGTCTTTCTCTTTTATTCCCTAGAGGTAGAGTTGCTGTAAACTTGAGTGTACATGTTTAATTTTGAGTTATTTTTTGGAAAATGGAAGGAAGTTATAGTTCAAAGTTAATTTTTTTTGTATATGATCTTCCAGTTTTTCTGAAGACACTTTTGAAAAAGCTATCCATTCTATACTGCATTGCATGTGTACTTTTATAAAAATGTCATGGATCTACTTGGCTACCTTTATGCCCGTGGTACGCAGTCTTGTTACTCTAGCGGGCTTCGTGGCCACTCTTTTAAAAACACTTAGTCTCCAGTTACAAAATAAGGCATCTGTTTAGATCTTATTTTCCTCAGTAATATTACATAGTTTTCAGTATACAAGTCTTTCACATCTTTTGTCATTTAATCCTAAGTGTATCTTTTTTGTGTATATGTGTGGCATACTGGCATTTGAACTCAGAGCTTCACGTTTGCAAGGCAGGCCCTCTACTACTTGAGCCACTCTGCCAGCCTAAGTAAGTGTATCATATTTTTGATGCAATAATAAATGGCATTTAAAAAATAATTTCCAGTTGTTTATTATTAATATGTAGAGACCTGTTGATTTTTAAAATATATTTGTCTTGCATCCTACAACCTTTCAAACTACTCCACTTACTAGTTCTAGTACCTTTTTTGTAGGTTCTGTTGGATTTTCTTTTGTATTTTCATCAGTGAACATATTTTTAGTGAATAGAAACTTTCTTTTTTCCTAATCTGTATGTCTTCTTTTTCTTGCCTGACAACACTGTGTTGAAACTCTAGCATCATGGGTATTTTGTTTGTTTGTTGTTTTTGTCTCACTTTGTACCCCAACTGGCCTTGAACTTGTGATCCTCCTGTCTGCCTCTGCAGTGCTTGCATTACAGGTGTGCACCACTTGCCTTGCCAACATCATATTTACTAGGAGTGATAGGAGTAGACATCTCTTCCACCTTCTGCTAAATGTAGGAGGTAAAGCATGAGTGTTTTGCTGTGAAGTCTGATGTTAGATGTTAAGTTCTTCATGGAAGTCCTTCATTAGGCTGATGGTAGTGTCCCATCTTCCTCTGTTTGTCAGCTTTTGTTTTTTAATCAAGTATGGATGTTAAATTTTGTAAAATGCTTTCTCTGTATTTATTAAGATATCACATGATTTTCCTCTTTTAGTCGTAATACCGTAATACATTGAATGATTGTTTTTGGATTGTTAAACTAAATGTTCAGTTGTGGGTGAAGTCTACTTGTTCATAATTATTGAAACCTAGATACTGAACTATTTATGTTGCCTATTTATTTTGAGTCAGCTTTGGTAATTTATATATTTTTAAGCAATTTATTCATTTTGTCTGAATTGTTTAATTTCTTAATATAAAGGTGTATAATAGTCCCTTGTTATTCTTTCAATACCTGCAGAATCTATGGTGACAATACATCTGTTACTGTTAATGTCCGTCTGTATCTCTGTGAGTTGCTCTGTCTCTCTGCCACCCATTCCCACAGACAGTCTCAGTATTATGGGTGAGGCTGATCAACTTTGCTTGACTTTTTTTTTTTTTTTTTTAAGTAAAAGCTGAGGTCATTGATGTTAACATCGTTCTTTTCTAATATTGGTATTTAATGCTGTAAATTTAACCCAAAATACTACTTTAGCAATATTCCACAAATTCTGGTGTATCATGCTTTCAATTTTATTAATCTCAAAATACTTTCTAGTCTCCCTTGTGGTTTCTTCTTGATTCATGGGTTATTTAGAAGTGGCTTGTGTATATTTGGGGATTTCCCACAGAGCCTTTGGATATTGATTTCTAATTTAACTGTGACAGCAAAACAAAATACAAACATACTGTGTGTTACTTGACCATTTTAAAATTGATTGGCACTCAGTTTATGGTGTGAAGTATGGTCTATGTGTGCAGATGTTCGCTGTGTACTTGGGAAGAATGTAAGGTCTTCTGCAGTTGGGTAGGATGTTGCAGAAATGCCAGTCAGGTCAAGTTGGTTAATAGTGATGTTCAGTTTGATTATGTTGTTGCTGATTTTTTTGGTCTACTTGTTTATTCTTTCTACTTACTCTTCTGTCATTATTTTGAAGCTCTGTTAATAGGTGTATCGACATTTTGGATTGTTAGGCTGTCTTGATGGATGCCTTTATTATTATGAAATAGGTAATATGCATGTGCACCTTTATCTGTATATCTATATGTAAAATCTCACTTCCTTGTCCCTGCCTCTTAATTGAAATATTTTTCTGTTGGTAAAGTTAAATTGGAATTGGAGTCTATCATATTGTTATTTTATTTCTATTGATCACACCTTCATTTCCTTCTTTTCCTGCCTCCTTTTGGATTAATAAGGTATTTTTTAAAACATTCTGCTTAATCTGTTTTGTTGGCTTATTTTAGCTATAATTATTCAGAGTTGCTTTAGAGATAACACCATATATATCTTCAACTTATAGCATTCTACCTTCGGGTAATATTATGTCATTTCATGTGTAAGAATGTTACAGGAAATATTCCATTCACTTTTCACTCCTTCCTGTCCAGTCTTTCTGCTGTTGGTGAGTTTCACTTTTCTGTTTGTTCAGAAGGTGACAGTCCATTATTATTTATGTCTCAGCAGTGACTTGCCTTTTAAGGAGATTTTTAAATAATAATAACAAAAAACCCCCCATACATTTCCTCCACGTGGTTACCATTTCTGTTTCTCTTCGTTCCTTTGTGTAGATCTGATCCATTTGGGGACATTTTCCTTTTGCCTGAAGGACTTCCTTCACCATTGCTGCTGAGGTCATCCACTAGTGATGAAATATTTCAGCTTTTGTATAGCTGAATACATCCTTATTTTGCCTTTGTTGTAAAATTTTCTTTTTTGTTGGATGTAGGATTCTAGGTAGATAACTTGTTTCCTTCATTCAGTACTTTAAAGGTGTTGCTCTACTGTTTTCTGTCCTCATTTGCCAAAACAAATTTAAGTCATATTTACTTCCAGTTAGTGGAATGTGTCTTTTCTTTAACCACTGTTAAGATTTTCTTCTTATCACTGCTTTTGAACATTTGGGTATGTTGTGCCTCAGTATAGTTTTATTCGTTTCTTATACCTTAGATTTGTAAATTTTGAGTCATGTGTTTCTTCCAGGGTTTTTAGGGCAGGGGATCTACCCTAGTTCACCTTTATATGAATTCTAGTTACCCAGATACCAGGTTGTCTTCTCACAGTGGACTGGTGCTATTTTAATTTTTTCTTCTTTTGTTTTCTCCATTGTTTCAGTTTGAATAGTTGCTATTACAGTGCCTCATGTTAACTAATATGTTCTTTTACTGTGTTGGATATGTCATTAATCCTATCCAGTGTATTTTCATATCTGATACTGCAGTCACATTTCTAGAGGTGTGGTTTGAGTGTTTTTTAATAAAATACTTCCATCTCTCTTCTTAAGTATTGGAACATATCGTTTGCTTTTGTTTGCAGTGAACCTCTGTGCCAGTTTTGGGTCAATTCCATTTATGATTGTTTATTATGAATCTGTTTTAGTTCCTCATTGTATACCTAGTGGTCTTTGATTGGATTCTAGACATTGTGGGTTTTATATTGCTGGATGCTAGATGTTTTGTTTTGTTTCTGCAAGTCTTCTTGAGTTTTGTTCTGGGATACAGTGAGGTATCACTTGGAAACAGTTCGATCCTTTTGATCATGCTACTGGAATTTGTTAAGGAATTTGTTATTGGAATTTGTACTCTGTAAAGATTTCCAACTTTGCTCATGGGAGCAGGCACTGGTTGCAATCCTGTGTGAATGCCAGGAAGTGTTCCTTCAAATACTTCCTGTGCTGTCTTCCTACTCATGAGTAGATCTGTTCTCACGGAGCCTTCTGTAGTTCTGGGGTTCTCACTCTGCAGAATTCTTCTCTCTTGTCCTTTATCTTGTGAGCCTGGTGGCCTTGCCTTCTTTGGATTGCTGTGTCCTTTCAGCTTATGTTGTCTGCCTTGTTCTGCTTCAGTTTCACCTTTTTGCATTGCACCTTGCACACTATCCAGGCAAGAAGTTGGGCCATCATGGGGCTCCCCTGAGGGATCACTCTCCTTAGTTGCTCCTGTCACTGTCATTAAAACCATTGTTTCATGTATTTTGCTGAGTGTTTTCAGTTGTCTTAGGAAAGCAGGTTTATTTGCCTCCACTGTTTTGTCTTGACCAGAAATGGTCAGTCCTTGTTTCTTTTAATCCTTTCAGTGAAGCTGAAGACCATATTATATTCCTCTGCCTTCTCTTTTGGCCCAACAACTCATTCTCTAAGTCCTGTTAGTTGTAGTGCTTCCTAGTATATGTGACATTTCTTTTGTAGCTAATAGTTGCAATATTGAGAGAAACAGCATCATTAATTCATACCAAAAACTAATAAACATCATTGAAGCAGGAAATATTGTCAGAATAGTCAAGAGTTCTGGTGCTCTAGGTTTGTATCATGTGCAAGGTAAGCACTTGCAATATTTCTTATTATGTTTTAATTTGATGTAGTGTTTGCATGTTACATATGTTGATAGAGTAGAATTATTTCGTGATGACTTATTGCTTAGATATTTTAATATTAGATATTATAACATTTGTTTATTAGTTTTGCAGATGTAACTCAGGACCTTGTACATAGTAGGAAAGTGCTCTACCACTGAGCTATATGCTAAGTCCTAATTATATATTTTAAAGAAAATAGTATCTTTAGGAAGGATGTGAGTTTCTAGGGTCAGCTTTAATGTCCTTAACTTAAACTTTGGATTTGGGATTCATACACATGCACATGCACACATATTATTGTTATTATTACCACTACTACTACTACTTTGCTTTCATGCTTCCCCTTCTACTTGGTGTGCCGCTTAAAGCCAAATGTGCCATTCTTGTTTCTCCAGAACCTCATACAGTGTCTGGCCTAGGGGTGCTCAATTACCATTTGATGATTTGATCTAAGCTGGAGACTTAAGCTCAGTGCATTGTTTTACCTAGAATCTCTGCATTGTGCAGAATCTTAACTGTCTCCATATTACAGTATAAACCACACTGACATCCTTGTAGCTTGTTATTATATGCCTTTGGTTTGTTGTGAAAGAGCTGTCAGAGAATGAGCTCTCTTTATTGCTTGGAATTGCTAGTTAACTGTTGTTTTGCCATTGATCAGAATGACTGTCTTTTCCATTCTGCTGTGTTCATTGTAGTGTATTGCTGTAATGAGGTAGTCTTGGAGATTCAAGTCTTACTGGGCTCTCTTTTGTGAATTGTCACAGTGTCATTGACTTGGTGTGATCAGTGGGGGGGATTCTCTGTTTTGTCTTAACAGTCTTAGCTTTCCAAAACATTTGTCTCTGACCCTGCCTTCTGTTCCTTCCTATCTGCATCTTATGTTTTACAAGGAAAAGATCGTAGAGGTCAGCTACTATTATACTCTGGTCCAGAAAGATTGTGGAAAGAGATACGACGATTAAAGAGAACTCCCCTTGTCTTGACGACAGCCTGCTCATTTGAGAGGCTTGGCTATTTACCTTGGCTAAAGAATCGTGGAATTCATGGCTCTCTTTATAATTCCTTCTCTTTCACTTCATAGAACAAAATTGTTTTCCTTTTATTGCTCACCTCCTTCTCACAAAACAAATCATGTAATATTTCCTCCCCAAATACGTGATTCTTTCATAATCTCCCCAGGTCTGAGGCCTGTTTTGTGTGGGAGCCCTCTGTGTGTGTGTGTGTGTGTGTGTGTGTGTATGATGAACATGTGTTTGTATTTCTCACTATCCTTGGATTCATCCCCTTCTGGAAAGACTTATATTTGCTCTCATGTATGGTTCTGGCTCCCTCTGCAGCCCCAAATGGAAAAGTGCTTTGCTGTCATTTGCTGCTGAAGAATCCAGCTCTCAGACTCCTTACTTTGAACTGAACTTTCGTTCAGGAATAGATTACGATTTCAGATTTAGGAATGCATTATTTTCATTTTTGGCAAGGTTTATTAAAGACTGAAATCATATTTCAGGAGAGCTCTAAAAGGTAAGGAAATGGCGAGGAAGGTAAGGGGAAACTAGGTGAGAAAACAATAAGGAAGGCAGAGGCAGAATTTGTGGGGCAAGTACACATGCCATCTGCTAAGTAGAAAGGTAATGTACTTACAGGTATTTACAGTAAGTTTTCATAAAGATATTGGATAGCTGCAGACTAAAGGCCTAGAGTTGGTTTACAATTTCTGGGGTCACCTGTTTGGACTACTTTCGAACCTTAATGTGCAGCTCACTTCAAGGATAGTGTAGTTTGTGGTCTAATATTAGCTTGACTGTTGACCACTTCCTGTGTATTTGGCTCTGGCTTTGATGGCTGTAGACTTCAGTTTCTCCTTCATTCAGATAAAGGAATTAGATCAAAAGTTGTTAAATTTGAATCCAGATTTATGAGTATTTGATAATGGCTTCAGATTATTAGTTTGTAAGGTATCTTTAAGAATTTGGCCTTTTCCCCAAATCCAGAGCTGCTGTGATAGCAAAGTGATCCCTGAGTTCCAGAATGAAAGTTTCAGTGCAGTAGTCGACTAGCTTGACCTGCATTGACCCCAGGTAAGAACAGAATTTCTGGGCACTGTTTACCCTAGTGTAGTAAGAGTGTGTACATTCAAAGCTGGCTTTTGGGGTGCCAGTGTGCTTTGTTTATAGTTGTGGGTTCTGCTTAAACAAGCTGTTCAATGAGTAAACATTTTACTTTTTTACACCATTTTGTTGTTTGTGTGTTTCATTTTAATAAGTTTATTTTGTAACTTTATAAGTTTATAATTTATTTTATAAGTTTATTTTACACTTTTATTCTTTCTAGTATTAATCATCTAAGCAAAGGCTCAGTTGTGTATACAGATAGATATCCACTCTGTGAGATAGTCACCATATCAAATGCACCACATTAAATCACTTCTACTTTAAAGAAAGAGGTGAGTATTTCTAGGTACATAAGATGACTTATTTAATAGAACATTGGAATGTCTACATAAAAGTTAGTGACTTTAGAGGTTCAATACTCTGGAAGTAAGTTTTGGAGCCTGGAAACATGAGTTTTCTTATTTAAAGGCAGCATGATTTGGCTTGATTGTTTTTTTTTTTTTCTTCTATACTTTTCAGCATTTAGGATTCCTGTGAATTACCTTATAGTCTTTAGGAATCCAAACAACCGAGTTAACTTTCTTAGAAGGTCAGAACATGGTTGGTTGTGTTTAGAATGGAAACTCTAGGAAGGCATTGTGGGCAGTTTTATTGCCTTCTCCTCACTTTCTTTTCTCCTCTTCTGTGCCTAACTTGCAGAAATTTCATCTGTTTTCTTGAAGCTTTTGTCCTTTCCCTTCTGTATTGTCGGAAGACCTTTTCCATGTTTAGAAGAATAAAACTAAGCATTTCAGCTTAAAAGTGTGTAGTGGACAATTGTTACAATTCCACTTTAGTTTGTACCATTTGCTCTTTAATTTGACTGTAAAAGTCGATTTAGAGATTTATTATCTTTGTGCTGTGGTCTTAGAAAGAAAAATAACTGCAGGGTTTCATTTTTATGTTAAAGGGAAACTCATATAACCTTGTTGATTTTTGTGAGACTTAACAATTTCAAAGTCTTCTCTAGGTGTTTACTAAAATTGTTTCCCTATTCTGTGTTGAATTCCACACATTCTGCAATGTGTGGAAGTGGAGGTGATGCTAGGAAGTTAGGGGTGCCCCTCTCAGAAGAGTTACTGCAAAGGACCTGGCAGAGCTCAGTAGAAAGTCGAAGATTTCAGAATGGCATATTTCTGTCATAGCCCGTGTGCAGCAGTCACAGACTCTGAACCTGAGGCTGTCTTTCTCTTTGGAGCAGACATTGACCTCTTTTTCTGGACTGTAACAGTGAAGTGTATTGGTTTTGGTAGCATGGGTTATAAGAAACCTAAATTAGCTTGAAGTGGAATTATCCTGATGAAAGGGCAGTTGAAAGCCCTTGACACTGGACAGGGGATTGTCTAGTGTCTAATCTTGGCTCGAATGCACCACACATAATGAGAGTCATTATGAACTGCTGATCTTTTACCCCTCCCCTCAGCAGACCCTATTAGACTTGCAAAAATAGCAAACACTGTGTGTGTTTGGCATGGTGCCTGCTGTGTGCTAGAGGAAAAAAGCATACCTTGTTTGCACTCCAAGCAGATACTGGTGCATCGTGTTACAGCTCTGCTTGGTTCTGAGCGCCTCTGTTTAGTCTTGTCTTGACACATGCTGTCATTGCCACCCCTTAGCAAGACCAATGCAGCCACTTTGTGGGAGCTGGCTTTTGCCCAGCTGTGCTTGCCAGCACCCTAAACTGATGTGCTTGTGTACTTGTGGAAAGGTAACAGCCCAGGGGCCTGTATCCTCTATCATTGCGTGCATTACCTTTTGAGTTTTGCCATTTCTGAAAGAGAAGTTATAGTTCTGTTTGTGCTGATAAACGTTCCTGTCCTGAACTTCTCTTTCCTGCTTTTTCAGAAACAAATGCTTGTTTGGCACCTCCTGAAGATCCCCAAGAAAGGTCTCTGTCTTCCTGCTGAGAAGCTCAGTGTCTTTGTAGGTAGAAAGATAGGCAAGCAGTCATATCATCAGCACCTTGGTAGCTGTATGCACGAAGGACTCTGGATATGTGTTGTGGAGAGGATCCTCTTAGATAGTCTTACAAGATATGACATGTGTTGCTTGGGTCCATGGTGAAAAAGGGCAAGTGGCTTGAAATGTACTTTTTGAACCTAGGTTGTGAGGGCCTGCTTTTGAAGGCTGCTGGCAGTAAGGAACATCATGGAATTGTGAAACAAAAAATTGTTTTTTTGATCTCAGACCTCATGTTTGCCGCACAGCCGCTCCACCACTTGAGCCACACTGCCAGCTGTTTTTGCATTGGTTGTTTTTTAGATAGTGTCTCACTTATCCTAGGCTTGCCTAAACTACAATCTTCCTATTTGTGGCTCCCCACATAGTTGGTATGGCAGCACCACTGCTCCCACCCATTGGTTGAAATTGGGGTCTCATAAACTTTTTGCCTGGCCTGCCTTGAACTGTGATCCTCTGTTATCTCTGCCTCCAAGTAGCTGGGATTATAGATGTGAGTCACTATGCCTAGTCCCCACCCCCATTTCTTTTTAAAAGAAACCATATTTTGGTAGCTGTCTGGAGAATGAGATTTTTGTATAAAAAGGGGTGAGCATTGGGGGAATGTTGGTCTGTCACATTGTGAGAGGGAGGTGTGGAGAGGTTTTGCTTGTGGCTAGAAAGAATAACTAAAGGTAGGAAGGGACTCGTGTGTAGGTAGGGATCAGCTAGGAATGATATTTTAAGACGGCATGAAGAGCAGTAAGAGAATAAGGGAAAGGGTCTGTCGTTGCGAAGGATGCAGGAGAAATAGGGCTGGTTTGACAGATGCATTCAGTTTTGTGGGGGCAGTCTGTAGTACCTGGGGAATTGTTAGGAATTTTAGTCTGGTTCAACCATTCGCAGTTATGAGATCCTTAATCCAAGTTTGATGTCTCATCACAGTACTGATGCAGAAAAGGGCCTACATTGCATTTCTTCTAAAAAGAAAAGGCATTTATTGGTTTAAAACAGCTATTTGCCATAGCCCATCTGACCTTTGTATAGCAGTGAGTCCTGTGCATTCACCATTTAGGAATCAATTCTGCAGAAATTGATTGGAAATTCCTGTCCACTCCTGGCATAGAGCCTTTCTGGAAAAATCATCACTTGGATCTTCTTCATTCCAGTGGATGAAGTTCTTAATATTTCTTTCTGACGTTTAGCCAATCACATAAATTTTGTATAAAGCAGCTACAGTCTGTCCTCAAAGGTCTAGATCTCCTCTTTCTGAGCTCTGGCCCATTTTGGTCAGTCTGCTTTGCTTTTTCTACTTGATTTGCACCATCTGTAACAACTACCCACTGGGGTCCACAGATTTTTTTTTTTTTTTTTGGCTGCTTGCATTTTGTTTTCCAGAATTTCAGGTCAATTTAAATATGATTGTATCCAGCAGCGTATTAACAATTAATTCATAGAGTGGGCCTAAGTGATAAAGACAACAACATGAGTGTCTAATGTATGAGTCAACGTTCCATTTAAAAATGCAAATGCAGTCAATTTCAGTCAACTTGAGCTATGGTTCAACTCTCTCCTTCTTGTCCTTCTTTTCTTTTCAACCCTTGCCCTTTCTTCCTTTTTCCTCTTTTCTTTTCCATTCTCTGTTTTATCTTCCTGTCCTTCTTCCTACTTTCTCCTTCTTACACATAACTGATACATTTGAGCAGAGTGGTGAGGCTTTGGGGAGTTGTACAACCAGATGACTTCTGTGAGAATTCATGAAGGAGCATAAGGAGGCTCTCAAAAGGCCAGCCTCCCTCCCTGACCCTGGAGATCCATCCAGGCCATGCAGATGTTCTTTCTCATCTTAGACTGACTTGAAAATCTGGAGGAAAATGAAGACAGCTCATTGTATCACTTTGGCTGCTGTTGAGACCTTTAGCTATTTGAGTAAGGCATGTCTGGGGGGGGAGGTGTTTAGTCCTGGATGAAGCCATGTCTGTCCAGGCCTTTGCATGCTGTTGCAAAACACAGATTTCCTTGTCTCCATTGTGTGGTCCATGGAGTAGTGTGGCTTGGGTGTCTTCCAAATCTTTCTTGGCAAGGATGTTTGCAAGAGACATGGCAGATCTGTCTGAAGGGAAAGACAAAGGGAGTGGGAAATCTGGGTGCCTTAAACTGGACCATAGTTTATGTAATCCCACACCTCAAAGATATTATCAAGGCCACTTAGAGGATTTTACAACTTCTATTTCTTGGGAGTATGGGCGTCTACAATGAGTAAAGTAGGGGCTTCTTCATATTTCATGTCCCTGAATACAATCTTAGGCCTCTCTTTATTGTTATCATTATTTCATGTAGCAGCAGAATTTCCATCAGGAAATGTCTGTACCTGTCTAAAGAGGGCACAGTGGTGCCATTGGCCAGTTTCTGACATGCTCGGGTCCTCTGCTACTGACTGTGTCTGTGCCTTCTGTGTTTGGTGAAAGTCCATGACACTCATCCCAAATGCTTCAGTGTCTTCTTTGAAGAAGTCCATGCCTCCAGAATGCTCTGCCCAACAAGTACACGTTCCACCCCTTTAGAAATACTCTTGAGCTCATGAACCTGCAGTGACTTCCCATTACTTCAAAGACCAAATTCTGGACCACAGGACCTAATTAGTCCCATCAGCTGAGGCCGCTTGCTCCCTTCAGTCTTCTCAGGCACTGCTTCCTCCCCAGTTTCTCCCAGGCCTCTTCCCGTTCTCTGTACAGCTCCAGGTCCAGCATTCATGCCTTACCATGTGCCAGGAGGCCTCCATGACTTTGAGCCATACTCATCTCTTGTCACTTTTGTTTTTGGTTTAGAAAAGCATTGTTTGTTTGTACTTTTGTGGAAGAATGTGGACTAGTGAGTTTCACATCTGTCCCATAATTATCCTCAGCATTATGGGAATGTAAGGAAATCCAAAGATATAATCTTGCCCTAAGAGTCTACAGTCAAGTGACAGACAAAACAAAACAAAACATGAAGGAAACTAGCAATGACTAGATGTCCTCTGCCCCAGGCTGGAGTGGTGTGAGAGGAAGGGAAACAGTTTAGAGCAACCGAGAGTAGTACAATGAGCATGAGTGGGAAATAGTGAGGGTTAGCAGAGTGGTGAGTGTCTTGGATGTGTGGGAGCAAAGTGTAGGACTTGACAGGGGTGGAAATGAGTGTAGGTAGAGCAGTGGGGATCCACCACAGGTGGTTGAGTAGGTGAGCAAGGCAGAAATGTGTGGGGTGGGTGGAAGGGAGAGGTGCAAGACCATCCAAGAGAGACTGCTGACACAAGCCAGCTGTGTTCACTGGTAGAAAGGGTGATAAACGGTGACAAGGAAGATGTATCAAAGAAAGAGATGATAGGGCTTGCTGACAGATCATTGCCAGGCTCCTGGAAGGGCTGATTGTGTACTAAACTGCAGCATTATAGATATATGTGATTTAATAAATCCAGATTTAGATTTTGCAGTGATAGACTGTACTAGCGCGACAAACAGAACTTTTAATCACACTTCGTAGAGCTATCACATCATGTTATCGTCAACATCTTTATCAACTTTCTTACCTATAAGTGCAGGTGACACCTATTCTTCTGTGGGCTTAACTTACCGAGGCTTTAGCTGGTAAACAGTGAATCTGGTGGACCATTGAAAAACTAAAATGTAGTTACCTTTCTCCCATTCATTTTGAAAGGACAGGAATGTACTTTTCAGAACGATTTCAAAAGTCCTGTAACTATTAAGCTCCCTTTAGGTGTAAACTATTCATCTAAAAAACCCAACACAGCACCAGGGTTCAGGAATGTTACCTACTTGTCCCCAGTGGCCTCACCCTCTCCTCTCTGCCTGGGTCTCCCTCCCAGTCTTGCTGCAGTGGTTGGGCAGGTTCAGCCCACTTAACATCCTGCCAGGGGATAAACTTGATACCTTCAGCTTTCATGAAACACTATCTGTGTGAAGTGAGTCTTTGATCCACAGTTTTCCCTGCTGAAGCTGAGGGAGGATTAAGGAACACCTCTGGGTCGATGAATATTGGATGAGGTTTGTGTAATTTAAAATTACACTCCTGTTAACCCTTGCACCAGCAGAGAGACTGATGTTGTCATGGTTCCCATCAGGCACAAGGTGTGTCCTTCTCACCTGTGTAGGGCCAAATACAAGAATTCAGTACGTGGTAGTTGGTGCTTGCCCTTTCTCATAGCTTCATAGAGAGTACTTTAAGTTTCCCTGTTGTTGTTGTGCTCTGTGAGATAGGGAGTGGAATTGGGATCATTTAGGGTCTGTGTATTAGACTTTGGCGTTATAGCAGTGAACAAGCCTGATATTCCGGCTGTCACTAACAATAGCAGTGATAATAACAATGTCAACAGCTAATAAATACTCCTTGAGTGTTAACTCACTGAAAGGTTCTAGTTTAAGCACTTTCCACATATTTTAATTTTTATGACACACTTTTGGGGTCTGTCTGTACATTTATCACCTCTATTTTATAGATAACAAAACTGAGTCACAGAGAGGTTAAATAACTTGCCCAAGGTCTCAGTGCTTGTAAATAGTAGTGCCAGGATCCAAATGTTCACAGGTAGGTCCAGAGCCTGGGTTTCTAATTCTATGCTGAGCCCCTGATGGGGAGAAAGGCAGACAACTGATAAATCCTGTCATGTGTAATGAGCTCCCTGGGACTATGTAATAGGGTGACCTAACCTAGGGAAGGGGAAGGACAGGAAGGCTTTCCTGAGAAAATACCCTTTGGGATGAGTAGCTGCTCTCTAGATGAGGAGCAGTGGGCAGGAATATTGCATTGTGGGTAGAGAAGAGAACAGAACATGGCCATTTTGAGGATGATCTGAGAGGAGCTCATTGGGAGGTTGGGGAGAGAGCATGTGTCGCAGAGCAATGCTGCAGAGGCCAAGTGAAAAGTGCTTTGTGGTCCTACCTGGAGGATACATTCACGGAAGGGAAAGGACCCAAGGACCAGGGAGTTTAAAGGGATAGAACCATGAGGGTGACATGAGATGTGAGGGGGGTTTGTTTTGTTTTGTTTTCTGGTGCTGGAATTTGAACCCAGGGTCTTGTGCATTGTGAGGGAAGCTGCATCCCCAGTCTGAGATGGGAGTTTTGAAAAGGTGTTTCTGAACACTGTGTGCACACAGAGTCACAGAGTGGGGTAAGAGAGCACCATCAGGAGGGGGTCCTCTAATCCAGGTGAGAAGCAATGACTGTCTTGACCTAGGCAGCAGCTGTGAAGATGGAGAGAAGTTTGACTCCTTAGCACTCAGAGGTGCATGGAGGGGAGGAACCAGTCACACTGCTTCAGTGAAAAGTGAGAAGAAACTGCAAACGCACTGGACCAGGAGACAATTCTATAGTGGAGTGCATAGGGCCAAAAGAAGAATGTGCAAGAGAATATGGATGGAGTGTTTCATCCAAATTTGGATAGCTTTGCCCAATTACATAATGATTCCTTTGGTCTGATGGGGATGCACATATGTGTACAAACACACACACACACACACACACACACACACACACACACACACACACACACACACACGATAATGACGAGGGTTGTAGCCTGTACCCTGAAGAAGCCATTGAGTCAAGGATGAATGACTTCCTTTGAGCTCATGTTGTGTGTGTTAAACATTTCTGTGTCTAGAGAGCCACCAAAGCTTCCTTTTGCTTGCTGCCACTGGGACCAGTGTTTTATGCTGACTGTGTGGAACCTGGCGGGTGAGATGAGTTCCTAGCAGATAGGATGATTTCTCAGTGTAGTCCATGTGGCAGCCACAGCTCCGGTCCACCCTCTTGACCTCCTTGCACTTTTTTCCTGCTGCATGGCAGATGCCTGAGCAATTTGTGTTTTGATGTTTTCTCAAACATCACAATGTAAGTTTGTAGCTGCCATTTCAGTGGTCATGCTTGAGAGTGTAGAGTTGCTAGTGGTATGGGGTTAACCTCAGTTATGCAGGAAATTTGGGGAGTAATGAAATGTGTTTGAAAAATACAGGAAATGAAGTTTTTTTCTCCACCACATGAGAGTAAAGGGAAACACTTGGGCCAGAGTGGATGAACTGGTTTGCTTAAAAGCTGTCTTACTGACACAGAGCTATTTTGACTGCTTATTTAATTTTTATTGTTAAAGTGTTCAGTGTCTCATACTTTGCTTTAGGATGTGTAAGACATTTTGGGAAAGACAGGAAAAGAAAGAGGAAGCATGAAGCCTTCCCTCAGGTACCTGATTAGGTGTGCTGAATGTATCGGGAATGCTTAGGAATTGGTAGCTATGGTCATCTGGTGCTTCATGGTTTTTACCAGGCCCACATAACCTGATGTATTATTTGACTCTAGTGTCCTCAGGTCCGTTTCTGAAGTTGTGTTACCTCCCACTTGAACTTAAGGTCCCCATACCAGCTCGACACCTGACACATGCTAGGCACTCTGTGTTTTAACCTGAATAAATGAATATGAAGTTTTACCTTCAGAGTATCAGCAACAGCCAAATAAATCAGGCCTGGCACGCTGCCACTTATGTACATCTGATTTTGCTTTGTGCCAGGTTTTTAACAAGGATTGGTTTTCCTGGGAGAAGATTCTGGGCAGTTTTTGTTTAAAGAAAGCATGTGTTGTCATAATTATGCCCAAGCTGCAGAAGCACAAATATGCTTGTTGTGCATCTGTGCTGATGTTCTTTACTGGAAAGAAAGCCTACTGGTAAGTAAGTATTATCCCCAAGTCTGAGGGAGCGCCTAGCCACCTGTAGGGTGTGGCTGCAATGTGACCCCTTCTAACAGGCCTGGCTCCCCAGGGCTGCCATCCCAACAGTAGCCAAGCTGAATTGTGGGAGCAAGGCATTTTGGCAGCAGCAAGTAGAACATATTTCTACTGGAGATTTCTGCATGATTCGTATGAATTTCAGTATGACAGAAGTCACAACAGAACTGTTACGTGACTTGTGTCTAAAGCTATCAGTAAGTTGGAGCTGTGAAAATCAGTTTGCATATGTCAACAATTTGATCTAATATACTTGCCAATGGAAAACTGACACTAGGATTATTTTTCTGTGTTTACTGACTAGAAAGATGTGGTTATCAAGCGCACTGATTGAAAAATCTTTAAATTCCAGTCTTTAAATTGGGACCATATGTGTGTTTTCTTTCCCTAGCCAAGTCCCCTTGTACATTTATCTGTACATGTGTATACATACACACAGAGTACAGTTTCGTTGATGTGTTTGTGTTATGTACACATGTATTCATACAAAGCACACGTGTGCTTCATACATATTCATGAGGTTGTAAGTGCTTATAGATTGAAATGTAAGAGTGTTTCCTTATCTCTTACCTGAGAGCAAGGCCTTCTAGCCTCCTCCTAAGGGTTAAATTAGTGAATATCTGTTAAATTAGTTAATACATTCTCAGCACAGTGCTTAGCACATAAGTTTGCCATAAACATTAGCTTTTATTTTAAAGTATGTCTTTATTCTGTCAGCCTCAACCCAGGACTTAGCACTGTGTTATCTCTGCTTATAAAAATTTAGCTTCAGAGGCAGACTGACATAACCTCAAAATTACTGCACAATTCATTTGTTGAAATGCCTACACCCAAGTTTTAGGGCACACAGGAAATATCAGTATTCATATTTTTAAAAGAAAGTCATTTTTTAGGTGGCTTAGAAATTCTAACTCCTGACACACAACGTATTTCTCTCTTTAAGTCAGCATCTCCTAAGCTCTGTCAGGAAGATGTTTTCAGTGAACATGTCATTTCTCAAAAGTAGGGTCTTGCCCTGTGAGAAGGTGTGACTCAATACTCAAGAGCAGGTATGTGGACTGATGATCTGAGAGTGCTATTTGACAGTGGTTTGAATAGTTGGATTTTCTCCTTTCCTCCCCTCCCCTGCTCCCACGCCCCCTCAATCCTGCCTGGGTATGTTGCCCAGGCTGACCTCAAACTCTGGGTTTCAAATGGTTCTGCCTCAGGCTTCTGAGTAGGTAGTATCTAGGGAAAAATTGTGTGTCTGTGTGTGTTTTTTGTAATATGTTGTTGGAACAGAAAAGTAGCTCATTCTAGACAAAAGTGCAGGAGACTATATAGCTTATCTAGTTTTATAGATTAAAATGAAGGCCCAGATAGTTACAGTGCAGACCATAGAGTTAGAGAGTTAAGTGTAAATAACAGAAGCTGGCAGGGTGGGGGAAGAGGAAGCCCTCTGTAACAGTTCTTTAACAGAAGTAGCATGGAAACTGAGCACATGAACTTGAAATGTCCACCTGGGTTTTCTGAGAGTAATTCTAGTTTGTCGATATACCATATACAGCCATAGGCGGCAGTGACGACTTGCTGCTAGCACTACTACGTCTGGCTGGGGATGGAATCCAGGGCCCTGTGCCTGGTAAGCACAGCTCCACTACTGCACTGCACCCCACCCCGACTACTCTTAATAAATGCTCCCCTTATTTTATTGGAGGTGAAAAAACTGACAGGATCTACTGTGAGTCAGGTTTGCGTAGACTATTACTGCATGATAAGGGTCTCTCTGATTTGACTCGTGTACTTGGAAGGCTGTCTTTATTTGAGAGGCTTGTTTAATATGTTGGAAGACTGTAGAAGACATTTATATTCAAGGTACTACATTGACAGCTTGAAGCTGTACAGGATACATTGTCTTTGGTTTCTAGGTGGGAGTGAGTTACCAAAAGGGGGCGTCGGGCTGAGGACTGCTGAACCAGCTTTGTTCATGCTACATTGTGTTTTCTTTTTCAAGGTTAGTTTGGTATCTTTGTTTATGGACTTTGAAACTCAGAGAGGCAGACAGTGTTTCGGTGGCTGAAACTTTTTCTACTGAGGTATACTTTCTTTGAAGGGTTCTGAGCAAGCTCTGTTTTCATTTAGATTCCAGATTTAGGTATACCATCACAAATCCATCTGGCACAATTGTATGGATGGGGAAACTTGAAGACAGCAACTAGCAACCTATTTTGATGAAAGGGTCAGATGGATTTTAGGGTCAACACTCTAAGCATTCTCAATATTTTGAAAAGCAGTGGGATATGGGGGGGCCCTGTATTTGGGGTCAACTGACTTGTTTTGAATTTCTGTTGTACTAGCTGTGTGTCTCTGAGGCTTCTCTTGTCTGAACATTAAATCTAATAATAATACCTGTTTTCATAATTTTTAAACAGCTTTATTGACATATATATTTCACATACCATAAAATTTGGCAATTTAAGCTGGATGTGGTGATGCATGCTTATAATTCCAGACTTGGGAAGTGGAGGCAGGAGGATTGGGTTACAAGGTCAAGGTCAGCTTGGTCTACATTAGCAAGTTCCAGACCAGCCTGGCCTATATAATAAAACCCTGTGTCATAAAATCAAAAAATAAAAACAAAGAAGACACAAAATTAAAATATATAGATCAGTGTTTGATATATTTATAGTTATGTAATCATTACCACATCCATTTTACATTTTACTACTCTGAAAAGAAACCTGAGCCAGGCGTGGAGGTGCAAGCTTATCATCCCAGCTACTTGGGAGGCAGAGGTAGGAGGATCACAATCTGAGGCTGGCCCCAGGCAGAGAGCACACGATCTTACCTAAAAAATAAGGTAAAGCAAAAAGGACTGGGGCCTGGCTCAAATGGTAGAACACCTCTGAAAACCCTGAATTCAAAGCCTGATACTCCCCACAAAAAAGAAGAAACCCTTAAACCTCCAAGAAGTCACTTCCCTTTTTCTTCTCCGTTCATCAGCTCTAGACAACCCCAAATTACTTCCTGTCTGCATAACTTTGCCTCTTTTGAACTTTTCATATAAAAGATATGATAGCATATGTCATGGTTCACAATTGACTTCTTTTATTTAGCACAGTGTTTTTAATTAGCAGTATCACTAGGTCATTCTACCCCAGCTTTATTGAGGGATAATTGACAAAATGAATAAATTTAAAGTGTGTAATGTGTTGATTTGTTATCCAAATACATTGTGAAATGCATAGCAGAATCAAGTTAATTAACACATTTGCATCCATCACCTAGCAAAGTTATTTTGTGTGTGTGTAGTAATCATACTGTACATTAGAGCCTCAGAACTTGCTCATCTTACAACTAACATCTTAACAACTTTACCTAACATCTCTCCAAATTTTCTCCATACCAAATTCACCACCATTCTACTCCATTAATATGACTTCGATTTTGTAGTTTTTAATTTATTTTTTGGGGGTGGTACTGAGGTTTGAACACAGGGCCTCACACTTGCTAGGCAGGCACTCTACTGCTTGTACCACTCCACCAGCCCTTTTTTGTGATGGGTGTTTTTTTAGATAATCTCACGAACTATTTGCCCAGGCTGGGTTCATGATCCTCCTGAGTAGCTAGAGTTACAGGTGTGAGTCACTGGTATCTGGCTGATTTTTTTTTTTTTTTTTAGATTGTACATACAGATGAGATCACTTATCGTTTGTCTATCAGTGTCTGGCTTATTTCACCTTGCATGAGGTCTTCCAAGTTCATCCATATTGTTGCAAATGGATTTCCAAGAGTGTGCAGAAAAGGGGGCCCTCTAGACATTGTTGATGGGAATGTAAGTTGGTACAGCCTGTGGGAAAAAGTATGGAGGTCCTCAAAAAATCAAATATAGAGCTACCATATGTTCTGGTAGTCCCCCTAGTGGGTATATATCTAAAGGAACTTTAGTTAGTGGTCTGTACCTCTGTGTTCATTGTAGCATTATTCACAGTAGTCAAAACATAGAAACAACCTAAGTGTTGACAGATGAATGGAAAAATGCATATGTATGGTTTATATGTGTGTATATATATATATATACACATACACTGAATGGAATATTATTCATCCATGAAAATAGTTCATTCTTTTTTAGTGCAAAATTATACTCCATTTTGGGGATTGTGATGTGCTGTCCACAGGAGCAGTATCATTTTTGTTGTTTGTTTTCACATGGTTTAGAAAGACTTCTCTCATGGGTTATCCCCAGCCACTCTTGTCTTATATGGCAAGGAACACAGTCCATTCAAGCAGACGATTTGTCTGTCAGTTCTCTCAGGCTGGTCCTCAAATCCTTGAAGATCCTGGTTGGGTACTCTTTTGATACTAGAGTTCACACTGCTTTCCTCAGCAGCTAGAAGTGGTCAGGTGTTACCAGTGGTGCTTGTTGTCATTCTAGATGCTCTGGATAGAACTGGAGATGCTGGATTTGAAGGCATTGAAGGAGGGAGTCTTTGTCACTTAGACAGACATCCTCCAATCCAGCATTGATTCTCTTTCTAGATCTGAGCACTGACACCAGTGTCAAGCTATAAGGTAATTGAGTTGTGTGCACTGGTTGGAGGGAAGTGGGGCTTTGGCAGTTCAGTGCTGGCTGACTTTACAAAGCACAGAAAATTGCTGAGGGCACATGTGTCATCACAAAGAAAACTCATGTGACATAGACAAGCATCTTGACAAGAAAAGTCACTGGTTGTCTCAATGTAAGGATGTGGGACTTTAAAAAGCCCAATTGACTATTAAAAGACAAGTTAAAATGTGAGTGAAATTGATGGTTGCTAAAGACCAAAGAAATTATCTAAAAGCATTGATTTCTGTTTTCTTGGCTGTGGAAATACTATGGAACCCAGTTATTAAAAGTATCATTTCTGGGCTGGAATGTAGCTCAGGGCAAGCGTGTGTTAGAATGAATGAGGTCTGGTTCAAACTCCCCCATCCCCTGCCCCCAAAAGTTGGTTGTTGTTTTTTTTTTTCCCCTAAATATCTACTTTCTCAAGATACTATAAAAATAAAATTCTAAACAGAGCTAACTGTTCCTTAGCAAATATTACTTAGTATTTGAAGCCATGAAACAAGTAGCTAAAATTGAAACCTCTGTGACTGCCATTCTAAAGATAAATTTGCTGTTTAGACGACATTCTAAGCCTGGCTGCTTTGCTCTGTAAAACCAGAGCGTTAGTAACAGCTTGCATGTGGTGGACAAGGAACTTACAAGAAGCCCTGGGCTACCCACTGCACTTGGACTATCTCATTGATCTACTGCCCTTTTTTATAGATGAAGAAACAGAGGTGCTGAGATTAAGAAACTGGCCCAAAGTCACACCATTTGCAAGTGACATTTCTTTTCCTTGCTTCTCATTTTGTAAATTTTTGTTTTTGAAAGTGCTGTCGAATTTCAGCTTTTAGTTAGGTATTCTGTCTCCAAAACTTGTATCTCTAAACAAATTAAAGACAGCGTGTGGCTTAATCCTTAGAGAGTGCTACCTAAGTGAAATAGCCACAGACTAATTATGTTATGAGTCGCATCTTTCAGCAGTGACCAGCAGTGACTCAGCTGCTAATCTTTCACTCTGAAGTGGTCAGGTATATAAGTGGATAAGCAAGTGAAGTGCTGGCCACTCCAGGGGACTCCACCATGACAGTTCTACATAGCTTCCAGGTGAGCGCAACTCACTCATTCCACTTTGTCAGCCAGTTTATCCTGAAGAGACTCTTCTCCTTGATTTACCCTGGTGGCAGTCTCCCAAGAGAGTTATCACTGTGACGCATGGATCAAAGATACTTTCTTAAATATTAGGGACCTTACTGCTGTTAGAATTCAACAAACAGAAGGTACATCTGCAGAATGTAAGTACACTAGTGTAAAACACTCCAGCATAGGAGTAGTTGTGCTTTTTAAGTCCCCCTCCACAAAGCCTCTTTTATCATGCAAACATTTTGACAAGCAAGAAATGGACAGAAGAGAATTACTGTTTTCCATCTTGTGTGAAGGGCCCCGGGTTTTCTTCTGTGCTGGCTCTTATCCTTACATCTTTCAATTTCTCTGTGCTATGATTTCCATTTAAAAACAAAGAAACTGAGATTCAGGGAGACTAACTACTACCACAGCAAGTCTTCTATTATTTATCTTTTTATTTGTCACTTAGCTTTATTTAATTTGGATTTATCTTCCATGAGAACATCACAAACCAAGTGATAAGCAGTGTGGATGTGTTTGCAGTGCCTGTAACATGACGTATGCAAAGACGAATGGAAACTGCATGCAAGATTATGTCCCTTTTGTATAAAACCTCACGAGGAAACAAAGGACACTGAGTGCTCATGGTGGTCCCGTTTCTGTGCCATTAATTGTCTCATCTAACTCTTGCATTGTTATAGATAAGATCACCCTAGAGAAGTTGAAATAACTTTCCTGTGGCTATGGAGCTAGTGATTAGCAAAGCCACTGCTTCTGACCACTGTGCAATTTGCCTTCCCCACTAAACAACAGGAAAACGTTTTCTTTACTTTTTCTACCTCCCAGCGTAAGCCTCCACTGGATGTATATTCTAAATGCAGATGTGATTCTGTTTAGAGACATTTAATGTGGGGTAATGCTGTCGGGAAATTTGCTATTCATTTTTAAAGGCCTCAGTGGAATGTCATATTTTCAGTGAATCCCGCAGGTGCTCTCCTGCTTGTCCCTGTCACACTTAGTTGGATCCTTGCTCCTAGGATTCCCAGCCTACTTCTGCACTTAGGAGTTAACTAGCCTTTCTTTGCACTGCTGGTGTCTTGGTGCTAGGGGTAGAGTAGGATGGCTAGAAGATGTCTGTTGAATTGAATGCTTAATAAGCATTTGGATTTCATTATGATATTTACTTTCTGGTGTGTACTTCAGGAAGGGCATTGCTGCATCAGGTATCTATGGAGTCCCTCAACTTTTTAGGCTAGAAATTGAAGCCTTTGCCATTCTACAAGAGATCGATTGAGTGCATGATTGGAGCTGATTTTTTTTTTTTCTTAAAAATTGCTTAGAACACACATACTATTTTTCTCTTTAAAAATTGCTGGTGATGCTGCCATGGTGGGCAGAATAAAACCGTGATCTGTATATCTGTATCTGTATACTTGTAAAAAAAATGGTGGCACAGGGTCTCTGCACCATCCTTTGTGAGCAGCTCTAAGCATGCCAGTGCTCAGAAAATCACATTTTCAAAGCTGCCTTTTTAACTTATTCATATCTTAACAAAAGTAGCCTGTGCGAGCAGAAGAATGGAGATTTTGGAACTGGGTAAATGAATCAAATCATCATCCAGCCTCTTTCCAGGCATTTAATTTTGGGCAAGATACTTTACCTTTTCAGCATAGTTTTCTTATTTTTAAAATGGAAAAGGCAAACATGGCAGACTTGAGGCATGAAATAATATATTGAAGAAATCATTAAATTTCTTCTCAAACAGCTCTGAGTATGCTATGGTAATTTTTGGCATATTTTCATTTTGATTGAGTAAAGTTTTACTCTAATTTATAATAGAGTGTATTTATAATACATGATTAGTACTGCATGTGACTTCTTGTCTAATGCTCCAGGAAGCCCAAAGAATGTCATCGCATGCTGTGTATAGATTGTGTCAGACTGAATAAAGAAGAGGAGTGGAGCCATTCATGGCAGGGCAGAGTAATGCCATGTCAGTGAGCACTGTGTTTACACACTCAGAACATTATGGCAGTGTATGTAACAATAAATTTACAATGAGGACACTCTTCAGTTCCAACAGAAATTGCTTCAAATAACTCTTTTAGGCACACTTCAATAGTGTTGCAATTACACTTATTCCCAACACAGCAAAAAAAAGACTTCGCAAAGTTGCTGAGGGGACCTCTTTCAAGTAGCACCTGAAGTTTGCTCCCCAGATGTTTTAGCTAATTTCAAGGTCTGATGATCTTGACCTCCCTCTAATCGCTGGCCTACCCAGGATTGGTAGCTTTAGATTCTTTAGTTTCTTTGAGCTACTGTTAGAGGGAGCCAGCTTTTCTAAGCACTCCCTCCTCACTGTGCTTGTGGTCCATAGGACTTCTTGATTTGGAGAGCTTTGATAGAACTAGCTGCAAATGCCTCTCAATGAGCCAAGGCAGCTGCTGAGAACATCACATAAGAGCTTTTCTTGAGTGGTTGGGCCTTTGTGTTTCTAGAGGGGCATTCTAATGATTAGTCTTCAGAAAATAGGAAAGGCTGAGTTCTCTGATCAGGATCATGTTTTCACTACATCATTTTGTGCTCTGAAGTTGTGGAACCATGTAGAGCTGATGTTACCTGATAAGTTATCTGGAGCCATCAAGAGCTAAGAACAGATCATTGCCATCAGTTTTGCATTTGGTTCTTTGAAAAAGGCATACAATGAATTAACTAAGGCTGTGGGGTTCACGGCCAGTGGGGTAATGCACACTTTTATAAAGTAGGAAGAGGTGATTCCAAGAAGGCAGCTGGGTTTCATTGTTATTCTGCTGGGACTTAGCTAGAAATATGCTGTCAGCTGATTCTACTTTTAATAGGAATTCATTAGGAATATTTATTAGCCAACAAACTACAGAAAAGAACAGGCAGGGTTGTTTTGTTTTTTCTTTTTTTAGTTGGGACTAGGGTTTGAAGTTAAGGCTTCATGCTTGCAAAGCAGGTCCTTTTCCATTTGAGCCACACCTCCAGTCCATTTTGCTGTGGTTATTTTGGAGATGGGGGCCTCACAAACTTTGCTTGGACTGGCCTCAAACCATGATCCTCCAAATCTCAACCTCCCAAGTAGCAAGGATTACAGGTATGAGCCACTGGAGCCCAGCTGAAGAGGCAGTTATTTTAAAGAGAAAAATGTGACTTTAACTCCTTTTCATGTGCTGGGTGCTCAATCTGGAAACACATTGATTTTAAACACATTGGATTTTTATTTGGAAAAAAGGAGAAACAGATTGTTCCTATGACTTTTACCTTTTGCTAATTTTTTTTGGTATTGATATTTGAACTCAGAGCCTTGTGTTTGCTGAGCAACTCTTCCTCTTGAGCCATACTTCCCCATCCCTTTTTGCTTTAGTTATTTTTCAGATAGGGTCTTGTGTTTTTGTTCAGGCTACCCTAGATTGTGATTCTCCTATTTATACCTTCTGCATGCTGGGAATACAGATGTGTACCACTATACCCAGTTTATTGATTGTGATGGGGTCTCATTAACTTTGTGCCCTGGCTGGCCTTGAACCATGTTTCTTTTACATCTGCCTCCTGAGTAGTTGGGATTTCAGACTGTGCCAGGCCTATAGGTTTTTTGTTTTTTTGTTTTTTCCCTTTAGTTTTTTGTCTTGAGACAGGTTCTTTTTATGTAGCCTGGCCAGCCTTGAACTTGCAGTTCTCTATCTCAGCCTCCTGAGAGGTGGGATTACAGGCATGTATCACCATGCCTGGCTGCCTTTTTTAGTTGTACTAGACTTAGCCAAAGCGAAAGTGCTCAGGTTTTAGTTTGCAGTTGTCTTATTCGTAAGTTGCCTTTTCTATACTTTTACAGCAATTTCCTGTTTCTAAGGAGTGAAGCTTTTAAAGGAATTTTTCCCTGAAGGGATAACATTTATATTTTTCCTTTTTCAAAAACTATTGAAGAAAATGTAAAAGTGTACATTTGTATTTGTGATGTTTACTGTATTTCTTAAACATTTTTGTGTGACTCACACTTCTTGGCATAAAGATATAAAAGTGATACTAAATCAACCAAATGAGAGTAATAAATGCTGACTAACTTACTAAATTATAACATGCTATTGTTATTTCAAATGTGGGCAGGTTCATGGGCAGTGGCAGTGTGCTGGGGTTCTGTCTCAAACATCAGCAAGTTTTGCTCAGTTTGGGAGGAGTGGGATTAATTCTTGAACAACTTTCTTTGTCTGCCTCTATTATTTCAAGCCTATGCACAGAAAGGCATTGTAAACCAGCGAGAAGTGCAGTACACTAAAGTTGGGGTCTTATGCTAGGGCCAGAACCTAACTTCTGTGACTCCTTGCCTCTCTGGCTCTTATTTTCTCAGTCTTCAAAATTGTGACGTTGGGTCATGTCTTAGTTCCGTGTTAGGTGTTTTCTGCAGTATGTGGCAATGTACTAGGAGTTCTGTGAGTCACAGTCTAAACTCAGTGGGCATTTCTTCTGGCCTTCCAGTCTGTTCTATCTGAGGCTTCTGGCCAAAGATTAATTGTCTACTTAAACTTATGCTGAGAACTGAAAGGAACTCATATGTCTTCATATGACATTCAACATACAACACTAAAACTGGAAGAAATTTTGTGCTTACAGCAGGCCCCAGAAAAAAAATCTCTTGCTTTGTGATCTTCCTTTTCTGCCACCAAAGGTGACACTATTTTAATTCACGTTTAATAGTTGTACATATTGGTGAGGCAGAGTGATGTTTCAGTGCAGTTATATGATGTATGATAATCAGGATAATTAGCATTTTCATCTCTTTGTCATTTGTGTTTGGAGCCTTCACTCCTAATTCTTCTCAAATACATACTAGGTTGTTGGAAACCATAGACACCTTACTTAGAACCTGTCTAATTCTGTTTCAATACTAGTTATCCATCCCCTCTGTCCTTTCTTCCCTCTAGTGATAACTGTTCTTTTTTCTTCTACTTCGAGATGAACTCTTGGAATAAAAAGATACTTTTGTTTAAGGTATCCATACAGAGAGTGTCATTATGAGATTCCAGTGTATACATGTGTTGTATCCCGAGTTGGTACAAAGGTGAATATGGTGGAATATTATGTACACATGTATGAAAATGGAAAAATGAGACCTGCTGAAACTGTTCCAAGAATGGGGAAGGGAGATAAAGGAGAAAGATGGAGGGGTGAATTCAACTATGGTATATTGTAAGCAGTTTTGTAAATGTTACAGTGTACCCCCAGTACAACAATAATATGATAATAAAAAATTTAAAAACAGAAAGAAATAATTATATCCTTGGTATATGGGGAAAAGGACCCTGGTATTACTCAGCATTATGTTTCCAAACTCAACTGAAAGAGCACTGGAACTAATTTCATAACATAGCTAAATGGTTATATGAAAATAAATAAGTTTTTTTAATACCAGCCAATAGCAGGTTTACAATTACAGGTTGAGTGTCCCTTATTCAAAGTGCGTGACATCAGAACTGTTTTGGATTTTGTGTGTTTGGGGATTTTGGAATTTCGTAGTACAAAATGGGAGATTTTAAGGATCCTAAACATGAAGTTCACTTATGTTTCATATATGCCTTACACACCTAACCTAAAAGTAATTTTATACAATAATTTAAATAACTTTATACATGAAGTACTGTTTCTTAGTATGGAAAAAGAGATGAATTTTTTGCTTTTTACTGTGTTTGGTTTATTTCACTTAACATCATTTCCTCCATGTCCACCTTTTTTGCTGCAAATGACAGGATTTCATTCCTGTCCTGGCTGAATTATATTCTGTGGTCTACATGGACCACATTTGGTTTATCCATTCCTCCATTGATGTATGGCTCAGGTGATTCGACATCCTGGGGTATTATGAACAGGGTGCAGTAAACAGGGAGTACAGACAACTCTTTGATTGCTGGGTTCATTTCCTGTGGATATACCAAAAGGAGAATAGCAGGATTCGTAGTTGATTTTCTTTCAGTGTTTTTGAGGAACCTCCATAATAGCTGTACTGCTTTGTATTTCCCCTGGTGCTGTTGAAGAGTTCCCCTCGCTCTTCAGCCTTGCCACCACTTCATTTTTGGTTTTTTCATAATAGTAGTTCTGACTGTGGGGAGATGATTTGTGTTTCCCTGATTGCTAGTGATGTCGAACATTTTCTCTTATATCTGTTGGCTGTTTTTATTTCTTCTTTTGAGAAATGTCTATTTAGGTCATTTGTCAGTTTTTAAGTTATGCTGTTTGATTTTGTTCTTGGGTTGGGTTTTTTACATATTCTGGATATTAATCATTTATCAGATGAATAGTTTGCAAATATTTATTCCCGTGCTATTTTTCTTCACTCTGCTGATTGCCTCCTTAGTTTGATATGATCACATTCGTTTATTTTTGCTTTTGTTGCCTTTTTGAGATCTTATTTTCAAAGTCATTGCTTATAACCATATCTTGAAGGATTTGTCCTGTGTTTTCTTCTAGCCATTTTAGCGTTTCAGGTCTTACATTATATTTTTTATCCAATTTCACTTGTTCTTGGTACGTGGGGAAAGATAAGGGTGTAGTTTCAGTCTTGTGCATTTGGTCCTTTCTCCACTGTGTCTTTTGGAGTTTGTTTTGTTTGTGTGTCAGCTGACTACAGGCGCATGAATGTATTTCTGGGATTTCGGCCCTGTTCCTGGCGTTTTCTACCCTATTGGTTTTACGCTAATGCCATGCTCTCTCGGTTACTGTGCCTTGAAGTGTGTCCTGATGTCAGTACTGTGCTGTTTCCAGCTTTGTTTTTTTGCTCGGGATTTCTTTTGCTATGCAAGGTCTTTTGAGCTTCCGTATGAATTTTAAAATGACTTTGGTATTTTGCTGGGGATTGCGTTGAATCTGTAAGTCACTTTGGGTGATGTATCTCATCTTTCCATCACTGCAATGAAATACCTAACATAATTAACTTACACAGAGAAAAGGTTTATTTTGGCCCTTGGTTCTCAAGTGGCCCCATTGGTTTGTGCCTTTGGCAATGCAGCAAGTCATGGTGGGAGTTTGTTGTGAAGCAAAACTGTTCATCTCATCAGCTCAGAAGCAAAGAAGAGAAAGAGGAAGGGTTTGGCTTTCCACAATCTCTTCAAGGGAATGCTCCAGTGACCAAGAACCTTCTGCTGGCTCTAGCCCTAGAAGAGATTCTATCACCGCCCAGTTGCAGCACAGCTCTGGGGACCAAGTCCTTGACACCTGGACCTTTGGCGGACATTTTTCCTAACCGTGGCAAGTAGTATGGACATTTTAACAATACTAATTCTTTGAATCCACGAACATGGAGGTCTTTGTATTGTTTTGTCTTCTTCAATTTCTTTCATCAGTGTTTTATACTTGTAGTGGTCTTTCAAGTCCTTCCTTAAATTTCTTCCTGCATATTTTATTTTTTATCTCATGTGAATGAGACTGTTTTCTTGATTTCTTTGTCAACAAGTTCATTATTGGTGTATAAAAATGCTACCAATTTTTGTATATTGATTTTTGTGTCCTGCAACTTTGCTAAGTTCATTCATTAGTTCTAACAATCTTTTGGCGGAGTCTTGCGGTTTTGCCATGTACAAAATTTGAGGGTCATTGTGTTGAATGACAGTTGAGGTCTCCCTGTCCTCGGGTTATGTAACTGTGATGTTTGAGACCATTTCCACTTTGAATTTCCTTTTTCCACTCTGAAATCATTGGTATTTTCTAGAGAGAATTTATGTTTACATGAATCCTTAATTTTTTTAATTTTAATTTTATTTTTTGAGCCAGGGTCTTGCCATGTTGCCTAGGCTGGCCTTGGACTTGGAATCCTCCTGAGTGCCTCTTTGTGGTTTGATAAGAACTTTGGTAAGAGATCCTGTTCTGAAAGGGCGGTACTTAGTGCTGGAGCTGTAGCGTGGTGGGTGGTATTAGGAGACATTCTGTAAGCACATTAGACACATCCCACACCCCCTCAGCCCCTCTGCTTCCACAAGATCACTGTTTCTAATGCCTGCTATCACTGTGTTCCTCCCCTCTTTCCCCTTTTGCCTGGATTCTGGCAGAATACAAATCTGTTTCTGAATTTAGTATGAGGTTGGTTTTCTTTTTTTCTTCCCTCAGCAACAATAAGTACTCTTGATGGCAGCTGCTGTATTAAGCCCAATAGCTTAAAAGATTAAAGAAACCACTAACAGCAGTCAGGAGGAAGTTTAAGGGCTGGTTTTTCTGAAGGTTTGCATTTTCATTCTGGTGGTTGAGTAGAAAATTGCAAACAGGTTGTGTGGAGCAGCTGGACTGCTCTCCAGCATCTGGGGGAACCTAGCCTTCTGTTCTTTCTGTCCCGGGAAGGGTGGTCAGCCTGGGTGGGGGGAACTGCAGGGAGAAATACTAGAGTTGTATGTGTATGAGTAATCGAATTTCTCTTTTGTGGAGAGTTTTTCCTAGAAATGCCATTGGCCCTCTATTCTCCCACTAGGTTTCCCAAGCACCTAGTCCACATCAGTTGCCAAGAATCAGGCTGAATAGGGTGGCAGGAGTTCCTGCCAGTAGCTTGTCCTTAGTGAATGCCTGCTTTGGAGTCAAGGGCTACTGTGGTCTCTATCTGGGGACACCACCCAGGCTTTTTTCTTGGGGACTTCCTCTGCAGTTGCCTGAACATGGAGGCTTTGTTTCAGGAATATCTAATTGCTTCAGCCTCTGTTACACATTTGCCTCTTACAACTTGTGATAGTGGCTTCAGAGTCTGGGACTGAGGAAATCCAGAACATCTGCTCAGTTGTTGACAGGTCCTTAGCACAGTTTGACAGCGTTCCTGATAAAATCAAAGTCCATGAAGTGAGGGCTGGGAGGCAGCACCCCTCCTTCCTTCCCCCTCAGTGTTCCCTTGCAGTTGGAGTTAGAGCTTATCAGGAGCCCTAAGGCGCTTTCCTTGCCAGGTGGGGCTGTTCCTTGATGATGTGGTAGGTAGAGGCAGGGCCTATAGCAAAGTGTACTTTATGCCTGAAGGCAGTTAAACCTTCTGGCCCCCCTCGCTTTACTGACAAATAGTTTGCTATTAAAACTTGTATGTATGCGGACATTAGATCAAGGGCAGACACAACAAGGGGATTGGACTTTGAGCACATGATAAAAGCGAGAGCACACAAGGGAGGGGTGAGGATAGGTAAGACACCTAAAAAACCATATAGCATTTGTTGCCCTTAACACAGAGAAACTAAAGCAGATACCTTAAAAACAACTGAGGCCAATAGGAGAAGGGGACCAGGAACTAGAGAAAAGGTTAGATCAAAAAGAATTAACCTAGAAGGTAACACACACGCACAGGAAATTAATGTGAGTCAACTCCCTGTATAGCTATCCTTATCTCAACCAGCAAAAACCCTTGTTCCTTCCTATTATTGCTTATACTTTCTCTACAACAAAATTAGAGATAAGGGCAAAATAGTTTCTGCTGGGTATTGAGGGGGTGGGGGGGGGAGAGGGAGGGGGCAGAGTGGGTGGTAAGGCGGGGGGAGAAATATCCCAAGCATTGTATGCACATATGAATAGTAAAACAATAAAAATAAAAAAAACCCCAAAAAAACCTTATATGTATTTAGGCTGTACAACTTCGTGATTTTGTTAACGGCAGCAGTACAGTCTGTGACCAGAAGATTTCCAAAGTCCTTGTGTCCATGTGGAAGAATCCATGAAAGGACACGGAGTGTAAATGGAGTTTGTTAAAGGTTAGGGAAGGGAAAAATACAGGTGGAAGCCAGGAAGCAGAGAGAGCGTGCTTCTCTTCTCCAGGTGCTTTAAAAACCTATGCTAACCTATGGGAGCAGAGAAACCAGGTGATTCCCATCCAATAATCAATGAGTGGGGAGGGGCATGGGTGGTCCCTGGGCCAGGGCATGGTGAATCTATGCAATAATAAGTCATATATTTTCTATGAGTCCTGAACTTTCTCTAACTCTAGCCTGCCTCAGTTTGAGTAAGTATGCCTCAACTTGAATACCTGTGAAGTTGTTACCACAGTCAAACATCACCTCCTTTGGTTACCATTGTCCTTCTGTGCTAAGAATACTTAAAATCTACCCTCTTAACAAATTTCCTCATATAACAGTGTGACACTAGTTAACAACATTGTATTACATGCTCAAAATCATCTTTTAAAAAGTCATTCACTGGCCAAATAAAACAGGACTGCCAGATGCTATTTTATTGATTGATTGATTAGTAAAGTTCATTATTGTTCCAAATGAGAAAAGAGAACTGAGGAGTTTTGCTTTACTTAAAGTCAAAAGACCAAAACTCAGTCATTATTGGCAGTTATGCTCTTATATCTGTACCAAGAAAGCATTTCATGTTTGGTATCTAGTATTTTAGGATTGTTAAAGTGTGTTTAATGCTTGAATAAACCAAATAGATTTTTGGGATCAACTTTAGAACCCACCATGATGTCTAGAACTGCTACCTAGAGCTCCCAGGTCTCTCATTTCTTAAATGTTTTGTAACTCCATATGGATTGTCTTGGATTTCCTTGTAAATACATTTTTGCATATTGTTTGCAAATTGCTTAGGCTGTCTATGCTTCTTAGGTAAGAAAGAAGCAGCTGGAAGAATGTGTTTTCCCTAAATGAGTCTCTTAGAAAGTGTAGACCTGGCACTCAGATGCACATTTCACTTAAGCCTCGCATCCTTTCCAACAAACCCCAGCTGCTGCCCTCCCCTCAAGTTCTCTCTTCACTGGGCGTTATGATCACAGTAATTTGTGCTGACCTCCCAAGGAGGTTTCAAATTCTTTCTTCTAGAGTCAGAAAGGAGACTTGTGCATACACAGTAAGGAATGACATTTGCAGAGGGCCCCTATCCTAGAGGCTTTTGTGATATGTAAACCAGAACTCTCCTGTAATGCTTCTCAGATCCTCGTGTTCCACCTGTGCACAGGGAAGTCCTGGCAGATCTCCCTTAACATTCACCTGTCTCCGGGTGTGCACATTGCCTCTGACATTCTCGACTCTCCAGTTGACCAGTCTTGTATTGTAGTATGATGAATAGAACCTATCATGGGAAATTAGTTTATATGTTCTCTGCCTCATCCTTCCTACTGTGACTGTTGTTCTCTGCCTGTCTGCTCTTTAAAACTCTTGTATTGTTTTTTCTTGAAATAAATATTTCAAGTGCTAATACTTAAAGAATTCTTGGGGATCTGTTGGTGCCAGAGACCATGCAAGTTTCTACAGCTTATTCAGGTCTCTGAAAAATTCTTGAGGGAATTCTATTTCCCTCATTTCACAAATGAGTAGTTCTTACAAATTAGGGACCATTTAATTTAAGTATCCACGCATATGACCATCAAAAACCCAGCTTAGCAGATCTCTGTCCTTTCCCCTCTGGCCCTTCCTTACCTGCCTTCCGCCCTAGCTGTTCATTCTCACTGTCCGTTCTTGGGCTGTATAGCCTAGCATTCCTCTCCATAGCTCATGAACTCCAGTACCCTTCCATCTCTGCAACACAGGAGTCTGGTCCCTGGGAAAAGCGTCTCTTACTCTTTGTCTGTAGAAAGAACTCTCTTCTTTGGACTTTTTTCTGTATCTTAGAACTTTTTTATCTGCATACTTCATACTAAATTGTGCCGATCAATTTACTCGCTCACTTACTACATAAGCTTCTTGAGAACAGTTATTTTGTCTTGCTCATGTGGTTTCTCAAGACCCCAGTCCTGCCTCAGTCGTGTAGTCAGCTCTCAGTAAGTAATGGCTGAATTGAGCAGGAGAATGTGAGACCAGGGTTCTGAGCCCAGGCCTGCCTTGTGTTGCTGGATGGGTGCTGTATTCAGGCCTGCCCCAGCCCGGGCCTATGTGTCTCTAGTGTGATCTGATGGAGAAGGAATTGTTCCATAGGAGATGTCATTTGTGAGATGCTTTGTCTGTTTCTGCATATCCAGCATGCCGCTAGTGATTTTTGTCAAATTGCATTTTCTCTTTTCAACTAGAGTTCAAACAAAATAATTTTAGACAGCATCCTGAGAACATCTGAAAACATGACATTTCAGGTCTGTTTTCTCCCTTTGCTTTAAAAAAGTATATACAGCTATAATTACTAATTGCTGCACTCTAAGTAGAGACAGATGATACATATGTTTGTGACAATTTTCCAGAGGGAGAGCTAAGTAACCAGGCTCATTTTCCCATAATGTGAATGTTATTCATAAACTATTACCATAATTGATGCACCAAGCCACTGTAGGGTAAATAATGTGTTGTGTGTGGGAAGCAAGCTCATAGTCAATGAATATTAAAGAACAAAACCTCATTTTAAAAGAGAAACTGTAATTATAATCATTCTGAATTCATACTGCAAAACCAGTTAAAATGACTTGGCTGCCATTTATCTGTGCCATTCTGTGTTTAAAGGGAGTAGGTATGTGAGTTGAGTTGTATAGAGATATACACATTACACATATATATGTACATATATATGCACATATTCTTTAAAAACATGCAACATCAAACTTCAGAATCATTCACTTTTCAAAGGCGTATGGTGCTGAGATTAGATGAACATCAACAATGTCAATCAGGGAAATGTATCTTGATGGGAAAGAGCATAATTTTAGCTATCTTTTCTTTGCTTTGTAGCGTGTTGTGTCTACCTGGAATGTCTTGTTCCTTCCCCTCCATCAGATCAGTTCTGTATTTCCTACAGAGCTTCCTTTGCATGGGAATCCCATTTCATCATCCACCTCTAATCCCTCTCACTGTTCTCTAGATGCTCATCAACTTGTGTGTGGTATATTGATTTGCACTGCTAGGATTTGCTGTTTCTAATAGGAGGTCAGAAGTCATTTCTTGCATGTAGCATGAGTCTCCCCAATCAGATTGTCAAGTCTTTTTAGGTTGGAGTGTGTGTGTGTGTGTGTGTGTGTTCTTTCTTGTAGTCCTCATAGACAGTTGCTAATGCTGTTATGTACTGTTTCTGTGTTATTTCTATAAAATCTTTGTTTTATGTTTGGTTACTAATGTTTAATAAAAGTGCTCTAATATAACTGGAAAGGATCAGATCCTAGGTCTTGATGGGATTTTGATGGAAAACTTAATCAGGAATCTGCAGTGTGGCTTCTGCAAAATGTATAACTTTCTCCATCTCTGACAGGTCTGAAACCAAAGGGAAAGTGCTGCCCTTGTTTCTTGAAATTGAGTGTTTTTAGTACAAACGTTTTAGACATAGACAAAGCAATTCTTTTATGTTTTAAAACATGTTGTAGTGTATTGTTCTCAGGAACCTTTTAGAAAAAAAAATCTCTTCCACGCAATCTCAGTATACTCTAATGGCATGCTTTGAATGTATAACTGCCCTTCTACACCACCAGCACCTGCTGTCTCTTCCCTTTTACAGCACTGACAGTGTGCGGTTTCCTGAATGGCTTCTTAGCTCAAAATCCCCTAGCCCTTAATATCAGACAGAGTCAATTTATTAAGCTAGCTAATACAACTGCATATATTTCTATAAAAGAAAGTTGAGTAAATAGAAGTTCCTTATCATACTGTTTGTAGAGAAAGAGCCCATGTTGTAGTTCTTCCTCTCAAAAGAGGATTCTTGGTTTTAGCATGTTTTCCTTCCTTTAACCTGATCTTAAAGGGTTGAACCATTTTAGGAAGTTCTAAGAAACAAAACAAAACAAACAAAAACCACAGGAACTCCTTTAACCACAAGGAATTCTTAGTGTCAATGACCGCCTCTTGGAAGGCATTGGTTCAAGAACTCAGCATTATTTGTTCGATTTTAGTTACGTGGATCTACCTGTGGTAGCTTGCATTTGTTTGCCCTGATGATAATACCATAGGGTGTTGTTTAAGACTGGACACTCTGGAGAGGCAGGAAGCCCGGAATGACCTTTCTGAGGCTGTGCTCATCCCCAAACTTTTGTACAGGTGGCTTGATGTCTATTAAGGCCACTTTCCCATCTTCAGAAACCTGGCTAGGCCTTTGGCCTGATTCCTTGGAGGACTGAAAAGTACTTAGCATGGAGCTAGTGCCTTTTGAATCTGTCCTTGGGAGTGGGCCCTGGCTTCCTTCCTGCTAGGCTCTGTGCCTCTTAGGAGCAGAGAGGAGGTCAGATACAGATAACACAGGCATAGTTTCTGCCTCCTGAAATGCACAGCTGATGGTGCACTTCTCCCTTCCCCTAAGGGCTTAAGGAAGAACACATTTTATGGATTGTAATGAGTAGGAAAGGGCATGCAGCTTTTCTTTCTGCTAAACAGCAGAGTGTAGGATGAAAACCTTTCTGTTTACAATTCAGCTATCTCTTTGTAGTTTGCATTGAAGTTGAAGTCATTTTCAGCTTCACTGCTAAGCTGAACTTGGAGCCATTTAATTTGCAAGCTCTTTCTTGGAGTTTCAAGGAAAGCTTTTATAAAATATTGAGGTCTTAGATGAGAATTGTGTGTGTGAGAGAGAGTGTGTGTGTAAAGTGTGGGCATAAATGCATGTGCTTGGGTGGGGAGGGGCTGGGATGTTGAAAAGGAGAACAGCCATTTGCAGCAGAGGGAGCACATGGACAAGACTGGAAGATGCCTGTGGTCGCGGACAGGTGGATCTTCTGGAGGTTTTGTAAGAGTTGCGGCCCACTCTGCTTGCTGAGGAAACAGAAAGTCCTTGAGCATCCATCACACCGTTTCAGATGCTCTCAACAGGCGCCCAGATGCTCTGCCACAGGAAATGGCAATGGAAGTGGAGTTCTTCAGTGCAGCTGAAGCAGTTTCTCCACATTGCCTGTCCCACTTCACAGTAAACTGTCTGTTTAAACATATCAAAAGACCCGAATGGAAGTTGGAAGGAGAAATGAAAATGAGCCACTGAAGAAGCCTGTCTTGGTTGCGGTTTCAGAGGTATTAAAGGGGCTCCACTGCTAGTTTGTTCTATCTCTGGGTATGTTTCTGTGAACTTCTAATTTTCCAGTAACATTAAGGATAAAATACCCATCAGACTTTAATCAGAGGGCACACTGCTGTTGGTAGAAATGACTGGCTTTTAGTTCACAGCCATAACAACTTTTTTTAGTGATTCCTTCTAAGGAACTAGGTAGGCTTTTGGCATCCTCTCCAGTCCTTTTCCTGCCTTCCTGTGGGAGCCAGGCTTTACCCTAATCAGAAGGTGGTTCAGACTCTGTCATAGCAGATGGAGTTTGTGACTGGAAGTCTAAGCAATGATGTTCCATAGTGTTCGCAGCTGCCTCTAGCTACTGAGCAGAGGTTAAAAGGCTATGATACAATTTAAGGTGACATTACCTTTGCCTTACACGAAGTTCACTTGAGAGCCTGGAGCTATGTTAACTGCTTTATAGCTATGAAGCCACTTAACTCTCACTGGAGTCCTCATCTTAAGATAGGCTTGAGAGAGATCAGTTACTAGTTTGCAATTACACCCAGCATTTGGCATGACTGGGGTTGGACCTGAGGTTCTTCTATGGAGGTCTCACATGTAACCACTGCCTGCTTGCATCATGGTCCCGTAAAGTGGCCTTTCTTCCAGGCCTCACCAGTTCTTTTCCTTCCCCCCTTTGAAAGGTCAACTAATAATCTACTTTCTAATTTGAGTTTTCATTTCCTTCCCTTCCACCCATTAAACAACATCCTCTTCTCATGCAGATATTAGATATTTGTGGGATCAAACAGAGCATCTCTTTCCTTCTCCCACAACTCTAAGATAGTTTGTATGCTCTTAATAATTCCCACGCTCCACAATCATGTTATGTTGCCTTCCTGAAATGTATAACACAGGTACAGTCCTACCATTCCTCTCAGTGATGCTCTTACATAGAGAGCCTGTAGACCTAGCCACATCACAGACCAGCTGTGAGACCTTGGTAATCTCTGGACTTCACATCACTGTGGTGTCTGATCAGATCAACTCCCAGCCTGGTAGTAGAGGGCTTATCAGGACACTGAACTTACTACATGTGACTCACTCCCTTTTGTGCATATTAGTTTTGGTGTTTGAAGGAATGGCTAATAAAATGTAACTCCATTAAAAAGCATTATTAAGTTCGTACATTTGAGTTTCTTTGATCTATGAATGACTGCTAACATGCAATGTGGGGATACTAAAGGGTAGATACTACTGTTTTCATGTACTCGCTAGGTCCCTCCCAAAGGACAGTATTTGCTAGGCCTATGGATGAGTCTAGCTGCTTAGTCACCCAAATTCTAGCTTTTTGAATCTTTCGCTGTCCTTTTTTTTCTTTCTTCTCTGTGAATACTTGGATTCAGGATGAAGGAAAGTCACAAGGAAATGGATTGATACTAAAAACAAACAAACAAAAAACCCCCACTCTTCCATGATCTGCCCCAGAGACACGATGGGTTTTGCCTTCGAGTCTCTAAGTACTTTGATTGTAAACTCTCTAGTGTCCTCAAGGCTGTAGTAATAGTAAACATTTGTAGACAGCTTTCTGTGTGAGAGAAAATATCTTAAGTATTTCACCCATGTCATCTTGTCCCTATTTTGGCAGCATGACCTAACTCCTTTACTTTTCCTCCCTCCTATCCTTCTAACATCCAGCTAATATTAATGAAGCATCTGCTGTGTCCACCCACCATGCCAGCGACAGGCCTTAACCGTGATTGAGGTAGATTGAGGGCTCCAGTCCTGAGGGGGATGCAGAGAGGTAAATCTGTGCTAAGAAGGGCACATGTTCAGTGTTTTATAGCTGCATGCAATCCTGGGCTAGGGCTGAGGATAAGGAAGACTTCATGGAGGAACTGCAAGCTGAGTGCCAGTGTAGAGTGAGAGAGTATGATGTAGGAACATATGGGTGCTCTGGACAAGAAGAACACCTGCATTCCAGGAAGATTCTGAGGAACTTGTAAGAATATAGCCTCTGTTCTCAGAGAATTAGAGGTCGTCTTTCTGGTGTGAATTCCATAGACTCTTTCTACCTCCCTTGTGATCTGTGTCCTCACTTAGGTGATACCTCATTAGAGTTCACTGAAATCCTTTATATTATACAAGTCTTGGGGAGTGAGTGTTGACACATTGCTGTCAACATCAACATGAAATTTTCCTATGAACTTGTGTAACTGCTCTTCTGAGACAGTATTAGACTGTGGGGGATTACAAAGGAAAATAATGCTTCAAAATTGTCATATGGAGGTTTTTCCTTTGTGACTGACTGGATGTAGAGTAGAGGTTTCTTAGTACAGACTATTGGGGATAATGATGCTTGCTGGTACATAACTAGCAGCTTCAAAAATGAATGTATATCCCATTTCCAGAAAGACATTTGGTAAATGGAATTTTAAGTCTCTGTGAATGTTGTGTGTTTAGACACCTTCAGTGAAGAAAGCATGTGTCTCAGATGGAAAGTTTTTCTGGTCTATATCTTTGGTGTTTCTGTGACACATAGGTAGGGAAATGAGCAGTGGCCCATGCGTGCTCCTTGTCTTTTGTGGTGGGAAGGGGACATGAGCCCCATGAAAACTTTGACCCTTTTGATTACAATACAGTTAGTGTTATTGCTCCCTTCTGCTTTAGGAATAAGAGTGGGCTTGAAGCAGCTGAGTGATTAAATATCTCAGACTTTTTCAAGCTGCTTTGGAAGATGGAGGCTGATAATAGCTTACATTCAAACTCATCTTCGTCTCTTTCTCTTTGCAGGTGGGAATGTTTAGAGCATCCTATAGCGTTTACTTTTAAATCCAGGTGGTCTTAACCACTTTGTATATCATGAATACTTCATTTGGTTGTGGAGATTGGGAAGTAAAGAGGAAAAATGTGCCATCACACTATGAAGTATTTTAAGAATCACCGTTTTCCGTGTGCCCGAGCGTCTCCAGCATGTTCCCCTTAGATAGTTGGGCCTGGATGCCACACATTCACGTGTATGTGTGCGTGTGTGTGTGTGCAAGTGTGCTCACACCAAGCTGCACTCCTGCATCTCATCCTCTTGCCTCTATTGCTTGTATCTTGTAGAATCTTGAGGTTTAATAAGGTAGTATAACAAAAATGAAAACTCCATAGGATTCTGAAAAAAAGAATATCTAGACGTGAGTCATTATTGTAAGCTCTTCATTCCTACCTACAGTGGAGGATTATGAGCTGTTTGGCAGGCAGCTGGAAGTCAGAGAAGGACCCAGCTGAGTTTGTTTCTCTGACTAGGAGGGGTTGGAAGATGTTGTTTTAGCTGGAAAATGTCACCGACTCCCTTCTGCATTTTACTAGGGAGACTGGACTGTTTCTAGTGTTGTTGCCCTCTGTGGGTTGGAAGAAAGGTCACCTCTTTGCAGGTTCTGGGGTTAAAGCTATGGCAGAGTCCTTTCCCTAGACCCAGGCTCTTGTCAGAAGAATGTTTGGCCAGGTGTTAATCTGTGTCTTGAGGGGAGTGCTGTAATTCCTTATTCATCCTGGGGGAGGAGAGGAGTGTAAAGGAGGTGGCTATCCTTTTGGAGGGTGCCTGGGCCAGACTTGCCTTCTGCTTTCTGACATTGTCATTGGGGATGAAGGCAGTGAAGTCCATTTGAGGAATTCTCCTGTCATCCAGCCAAGAGAGAAACTCAGAGGGAGGGAGTCAGGGAGGGAGGAGAGAGGGAGGGAGGAAGAGAGAAGCAGGCAGCTAGGCAAGGCTGTCCTGGAGTGCAGTTTCCGGAGCAAGATCACACAGGGTGTTTAGTGCTGAGGGAAGGCGTGCATACATGTAAAGTGGAGGGTGGCCAAGAGTGCATTTCCTGTGTTTGCCCATTTGGCTTCTCCTGCCTTTGACTATCTGCTCTCTCCTGGAAACAGCATCTGAAAGGAGCCTCTGCAGACACACCGTGTTTCCTGCAGCACTGTATTGTGGGGGTTCCCTCCACTCTTACTTTTTTGCTTCTTCTTTGCTCTGAGGGCAGGAGGTGACACAATGATCAAGTCAAGCTGGTTCTATGTTAAGTTCAAGTATGCGGAGAAGGTAAGTCAATATGTTTTCTTTTCCCAAGGGAAACCTGCAGCCTGTCTCCAGTCTTCTCATGTTAACGGCTCCTCCAGGCAGACTGAGCACAGAAGTTTTATTTGTGAACATGTTTCATTTGGCTTCATAATTCTTGGATGAAACACAGGCTCTGTGCTGACAATCTGACATTGCCACAATGCCTCTGACCAGGAGAAAGGACTCTTCAGGCTTTCAGTTCCAGGGACATTATTTAAAGAAGGGGAATAGTGAAACTGCAGTAACAGGAAAGGCAGGATGTGCTGCTGTAGACTGAATAGACTTTTTGAGGAGGATGCTTGGGAAACTTGATACATTTGTGGTTCTGAAACAAATTGACAATCACTTTCCATTACCTGTAGTTTGCTTAGTCACAAGTTTTTATATTTACCTGACTTTGCTCCTTCAATGTATAGAAAAGGTTAGTAAGGTTTTTTGGATATAGATAGACTCTCCATCATTCTGTCTGACATATATGAGATAGTCTCTTTGCTTTCTGTTGGAAGGTTATGTTTCGGTGAATACATTTTTATTGCATCTGAAATTTTGATGTTAGACAGTTCTGTGTTTTAGCATGCTATTTAAAGGTTTTTAGGATAAAAGTGTGCACTTCTTAATAATGTCTTTATTTACCTGGGGCTGTTGGCCACTTTTGGTTGCAGATCATCTGTTTCACTTACTCTTTCGAGTTTTACAGGGTTAGTGGTGAGGTTTCCAGGAGAATGCTAAAATGTCTCTCTTTGAACTCTTTCCTTACTTGATTTCTGTGTTGAGAATATTGACACATTGAATGTGGAGTTAAGCTGAGGCTCTAGAGAATGGACTAGGGATGTGACAAGATGGAAAAATTATCATAATTATCTTCATACTTCTTAGGGTTATACATACATACATTTTCACCTTGTTTAAAAAGAAGTTGGAACATTCTGGGCTTCTTTTTTCCTACATTGTTTCTTCCATATGGATTTGTGTCTGTTTTCTTTGGTGGTGGGAGGGGGGACTTTGTAGTTCAGAATGGCCTTGAACTTGAGATCCTCCTGCCTCAGCCTCCTAGGTGCTGGGATCACAGGCATGGTCCACTTTGCAGTTTCCCTCCTTCCTCCTTCTTTTCCTTTCCCTCTCCCTCCCCTCCCTCCTTTCCCTTACTTTCCCCTTCCCTGATGGCAAAATTATTTGTTCTTTAACTATAATGAAATTACAGGATTCTTTTTTAATTTAAAAGATCCTTCCTGTATTTTAAGCCCATTTGCATTGTTAACTACTAAAGCTATTATAACTAAAATGCCATCTCTTTGTGTTCAGGATTGGGAAAGGTTATCATCTAGTTGGGATTTATTTTTTGCCTCAGTGGATTACTTTCTTTTGAGAAGCCTACTACCTTTATTTGCTGTTATGAATTTTGATAACCAAAACTGCACTCTGCCTTCTTAACCTTTTCCTTTCATCTTCAGTGTTTTCTCTTGGGAATGTGAAAGGCAGAGTTAAGTTATATGAATCAACTGATGCTGAAAGGGGAAAAGCATTACAAGAAAGGATCTTCATACAAAGAAAAAGAAGGAGCTTTAATTGCTTCATTTGAACTGCAGTGTTTGTCTTCCTTTAGTCATCAGTCAAGGAGAGAGTGCATGCACACAACAAGACCTGGGGGTGATATAAGGGAAAATTCTGTAGGGGTTTAAGGGTACAGGAATTTCCTCCTTGCATTTATGGGTGGGGAATGAGGAGCTGAAGGCTCAGTCTGGGTTTTGGCTTCCTTAGGTGCCAAAATCTCAGTGATTCTCACAGAACTGTGTTTTATGTTCCTTTACAATGATTGCCTTTTAAATTTATACTGGAGATCTTTTTTTACTTTCTTTCTTCAAAACTCATCAAAATGAATTGTGTTTCTTCTGGAGAGATAAAAAGTCTTGGTATAAACACAGGGACAGAAATGCTTACAAAATAAATTCAAACCATTCTTTTCTTAGTTTTCTAAGAAAAATAGTTTTCTCCAAGAACTATTCTTATAAAGAATTCTTAATTTGGAATTTCCTCCACTATCTGAAAAAAGACAAAAAAAAAAAAGGCCTTCCTCTCCATTTTAAAGCACTGGCCGTTGCAATTTTATTGATTTATTTTGTAGTGCTGAGAATGGAACCAAGGGCCTTGCACATTCGCGGCAAGCACTGTGCTGATGAGCAACATCCCCGCTCCAACACTGACCATTTTGGTTTGGTATCAGTTAATAATTGTTGGAAATACATTTCTTCTGTGAAGTTTGTCAAGAACTATAAGTTGACACATGATACCTTTGATAGTCATTTCCTAGTTTTGCATTAGGAAAATGGCTTAGTCACTTTTCAATAGTAAGAAAAGTTAAGAAAGCCAAGTAATGCATGACCAAAACTATTGACATACCATATTGATTGTGTTTCTCCAGAGAAACCTTACTAATACAAATACCATGAAGCCATTTACCAAGAGAAAGCAGTAGTGGCTATATTAATACGAGATAAAGTGGACTTCAAAGCACAGGAAGTTGCCAGGGACAAAGAGGGAAATTGCACGATAAAAGAGTCAGTCCACTGCCATCACATAGTGATCCTAAATGGACATGTCCTAAACAGTAGAGCTGCAAACTACATGGAGCAAAAGCTGACATAAATGGAAGAAGTAGTTGAATACATGATTATAATTGCACACTTCAACATTCTTCTCTGGACAGTTGATGAAACAAGGCAGAAAACCATCAAGGATATAGGAGAACTCAGTAACGCCATCAACCACCAAGATTTGGTGGTTATTTATTTATTTGACATAAATAAAACATTCTCCTTAAAGCCCAATACACATTCTTCCCAAGTGCCCATGTAAAATGTATCAAGATTGGCCATCTGATGAACCAGAAAACAAACCTCAGAAAATTTTAAAAGGTTGAAATTATACAGAGTATGTTCTCTGACTACCATGGAATCAAATTAGAAGGTGATAGTAGGAAAATATCTGAACACTCGAAGAGAAAACATTTCTAAATAAATGATGCATCAAAGAGGTCTTACTGGAAATTAAAAATAACTGCACTGAACTGGTTTGTCTGAGCTGTAGCATGTGACAGGGTCTCTTTCCAAGGCTGAATGGCATTCCATCTCATGAATATACCCTCACGAATATACCATGTATTTCTTTAATGTTTGTGCACTGATGGACACGTGGGTTGATTATGCCTGTTGGCTGCTGTCATAATGGTGCCATGAACATGAGTGCTATCAGATCCTGCTTTCAGTTCTTTGGGGTATAGATCCACAAATGGGATCACTGGATCATATGCTGGTTCAATTTTATATAATCTGAGGAACCTGTATAATGTTTTACACAGCAATTGCACCATTTTGCAGTCCTGCTGGTAGCACATGAGTGTTTCAGTTTCTTCATCTCACCAATACCTGTTTTCTGGTTTTTGACTGCAGCCTATTTAATGGGTGCCATATTGTGTTATAGTTTTGATTGACATTACTCTGATGATTAAGGATGTTGAGTATCTTTTTGGCCATTTGTACATCATCCTTGGGGAAATGTGTACTCAATTTCCTTCGTTATTTTTAAATTTGTTAGATAAGCATACTTTATTTACAGACTTATTGCATGTGGTTTTGACCAAGCATAATAGAAAATATAATTAATCAAAAGGAGTTCCAAAAACAAGACATTTAAATTCCTGCATGTGCATTGTGCAGCTCAGTGGATGTGGAGAGACTGTCAGTCCTACATTGTCCTCAGTTGTGTTTAAATTGTGTGTGATCTGCTGAGTGTTTTCCTGTCCTTCATTTTGTGAAACCCTGGCACCCAGAAAGCAAATGATTCTCAAAAAAACAAGGTAAAAGTGAATATGCTTAATTAAAGCGATCAGGTGAAACTACAAACTGTGTTGAAAGGCACCCATGTTTAGTGGAAGTGGGGCAGTGTTATGGCGAAAATGAATCCAGCATTGCAGTACTGCACTGAGCTCTATGCATACTAACCTGAGCCTGCGTGGGTTTTCCTTAACTGCAGGGTCCTTAGAATGACAGACCTTTGAATGTCAAGGGTTTACTGTGTTTGATTTTTGTTGTTGAGTTGTAGGGGTTGTTTATGTATTCTTGATAATGCCCCTCACCCCCTTTTGGTGTGGGATTGAACTCAGGACCTCACATTTGCTGAGCATGCTCTCTACCACAGAGCTATGTGCCCCAGCCCTTTGTCAAACGTATAGTTTAGAAACATTTCCTCTCACTTCATATGTTGCTTGCTCACTGCACATTCTCTCCTTTATGCACAAAGATTCATAAGTTTGATATAGTCCATGTGTCTATTTTTGCTTTTGCTGTCTATGCTTTTGGTGTCACATTCAAGAAATCATTGTCAAATACAATGTCATGTTGTTTTCCCTCTGTTTTCTTATGAGAGCTTTATAGCTTCTTATGTTTAGCTCTGTAACCCATTTTGATTAATTTTTGTATGTGGCATAAAATAAGGGTCCAACTTAAGTTTTTTTTACTGCTGAGTGTTGACCCAGGCGTCATACATGCTAGGCAAGTTCTCCATTGCTGATCTGTGATTCTATGCTTAACCTAATGCATTTGCAAGTGGATATGCAGTTTTCTTAGCATCATTTGTTGAATAAACCATCTTTCTCCATTGAGTGGCCTTGGCACCCTTGTCTGAAAGGATTTAACATGTGGAGAAGGTTTTATTTCTGGACACCATATTTATGTTATGTCGTGTGTGTTTGTTGTCATTGCCAGAGCCATGTAACTTTGCTCACTGTAGAAGCGCAGTATCTGTTGAGACCAGATAGACTGAGTCCTCCAGCTTGTTCTTTTTCTAAATAGCTTTGGCTGTTTGGTGTCCCTTGAGATTACACATAAAGCTCAGTCAACATTTACAACTCTACCCTAGTTGCAACCTACACATGTTCCAGATCTCCTGCAGGTCTCTGCTGACACCATTTTGTGGGAGGGGCAGTTGTGTCTATTACTGCCTCATGGCCTCCCCTGACACTCATAGGTAGTTTTGTTACTTTTGGACAGTGTTGAAAGTGTTGACTCCACTACTTGTTTCACCTCTTTTCTGGTCCTTTAGATGAAAGCAAACTTAGAGGTGTTCCTCACCCTCCCCCCGCCTTCATTTCTCTGTTTTGGCTTCTTTAATTCTAACTCTGGAATATATGATGCCAAAAAAAGAAAAAAATGTCTTAGGGAACTCTCCATCACTTTAATTTTTGTTCTCCAGATTTCAGGCCCCCAGTTTGTTCTCTCAGAGGTAGGAGTTTTAGAATTGGTTTCCATCTACTCTGTCCTAGGTTTTTTCTTGCACATAGTGTGCATTATAGGAAAATGTTTGCTCACTTTCTTTTCCTGGACGCAGAAGTTCCATATGATACATTTTAAATGTGATTAAATGCTAGTGTTTATATGTATTTGCATGGCACAGGGCCTGAGAATAAGTGCTCTGTGGAGGGTGATGATTGTCTTTTTATCTTCTACATAATTTCAAATCAAAATGTTAGTCACACTTTGCTAATCTGTGCTTGAAGCAGCACCATTTTAAGTGTGCCTTGCTTTATGTAAATTGTATTATCAATCACATAGGCGTTTACATCCTCAAACCCCTTTATTGTGGTAACATCAAGATTCTAAGCCATAAAAACAGCATCGTCTTGGTAACAGTTTACAGTAAGACTGAAATTATTCTTTCTGTCTTCTTTGAAATATGTTAGCCATTTCATCTGGAAAGAGGACAGTAGAAGAAACAATAGATTTTCTTCTTAAAACATTCATTCTACTGAGGTGAAAAAAGTTTTATTAGCATATATTAATTGTACAAAGGAGTTTCACTGTGATGTTTTCATACATGCATATAACGTACTTTGATCAAATTCACCCCTTCTTTATTCTTTTCTATCCCATTTAAAACAATTTTTAATGAGTTTCATCTATTTTTATATGAAGTACATCAATCATATTCATCCCTGTCACCCTCTCCTCTCATCCTCCACCCTCCTACAGGTTTCTTATCCCAAACTCATATCATTCATTTATAAAGTTTTGAATTAGGTGGGATAAATGATTCCTGTTTATTTGATAAGAGGAGTTTTCTCATCAACCTCTCTGAGATGATTTTAACTATTGCATTATAGTCAGCGTTCCTTGAAACCTTATGTCACATATCTGTGAGTTTAAAGTATGTGGTCTAACTCAATTGATTTACATAGTGGTTTGGAAATTTACATAGCTGTGTTGACTGTACTTACACTGTTAATAACATTTTATGGAATTTTATTGGGTTCTTCTGTCACAAAAGCCACTGGGTAAGTGGAGAAATTCAAGATATGTCGCTAGGCTTTGGAGCATGGCCCTCTGACTCCCTTCATTCATTCTCATTGGATGGGGACTGGAATTTGGACAGGGAAGAACCTTCTGGACACCCTTATTTGTTACTTGGGAGAGGAAAACATTTGAGACAAGACTTGATCTTTCCATCAGGCTCCACTATAAAATTTTCATTATCTTGAAAGTGGAGTCTTTTCACTGTAAAGATAGTTTATAGTTTTGACAGCTCAAATAAAAACCTTTAAGGATAAGCAACTACTCAGAAGTTCCAAGGGCTTCACTTGCCATGGGAGAGTTTCAGCCACAGTCATTTTCTCAAGTAAGCAGGAGGGAAATGGAAATTCTACTTTCAAGATGTGAAATTTGAAGGCTTCATTATTACCACTGCATTTTAGAAGTAACAGATTTGGCCAGTCTAATTCAAAGACCTGGAGTATGAGGAAGCCAGCAATGGACCACTTGTTACTGAGAGGACACAGTACATCAAAAGCGGTTTTCATAAGCCAGGTCATTGTGTGTGCCTCCCAGTGCAATAGCCACCTAGCTCCCTACTGAAGTGTGCATGCTGTCGAGTTTTCTGCAAGACAGAAATGTGGACTTAGGTTGACTTTTCAGATTTTATTTTCCCCCTTTTTTGCATTCCCATGTAGTGCTTAGAATGACTATAAATATTTTCATAATTATCATCTCTTTTTTGCATGAAAAATTAGTGAAGAAATTACTGAATTGGGCTTTTTAAATTGAAGGTTTTGCTGTGCACACATCAAACTAAGTTCCTATCCCTTCTCTTCACCCCACTCACCAGCTAAGAACCTTTTAAGCTCATTGTTCACTCTTATCTTAGATGTGATTTCTTACCTTAGAGTAAGCTGGAGGTTCCTAAGAAGGTGTGGAAGGAGCAGGACACTGTTCAGTTGATAAGGACTGAAGAAGTTCCTTGAGGTTACAGAAGCGAGATTTGACACTCACTTCGTGTGTAGCTGGTAATCTGACCTGTAGAATATTTACAAAAAAGGCATTCAAATTCCATTCTTTAGGCCAAGACAGATCTGGTTACATCCTTTGTTTTCCACAGATTACTTCTTGGCATTATCTGTTCCATACTATATTTATAAATTGGAAAACAGGTAAAGCTTGAAATCGTTAAATCATTAAAAGAAAAAAAAGTCTTTGCTTAAATTGTGCTGTTTGATGAGCTAAGTGATTATGCATTCTTTCACAGATCTTTTTTTGCTTTTTTTTTTTTGTGTTTTTGATAGTATTGGGGTTTGAACTCAGGCCCTGTACTTGCTAGGCAGATGCTGTACTCCTTCAGCCATGCCCCCTGCCTTCACCAGTCTTTTCATGTAGAGCAGTGGTTTGCATCTTAGGGTGCCCATTAGAGCTAGCTACCTTGAGAGCTTTAAAAAAAAATGTTGATGTCCAAATAGCAGCCCTGGACATTCTGACCCATTTATCTGGGGTGCAACCTTGACATGAGTTGTTTTTGTTCTGCTTGTTAGTGGTCCCCTGGAGTTTGCAGTATGCAGAGGGGGCTGGCTGGAGGATGGGACCAGTGTTTTATGGTGCACTTGTGTTTTTTTCTTGTGTAAATCACGTCCACAACACATTGACAGTTACCTATGAGAGTTTTTGTAAAAATAGTGCAACAGCTTAGCCGAATGGGAACAAACTGAGTGTAGAGTCCTTTCCGTTCCCCTACCTAGTGTTCTATAGGTGTCTCATATTCAGTTAAATAGCAGTTTTCTTGGACCCCCCTCCATTAAATCTTAGTTTTCATGGAAATAATATCTTTTTATTTTGGACTCATCACTGGTTTACATATAATTAAGTAAATGCCTATTTACTGCAAGTAACAGTAGTATAAACAGGTTTTGGAACTGCTGTCTTACAGAGGAGTATTCATTAGCCGTAAAACCTCTAATAAATTCTACAAAGGAAATGAAGACCATCTGTTAATGTACCTGGTCAGTTGAGTGGAAATCAGCACATTTACTGTAAAAGATATGTGTTCAGTCTGATTTTAGGCCATTTACCATCACCCACAAAAAAGTGCTTTCCTTCAAAGTCCATAGTGAATATGAAACTTTGCATTTTCCTTCTTATTCCATATTTAATTTTTACTCAGGATTTCAGGTTAATTAATGTCTGGTGTTACGACTTAACACACATAGATATAATCAATACAATCACTATGCTGTTGAGGGAGGAAAGTTTATTGCCTGTGATTTTTATACCCCATTATAACCACTGTTTATGGGTATTGCACACATACCGTCAAAATACACTTCACATTAGGTTTGTGTATAAACTGTAGAAACCCTTAAGACTGGAATTCTGTTATTAATAAATGCTATTTCCTTCTAATTATGCACTAGGGCATTAGCTGGCTCTTCATGGACCTGGAGGTCAGTCAGCCCCCGGGTGCACATACCTGGAGTTAGTGGTCTCAGTTTGTGCTCATTTTACTTTCACATAGGTAGCTAGTGTTCATACTGTTCTCCTGTTCACCTTGTTTACGCAGCTTGTGTTGTCTTCTGATCAGATTTTGAGTTTCTTGAGAACAAGGAATCCCCTCTCACTCTACAATAGTGTCTTCAACCCAGCCACAGTTTTCTGAATTATGATCTGAATGTAGCTTATTGAATTAGCCAGGGGGTCTGGGCCTTCTGAGAACTGGTCCTACAAGCACTTGGTTACTTTCTTTCCTGGGAAGGAAAGACGGGTGTACAAGCAGCTGAGTGCATGCATTTTGGTCTGTGTCTTTTCTGTCTGACTGCTCAACTGGATTATCTTTCAGGAAAGCTGAGTAGCTTAGCACAGTGAATGCTAAAGGGAGTGCATTCCCTTCCTCTCTGGGGACATAAGTGGTGTTAACACACTATAAAATCCTCTGCTGTAGCTCTCTCTCGTCTGGAATTTGTCTAAGATAGATTCAAGAACAAGGAAGGCTTTGTGTGCTGCTGCTTTTTCTTTTCCTTTCTCCCGCCTGCTCCAGGCGATCTGCAAAAAAACATGGAGTATTTTCTTTGGGCCTCTGGGGTGTGCATGTTTTCTGTGTGTGAGTCTTAGAGAAAAATGAAAGGCAAAAGCAAGGCAGTGCTTACCAGTGGGAGTCTTCACCCACAGGTACAATGAGGAAAAATTACACGAGTGCATTTGCTCCCATCCAGCCGGCCACTTTTCTCACTCAATGAACCAACACAAGGTGCCAGAGATCAGCCATCAGTCTGGGCATGTTATCTTACCTGTGGAGAACTGAGGTGAAGGCTTTCAGGGAGAATTAGAAGGGGTAGAATTTGGGCACCGTGTTCAGACTCTTTCTTGTATTATTTCAGAGCTTCATTACAGTAACTGTCATTCAGCAGGAAAAAAGAGAAGACTTTTCAATATTCAGGCAGATTTTGTAGGGTCAAGGAGTGGCTCTTGGAGTGTTAGTGCAGGAGAGCTATTCAGTAAAACCCCTTCAAACTGCCACCAAAGATATAAGCCCAGAGTCACTATCAGTGCTAGTAGCCAGAAGTGGGGCCATAGCTATGATGGACATTGCCTATGCTGGAAGCTAATGGTGGACCTGGACTTGAAACTTTCCTTCCATTCCATGCTAACTGTTCCTGCCTTTGATTTAAGAAGAAGCTGTGTTTCTACCCTTGGTAAGTGTTTTAATGTCAGTGTTTGCCCTTACTTATGTTTTTAACACTAATTGTGTAGACTTTTATCTTTTCCTTTTTGTGCTTAGCCATACTTCATTCTAATGTTTCCACGAAGGATTTGTAACAATTCCTGTGGGCTTGTGTTAAAATTTACTCAGTTATTCTCCTTGAGCACTGACATAGAGTCAATTTTTTAAATTTATTTTTATTTTTGGCCTTAAAGGAGAAAGCTACAGCAAACATTTCAGTGTGCATAGTTTTCCATTCTCATGAGTAGTTTTTGTCACTTCAGTTGCGACAGTGGCTAAATTGCAGTTGTGGGAAGCATTCTGTTGCCTACTGGGTGCCTGGGTTTGATGGTACCACCTCGTGCTGTATGTATGGGAACAAGCATTGCATGGCTTGTTCACATGTATGTGATTTAAAAAAAAAAATTCTGCTATTCTTTACAGGTCAGGTTTCTGATGAGTCTTTTTTTTTTGGCTGCACACTTGCTAGGCAAGTGCTGTACCATTTGAATCATGCCCCCAGCCCACTGTGAGTCTTAATGTAAGATTTTGTGTTTCCTGTCAAATTGCTATTACTACTACTATTTAAGAAAACAAAAGCATTTTTATTAGTGTAACTGATTAGTTTTATTAATGTTGAATAAAAATCAGTGTTATGAAAATGAAATAAACCAATAGTTTTGGGGGAAAATTATAAAATGAAATACATGGATGCTGTACTTCAACACATTTGCAAAGTAACTTTTGAAGACAGACGTGAACAAAAGTTACTTCCTGCAATGAAAAGAACATGGAAAGCAATTCTTCCTCCAAGGTTCTAAGAGTATAGCAAGGAACAGATACATTTCACAGTAGAATGTTTTGATTTATCAAACACCACCATTTTCATTTAATGAATTTTATCTGTTAGCCCTGACTTAAATGATTATACTATCACCTGGAGACATGGGGTACAAGCGATAGAGTCAAAAACACAAGGATTTTAACAATGCTGATTCAAACTGTGTCTCATACCATGTTTTTTTCCCAAAGATCTTTCAGTTTGAAGGGGAAAATTTTATATTTACAAGTCTGAATTCTAAAAATGTTTGTGCAAAATTTGATGGAATTTTTAATAAATGTTTATTCTAGAAAAAATGCGTGGAGTTACTAAGGGCATTGAGCAATGCATGTCTTTTTTATTTAATGACTAGGGTTTGAACTCAGGGCCTACACCTTGAGCCACTCCACCAGCCCTGTTTTGTGCTGGGTGATAGGGTCTTGAGAACTATTTGTTCTGGTAGGCTTTGCATTGCAAGCCTCCAGGTCTCTGCCTCTGAGTAGCTAGGATTGCAGGCAAGAGCCACTGATGCTAGGTTTGTTTGTGTTTGTTTCCTCAGGAGGCCAAGCCTTTTCCCTGTGCTGTGTGTGGTATCCGTAGGGTGAATGGTATCTAGAAGCTTCTTCTCTGTCCTAGGGCAATTTGTCTGGCCCTTCCTAATTGGAAGACAACTCCTTTCTATGCTTGGTTGTTCCAAAGAGCACATTCTGGAACCCAGCTCCCTCTGTGCTTGACCCTTTTCCTAATCATCTATGGACCTCAGACCAGTAGCTGAGGATGGTGGGGGCGGGGGTGGGGTCACTCTCACAGTTCCTTATTGTGAGGTCCTCTTTATCACACCCAAATCTGAAGGTGATTATGAATCAGGCATAGTCAGTGACACAGGTTTTGGAGAGGATTTTGTTGCCTTTTTTGTTTTTATAGAGAAACTTAAGGTGAGCTAAAAATAAGCCATTCTTCATTCATCCATGTCACTGAAACCACTGAGAAGGTCTCCAATCACAGGGTGAGCAGTCATGGGAGCCTGTGTGTCATGGTGCTGAGCCCTATCGTTCTCCTTACACAGGGACAGTGGAAGCAGGTTAGGTAGCTCTGTGTCCCACCATTCTTCTGTCTTTCACCTCTCATTCATTCTGGAAATAGAATTTGGAGCAGGGAACAGGAGTGGAGCTGCAGGGTGTGCTGGTTTCCATTGTGGTGATGGCTTCTATTCTGTATGGGTCAGTAGGTACAATCAGCACAGAGTCTGCTGAAAACCTCCAGGCTTTTCATTGACTGAGAATAAATCCCAAACACTAGCTCATGGTCTTTGAAGCCATAGCAGCTCCTGCCTACTTTGCTTCCACTGTCCCTGTAGGTCCCCAAGAATCAGTCCCTCATTGGCCTTCCTTCAGTCTTTGGTCCTGTTTGCTCTACTGCATTGCTCATGTGGCTGAAGTTCAAACATCACCTCTTCAAGTGTGGTCTTCTCAGACTCTTCCCCCCACCCCCAAATCTCACTTTGCTCCTTTTACTTAGTTTTTACTGTGTCACTCTTTCCTTTTTTTCTTCTTTAATGTCACTGTCACCATTGATGTTACCCTCTGTGCATGTACTTATTCGTTTATTTCTTACTAGTTTCTGTCTGTCTTCTATCATTGAATGAAAATAATTTCCTTGAGAGCAGGTCCTTGTGGGCTGGGTCATTGCTACTCCATCACTACTACCAAACCTGGCATGGAGTGTGTGCACTAAGTGTGTACTTCTTGAATGAAGGCCCCAATGGACAAAACAAGCCCGGCTGTTGGACAGAACTGTGCTAAGGATTTAAAAAAAAAGTCTCAGTCCCTGCAGACAGTGCCTTCTATAACCCAGTTTGTTAGTTGGAATGTTTCGTAGAAATCCAGGGTTAGACTCACCTGGAAGAGTTATCTCGTTGGTAATAACTTTCCTCTATGACTGTCTGGCAGTAAAGTCAATTTGCAGATCAGGACATTATTGATACTGGCCAAAGACCAGTGCAAACTTTCTGGTGTTATTAGTGATCTTCTAGCCTCCCTCCTTGCATTAAAGAGCTAAATTTTCTGATGTTTGAAGGACACGGACACGTTAGAAATCACACATCAGCAATACCATTTCATAGCGCTGAACTTATCTCTAAATTTGCTTAAGGATCAAATAATATTCCACTCACAGTTTAGTGTATCTTATGCTTGTCTTGAGATTCTATTCTTTCATTTTAAAATTACTATTATTTAGTGGTACTGAGATTTGAACTCAGGGCTTCATACTTGCTAGGCAGGTGCTCTGTGGCTTCATTGTCACCCCCAGTCCTTTTTGCTTTTGTTTGTTTTTAGGTAAGGTCTTCCACTTTTTTGGCGAGGGCCAGCCTCAGATCATGATTCTTTTATCTACACTTCCCAGGTAGCTGGAGTCATAGTCACACCCCACCATACCTGGCTTATTTTCTGAGATAGGGTCATGGCTAATTTTTTTTTTGGCCTGGGCTGACTTTGAACTGTGATCCTTTTATCTTCTGCTTAGCTGGGATTACAGACATGTACCACCTTGCCTGGCTTCTTATCTGAAATTCTGATTTCAAAGTGAAAAATAAAAACAAATGATTAAGCAGTTATTTGGTTAATTTTTAGGTCACCTTTGACTCAGAGACAGTGGTGACCTTTGCCCAGTCTCTTGTATTTAATTAGTTCTATCAAGGGTTACAGAAATAGTCTGTACAAATTTTAGGATTTTGTGCATCATACCTGTAGGTAGGCTTTGCAAAGCCCACATTAGGACTGTGCCCCTTGACCAGAGTCTGGAAGCGCAAGGATAACAGATGAAAACATGGGGAATTTTAAATCTATACAAATTCAAAGCCATTCTTCCACACACCATTGTTTTCTCTTAGGTGGATTAAGGTTTTTCATAGCTATTTATGAAGACGTGGTCTGATACTGTAATTCAGTTTGCTTGAGCCTCATGGAAAACATGGAGCACAGTTGAATGAAAAGGCAGTGAAGGGAAGGAGTGTTTTAGTTTAATAGAGGCAGAAGACATGCCAGTCAAACAGTGAGTTTCAGTTGCTGTGGAGGTCTTTTGAGGGCGGTGCAAGAATTCAGACATTAGGCAGCTTTGGATTGTAGCATTGAGTGAAATGCTTGGGTGTGTTAGTGATGCTGCAGCTCATTCTCAAGTTCAGACTCATGCTAAAGTGCTCAGTGAAGTAATGTGGTAAAGAGTATTGTGTCTGCAAGGGACTTTCAAGTTGTTGAATAAAGTGATATGTACACATGCACTCCTGAGTGCATGTGGAGGAGAGGAGAGGATGGAGACAGAAGAGGTGCCAAGCTTTGTGAACATCCTGGGCATTCACTGTACTCTTCTTTCAACCACTGTGTGAATTCTTTCAAAATGAGTTACCAGAAGATATATAATAAATAAGAGCTAAGTTTGGGAAAATAATGGCGCTGAAAAGTGATTTTCTCCCCATTTCCAAGCTCTGTGAAAGACTACTTGCTCTTTGTAAGCAAGGTCCTCTGCCCATCTGTTCACATAGTGATGCTAAAATATCTGCATAGTGGTACATTTAGGTTCCATTTAGGGAAGCAGCTCTGAAAGGGTTCTACGTAGACAAATCAGATTGTTTGTTATGTCTGAAGCCAGTATTGGGAAGGTGATGTAGAAGGAAGTGCCTGTGACCCCAGGCACCTCCTCTGTGACTGAGGAATTGTATTTATTGATTTTGTTCATTGCTGCCCTCCCTATGGATTTTTTTACTATTTGGTTTGGTTTGACTGTTTGATTTGGTTTAGTTCATTTACATATTTGAAACTTGAAAGATAAAAAATAGTCACTCTTCCTTAAAACAACTACTGGGAGAGAGAAGGGATGTGGTGACAGAGTAGAGAATATGCACTCACAACTGCAGGTAACTTCAATAATAAGGCAAAGCAGCCACAGTGTTTACATAGTTGCTGGCTTCAGAGCCATGGTAACTGCCTCTTGAAAGGTTGATGGATTACTCTTAAAGACATAAAGAATGGTATTTGCCTTTTCAGAGAGTTGTTTTTTTAATTCAGAAAATTAACAATATTATGTGACAGTCTTTGTGACCCATATTCTTCTCTGAGACAAGATGAATTTGTTTTGTAAGAGGACTTTGAATCTGTGACTTAGCTAAGAATGCAGAGCGGAGTGGTGCTGGAGCCAGAAGTCAGTGACGTTGTCGTTTAAGCAAGATGACAAAGTATCACAGGTCATTCCTACATGTACCTGCAAGAAGGATAATACTCAACACCAACTGTCATAATTATATATTGTTTGTTGAACAGTTAATTGTACATGATTTATAAATTATAAATTTACCAAGGGCAGGATTTTTGTCTGTTTTGTCCATTGCTGTTTTCCTGACAACTGCAACACTTTCTGGAAGGTGTAGGTACCCACTAAACAGTTACTGAATGAATCAGTTTATGAGAACAGAATGGGTGGGGAATAGATTCATGACTGTCCATGTTGCAGAAGATTTCAGGGACATAATCAGTCTGCTAGAACACCACCCCTCTTAACTAGCTGATGTTCTAAAGTTAGACTGGCTTCCTGTTTGATTTCCAGTACTCTGGGAGTGGGAATACAGGAAGCTGGTCCAGCTCAGTGATTTGATAACATAGTATGAAAGATTTCAGTAATCCTCTTCCTAGCAGCACTGTTTTTAAATGTTTCCCTTTTCATTAGTATATTAATTGTACAGAAGAGTATCATTGTAGTATTTATGTACACAGCTACGCTTTGGTCACATGTACCTCTATCTTACTCTTTCTTAACCCCACTCTGCCCAGACATTTTTTGATGAGCGGTGATGTAGAGTATAACCAAGCAGAAGAGAGTAAAGATGGACAAGGGGTAGGAAAAAAGGAAAGGTAAGGAGATGCAAAGATAAACTTTAAGTGTGTCATGTTTTTGAGTAGGACAACTTTGCTGGTACATGGGCAGGGATCACTTTGGAAGAAAGGGCATGGTGGTCTGACAACCTCACTTTTGCTCCTATGGCCCTGAGAATATGTGCTGTGTAATCGTCTGCAACTCAAGATCCTCAACACTAGAATTTAGTGACGTTCATTCTCAGCAGTGTATAGTAGGGGTTCGGGGGAGTAAGCTGTGGCTCTCTGGAGGAAGTGTTGGCCTCATGGTTCAACATACAGTCACTATGTGTGCTTTATTTTATATCAATTATTGTCAGCTATGTCTTGGCAAAGCTGTTAAGTAAATACAGATACTCCAAGCATTTTCAGAAAATATTGAGCATTGGATTCATTTATTATATGTACAATTCTAGTTTGGGCAGACAGTTGTTGAAATCATGGATTTAAAATGAAAAATTGAGCCCTTTAGAGTAGCTATTAGACAGCAGACAGTTTCTAGTGTAGTGACTCACATAATAGCTATGTAATAAATATTTGGTGTGTGGGTTGAGAGGGAAGGAAAGAGGAAGGGTTCTCACCCCCCCCAAGCAGCTTGTTATTTAAGCTGTGAATAGTCAATTCCTTGGTTCCTAGAGTGTTTCTGTTTATTTTCAGGCTTTAGATGGTGTTCTTATTAGTTGTTGCTATCTTCACATGTCCAACTGGTCACCAAGTAGACTAGGAGAAAAAAAATCTGTTTTCACTTTGGAGGAAAAGCATTTTATGAAACAGAGCAGTGGGAAGTTGCAGTCTGAATTTGTGCATCTGCTGTATGTACTTCATTGGGTTGGTTGGTGAGGATTAAAGGATGCAGTCTGTGAAAAGGACTTTGAAGTAGTGCCTGCCACATCTTAAGAGTTCACTGTAGTGCTGGCTTTCGGTAGGTGGTCATATTTGTAGAGATTGAAAGAAGCTGAGGAAGTAGACCTTATGTGCAAGCAACCAAGGAAGTACTTGAAGGCAAAGCGGGAGAATGATCTTTTAAGGATACAAGGTATGGTGAAGACATGAGAAAGCTGTGTTTAATTCATGTGAAAATCATTAATTAATGAAAGTTGAAGAGTCTAGAAACAAGCAGAAAGCTAGAAACCCAGCAGACTTCCAGAGAGATCTGCCTTGACTTTCCTGAAAGTCACAACAGGAACCTCCTTGTTCCTTTCCCTTCGCTGCGTGGTAGAGTTTACTTTTGCATTTATTTAGTAAAATGATCTGAGGTCCAGGGAGGGTACTGAGGTGATACAGTATAGAAAGACATTTCAGAATGGTTAAGTGGAAGACAGATCTGGGCTACAGCAGTGTCAATTACACATTTTGTTTATCCTGGAGTGAGCACTGCCTCAGCCATGCAGGTGTTCTGTCAGCACCAGGAACAGCTCACTTTAAGAACACCAATCTGATCAAAATGGTAATGAGCTGGTTGTCACTGTGTCCCAAATGCACACACCCGTGGTAGGTAGCCTGTGGATGCAAACTTCCTTAAGGAAAAAGGCTGCTGTTAGCACATTTGGAGAACTATGCTAGGTTGTTTACCACATGACAATAGAATAAATGAAACTGCAGAATTACTTCTGGCACCTTAAATCAATTGAAATGTAATGTGGAAATTAAACACTGTAATGTGGGATAACAATACATTATTTAGAAGTGAAAAGTTAGGATAGAGGTAAGGAAAACCTTGGAGTCTATCTGATCCCAGATCTTTACTTTAAACATTTGGAAACTGAGACTGAAAAATGGCACTTATTTACCAAGGTTGCATTGCAAAATGCAGTTTATCTTGATGTCTGGTACTTTCTGCTCTAAGCTGTCTTTGTTTTAGCTTAACCAGGTGCGAATCTGCGTGTGAATCTGCGTGTGGAGTATACCTCCTCTGTAACACCCGGCAGGTGTCCATTTGTCTGTGTTTTGTATGTATTTATGTCAGGGTTCCTCCCAAAATGAGCCAAGATTGTCCAGGGTTGAAACCCATTCATTCTAGACCTGTTCAATTTCCAGTCAGCTTACTGGCTGTGTTCTCTTCATGGCCATTGTGCTGACGCTTCTGTCTCCTTGGCACTGGTGGCTGTGTTCCTGTGTGATGGGAAATGAGCACTCCGACTCTACCCAAGGGTGCAAAGAGCTCTTCCAAGTGATGACTTCCTGGACCACTGAACTCATTCACATGTCTGCTGACCTGGGGATGGAAACACGTGAGTTCTTGTCACTGTCATCATCATCACAGGTATAGTTTTATTATTATTTACTTTCTGCTTTAGCATTTGTAAAGTATATCATGTAACCTAACTTAGAGATCACAACTGTCCTTTAAAGTAGAATTAATTAATTAATTAATTTATTTATTTATTAAAGGTGTGAGAAGCAGGGCTTAGTGTAGTCTAACGTGTTAGAGCCAATGAAAGAGTGAGATGAACTCAAATCTTCTGAGTCGGAATCTGTGCTTTTTCCAAAAGAGAGATCAACTGATCCTTGTTGTAGGAACTTTAGGCTGGTCTGATGAAGCTTAAAAAGGGAGGTGCTAAGTAATGACCATTTAGGGCACAAGTTTGGTACTGATCCTGCAGAGTAGTGGCAGAGTTGGAGGGGAGCTGTAATCCAACCTGTGGGCCTCCTGGGGTTATTTGGAACAATCATTCAGGAAGGTGTTTTGAAGTATGATATTTGGAGAAGGTTTGGGATGTTTGAAAAGAAGTATGGAATCACATAAAAAGATAGCCTTACCTTCAATGTAAATTGGTCATATATGTGTGCATCTTAGCCCAAAGTCAAACTTATTAGTTAAGAACCAGAGAGTATATTCGTCAGCTTCCCACCACTGACTGACCTGAGAAAACTGACTTAAAAGGAAGATTTATTTTCACTCCTGGTTTCAGAACTTGCTTCTGTGGTTTCTGGGCCTGTGGGGAGGCAGATGTCAAGGTGGAAGGGGTATGGTAGAGCAGAGTAGCTCACCTTTTGGCAGCTAGGAAGCAGAGAAAGAGAGCTAGGGACCAAAGACAAGATACACCCTTCAAGGGTATACCCCAGTGACCCAGTTCCTCCAACCAGGCCCACCTCCTAATGGTCCACCTCCTTATGGGGTAAGCTGTTGATGAACTTAGAGCCCTCCTGACCTAGTCATCTGCCAGTTGTGCCACTGACTGGGGATGAAGCCTCTAACACATGAGCTGTTGGACATATTTTATATCCAAACTGAAACAGAGAACGTAGGGGAAAACTGAACTATAAGCACCTAGACTTCCTGAGCTCCATGTTCAATAATCTGTCTGTCTCTTAGCACGGCCTCTTCTCTGTTGGCTTCTTGTGGTGTCAAGGCAAAGACAGCTAATGTTCTGCCTATTCAGTAGTCCTGGGAAAGCCAGCCCTTTCTCACTGTCCAACAGGAACCTTGTTGGCCCTCTTTTGCAGTCCTCCTTTGCTCATGTGCTCATTCTTTACTCAGTCACTTACATTTGATTGGCTGGATCCTTGTCACAATTACACCTTTCGATGGGGTGACTTTCTTGACCCTCTTGTTCCTCTCCAAACTTCTGAGACCACCGTAGTAGGTAGGGTTAATTTTTTAAAGGAGACTTGAGCTACAATTACTAAAGAATGAACAGAAGGTAGGAAGGAGGCAAAAACAATAGAGGGTCTTCAAATACATGTATTTTAGCCCTAATTATCTTTTCTTCCCCCTAAGGCAGAGAAGAAAGGTGATCTCCTTGAAGGCTTAAGGCAGAGTAAAGTTGCTCTTCACCCCTTCCCCCAACAACCTCCCAGTACAAAGTCATATAAAACTTGGGAAAATGACCTTGAGAAAAGCATGAACTTCAAAGAAGGCAAGAATAGAGTGGTGTGTAGAGGAAAATCATGAGCTAGCTGCTTCAGGCCTGAGGAAAACCTAGCCTGTGAAGGACTTGCCCATGATCCTCTGTAGAGCTTCAGGGATACCCTGGAAAGATTTAAGAGATATGTATAAATCTTTTCACCGATACTTCTTTGAGTGACATGCTGATACTTTAAATTTGGAAAGCTAAGACTTGAATGAATCTAGGTTTAGACAAACTATTATCAGAATACCAAACCCCTCTCTTATGTATGACTCTCAGCCTAATACTAGTATATGTTACTCCCTAGCACAGATGAGGCCTTGGGTTCCATCCTCAGCACTGCAAACAAAACCCAAAAAGATGTATGTATGCTTGTATACGTACCCACACACATGCACACACCATTACTGTTTCGTTGATTTGTTTAAATATTATTGGAACTCTAACTCATGGTTACAACAATAACGCAAAAACAGTATTCTTCTTCAGACTCACACATTTTATTCTAGATCCTTCCTAAATTGTTAGGAAGTTATATACTTTCCATGTGAAAATCTGAGCATAGGAACTGAAATCAGAAGAAAGGTTTTAAGCCTAGTTAGGATATTTATTCTCAGGTAATATTTGAGATGTCTCCAAAAATTAGCTGTTAACCATCAGCTCACAATATTAAATCTGTTTGCTCAGTACCCAAGTAAACCCTCAACTTCACAGTCTCAGCTTCATTGTCATTGCCTTGCAGAACCACACTTGGTCAATCTGTCTGAATTCCTCAGCAGTGATTTCTAGCTCCCCACTTGTGTGGCCTCAGGTTTTAAAACAAACCCAGGTTGTCACTTCCAGTGTCTAGCTGCTGTTGCACTGGTAGGAATTAAATGCTAGCGGCAGGAAGTTTAGGGAAGGTTTAAGATTAACTGTTTCCAAAGATATCTGTGTGTTCCCATGTGCCTCTGCGAGTATGTTAGAGTAAGAACAGAATATATTTTGATTAGGCATTTTACTTTTTCATAGTGTTCTTTGGAAAACCTAGAACAGTTGAGTGGGATCATAGTCTGTAATGAGTAGATTCTGATAAAGTCATGGAGACTTAACAGTTCAGGTAACACAATCTCTCCCCCTCAGTGGTGGCTGGGTTTGCAGATTCTTCTCTGTGAGTACCCACCCACGCACCCTCTTATGCAGTCCCTCCCACCAGGCAGACATACAAGACATAAAAATATATGCCATATGTGATTTTGTTTTGTGTGTGTGTGCATGTGTGTGCTCTCTTTTCTGCTTGTTGGGGGATGTTTAAACTCTGGAATTTCATTAGAAAAGACCCATGGTCCTATTGCCGTGGTAGCATCAACTGGCTGCACAGGATCTTCCATTACTTGGTAGATCTGACTGCTGTAATTGTTCCCACAGAATTCATGGACTTCTGAAGTACAACAGGCTGTACCAGGCTTTGTGGCCTTATGAGCCCCTGACACTGGAATCCCCAATTCCTGGCACACACATCCAATCTGGCCCTGTGTCAGGACAGGAAGGCTTTAGACACACCACTGAAGGACCACATGCTTTTCTCAAGAGAGCAAACAAACCCTTTTTGTTTAAGGCCCACTAACACTTGGCAAAGAAATATAGCTGTAATTATATATCCTAGTTCTTGTTCTTTGCTCCACATCTAAGTTTTACTCTTCCCCACCCCCAATTTGATATAAAAGCAGCTCACATTGGATCTGAAATAAATGTCATGAATGAATAATAATTTCTTTCATTTACACAGTAATTAAACCTGTTGAATGCTGACTTAATGCTTTACTGCACTTTAATTTGACTGGAAGATTTGGCCTTTGTGAATTCAAAGAAGAGACAAAAAAACAGAAATGAAATACCTACTGAGACTGTTAAGGAGGACATGTTTAGAGGGGTTCTCCTCCCTGTTTCTCTCCTCTTGTGCTTGCTCTCTGTTTTCTGGGACAATTGATAGCAGGAGTTGTTCTGCGAATCAGTCTTCACTTTGTGTGCCCAGTGTGCCCAGCAGCAGCAGGACCCCCAGGACAAGGACCCAACTGCCCCTGTACTCAGTCTGCTGCCATCCTCAGAATTGCCATTGCTGATCTTCTGCAGGAGTCATGTTCCTTCTTGTTCTTTCCACATTTTCTTTTTTCTCCACCCCCGTAGAAGTCTAGGTAGCGAGTCAGCTGGTCTGTATGATTGCATCTGGAACCCCAAAATCTATGTGGAAGTTTGACAGTTGCTTTGAAAGCCAGGGGCATTTCAGGATGCAATGTTGCTCTGCTGAAGTTCTTGGCCTGTGTGCAATTGGAGTCATCATCTGTCTCCCTCTCAGGTTCTCTTTCTTTCAGGTGAGTACAGAAATGCAGGTTGGCAGCACACTTTGCTGCTCTAGGAAGGAAAGTATTGTACAAGTGAGTTAGCCTCCTCACATCCAGGAGGGACTGTCCATTTCAATAAATAATTCATTCCTAGAACTGTCCCATAGGGCATTCTGAGCTCTCTGGGTGATAGTCTTGAACTCTGCTAAGGGTGCTGCTATTTTATCAGTTGAATAGAATGTTGGAAGTGGTGTGTGACAAAAAGCAGCACTGCAGGAGTTCTGAAATCCCTTCACAGACCTACAGACATAGTGCATGAAGCCTGCGGCCACCATGAGGAAGGCCACAAGGAGCCCTGTCTGTCTGCTGCAGGCCAGCGACTGAGATCATGGCTGTGGAAGGCTTGGCATATGGCTAGCATCAATAAATATACTTCCTTATCATCATAGACAAAGACAGGAGGGCCTGTGAATCCTGAAAACACCCTCTTCCCCTTTGCCCTATGCCCCTGAAACTCACAGGAGCTACTATTTCCTTTGCTTACCTTCTTCCCATTCACTCCTTCCTGCCCAAGGTTACACCAGACTTACTCAGAATAGACGTTTCCTTTATAGAAAGTTGTCTAAACTTTAAAACATGGATTCTAGTTCTGTATATGTCTTTAATAAATACTTCCCACTACATTGGTTAGGATGTAGTTAGAAGTATGACCATTATAAAAACAAAGCCTGTTTACTCATAAAGTATTGATTTTATAGTTCATGTGTAAAATGACACATCTCCTAGCCACTCCAGACTACTAAATCTGGATATTGCCATCTAAATCTCGGGTTTTCAAATCTGGCTCCTTGTTGAAATGACCAGAACACTTAACAAAAGAAACAGAGAGGCATGGGCTTAATGCTGACAGTTTAAAGAGCATCTTTGTAGGGTTGGGCCTGAGCATCCTTTCAAGCTCCCCTGGTAATTATACAGGGGCAGCCGAGGTTGAGACTAGACATTTATCTAGGTGCTTCTTCGTATCTGAAGCTAAAAGTAGTTCCTTTAATTCTTGCCCTCACCTTATGATATGCAGCTGTTATTGTCCTTGTTTCCACATAGGAAATTACAGAGGCTTGGAGAGGCAAGAGGTGCTGATAGCAAGAATAAGGAGCCAGGCGTAGCAGTGCATGCCTGTAAACCCAGCACTGAGCCTGAGGCAGGCAGGGGGATTGTGACTTTGAGGCTAGGTTGGACTGCTGAGTGAGAGTTAGTGAGTGAGTGAGAGAGTGGTGGTGGGGGGAGGGTAGTGAGGGAGAGAAAAAGAGAGAGAGAGGGAGAGGGAGGGAGAGAGGTTTCATAGTAAAGTACCTTGCAGCTTTGTTTTATAAACCCTTTCTTCTCAGCCGTGGATTCCTTTTGAATGCCCACTGCTTTCCCCTTTTCCATTTTGAGACTTTGTTGCAGGTGCCATAGTTGTTGCTGAGGGGTGATTGGATTCTGCTTTCTCTGTAGAAATGATGATGTGGAACAAAATCACCCCAAACCATAAACTCACATTCTTACAAAAGCATTCCCTGTCATTCTGACAGCTCTTCCTAGACCTTCTGAGTGACAGCCTGTGTGGGAAAGCTACCCTTCAACATGAGCCCAAGAAATTCCCCTGGTTTTCATGTATTGAGCAAGGTGCTCCAAGGCGGCAGTTCTGTGCATCTGACATTGTTTATTTCAGCCTTCTCGTGGTCACAGGCCATGCGTGTGAATGAGTGCCTGTAGTCATTTGTTCTAGAGTAGTCACTGAGTTCCTTCCCTATGTCAGACTTTGTTGTAGCTTTTGGATTTACAGCATCCAAACCAAATGGACAGAAATCTCTGCTCTCATGAGCTTTATATCTGCTTCTTCGGGGCTTTGAACTCAGGGCTTCATGCTTGCTAAGTAGGCACTCTGCCACTTAAGCCATGCCCCCAGCCCATTTTGTCTTACATATTTTTTTTGAATAGTGTCTCCTGTTTGTTCCTGGGCTGGCCTGGACTGCAATCCTCCCATTTATATTTTCTGCATAGCAGGGATGACAGGCATGCACCACTGTGCCCAGCTATCAGTTGAAATGGGTGTCTCCCTAACTTTTTACCTGGACTGCTTTTTTTTTTTTTTTTTTGAGCATGAAAGCAGGAAAGTTTATTAAGTGAAAGAACGAAAGCTCCCATGGGAAGGGAGAGGTCCCAAATAGGTTGCCCTACCTGGACTGCTATTGAACCATGATCCTCCCATCTTTACTTCCTGCATGGCTGGAATTATAGTGTGTGCACCATGGAGCTTTATTTCTAATGAGAAAATATAGGGGAAAACATACGTATTGAATTTCAAAGGTGAAAGATGCTATGTAGGGGGGGAAGGTGTATATATATATATATATTTTTTTTTTTTTTTTCCAGTACTGGGGCTTGAACTCAGGGCCTACACCTTGAGCCACCCCATCAGCCCTTTTTTGTGATGAGATTTTTTGAGATAGGGGCTCGTGAACTATTAGCCCAGGGCTGGCTTTGAACAATGATCTTCCTGATCTCTGCCTCCTGAATAGCTAGGATTACAGGCATGAGTCACAGGCACCTGGCAAAATGGCATATTTAAATGAAAATAAGATACAACATATTAAATTTTGAAGAACTGATGAATATAATTTGTTTTTCCAAAAACACCTTACAAAGAGAATACAGTGTTAGTTATAAAAGAGTGTTTACAGTGATTTGTGTGTGTATGTGTGAAGCACAGTGATGTGGGCACTTTAATTCCTTTCCTAGAGCAAGATATGTTCTCTGGGATCTGATTTTTACATCATCACTCATAACTTCATCAAAGACCAACAGAAAACAAAAAGTGTAAAGAAAATAGTAGTCCAATTTTACACAAAGTATGGCATCATAAAGTTCCTACTGAAAAAGAGTTAGTGCTTGCCTGAGGAGTGGACACTGGAAGGGGCTTCAGCTTGTGGGTTATGGAGAGGCAGTGGAAGAGTTAGCACAGCCACATGGAGTCCTTTGCACCTGCAGTGGCTTGTCACACACAGTGAACTGAGGTGCCTGTAGAGCCTTGTGATGCATGCATTTCATGCATGTCTGTGCAGCTCAGTTCAGCTGGTGCTGTTCTCTGAACTCACCTGGTGTTTAGTGCAGAAGAAATTTTACACAAGCAAATGGCAAAATCCATGTTGTTTTCAACTTGCTCTTGGCATGTGAAGCACATTGGAGCAAATTCATGTTTTCAAGATAAGCTGCACAGCAGAACTAGCTCTACAGAGAAACGTGACTCAGTCTAAGACAATCACAGGAATACAAATAGAATAGAATGTGAGTATAATTTGTAAAGAATGGAATGGCAGAATAGGGGTATACAATGGTTTGGTGAAAAAGGGCTTTGTATCCTATGTCCTAAAGCCCTTAAGTTGTGCTATAATCCTGTAGCTTTGGTTTGTCTTTTATTCTGGTATTTAAATATTCTTGGAATGAGTCATTACTGATATTAGTTATATTCAGTTGTACAAATTAAATTTAGTCTCAAAAATGAAAGCACAGCAGTGACACATGGAATCCTAGTGAAGGTTGAAGAATACCTTCGTGGCCTCCAGTGGAGGAGTGGAATGTTTGCCTTTCCTTCTCTTTAAAGTGTGCTATGAAATTGTTCAAAAAGAAGATACAGGAGCGAGAAATAATTCAATTCTGTATTTTCCCTTCGCCATTTTACTTCAACAGAGAGATGAATGTTTCTATTATTCATTCAAATTATTAAACACAAACAGGGAGCAAAGAGTACTAAGAGCAGATGATTAAGGAGTGTCCCATCTGCCCTGTCTTCATCCAACCTTTCTCTCTTTAACCTCATTTCTACCCAGATTAGCAAATGGCACCAGTTCTTGGACTTTATCTCTCATTTTCTGATTATGAGGGGTTGTTCTTTTGCCTGCCTCCTTAAAACAACAACAAAAATCAGTAGTGACTGACTAACTGCTCACTGGCCAGAGCATTGATTCCAGAGGACCAAACAGAATCTTGGCATTGGATCCAGCCTTCTGTGTTGCATTAGGATAGTTCTGCCTGGCAACAGAAAGCTGGGTTGATTAAGAATGGGCTTTAGATACTGGAAGGCTTGCTCAATGGTGGCTAGAAAAGAGCTTGTAATAATAAACCCCAAAAATCTGAGGGAAAAAAATCAGGAGGGTAAGGAAAGATGATAACTGCTATTGGTGGGTAATACTCTGCCTGTGTTACAGAATACAGGATGCATTAATTCCAATTTTGCATGTGAACTCTCTGTAGAAGAAAATAACCTTCCAACTAAGAAGGGAAAATGAAATATGACAGATGAGATAAAAGTTCCATGTAGGAGAATATATTACGAAGGAATACCTGCCTACCTGCAAAGAATGGATTCAAGGTGCCTGATGCAAGTGAATTATGGACTTATTGTAATCTTTGAGACAAATGTATTTTGGTTTTAATAAAAACAGTACAAGTAAATTCTGTAACCTTTAATTTGAGTCCTAGGCAGTATTTCAGAACAAGTTTTATAAGTAAACTCTGAGGAAAGTATGAAAATTTGATGCTTACAGAAATGCAGAATGAATTCCTCTTATGTGACATGGCCCAAGAGCACATTATATATATAATTCATTTAGAGTTCAACAAGTATTTTGGACAAATTTCTCATCTCCTTGTGACTAGGTAGAGAAATATAAGTTAGAGTGGCATTATGATTCTCAAGATTCATAATTGATCTCACAATTATTTCCAAAATCCCTGGTTAAGAAAATTTATTTTACTCTAGGTATTACTTTGTTTGATAATTCTATAAATATCTGTCCTTTACTCTAGTTGTGTGTGTGTGTGTGTGTGTGTGAGAGAGAGAGAGAGAGAGAGAGAGAGAGAGAGAGAGAAAGAGAGAGAGAGAGAGACAGAGTGTGAATTGAGCACAGGCCTTGGCACTTGCTACGCAGGTGCTCTTGTCACTTGAGCCACTCCACCAGCCCTTTTTTGTGTTGGTTAATTTTTGAGATAGAGTCTCCCTTTATGCCTAAGCCGGCCTGGACCAGTGTCCTCCTATTCTTTTTTTTTTTTTCTCTCCTATTCTTTTTGAGTAGCTGAAATGACAGACTAACCATTGGCTGAGATGGGGTCTTCTGAACTTTTTGCCCAGGCTGGCCTCAAACCACAATCCTTCCATCTCCATCTTCCAAGTAACTAGGAATACAGCTACCATGTATTCTTAGTTTTTATCTTACTCAGATTTTTTGTCCTTGGATGAGATAAAGATTAGAAGAGGTCACAAATATGGTGTATGGGAGAATCAGGATGCATTCCTTTTGACTATCTTGACAGTGGCCAAAATGAGACTTACTAGTGTTGAAAGTGAACTTGTTTAACAATCCTCTGTGAAGCCAGGGAACTGATAGAGATGAGTCCTAATGCTGTTTAGCTGACACATTCAGTGAGTTAGCAGTGTACAGTTGGCTGACGAAATAAATATGATACCTTAATTTTAAAATGTTTCTAATTTTTGTGACTTTCTGTGTGTTTGGGGAAGAAGGAACAAAAAGACTGATGGTTGTTTTGCCTAGAGTCGCAGGCAGCATTAATGTTCACATTGTTAACATTTCTTCTTATTTGTAAATCACTCTAATTCCAATAATTGGGAAAACAAGATCAAAAGCTACTTGGGTTAAGGAGAGAGTATTCAAAGAGGAACTTCCAGATACTGGTGTAAAGACCTTGAACTTTTCCAATGTTACTAAAAAAAAAAAAAGATCGACAGTTGCAAAAAAAGTCATTGGTAGTTGTGTGGAAAGGAAAGTGCTTGCAATAACTAAGCAGTTAAAATAACTGCATTTAAATTATGTCAGCTCCATGTATGCTTTTGCTTAGTTCATGTATAATATGCTTATTAGCCATCAGGTACTTAGAACTAACAAATAGCTTGTCTCCTGTTCACTAAAAGCAAATAAACTAATTTATAAGGAACCAGAAAACATTTTAGGGTTAAGAGGATATAAATTTGAGCAGAAAGCAAATCATGAGTTTCTGGCTCTCAGGCTTCGTTGGTGAAAGTAGCAAGGGTGAGCAAAGATGAGAGTCATGAGTCTGAAGCTTTGGTAAGTTTAGGGGCAGTGTCTTTTAAAGCTGGCCTGTGGAAACTGCCCTTCATTGCCCACTTAGAATACCTCATTCTGATTCGAGATGTTGGGTCCTTCTAGCCCTCACATTCACTGGTTCTTAGAGGTCGTCGTTCTAACTCATTACCTTCACTTTGGAAAATTGGAACTTAACGCTCGGATACTTCATAGTGTTAGGATTTAGTTTAGTTCACTGAAATTTTTATACTCACAACAGCCTTTCCTAGGAGTGTAATTCCCCGACACTCTCTCCTCATTTCTCTACCATGTGGCACACAGGTATCTGATAAGTATTTATGCGTGAGTATTGAGACAAGTAATCCACATATGAAGATCAGTATCCTCATTTTACCAGTAGAAATGGGATCTTTGATTCATGAAGTGATCAGCTTCTCAGTGATGAAAGAGACCTTAGAAGAGAACTGGTGCACTCTTCTCTTATAAAGAGAAAGATGTTCTCTGGAACTCAGCAGGGGAGCTAGGCCTGGGATTGTCACATTGACTCTCACTCATGAGCTGTTCTCATTCCCTTGGCCCAAGACAATTTGAAGATAGTGTGTGTGTGTGTATGTGTGGGGGGGGGAAGGGGTGTTGAAGCAGGGTCTTCAAAATCTATACCCATTTATTCCACACATCGTTTTCAGTGAATACCATGTCTTACCCACAAGTGAGTGCATGAATCCACAGTTCTGCTTTTATCATGAGGTAAAGTTGTAGCACTGGGTAAGGTGTAACACCCAGCATTGGCCCCATGTAAAGGACCAGTATTGACATGTGATTGGTCTGCTCTACATACTGTGGTGTGACATGTACTGTTACCCCTGCCCAGCTTCTCATTATTTAGCTGAAGCTTTTCCTTGAGTTATTTTATGCATTCTTAGTTCATAATAACACTTTGTGTCTGACTTTGTTTATTCAATAGTCGACTAAATTCACATATTGCCTTTTTGGGTGCTAATACAGTTAATTTCACATACAAAAAATGTTTCATTATGTAGCTGTGAGTTAAAGTATGGTGTTGAGATGGGCACCAAATTTGGGTTTTTCTCGGAGAAAATAATTCTTTTTCATTTTACTTTAATTTTTAATTTATTTTTCAGTACTAGGGATTGAAGTCAGGGCCTCAGCATTCTAGGCAGGCACTCTACCTTTCCCCCCAGTCCTTTTGTTTTTTAGTAGAGTCTCTAGCTTTTGCCCAGTCTAGCCTCAGACCATGATTCTCCTGTCTCTGGGTTACAGGCATGCACCATCACACCCAGGTTTCTTGGAGAAAATTCTGTTAGGTAGTTTATCAGTCTGCTTTCAATATATCAGAAGACCTGACTTAAACTTGTTTAACCAAGAAGGAAATTAACTGACTTAGTTAACAAAGTGCAGAGGTAGGAAGGAACTCATAGTTGGTTTATTTAGTAACCTAATGGAGCTTGTCCTCAGGAGACCACTTTCTTTGTTTCATTTATTTGCATTCTGCATCCTAACTGTCTGCATCATCACTAACGCTGATTATTCTCTGAGTGGCTACTGGTAGCAGTCATGGTCACTGCTTTGTTCACAGCTAACTGCAGATGGATGGAAATGTGGGCAGAGAGATTGAAAGAGACTGAAAGCAAGCTGGCTTCTTCCCTAGACAGAAAATCAAGTCTGTTATTTTTTTATTTGAATTGCCATGTTGCTTATTGACTTAGGTCTGAGTTTCTTTTATTTTTTTGGTGGTACAGGGGTTTAAACTCAGGGCCTCACACTTGTTAGGTAGATGCTCTACCACTTAAACCACTCTGCCCGCCCTTTTTGTTGGCTATTTTTGAGATAGGATCTCATGAACTATTTGGCTGGGGTTGGCTTTGAACCGTGATCTTCCTGATCTTTGCCTTCTGAGTAGCTAGGATTATAGGTATGAGCCCCCTGTGCCCATCAGGCCTGGATTTCTGTTTAAACAATTTCTGGCAAGTTCAATGAGTGAATCTCAGTCGGGTTAACCAGACCTGGAGTTTGAGTTCATTCCACGAGCACCATTGCTTTCACGATGGAGGGAGAGTGGGATGACTATTGGTAAGTCAACAGCAGTCTGAGGTCCTCAGTGATTGTTCTCATTCTGCCAATCAGTGGCCACAGTTACCTGAACTTTTCCATCTATAAGACAGGTTTTTTACTTTAGTATTGCCCCAAGCTTCCAGTGTGAGAACCCACAACAAAATGTGTAGGTTACATGTTTTATTCTTCTTTAGCAATTGCTTGTCTGTTTCCACTGAAGAATTCAAGAAGAATTTGTGTTGAAAATACTAATATGGAGTCATTGATTGATACTCTCCTCAGGGGAATTTGGGGTCTTGTGGATAATGCAGGGCAGAAGCAGTTGCCAAAGACATCTTCCTGTCTAGTGTGAGTCAGGCCTGTGTCATAGTGGAGACAAAACCCTGCTGGTGTCCCCAAATACCACTGGAATGGTTACTTTTCTTCCATGCTGTGGGTGAAGGGCAGTATTTTGATGACAACTTAAATTATGTATGCATGTGTGTACATGTGAGAGGAAGAGGCCTGGGTTCTGAAAAAGGGTGTAATCAATATAACCCGAGAAAAGGTGATATAAAACCTAGAGGGGTAAATCTGAGGTGGAAGAATGATGAAGGTTATCGGGAAGGAGTTGTGCGTTGTCTTAAAAGGGCTGGTTGTGGTGCTCAAGCCTCTAACCAGAGCTCCTCGGAAGATGGAGATCAGGAGGGTTATGGCTTGAGATCATCAGTGACTGAGCATGGTGGCATGCTCTTGTCATCCCAGCAATGGTGGGAGGCATAAATAAGATCATTGTCCAGGCTGGCCCAGGCACAAAGCGAGACCCTATTTCAAAAAAACCAAAGCGAAAAGGGCTGGTGTTGTAGCTCAAGTGGTAGAGTGCCTGCCTAACAAACATGAGGCCCTGAGTTCAAGCCCCAGTACCAGAGACACACACACAAACACAAACCCCAAAAGGCAAATGGAATTGGAACACATGAAAATGATGGCATTCCACAAGTCAGCAGTGGTTTGTTGAGTGACCTTATTGTTGAGAAATGCAGAGTGTGAACATGCAGCAGTCATTGGTAGATGCTCAGGGCACAGGAGGAAGAATTCATGTCTGTTTGTCATGCTTGTTGGGCTCATGCACGCCATGCTCAGGGTAAAATGTACAGTTTACAAGGTAGAAGACAAATTTTTAAGAGATAAATTTGGGACTTAATTCAAATAATTCACCAAACAATAGCCTCCATTTTTTTTTTAACTTTCTTTCTTAAAAGTGCACAGTGAATAAGCGTCATTCGTCTGCTTGATCACCAGCTGCCCATACAGTGGTCACCTTACCTGTGTACCCTGCATGTTCTAAGAGCTTAGATTCTTGTCTCACAGTCAATGTATTTTGCTGTCGTATTTGAAGAAAGTTCTCTTTTCAAAATGTAGTGTTAAATTTAAAAAACAATAGAATATAACCAACCCTCCATACTTCCTGTTCCCTTGTGTCCATGGTGGAAGTCATTGTCAGGTTACCTGATTTATGATGGCAAGAAGAAGCAGTGGGCCTCATTTCCATGAGCTAGTCGTTAACCAAAGCTAACTCCATCACGGCTTTACATACCTGGTAAATACGGATGCTGGAAAGAGCAGTGGCTAGGATTCTGTCCTCACTTTTTTTTTCCTGGTAGCTTACTGACTGTGTTGACTCTGTATACTACTTACTTCCATCATTCTCCATCCTTGGTATTCTGTTTTGTAAAATGACGGTGATTTTTCTTTCCCTACCCATCAGGCATAGCTTTTATGTGGCTCAAATAAGGGAATGTGTGTGACAGCACTGTATAAATTGTGAAGGGCATTGAACAACTTTATACATTTTGTTAAAAATAAAGTGAATTCTGTTGTATCTCTCCTTTCATTTGTAATTTCAGGTTACCATCTATTTGTTTGAAAATTACATCGAATGTACGTGTGGTCCAGCTCCATTTCAGGTATGATCAAGGTTGCTGTGAACACACCAGTTTAAAATCTCTGTCCTTGTGGAACTTATTTTCTCATGGATTCTCTTAGACAATGCACATCTAAACAAATAAAGTACAAACTGTCAGGTGCAGTTATAAGCAGTGGAGAAAAATAAAGAGGGTGAAGGGAGTAGTGGGTCCTGCTGTTTAAAATAGGGTGTTTAGCAGGCTTCATCATCAGCTTGTGTTTGACCCCTTTGTGAGCATTTGAGGGCCAAGAGAACAGAGGGAATGAGCCATGCGATGTCCAGGAGCAGGACGTTATAGGCAGAGGGACAACAAGTCAGTGCAAAGGCTCTGAGGTGGAACAAGTTTTGAAGTCAGGCCAACATGACTGGAGGTTGGTGAGTAGGAGGTGAGTAGCCAAAGAACACAAGGAACAGTGATGGAGAGCATTGTAGGCCATCACAAAGACTTTGGGCTGTGAAACTGTGAGAGCATTTTTGAGTAGAGCAATTGTGTGCTTGATTACTCTGGCTGCTGTGTTGAGCATAGAGACCAAAGTGGAAACCAGGAGACTGGTTGGGCAGCTAATGCAGCAAACATCCAAAGGAGGCATGTTGGTGGCTTGGACCAGGGCTGCTGGTAGAAGAAGTGAACAGATTCCGTGTATGGCTTGACAGGATTTGCAGAGCAGTTAGTTGTAGGATTGAGACAGACTACTAACCTGAAATTTTGCTATCCCTCTATAGTTTAATCAAGTAATTAATGTTTTATTTTGTCATTTGTTGTAGCAGAAACTGAAGAGCTGTTAGCAAATGGTTTCTAACTTCTGCTAAGTGGCATCACATGTCACTTTTGGTTCAGAACACTTCACTGTCAGGGCAGTTAGTTCATGCATCCACCTTACGATTGTAGCCTGTTTTACCTGGAAGGACCCTGGGACTGAGGCAGGAGAACGAAGTTGCTCTTCCAGGAGCTTAGATCTCCTTGGACTTCTCAGTAAGCACATTCCAGTGATGAACTTACTGTGAAGATACTTTTTGTATTTGTGGTAGATTATCTTTATGGGCAGCTGGTTTGTATTTCCACATGCTTTCTAATACTGAACGCATTGCTATAATAATTTATATGCTGATATATCCAAGTTCACACTGTGCTCTTAGCCCCTTGAGGTTCAAGAATTGTATTCCAGCTAAATGTCAAATGTTTGATGGGCTATTAGTAGTAGCTAATACTTTTTTTTTTCTTTCCAGTGCTGGGGCTTGAACTCAGGGCCTACACTGTGAGCCACACAACTCGCTAAATTTTTTGTGATGGGTTTTTTCAAGATAGGGTCTCTTGAATTGTTTGCCTGGGCTGGCTTCGAACCATGATCCACCTGATTTCTGCCTCCTGAATAGCTAGGATTACAGGTAGGAGCCACCCACTCCCAACTGATTAATACATTTAAAGAAAAGTGTCAAGCATTATGTTTGGCACTAGTATGCAGTGATAAAGAAGTTCTGCCTTTTTCCCTAGAGGTGCTCACTGAGTTGGAATAGGCCAATTTCTAAGCTGAGAAACTTCCATATAAGGCAGAATTGCCTTGTGATTGCAGACACATGCTACTTGGGTTCTGGGGACAAACTCCCTTACTCAAAGAGGAAGCTTTGGGAAGCACACTGGAGATGGGCCTCAACCTGGGCTTTAAAGGCTGAGCCAGCCCGCTAAAGGAGAGGAGGGACACTGGGACCTGGACCAGCTGTCCAAATCACAGAGGACAAGAAAGAGGCTGGTGTAGCCTAAAGCAGTGAGATTCCCAAATGTGCCCTGTGCCATCTTTTTTTTTTTTAACACAGTATAGTTTTAGTATACTTTCTGTGCATGTGCCATAGCTCTTTGAAAATTGGTTTTATATGTCTAAGCATATGGGACAGCTCTACATCACAATATTTGGTTAACATCACATGTCAGTCCTCTGAAATTCTCATGTGGACTGTGTGCATTTTGTATATGGTGTTACCTATTTTCTGACTTCAGAACCAAACATTTAAAGTGGAAGCAAATGCACGCATGTGTTAGTGCTCAGTGCAGTGAGCAAGGTAGACATCCTGCCCACTGTTTCCAAGTGTAAGAAGCCATTCCCCAGAACACTGTATGGGCCATTGTTGATCCTCCTGCTCCTTAGTTCTCCTTGAAACCTAGTATTAGTTTAACTATCAAATGACAGAAACTAGAGCACATGGTCAATTTTGCTCAAAAGAGACAACTGGACATAGTTTCACAGAGGTTCACAGGATGCTGTCTGTACATTTCTTTTCTAACATGGTGACGCTTAAAATTCATTCCACATTGCTTGTAAGAGAAGGGAGGAGGGAGAGAAGCCTGCATTTGATAGCTTTGCATGTTCTTCCAAAGAAAGAGAGTGCTTGAAAAGAAAGGCAGGCTTTCAGATGTTGTCTGAACAAAGCTATGGAAATGGGAGGCGCAGGCAGCATCTGGAGGTTTTCAAACATGGGAACACGCTGCACGCTGTTTTTGCTGTTGGAGGAGTGAAAAGCTGTTTCCTGTCATTCCCCATCTTGTCACTTCCAGGACCAACATCTTGCTGCTTCTTGCACCAGATGCTGCTGTTGTGTTTTTTCCCCTCCAAAGACAGATGGTACCAGAGCTTTGATAATGTTCCCCACCCAGCCCCCACTTCTGCAGAAGTTAGCTGTATGCTCCATTTATGACAGGATCACATGTCCCCAATACTCACTCTGTCCTGTTAACAGAAGGCAAGGGTACTGAGGGGTGCAGTAAACATGAATGTCTTCCTTCTGAAGCCCCATCTCTGCCAGTGCCTCCATTTTGTTTCTAAAGTTATAGTCAGAAAGCAGAAGAGGTGGGAGAGTCAATCTTGCTGCCTTTGCTTCCATAAGAATTTGTGATTTTTTTTCTTTCAGGGTTAGGGAATGTGTTCTTGTGCCCCAACCCAGATCTACTGAAGATTTGTTTGTACTCTGAACCATAGATTGGGGTTCTCTTGACATTCTTGTTTGCTTTCATTGGTTTTTCTGTTTTGTAGTACTGGGGTTTGAGCTCAGGACCTTGTGCTGCTTTGGCAGGTGCTCCACCACTTGAGCCATGCCCTCAGTCCTTTTCACATAGGGTCTCAAGCTTTTGCTTTGGTGGCTGGCCTCAGACTGCAATTCTTCTACCTATGTCATCCATGTAGCTGGGATGATAGATACACCTCAGTGCCTGACCTGTTGGTCAAGATAAAAATAACTACAAAGAGGAAGTTTTGCCTTTTCTTCCCAAAATAATAGTTGTCTTTCTAAGTGTAAATGTATTAATTCTTAGTAGAAAACTTAGTACAGAAAGTGTAAAACCATATGTAGTTCTACTATAAGCACTCTTAACATTCGTTATATTTCTATAGCTTTTCCTTAAGTGTTCTGTGTGCATGTATTTATCTCACATACTGGTCCCTTCCAAGTATGCATTTGGTGGCAGTAGTAGTGGTGATGATAATGATGCTAGCTAAGATTTATTATGTGACAGTCACCGTGATAAGTACTTTATGTGCATTATGCATTTCAGTTCTTACATCATTCTCGTAAACTAATGATTCTTTACTTTAGACTTGAGAAAGGTGAGGCTGGTACATATGGCATTATTTTGCCCATGGTTAGGTGCATATGTGAGGGGAGTTGGGATTTGAACCCACATGGTGTTTCCATAGCTTGCTGTTTATCATTAACCCATCTTTCTATCATGTTTGTTTTAATGTTTCTGGTGGTATTGGGGTTTGAAGTCAGGGCCTCATCTTGCTAGGCAGGTACTCTACCACTTGAGCCACTCTGCTAGCCCTGCTATTTTTGGGGGGTGGAGTGTGTTAGATTTTTCGGGATAGGGTCTCACAAACTATTTGCACAGGCTGGCTTCAAACTGTAATCCTCCTGATCTCTGCCTCCTGAGCAGCTAGGATTATAGGTGTGAGCCACTGGCACCTGGCTCAGGTCTGTGTTAAGCTTTTGATGCATAGTATCTAAGGTTTTTGTCAATGTATACTTTGCACAGTTCCTGAGGATATTTATTATTGTCTTGCTGTCTTCACATCATCAGACGTATTTTACCATTTCAGGTATGTGGACTGAATGATTGCTCACTTTTTATATCAGTCCTTTGACTGCAGCGATTAGCCACTTTTGATGTGATAGTGATCACTTTATTTCATCTGTAACTTGTTCCTGTCCTGCATTGCTGTCCTTATTGAACAGTTAACTTTTTTCATGTACAAATTTATTCTGTGTTGAATTAAATACATTAAAGCATGTTTCCTTCTGTTACTTGTTTCTTATTTTTAAACAAAATATTTATATCAACTTAGTAATTTAAATGTGTAATTTGTTTTAATATATATCATGAGGCAAGAGTATATTTTATTGATAAGTAATGCTTTTTTCTCACCCCCCCCCTTTAAACTAATCATTCTGTAAATATTACCCATTCTATTTCATACTATTGGGGCATGCTATATTATAAATATATATCCCTATGTATCTTTTATTGCTGCCATCTCTTTATGCTATCTTTCCTGTGTCAGATTTCTCTGTTCTTATACTGATGGTATATTGTAATGATTATGAGCTTAGAATATGTGCAAGGAGCTTTAGAGCTCAGCCTTAGAACAGTGCATCGAGACATCACTCTCATCATGTCTTTGTGACTTGACCCCATCTCTATGCTTAAATCCCATCAATGAAGTTAATGGAAAAGAAGATGTGAACTCAGAAATTTGAAATTTTGAAAATGTTGACAAGTGAGATTTTGCTGTTTATACCATAGCTGCATCACTAAAATTTCTGCTGTCCTTTGATTGTATACAATGCATATAAAGATGATTTAAAATACAGTAATGTCCCTGGATTTGGGTTTTCACATTACACGAAGTGCCAGCTTTATGGCACATCAGTCGCCATGTATGTGACCCATATAGATATGGTTTTTATTCCCTTCTTTAGGGATTCCTGAGGGCTTCACTAAGAAAAGTAGAAGAAGCTGAGTTTCACAAGTTTCAATGAAGCTTAGAGGGAGTGTCATGTTTGTTTAAAGTTAACATCAAAAGGATATATGGTTAGCTTGCCTTACCAAGTAGACTGGAAATAATAATTTTTAAAATATAAATTGGCTGTTTGTTCTGTCTGATTTGCATGAAACCTTAATAGAAGCCTGAATTTCCCAGAGTTTCCTTTGATTTTCTTTAAAGAGAGGTGTGTTCTCCTGTTTCTGTGTTTTTATGACCATGGTGAGTACAGCTATAGTGATGGTGATCTTCTACAAGGAAGAGATGCTGTCTTACTTGAAAGGTGCTTTGCCATGTACATCTTTAATTTCATCCTCATAGTAACCCAATGCTCTGTCCACAGTATTATCTCCACTTGACGTGTGTGGAAAATGAAATGTGCTAAAAGAAGTAATTGCCCACAGTCACGACCTGTAAATGGCCAGGCTGGGCTCTAGTTTAGCTCTTATGAGACCTAAAGTCGTATTACATTTGTTATCCCTCAGTATTCCAGGGGGCTGAGTCCAGAACCCCAATGCATACCAAAATCTGATGATGTGCATCTCCCTTGCATAAAGTAGCATATTATTTCCATGCAAGCAAAATGCATCCTCCTATATGAATAAGGTCTGGGTGATATTTTTAATAACTAATTCAATGTCAGTGCTATGTCAGTTTTTATACTGTATTATTCAGGGAATAATGAATGGCAAGAAAAAAGGCTTATGTATTCATTTCAGTGGTAATTTTTTCCCTAATGTTTTTGATCTGCTGTTGTTTGAATGTGCCAATGCAAAACCTGCTGGTACAGAGGGCCAACAGTATTTTGCTATGGCATATCCCAGCCCTTCTTTTTTTTTTTTTAATTTGCATATCTGTCTTGTCTACTTTTGAAGAATTTATTTTAGGTGTCTTCTCAGAATGGCATATGTCAAAATATTGTTTAAACTAGCAAGTAGTATGCAAATGTAAGGCTTTAACTTCGTTATTCCTCGGGGACTAGCAGTCAGCTACCTGCCTTCCTTGGTGAGCATTACATGATGCTAATTAGGAAAGCTATATTTTGTGTGAGCCTTTCCTTTTCTCAGCTATGTCGTGAGGGCAATTTTAAGTAAAAGGAGCCATGACCTTCATCTCTCCTAGTCCAATTGAAAGTGACATTTGATGTAAATGACATTAGATGTAGAGTTGTCAAATTGTCTTCCTTATCCTGAAACTGATAATTCTGATATTTTTCATAATCTTAAGGAATAGTATAAAATGTTTTATCACAATTTATAGTTAATAATTTTAAAGTTTCATTCTCATTTGTATCTAATACAGTATCAGATACTGTACCAGGGCTTTTCTACCAGCCACTCATATTTCTGTGTTATTCCTTGCATATTCCAGATTGCCTTTGTTGTTCTTCCCCTGGAAGCTGTGGATTTTGATTTTCAGAGTGGCCATGCAGCCTCTGTGTCCTTCATGTCTGCTTGTGTGGGGCTGTACAAGTTTCCCTCTGGCCTCCTCAGGTCTTTCATTTTAGACTAGTCTCAAGAGTCTCTTCCATATTGGGAAGGGAGTGTCAATCTGAGGACACATGGAAGCTTTTAACTGTGAGGTGGAAGGGGCCCTAGCTCCTCTTGTAGAGTAAAGGAAAGTATCCAGGCATCATACCAAGTTCTCATTCTGGTCCTGTATATGTCCTCACTCACCATAGTCTTGAGTATTGATGGTACTGGGTTCTGACAGGTACCTGTGGGGCATCTTTGAGCAGAAAGCAGAGAGACTTAGTGAGTAGGCATCATGTGACAGATACCCTGGGGGGTCAGGGTGAGAAGCAGGACTGCCTGGAGGAAGCAGATCTTCATACTGCTGTCCCTTGCCCTCAGGTCCTGGCATCTGGAGGAATTCATGCCTGCCTTCTTAGTTTATATCTGCAGTTCTTTGTGCAGAGGCCTTCTTTATAAACACGTCAGTTTATTCTTCGACTCACATGATTTTAAAATCCATTTTGTGAAATCCATCATGTAAAAATATGAGTTGTTACAATGCTAAGTGTCCTAAGTGAGCCGGTACTCTTCATATACTCTCTTCTTTACCTCTCATGGTTGCCTTATGGGCTGTTCTTTCTCTGATGCTTTTCCCTTTTTCTCTGCCCCCTCTTTTTACTCTCTCATCTTTTCTCCTCCTTTCCCATTTCTCTCTTGATCTTTTCCTTAGTGGATCAATCATACCTTTCCCTGTGTGGGGGGATCTCAGTGTTAGGTGAAGGGAGTAAGGGATACTGTTTTAAGACCTAATGTAGGAAGTGGTGCTATTTCTGTAAAAGGGTATAATAAATGATATTATAGGAAGATTAAAACAAATGATTGTATGGCAAGAACTTTTTCTAGAGTCTGGGTTATAGAGAGATAAATGCTAAGGAATAGAAGGCATGTGTGTTGTTTGTGTTTTGGGGGTGCAGAGAAATTACAAGAAAAAAATTGTTCAGGCAATTTCCATATGGTTGCTTTTTATAGAAGCTAGCATGTTTCAGTGAGCACACACTTCATTGGAAGAATTCAGTTCCTCAAAATTCAGTGCAGTAAAAGGTGAAAATGTGGGGTACAGATGGAGACTGGAATAATATTTGTACTGGAGGCTCGCAGCCCTGCCTACCTGTAATAAGAAGAATACAATGTGATTATTAATCTCTTTCTGACTGAAACTTGCTTTCTTTCCCAAAGCTGTGTCACAGTTTACTGACTGTCTAAACCTCAAGGACTAACTTGGGCTGGGAAAGTAAATCCTGTCTCCTGAAATTCCCATCTTGCTAAACTTAGATTCCAGACAGCAGGAAAGGAGAAGGCTCCCCAGCTGGGAGTTGAGAGTGGAAATTCTGCTGATGTCAAGGTCACGTTCATCTCTCCTCCAGCCCCTGTGAAGAGCTGTGGGATTGAACAGTGGCCGCACAACTGCCATGACTTGAGTTAATTACCTTGATTCCATGTTTCCCTCTTGGCCTTTGACTGTCATTGTGTTACTGAGACAGAGTTGTGACCCTTGGAAGGGGAAATGGGAGATGAGCATTGGTGGGTGTCCAATTGGAGTTTTCAGTTTCCTAGCAGGCTGGCTTCATGATAGCCACCATACCTTGCCATTTTGGAGTCCTGTCTCTATGAGTATGATTTAGACCACTTTTTCTCCTCATACCGTTCAAAAGAAAATCTTATATTAACATAATAAACACAAGGCAAATATTTTGTATCTTAAGAAAGTAATTGTAAATAAACAAATATAATACAAGTAAAATATTATGAGGTTCTATTCACATACTGGTGCCCTTGCACTCTCTGTCAGGTGGAAAGGCAGCTGAAGGAGCCAGGCATTTTAAAGCCAAAGAATCATCAAGTGAGGTACTGCCTTTAACTCATCAACAGGGCTAAAAAGGAAAGGCCCACATCTACAGAAAGCATTCCTTTTGTTCTCTGTGTGTGGTTTTGAAGAAGTGAGAAGAGATTAAAAAAAATCTTACACACTTAAAATAATAATTGGTATATATTCTTTCTTTATTGTCTTTCTTGGGTCTTCTTCACTTCAGTGCTTCGCTCAGTGCTCAAGTGGAGATCAAGATCTCCATGTTGATGCTTAGTTTCTTTTGCCTCCTCCAAATGCCATATTCTCTTTTCTTCCCGCCTCTAAGTCCTCTGCACACTCACTCACACATGAGCTCTTTTCTCTAGCACACTTGCCTGCCGTCTGTTTGTGTTCCTGCACACAGACACGCACACCCTTTCTAATGATACTTGCCTGTGGCAGCACACAGATGGAGTTGTCTTGTTAATTAGGCGTGCTTGCCTGGTGTTGGTACTGGATGTCTGAGCAGAGCTGTTGTGGACTAGTTTTCCTGACCTCCTTCCTATCTGGAGGGGCTTCAGAGCAGTATTTTCAGGCATGCTGCTTGTTATGTGAATGGGGTGATTTTCCTTGTAGTGGATTACAATATATACGTAGTTGCAAAAACTATGAACATAATGTTTCTTTTACATCTCTGAAAAATCCTAATATCCAGCTGTTATGGTGTAGCAGTTGTCAGTTGCTTCATTGTAACCATGCAACATTGTCCCAATCCTGAAGAGAGAAAAATTGATGACTGTTCTCCCCTGCAGAGTGCCCACCAAATTTCTATTACCATCACTTTTTTTTTTAAATCATCCAAGAGCTAATCTAGCCATCTCAGCTGGAGAAGGAGGCCAGGTGGTGGTTTTTCCTTGTACATACCCCTGTGCCTAGGACGATGGTGCCTGATGAGGATTAACCAGCAATAAGCAGCCTGTGTTTGGTGCTCACAGGAAGCCAGGATTGCTCCTTAAGGTGTAACCTCACTTGGCCCTCACAAAAACCCCATTGAGTACTGAGTGCTGGCATTATCCCTGCTTTTACAGACAGACAGCAATACAAAGACGCTGAGGTTATGTAATAGTCGGAAATCTTGCAGTTGTTGAGTGACTGAGCTGGCATTTAAATGCGGGTGTGTCTGAATTCCAAGCTTACCTTTGTAGCCACTATATAGAGCACCCTAGACTAATTTTCTCAATGAATGACAGGGTCCTTTACTCATAAGCATTTATAAGGCCAATAAAAGAGAATTAGTTGAGGTGACACAATCCGTTTTGAGGGGATTGTCTGTTTGATTCACAGTTCATGCAAAAATATGTTTATCACATGCAAATAATAAACCAAGCAAAATGAAATTTCATTCTTGAATGAAATATCTGTATCTCCTTTTAAGAAATATTGGTAAAGCATTTAACTGGACATGGTTCAGAGAAATTTTTCTATTCTGGTTTTGTCTGAATTTTGTTCTGTAAGTGTGGTTTTCGGCATCACCGGCCATCTTTTTTTCCCCTGTGCAAGGCTGCATTTCTTCTCCCTGAGAATTCTTGGCCTCCTTGTCTGTAGTTGTTCAAAATTAAAATCTTAAATTGAGGCTAATGTTCATATTTCTTGCAGTTTCTGTTGGGCAGCTAAAACAAGGCTTCTTGGTTTCAGAGTGAGGCTGTTGGTTTCTATCAGAAGATAAGTTTATTAGCATGGAAGGCACATCTCAGGATGTTAAGAAAGCTACACAAAGATTACGTAAATGTAGTGAATAAATGAGAACTCTAGTCAGTAGTCCCTGCCATCCAGGAAACATTTTCTAGAGATCTAAGTTGGATTGAAAGCAGAAGGGAGTGAGGCACTTTGAGAGAGTCAGTTGGATGGATAGCGATATTCTGGATTCATTTTCTGATACAGAATTGTCATTGTTAGTGAACGGATGGGTTTTCAGTCTTTGCTCTGTAGCACCTTCATGTCTTCTAAGCTAATGACTTCTTATTTAACCACCAGGATTGTGTCTTGCTTTGGGATGAGGGTTGGGGGATAAGGAGGTGCTTATGAAGAGGGACCCAAATTAGATGTCTCTGTGGGCTCCTGTTGTTTGGCTGAATGCACCGCAGAGGTAGGAAATTCATCGACGGTTGGTCAGTTTTTCTTGTTTCATTTGCCCCTTCACACATCGTGCAGCCCTCCAGGGGGAGAAACAGAGCATTGAGCATCTCCCCAACAGACATTTTTATTCTTTTGGGGATTGGGCATAGCACACGTAAATAGACATATAGTCACCATATAGTCCGATGTGTGTTCATACAGGTGTAGATGATAGAGCCCTGGTTGAGCAGTGCTTCCAAATTCAGTTATTGGGAAGTTTCTAAACCTCTGGCATTAAGCATCAATCTGGATTAAAGTGTAATACTTTTCATCACTTGTAACATTTCCAAACCAAACTTAGCCAAATGAAAGATCATGTTAACTTTAGCACAGTGAATACATGTTGTCTGTGGTTTCCCCATAATACACTCCTCCCTCCCTCTCCTCTCTGCCCCCCAGAGGGAGAAGTTGAGAATGTAAGAGTGGGAGACCATTGTGAATTGCAGATTATATTGATCAAAACCAAGTTTAGCTTGCTCTGGTATATAAATGAGAGATTTGTGGTTGAGTGGAATTGATTTTGCTGAGACTAAATTAATCACAGTCCTTAATCACTGTAACCTTTAAACATTGCAGTCTGGGCCACAGCTGCCAGGCATAGCAGGGCTCCTCTGAGTTTATGCATTTCAGGAGAGGCCAAATGTCCCTGACTGGTGCAAACAAGAATTCCCATATACAGGCTCCAGACCAGGTTTCCTGCCTCTCTCCCAGGGTCAGAGGCTGCTGTAGCCTGTTTACCCAAGAATGTGTTCTGCACGCGTGCAGGTATTCCCAGTTTTTTTCTCCAGATGCACTCAGAGTGCCCATCACTGCAAAGTGCCCACAGGAAGGTAGTATTTAGAATTGAAATAGGAAACCCAAGTATATTAGGATACTTTTTTAAGTAAATATTTTTAAAAATTGATCACATTTTCAACTGTTTGGAAGGTGTATTGAACAATTTGGAAAGAAACTGAGGCATGCAGAGGTTAACAGACTTTTCAGAATTCATCCTGAGCTTGGAAAAAGGGTTGCGAATACATTTTAGTTCCTTGGTCTCTGTTTCAGGCAGCCTCCCAGAATCAAATCATCATTAAGCCTCCTATAGAAATGCAAATTATCTCCTCCAGTTTAGTTGGCATATCTGAAAATAGTCCTATGTAGTTTTTTTTTAACCCTCTCAGTTGTTCCATGAAGTTTATTGGTACAGTGTTCTTTTTATTTCTTTAACTTCCACCCTTACATTTCCCTTCCTTTTCCTTGAGGAGTTCTTCATTGATAATGCAAGAATGCCCTACACACTCAGCATCCTTAAATGCAAGCTCATCAGTCCTCTTTGCATCATGAACATCTGCATTCACCAGTTTTACCTCACTGGGACTAAAAAGCATGCAAGTGTCAAAATTCAGGGTTTTGAGTTTATAAATGAAAACACCAAGAACCATGAAAATAATCTGGTCAAGGCAACTTAGTACAGTCAGTCCGAGGCTGAATTCTAGCTAATGTGATTCCTGTTTACGACTCTTCTCTATATTGTCAGCATTTATCGCTGCAAAAGAGATCTCAAGTTTGTATGTGCTTCATAATCAGATTCCTTATAAATACTCACTAGTGCTCACTAATCTGACACAGTTGTGGTTCATTCTAAGCTAACATAAAATGAGATTTATCTGTAATCTGCCTCGGTGAGTTACTTATAGTAGGAGAGAGAATATCTTAAAATTTATTTTAAAAAATAGGCTGGGTATGGTGGCATGTGCCTGTGGTCCCAGCTGCTCTGGAGGTAGAAGCAGGAGAATAGCAGTTCAGGGCCTCCTAGGCAAAAGCCTGAGACCCTATCTGAAAAACTTAAAGTAGAAGTGTGGGGTGAGGTTCAAGGTAGGTGCTTGCCTAGCAAGTATGAAGCCCTGGGATCAACCCCCAGTTCTACCTCCAAAATTTTTATTTTAAAAATAGTTCTTGTGGGTGTATTGGTTTGCTGAGTCCATTTATGTTTTTTTTTCCATTGGTGCATAAGTAACATTCCTGGTAGGAGTACCGTTGACAGTGCAACAGTGGATGGAACACAGGCTCTGAAGCCACAGCTCCTGGTCCAGCTTATGCCCTGTCACTAGCTGTTACCTAAGTTAGTTTCCTTAACATCTCTGTGCCCCAAACCATACCAGCATAAGGTTGTCATGGCAGCACAGTAAAATGGGTTAATAAAAATCAAGCTGTTAGAATGATTTGGTCATGTATGAGTTTCCATTGAATGTTAGCTCATGCTGTGTTTTGGTTGATTTTTTTCTTTTAATTTCATACTGGTTTCACATGGTTTGTAGAGGGTGTTAAATGTAATTTAGGTTTTTCATTCCATTGGTTGGGTTACAGTTTATGTTAGTCTTTTTTTTGTTGGCATTGGGGTTTTTGTTAGGCAGGTGCTGTACCACTTGAGCCACGCCCTCAGTGGTTTTTGCTTTAGTTATTTTTCAGGTACGGTCTCCTGGTTTTGCCTGAGGCCAGCCTTGGACTTTAATACTCCTATCTCTGCTTTCTGCTTAGCTTTGGTTAGTGGTGTTTGTCACCTCTCTTGGCTTAGTCTGTTTTTGTTGCTAATAGCACAGTACCACAGATGGTAACTTTTAAAGAAAAGAGGTTTATTTTGGTTCATATTTCTGAAGGTTCAAGGTCCAGGGCCTATGCTAAGAGATGGCTTTCTTATTGGCATAGTCTCTAGGTGGCATAGGGCATCACTTGACCTGAGAGGGTGTGCATATATATCTTTCAGTTTCTTTCTTATAAAAGCCACCAAGAGTGACTCATGGGGGCTCCACTTGATGACCTTACTACAACCTATACTCGGACCATAGCACAGTTCTCCCCTCATGAAGCCAGTTTTTACCAGAGATCCCATGGCCTCAGTTCTGATGCTGGTTACCAGAGATCCCACCACCTGGTTCTGATACAAGCTTTTCTTCTATCACATTTAGACCAAGGTACCCAGATCTGGAAACATCCAAAATAGATGTGAAAGGAAAAGAGAGTATTCATGGATCTCGATTGTAGAGCAGTTTTGCCACAAAGGTTTATTGTATAGCTAGGATGTGCCAGCCACAGGGACACAGTAATGCATAGGGCATGGCGACTGTCTGCGATTCTATTTTGTTGGGACCATTGCCAGCTTCTTGCCATCCACTTACACCTCTCCCCAAACCAGCACCAAACACGGTTTTGAGAAAGGCATTTAGTAGAATGTAGTACCAACAAGTCAAAATTGTAGAGCTGCATATTGAGGAAACCCCACTGCATCTCCACACAGGGTGAGGGCATCTCTTGAAGATCCTGGGCTTGCTCAAGAAGTTGGCAGTTAGAGTTAGAGTTGGCATTTCTGAGTTTTTGTCAGACTCCCCAGGAAAGAGGCTGTCAATTCATGGTGGGTCCATGACTTTGTCTGATTATCATTATATTTACATTGTGTTGCACAAGGGGTAGGTGTTTTTGTTGACTGAATCTTGGGTGCCCCGTAGAGGAGACAATACAAAGGCACCTCACCTGAGCCTGAATGCACATAGATGGTTCCCACTGCCTTTTCTTCCTCTTTGTGCCCACTGTTCCCCCACCTAGAATGTCTTCCAGTGGAAAATGCACTAGGACTTTTCCCCAACTCCCCTTAAGCTCTTCCATGTGAACGTCCTTCTAATCATTGGACTTTGCCATTGTCAGGATGAGTTTGCCTGTATTACCTGGCCATAGTAGAAGGTTATATTCTGCGAGGGTGAAGCCCATGAGAGAGCAGGGCTTCCCAGGAGAGGTGATTTCCAGTTGGGTTGAGAAGGTTTCATCCACTCTTCCAGATGGGCCACTCCAAATTCGTGACTCCTGAAGCTTTCTTTCCTCTGTGTGTTTTCTAAGCTGCAACATCCAGATAGCAACAGACTTCACACAGTCAGTGTAATAACAGTGTGGAAAGGGTAGAAGTATCTGAAGTGAAAGTGGTTTCATAAAGCTCCATTGCCCAGAAAGGAAGTTCTGCACAGCCCCTCCTTCCTGCTTCTTCTCAGGCTGCTTTTCTTGGGTCACTGCCCCCTGCTAGTATTTAATTCTGTTGAGTTTTTCCAAATTGCCTTGTTGATTTAAGAAGATTACCCAAATTTGCATACAGCCTTCAGCCTGCTTTGAATCTCCTTTAGGAGAGGAAATGTAGATTCAAATACACAGGTTTATCTCTCTGACCTTTAGCTAATTGTTAGATTGAGATAAATGTGTGTAGGTGACAAATTGCCTTTAATAACATTTAATGTGCATGCTGACATTAATGTCTAGGTTAGTGTCCCTGATCCACAGAGGCAAAGAGCATGGTCTTTTCTCTTAATTTGACCTATTTAAAAGGTGTTTGCGGTGAGAGTCAATTTCTGATTAACTTAATAGCATGTTTTACATGGAAAGCAATCAAATATTGATGTAAGAAGAGGCACTGGATGACATATTTCCCAGTCTGCCATAATTGGCAAAAACATTGGAGAAAAGGGAAATTTGTTGGTAACTAAAACCGAATAAGAATCTTACAGCTGCCTGAAATCCACCATCCTACATCTGTGATGTTTTGACACTCCCCACATTAAGAGGAACTTCAGTGAATAAAAGAGAGGGAGAGTTACAAATGCAGGAGGTGAGAAGCATATGGAGATTATTCACAGGTCACAGGGGTGTGATGGGAACAGAAGAGAGTTCTTTCAGAAATGCTTTTGTGAGACTGCCAGGCTACCTGTTCCCCCTACCTGCCTTTTGCAATTCTGGATGCTTAAACATTTATTTTAATGCTGAACATTTTTGCCAGGCTTTATGTGTAAAAGAAAGAGCAGAGGCCCAATTGAAAAGGCAGTTCTGGGTTTATGAGAAATTAAGTTCCTTAAAATGCAGTCCTAATTGTGCTTAATGCAGTTTAGATGCAGCAGTATGCTTTCAAACAAGCAGGTACTGGTGCAAACTGTGTTTAGTGAATTGAAATCAACATGTGTTACCACAAGCGGTGTAATGCCACCTTTAACAAATGTAACGTGTGCTCTGAGTGTTGCTTTGCATCATAGGCCAGTTCTGTGAGCTTCTCCATGAGTCATGGCTGCTTTCACAAGGACCTGGCCCAAGCTTGTGTGCTTGTGCTCTCTCCTCCTCCTCCCCTCTCCTTCTCCCTCATTTTCCTCCTCCCCCGCCCCCCACCCCTTTGAAGATTTGTTTGTTTGAGGACTCTGGGCAACTCTCTGTGTTGCCCAGGCTGGCTGTGAATTCCTGGGCTCAAGTGATTTCCTGCCTCAACCTCCCCTGTAGCTGGGACTCCAGGTGCCCACTATGGCTCCTGGCTGATCCAAGCTCTTTGTGTCTTGCCAGATTTATGCTTCCTCTCCTCTTTCTCCTTTTCTGTCTCTTTATTTCTCTCTGTCTTTCTTTCTCTTGGTCTGGGTATCTCTTTTTTCTATCTCAGTTTGGGATCTCCAGAGAAACTGAACCAAGAAGAGGTATATGTACTCATGTTCATAAAGAAATCTAAGAAATTGTCTGGCATGTTTCCAGACCATTTGTAGGACAGGTAATAAGGTGGCAACTTGACAGGAGTTGATACAGTCTTCAGGCAGAATTTCTTCTCTGAGAAACCTGAGTTTTTCTCTCAAGACCTTTAGCTGAGCAGATAAGGCCCATCTACAGGATGGAGGATGAATGACCTCCTTTGTATAAAGTTAACTTGTTGTAGGTGCTAAATAACCATGTTTACAAAATACTTTAACAGCAACACCTAAGCTGGTGTTTGATTAAGTTACTGACTACTAGAGCCTGCCAAGTTGACACACAAAATTAACCATCACCATTGTCTTACTCTTCCTGTGTCTCTGGCTCTCACATACAGATAAGGTTATGAGAGACATCATTAGTGTTAATGAATTTCAGGCAATAAGATAATAGTCACAATAGTGTCTATCAGTAACTGAGTGTCTATTATGTGCTAGAATTTTTCTTAGGTATTTTATATTTGTGATAAAATGTAATCTCTTTGACAATTCCATGGATTACATGGAATTATTTATATCTTAAGCATGAGGATACCAAGGCTAAAAGAGCTACAAGCTATTTGGCTCAAGATTCAAACCCTAATTTGTTCTTCCTGCATATATCCTCTCTTCTGTATCTGCTTGACTGCCCAGTGTTCTCCACAACCACTTTATTATCATTGAGTACAATGCAGTGTTTTCACTGGTGAAAATATTTCATCTGGCTAGTTAAAAAACAAGGCCTTCCTTTCCCTCCAATCCTCCCTCCCTTTTTTCCTTCTTTCCTTCCTTCCATAGAATGCTCAGGAAGTTGATTGAATAATCTGGGTTTTAGAATTGGATAACTAAAAAGATGGGATGAAATGGGCATCATTGTGCAGGGAAGACAAGATAATTTGTGAACTAGGCGTGATAACTTGCAAGGAGTGTTAATACCCAGAGCTCTCTGTCCTGTTTCTTATTGATGGATTGCTTCCTTGTTCACTGCCAGATCCTGAATGTGCTGGCTCAGCTCAGAGGATTAGCCATGGGGGATGGTGGCAGTACAGCTGCAAGTCTGGTGTCAAGGTTCAGGGGTACACCCTACTTACTGAATCTGCAGCTGATTTACCCTAGAGCAAAAGCTCTCCTCAGTTCTACTGGAGGAGCTGGCCTAATCTTCAGACACCCGTGCTAATAGCACTCTTTTCCTTTCGTGTGGCTTCCTTCCTTTGCCTCACTCCAGTCACTGCCAGCAACTGTCGCCAAGCATTGCCACTTTGAATGGAGCTGGGCAGAGGTGAGAGCAGCCTTCGAGTCCCCGTGGAGGCTGGCTCCTGACAGCACTCACTGGAGGCAGTACTGAGGGATATGACACAGTGCACACAGAGAAGGGCCTAGTTGTCGTTCCAGTGCCTAATTGGAGATGTAGGTTGGCAATTTTCTACAGCTTGGCACAGAATGATCTGGATGTTTGTAGATGGCGCTTGCATGCCATGCCAACTTGAGTTCTGGCGTCAGCTGGCATGGGCTTTCTCTTGACAGGCTTGAAAAGTTTCCCAACTTTAGAGGACTGTGGATGTTTGAGGAGCTTTGTAGCTAGCAGGTGAGAGCTGGCCTTTTAAAAGAAATAGACATCACCCTTTCTTCTTTAATATATATTAATGAGCACACAGGATTTCATAAAGAGGTAAGGAAAAAGAAACTGAAGGAGACAGAGGGACTTGGCCAGGAGATGAAACCCCCACAGATGCCAAGAGATTGGCTTGTTGAAGCTTGTTGGCTGGGTAGTTTTCCCGGGCTATGTCTTTATCTTTGAATCACTTAGGCTTTTGTGATGCCTAACTTTTTGAAACTCGGTTCTTGCTTTTATTACTTTAGCTTTGTATGGTTTCTATGATGCTTTAACTATTTTTGGTGTCTTGTAGCTCTTCTTCCTTCTGTAGTTCTTGAATGTTCACAGTTTTTGCTCTTGGCCTGTTTCCTTGGTGTGCCTTCATCCTTCAGTCTTTAGCCAGCTCCTGTGTCAGTGTTTGGAGTGTGGTCCCCATGCTAGCAGTATCCGCATCCCCTGGGACATTGCTGGAAGTGATACAAGTTCAAAGGGGACTGTTCATATTTTGATGTACGTTGTCAGAAAGATTGCACTGACCTCGTGGTGGATAAGAGTGTTGTAAGGCATGAAGTAGATCAAACCTGTGTTCTTGATGTATGGATTCTGTCTCCTTAAGAAATGAAGGATGATATAATGGGACAGAATGGTCATTAGTCACAGGATGGAGAAAGGCTCTCATGTTTGCTCTTTACTTAAGCCAGGCACTTTTTCTTCTGGCTTGTTCTAAGTACAAGAAAGTAATACCCACACTAATTGCTTTAAGGGTTTTTATTTGTTTTGAGAAGTAAGAAAATGGTTAGGATGGGGGGAACCTTATTTCAGCAGGGTCTGTGTGATGTGGAACCCTGACAGTCATGTTATCTTTTGTGGCTTGGCCTAGATCCGTTGCTCAGTTCCTGTCCACATTCACCAGCCATTTGCATCCTTCCCTCCCTAGTCCTACCACATGGCTTGTGCGCTCCCTCCCTCTCGCCTTCTCCTTCTTCACTCTTGCTGTCCTCCCTCTCTGCCACCCGAGCGCCCAGACACAGCTGTGTTCATCTTCGTTGCCTTCCATCCAGCTTCCCTCCTCTCTAGTCTTTCCTACATTTTTTCAACTTCAGTTCATGTGTGTTCTTTCTGTGACCCTCTTGACTTGTCACACTGATGTCCCCTAGGGGTTTCTGAGTGACACTCAGGTCACTGGTTACTAGAGGCAGGTCCAGCATCTTGGCAGATTTCCTCAGAAGTACTGTGCAGGAGCCACTTTGCCTCTTAAAAAAAATCCTCCTGTGTTTGGTATTAAATGAAACCTCAGTTCTGGCATAGCATTTCTGATGGACTAGCTCACGTCACGTGATAGCATCACATCCAGTGTCTTGTTCATCTTGACCCCCAATGATGCACGTCTGTTTCTGTAAGTGCATCTTCACCCCTTCACCTGACCTCAGCTTCTCGGTGCTTGTTCGTTCCTCTTGCTGCTCGGTCCTTACAGCCTTTTAATATTTTTATTTCTCTCTTTTCTAGTATTTAATGCTGCTGCCCTATTTCTTCTTAACTAGATTTTAATAATCCATTCCTTCAGTTTCTCACTCCAGCTCAGTGAGATACTCTACTTCACTTTTCACTTGAAATTCCTATGTACTTTGAGGAAAGTTCTTCAGGGCCCCCCATAGCCTGTGGAGTGAGAACAGACTGCTCTGTTTGATATTAAGATCTTTTGTAACATACACTTCATTCTGTTACTGTCAACACTATGGCTGACTAGAACTAATGAATATTTCCTTCTCTGGGTCTGTGTTCAAGGCTGTGTTCTTTGCACAAGGCCAAGTGGAGAATGGGGACAGGAGTCCATACTAGAGCTAGACTGGGCTGGAATATCAGACCAGCTGTGTAACTCCAAGCTGGGTTGTTGTAACTTTTTGTGCCTCATTTTCTTCACCTGTCAAGTAAAGGCAGCACCTACTTGTACTAAGAGTTAACTAGTATGAAGCACTCAGAGCAGTGCCTAGCCAAAGTAATCCTCACTTCTTTCTCGGAGTACCTTATTTTTGTTTTATTTTCGTGGTGGTTCTTTTGAGACAGTATCTCACTATGTAGCCTGGGCTGGCCTTGAACTTGCCATCCTCCCACTTCAGCTTCCCAAGTGCTGTGACTACAGGCCTGCACCACTAGAAATACTTCTTTTTTCTTGTTCCCCAAACAGAGGTTATATGTTTCTCTCTCAACAAAGTGGTAATTATTTTCTCTTTATTTTTGGGTAACCTATCATGGCCCATTACTCCCTTTTCAGATTATTTGTGAATTTGAGTTATACCCTTCTTTTTCTTTGAGTTTCTTGAGCACAGAGGTTTTATTGTTTCAAACTTACATTACAGCATGGGATAAAAGCTCAGTAAACATTTGTTGAATAGGTTACGTTCAAAGGATGTGCTAGCTGAAACACTACAGTAACTTCTGTCTGTCCCATAAATGCCTATTTGTAAAAAAAAGTAGAATTCTTCAAGTTTTAAACTTTAAAATGAAAGAAAATGAACATCTTGTGGTTGTCACCTGGGCATATTTGTACTTAAGTATAGTATATTGGAAAAATACTCAGAAAAGAAATAACTACACATGAAGCTGAATTGGTGGTCGGCATTTTCTGTAGAGGGCCAGATATTGCTCCTCACATTGTCTCTGTTGAAACAGTTCCCCTCAGCAGTTGTAACCACAACCACATACAAATGAATGGCTATGTCTGTGTTCCACTTTATTTGCAGACACGGGGACTATAATTTGCTAACCTCTGGCCTGAACCATTATTGTGCCAATCACATATTATTTTATAGTGCATTTTAGGTTGCACAAGTTCCATGTGTCCCATCCGGAGATACACATTTCTGTGTGACCCCCTCACTAGGTGTATTTATTCAGTGACATAATGAATGTGGCAGAGCATGGGCTGCACAGCCCAGTTGTCATCTACTCTTAGTTGTTATATTAGACATCATAATAATAAGGTCACATTTAACAGATGTGTGATTTCTTAATAGTGTTCATGATTATTTTAGATTAATATTTTTATACTGATGAAAATAGTGACCTTGGATAATCAGCCCAGATTTCTGTTTTAAAGCCTAAGGTTTTCCATCTGATGCTCGAGGCTGTTCATTTGATACCCATAAATCAGCAAAATAAAAAAACCAGCAGGCTTCCCGCTTGAAGGAAATAATTCACTGCATACCCTTTTCCTTTTTAAGAGGGGAGAATGATTACTGAGAACCAAGTAAGGAGCAGTGTCACCTCATACTTATGAATAGGGAGTGAGCTCTTCAGTGTTTGGAGAAGCTATGGATTAAACTAGTTGGCCTACCTTGTTGTACCCAGAGCCCTGGTGTATAATAATGGAACATTTTCAGTTCCCAAATTTGACTGAGAGCCCTCTGGCCTCTCTTCAGAATGTTTGGACAGCCCTTGTTATCACAGCAGGATCTAGTGTCTTAGGATCTGGGATCAAGTTTATAATCCTGGTCATGTCCTGCAGGAAGGGAGCCCACCGTCTCTAACTGCAGTGGCATTGCTGCCTTGCATTGTGTGGTGCCAGGACACAAATAGCTTCACTGTTTTTCTGCTCAGCTTTCCACAGTGTAAAACTATCCTCTAGGAGTGACAAAATGGCTTTCTTTTACTTGTTGAAAGGTTTTAAGAAAGAAAGAGAGGGGAGGGCTGGGGTAGAAAAAGAAACCATTAACATGACACGACAAAGTTCTTGTCCCTCTCCGGCCAAGGCCTGCTTGGATGACTACTCCCATTGGTTTTTTGTGAGGGCATTTGAGAAGCTCTTCCCCTTGGTCATATCTCAGTTTACACTCTCTAAAATTGGATTAGACAATGTTAATTCAATTAATGACTGTACTGAGAGTTTGTCTTTGTGTGCAGTGAAAACAGGAGGGCAGCCTCTAATAATCTATGGATTTAATGACTGCAACTTTGAAGAGTGTTAAGCTAAAGTGAAGTTCAGAATGCCTTGTTAACTGGGTTTATTAGCTGTTGACCTTCCCTTTCAGCGTAATAGTGCAGTCAGACCAAAGAGAGCCCTAATGTCCTGATTAGCATTTATCTAAAGATAGGCTGCTGCCGGTTCCACAGTAAATCAGTTCAATCAGCCATAAAGAGCTGGAGAAACATTTTCTGCTTTATAAAAAGAATTAGATGTTAGAACAGTTCATCTGGCATCTCACAGTGAAGATGGATTGAGCCCTCGAACGTGCTCATGTGAGGAAGACACTTTGAGGATATTGAGTAATTGAACAGATTTTCCCACAAGATTGATCAGGGGCTCTGGATTCCCTGCACAATCGAGTGATGCCCTAATTTTTGCCTTCTAATCAGAACTCTACATCTGCTCCTGTGTCTGTGTGTTCTTCAGTGAAATGGAAAATCCATTTCATTAGCACCTACTATGCTCTGTGGAAATAAAAGAAGTAGGATTCACTGGTCACAGAATTTGTAATTTGATTAAAAGATAAAAACTACAGCTGGATGATTGTGGCTCACACCTGTAATCCCGGCTACTCAGGAGGCAGAGATCAAGGATTACTGTTTGAAATCAACCCAGGCAAATAGTTCTGTGAGACCCTATCTCAAAAAACCCTTCACAAAACAGGGCTGGTGCAGTGGTTCAAGGTGTAGGCCATGAGTTCAAACCCCAGTACTGGGGAAAAAAACAAAAACAAAAACAAAAAACTACAGTAAAACTTCCAGTCCTAGAGCTCATCAGATAATGTGAACATACTTTTTCAAAGAGGCAGTACAGGGCAGGGAGTGAAATAATGCTTCTGACCAAGGTCTTGGCATCAACTAAGTTCTAATTGTAGTGGGTCCTAAAGCAAGCGGCAAAATTATAAACCTTTCTAATCATTTAGAAACTTAAATTATGATCAGGTCCTTGCAAAAAGGGCATAAATGAGCTATACAATTGAGTTTTATGAGGTGCCCCAATGTACTATAAAGTATACTCAGACCAAATAAAATTCTAACTCTGCAGTATTACAAATTTGACCTCAGTGAAATGAATGGTCTCACTGTATGGCAAACACTAATGAAACATTTAATTAATGTTCCCTACACTTGCTGATTTAGAATTTCATAAGGCTTCCTGGGGATTGTTTCAGTGATCCAGTTTTTCTCAAAACAAAAAAGGAAACCTTTTTGTAAAACCTTGATGCCATTTTCTCTCACTAAACCTTTCAGTAGAGACATTTAGTTCAATTATATTGATGAGTCTGAATCTGAATTTTATACCCAAACCTATGATCAGCCTTACAGAAAGAAAAAGCTATTGAAACAGTTATGAATTTCAGATTTGGTCATCTCATTGAGGCTTCCTATTGACCCTTTTAGCCATTGTGACATATATGTGATTTATAGCTAGGGGTGTAAGTACTTTGTGACGGGCAGTGATGGGGTTCCTGTGGGCGAGCTGTAGGACTATGGACATCAGCATTTATGGTTCCATGTAAGGTATCCTCTTCCTCACCAGCCTTCTCTGTCACTGCTGTGTTGGTTTGTTTTATTGTCTGATCACTCCAGAAGTCATAGTTGAAGGAGCATCAAGGTAGCATTTAAAAAAAAAAGTAAAAGAAAAGCAGGTCACAAAAGATATTGATGACTGTTGATATGACTATATGCAGAGTAGGCAAATCTGTAGAGATGGACAGTAGATTTGTGGTTATCTGGGGCTTAGGCAGATAGGAAGGGGTGGGATGTGACTGCCTAGTGGCTATAGGGGTTTCATTTTTGGGCAGTAAGGATGTAAAATGAAATTGCACTGATGGTTATACAACTATCTGGATATAGTAAAATCCATTGTACTAATTTTAGGTTTAGTTCTTGTTTTTCTAATTCCTTGAGATGCAAAGTTTTATTTGAGATACTTCTTTGTGGGAGGAGGGGGGAGTGGGACTGGGATTTGAACTCAGGACTTCAAGCTTACAAATCAGGTTCTCTACTTTGTGAGCCACACCTCCATCCACTCAGATGATTTTGGAAATGGGGTCCTGCTAACTGTTTTCCTGTGCTGGCCATGATCCTCCCAATCGCAGCCTCATGCAGCTAGGATTACTGGCGTGAGCTGCTGGCACCTGGATGAAATATTTCTTCCTTTTTGATGAGTGCATGTATTGCTATACACCGTCCTCACAGATCATTTTTATCTTGTAGGTTTTGGTATGTTATATTTATATTTTCATTTGTCTTCAGAAATGTTTTATTTTCTTCATCAACTCACTGGCTATATAGGAGTGCATTTGTTTTCTGTGTATTTGTGAAGTTTCTGAGTTTCCTTCTTCATTGACTTCCATTTATGCCATTGTAATCTGAAGAGGTCTTTGATATCTGGTCTTCTTGAATTTGTTGAGACTTGTTTTATGGCCTAAAATACGATCTGTCCTATGTGTAGTTGAAAAATGTGTGTTCTACAGCCATTGTAGACTGTGTCTATAAATGTCTGTGAAGTCTGTTTGCTAGAGTGCAGTTTGCAGCAATGTTTCTTTACTGATCTTCTGTGTGGATAATCCTCCCATTGCTGGGTGTAGAGTGTTGTGGTCCCCAACTGTTCCTGTCATGCAGTTTTCCTCTCCCTTTAGCTCTGTTAATATTGGCCATATATATTCAAGTCCTCCAGTGTTGGCTGTCTCTGTATTCACATTTGTTATATCTTTTTTCTGAATTAATCCCTTTATCTTCAGATAATGAGCTTTATTTTCATATGATGTAAGTATAGTTGTTTCTACTCTCTTGAATTCTCTTTGCACGTGGTATTTTTCACTTGCAGTGGTGTCCTTACAGGGAAGCAAGGCTCTTGTGGGCAGCACATAGCTGGTTCTTGCTTGTTAATCCATTTCACCAGTCTGTTTCTTGTGATTGGAGAATTTAATACATTTAACTTAAGGTAATTATTGACAGGTAAGAGCTTCCTACTGACATTTTGTTTTCTACTTATTTTGTAAATTCTTCTTTTGTTTCTTCCACTCTTACTTACTGTCTCCCTTTGTAATTAAGTGATTTTTCTTTTGTGGTGTTTTAATTCCTTTTGTTTTTAGTGTAATATATATATAATATTTATATATATTTTATATTATATTTATGTATACATATATATTGCCTTGTGGTTCTATGAAGCTTACAAAAAACATCTTATTATTAACTTTGATAACTTTTTTTTTTTAAACCCTGTGTTTTAACTCCCCCACCCACATATTGATTTTTGGTGTCACAATTTACATCTTTTTATATTGCCTTTTTCTTAACATTGTTATAGCTGCCATTTTTAACAGTTTCAACTTTTAATCTACTTATTAAACATGTATGGTTGAGACACAGTGAATCTAATATTAGAATATTATTAATTAGATCATATACAGTCATCCCTTAATATCCACAGGGAATTTGCTCCCGACCGCCCCGCCATAGATAGATACCCTAAGCTGTAGTCGCTCATGTATCTGATACTACATGGCTTAGTATGCATGTAACCTAGACATCTTAGATTACTTACAATGCCCAATTCAGTGTAAACACTATGTAAATAGTTGTTATACTACATTGTTTAAGGAACATGTTCTGAATAGATGCAGTTATTTTTCTTTTGTATTTACAACCTGCAGTCGGTTGAATGTGCAGCTGTAGCACCTACAGAAGCAGAGGGCTGAGTGTACTTGCTTTTATCAGTTAGTTTTATACTGTCAGCTGTTTCATGTTACTCATTACTGTCCTTATCTTTCAAGTTCAAGAACTCCCTTTGTTATTTCTTATAAGACACCTCTTAGTGGTGATGAACTCTCACAACTTTTGTTTAGATGGGTATCTGTCTTTCCTTCATTTCTGAAGGATAGCTTGTTGAATACAGTATTTTTGTTGGTAGAGTGTTTTATTCTCTCCCCCTCGCCCCTGCCTTCAGGACTTTGACTATATCACCCAGCTCCTTCTTGGCTTGTAAAGTTGCTGCTGAGAATTCTGCTGCCGGATGGTATTATTACAACTCCCTTAAATGTCACTTGCTTCATTTATTTTCCTGCTTTTATTGCTTTTGATTTTTCACAGTTTGATTATGTGTTACAGGAATGTTATTTGGACTGAATCTCTGGTGATCTTTAACCTTTTTGTCTGTATATTTCTCCATTTTTGGAAAGTTTTCTGTTCCTTCGTCTTTCTCTATTCATTAGTGAATTATAATGACCTGATTGCTTCTTTGATGTTGTTCCGTAACTTTTCTTTGTTCCCTTTCATTCTTCTTTTTATTTTCTCCTTTGACTGTGTATTTCAAAATAGCCTATCTTCAGTCTCTCTTTTTCCTTCTTATACTTGGTTTAGTCTGCTATTGGTGCTGTCTATTACATCTTTCATTTCATTCACTGTATTTGCTCTATGATTTCTGCTTCATTTACAAAACATATTTTAGTTTCTCTGTTAAATTTCTGTGGTAAATTTCAGAATTTTTCCTCTGTGTTTTCTTGAAGTTCTCTAACCTTCCTTTAAAAGGCTATTTTGAATTATCTGTCAGGCAGGGTCAGTTGTAGGTACCTCAGTTTACCTTTTGGTGAAACCATGTTTCCCTGGTTGATATTTATCCTTTGAATTGTCTGTTGATACCTCTGCCCTGATAGGTATTCATTCCAGTTTTCTCAGTCTGGCTTTGTCTGCAGTGTCATTCTACAGCAGGCTCATCCAGGAATTGTGAGCAGTCTCACAATTGGTCATAAACCCAAATCTGTTGTAGCCACTGTAGTACTAGAGGTCATCCTAAGCCTGGGTCCTTTATGTCAAACACAGCCCAGAGTGGAGCCCCAGGAGAGGCTGGTGCAGGATAGGGTTAGCTTCAGGGATCTCAGACAGATGGACTGTTACCCTTGGCATGGCAGTTGTGTGTTCATCCAGGGCCTTCACCTTGAGCCACTTGCCAGCCTTTTTTTGTGATGGGTTTTTTTTGAGATAGAGTCTTGTGAGCTATTTGCCTGTGCTGGCTTTGAACTGTGATCCTCCTGATCTCTGCCTCCTGAGTAGCTAGGATTACAGGCATGATCCAGCAGTGCCTGGCCCTCCAGGTGTCTTGGAGGACTCCTGATGGGCCACACTGGCTTGGCTTTGTTGCTTGTACCTGTGACTGTTGAGCTGGGTTGTTTTGGGTCCATAGCTGAGACCAAGATCTTCAGGCCTGTCTCAAGGGTTATCGAATCTAGTAAATTCCTCATGAACAGGCCTGTCCTCATGCTACAGAGAGAAGGGCTAGAGGGCATTTCACAATCCACTGCCTGACCCCTGTCAGGATGTGGTCTGCCAGATGCCTTTCTGCTGTGCCTCCTTTCAGTCTCCTAGCAGGCAGACTGTCTCTCAGTCCATAGAAGAAAGTGACGAGGACTTAGACCCAGGGCCATTAAGGATCTGCTGAGGGTCAGTTAGGCAAGCCTGCCATGGGGATTCAGATGGGTACAACACCCAGCTGGACACTAGTTGGGAACAGCTCTTCCAGTCCATAGCTGGGGAGGCCTGAAACTGAGTGTCACAGCTACTTCAAAATGTGAAAGACCATCCTGGTAGCGCTAATGGGCAAGTTTCCCAGCAGTTCCTTATTTGGGCAGAATTTCTCACATACCACAACCAAGGGAGGCTGGAGCTAACATTCAGGGTCTTTTACAGGACTGCTATGGGGCAGAGGACCAAGCCTGTCTCCCAGGAATTCCATGCACAGATGTGGTAACTCAGGCTCTGGCTATGTGCAGCTGGAACTCATTCTTGTAAGATGGCCCATTCAAGATTTAGCTTGGCATAGGAGCTACAAGCCTACCCTGAGGGCTCAGGCAAGTGGGTCTCCCAGCATTCCTTGTACAAGTGTAATGGTTCACTGGCTGTGGCAGAGAGGGGCTGAAGTTGAGACAGGATCCCTTCAAGATTTGCTGTAGGTCATTGGGAGGCGGTATGTTCCCAGCAGTTCTCTTGAGTGGGTGGGATTACTCCCAGACTGCAGCAGAGGGGCTGGAGCTAAAATAAGGTGCCTTCAGGATCTGCTTGGGGATGAGGGCTGGCAAGCCTGTTCCCGTGTTCAGAAGGTCTTGTCTTCCCCCAGGTCCTGCGAGCCCCTCTATGCTTAGGGGAACTGGAGCCTTGTTACAGAGTAACTTGAAAACCCTGTCAAGACCTGTGTCACAGACAGAAGAGCCTGTTTTCCTGCATGTTCTTGGGTCTCATGACCTTCTAAGTCTTAGGCTCCCTCAAATGTCCAGAGTCTCTTACCTGAATATAAAGGCTCCCACAGAGAGATTCTTGTCAGTGGCTGAGTACAGATTTCTTATTGTAGTGAGAGGATATAACTGGGTGACCACCTCCACCTTTCTCAGAAAGTCCTAAACACCTGGCAAACAGTCCTGGTCATAGGTGTGTTCCTGTGGGACATTATCTCAGACCTTCTTTGGGGAGAGGTTCTATAGAATTTGTTATCATGTGTCTTAGAGTGTTCTGATGTTCTCTTTCTTTAGGGGCAGTTTCCTCCATCTCTCTCCTTGTAAACATGTCATCAGTAAGTCCTGCTCTTCCTTGATTACAAGGTGAGGGGCTTACACATGGAGAAATGCAAAATTGAGGATGCCAAGCTTGGGGATGCTTGAGGATGCCAAGCTTTTCTCCTGCTTTTAATTTGTGGGCCCAATTAAGGAGTCAGTGCTTTTCAGCAAAAGCAGTTTAGGCATCTCCTACAAGACCTTTAAACGAGAGCATGCCACACCATGGCGAGTAGTATGGAGCAAGATTGTTTGGCTTTTGGGTGGCAAGTTTGAGTGAGTCCCTGAGAAGATTGGCATCTATCAGGTATTCCTTGGTAGAGAGAGAAGTATAGCCAAAGCTGAGAGCACTTAAGGAAGCAGAGGCTATTAAGTAGGAAATGTTGATGGTAGAGACCTGGTTCCAGGAGTAGAGCACCTGCCTAGTAAGCACAAGGCCCTGAGTTCAAACTGCAGTACCACAAAAAGTAGGGAATGTTGAATCTGTTGATTTAGATGTGTAGATGTGAGTGGAAAATGGAAAAATGAAGGCAAACAAAATGGAATTCTTTTTTATGGAGAAAATTATAAAACTTTATTAAAAGACATTTCAAAGGCCTAAATAAATGGAGAGCTATACCATGTTCATGGACTGGAAGACCCCCAACATTATAAAGATGACATGGCTTACCAAATTAACCTATAATTTCAAAACAAATCCAGTCAAAATTCCAACATGCCTTATTTGATTTAGAACTTGTCAGTCTAATTCTATAAATTGTATGGATGAGCAAATGACTAAGACTGTCAAGACACTCTTGAGGAAGAACAATTTGATAGTGACACTGGAGGTGGGATTGGTAGACATCATGATAAAATGTGGAGGCATCTTTGCAAAATGGAATTCTTTATATTATTCTAGGAGGTAGTTGTTGGCATTTTAGGACCATTATGGTGGAAGACAGAGGCAAACTGAAAAAGGGAGGGATGAATTTTCTCTTAATTTTTGGTGTTTTTCTGGTGCCCTCTGAGAAAATCAGTGTCACAGAACATGTGAGTTACCTTACCAGAGAGCACTAGATGGGGAGTTGGGAGAACAGGTTTGCAATTCCATGTTACTCAAGTCAGTCAGTCTGTCCTTTCTCCCTTGAGCTGTCATCTTTAGCTTATGTGGTGGCACACAGTCAGACTAGGCAGTGTATCTGTTGCATTGCAGTTACAGGAGCATAACAAGGTTTGTGAGACTGAGGGAGGGAGGAAGAAGGTGAGTGCTTGGTAAACTGTAGTGACCCGTACATACCAAGGGTTGGAGGTATTGGCTTGTTCCTCTGGCTAAGTGTGAAAGTTATGAGTTGTAAGAATTACTGCATTGATACTACTTACACTTATGGTTATTACCACTGTATTTGGTGATTCTGTGGTAAATTTGGAGGAGTCTCTAGTACCACTATCTAATATATGAATATCCTTGCACCTGGTAACAGTTTTGGCAGTTGTTGACAATTGATGGCATTATATCTAGAGATCAAGCTGTAGACGGGTTGATTGTCTCTTGTTATGTCTCACTCTGCTGAGACTCCAGTCACAGCAAGCATTGGTAGTTAGGTATGTCTTGAACAGTAAGTGTGTCTCATTCATGACACATGTGCTTTTGTTCAGTTTTTGACAAGCTAGCATTGGGTTTGAGGTATCATTCTATTTCAGATTGGGCATCCCTAATCCAAAAATCCAAAATCTGAAACATGTCAACAGGGCTCAAAAGTTTTGGTTTTCAGAACATTTTAGATTTCTTATTTTCTACTTAGGATTGCTCAACCATCTGACGTCTGCACATGTATTTCAAAAGACTGACAGACTGAAGAAACACTCTGGTCTCAAACTTTTCAAGGAAGAGCAGTCAGCATCATAACAAATTACTTCTCTCTGTGGCATTCAACATTTCCCTCCCTCGTGCAAACTACAGCGGAGTGCTAGCATTTCCCTTTCCTCCTTTATGCACCCACTGAAGTGTTCCAAGATCCTGAAGAATGCTTCTGACTTGGATGCCTTCTCTGAAGACTGCTGCTGCTTATGTCTGATTGAAATCTCTTTTGTTACCCAGCTCTGTTAGTATGAGCAGTGGCCCTTGGCAAGTTATTTACAACTCTAAACTGACCCCCTTCCTCATCTGTGTGTGGGGGCATAATGGGGATGGTATTGACCCTGTGGCACCTGGGGGATGAGCTGAAGTACCTGACATGATAGCTGTCGTGCAGAATGCCAGGGAGAAGTGGAGCTGCTGAGGAGTTGATGTTCTTGTGTTTGATTTGGTTTGTTGTGAGCTAGAGTTATCAAAATATAGCTTCAACAGAATTTTGAATAATTTTCTCAAAGCTCTGTGGACTCTTACAATTTTAAGTATTTTTATATAAGGGGCACAGAGTTAGGCGTAAGAAAGTTGGGTTTTTATTGTTAACTGTAGACTATAGAGACTGGAGGCCCTGATGCTTCTTCCTCTCATTAGTTTTAAGATTTATATAATAGTATAGTTTTTCTTGTGCAATCAAGTTCTTGTTCTTCCTCACTTCCTCTTAACACATTCTGTGTCTTTGATGTCTGGTATCTCTTTCTACCCAATCTCCATCAATCTTCTGTCCATCTTTACATACATCCTGGAAATTGTTACCATGTACTTACTGTGAGGCAAGCAGTTAGGAGCTGGCTGTACAATGCTGCAGTTATAAATAGTCCCTGCATCAGTGAAGTTCAGCTTGGTGGAAGAAGCCAGATAACAGCAACATAAAATAATTACAAAATTTGATAACTGCCGTGAAAGAACAGCACAAATAGTTGCGAGGGGAAGTGTGGGGTCCTGACTCGTTTAAATGATGTTTCTGAAAGCAGACTTCCAAAAGGTAAAGGGGCTGATAGGACTGCTTGACAGGCCAGGCCACAGCCAGAGCACCCTGAGCAGCTTTCAGGTGCGTGCAAGTCAGCATGGCTCAGGGTGTTGACTTTGCCTTTCCAGGCAGTTCATGATACATTTTAAAATGACAAGATGGGCATCTTGTTTTACTTGACTGGAGCAATTAAAAGCTGATAAGTTGTTTAAAATACACTTTAATTTTACATTAATTGTAACATGGAATAATAGTGTATGACACTTAAAGTGAGCTATCTTGTAGCTAAAATGAACTAATCAGATGTTTCTGTCAGAAGAGAAGCCTTGCTTTCCTACTGTGTTCTGCCTACTTTCTCCTTGCTCTGCACCACTCTTGTGCTAGCCTCTTCTTCCCTGTCTTACTTTTCTTCTCATTTCTTTGAAATGCTGTGAGAAAAGCATAGCACAATCATCTGCAGACCTTCTGACCCTACTGGGTAGGAAGTGCAGATGAGGTAGGGGAGAGGGCCCAGCTAAAGAATTCAAGAATTCATTCCTGCTTCTCCTGCAGGAATGCCAGCCCTGCTCAGCCACGCACAGCCAGTGTGCAGGCACTGAGACCTTGACTGAGCGAACACAAATGGAAGCACTCTTGCTAGTTCTTTGTGGTCAGTTAAATGCGTTTACCAAGTACACTAACCATGGGTAGCCCTTTGTGGACAGTGTTGGAAATGCAGGGGGTGGGGGCAGTTTGTAAAATGAGACAGTGCCTTTCCCTGCCATCTACATTGTTAACATGCCATGTACCTTTGGAAGGTCATTTTGGACATAGCCTTAAGGGGTCAAATAATTTTTTTTGTTTTTAATAATTGTATTCAATGTACAATAGAATATTATTCAGCCTTAAAAAAAGACACTCTGGGCTGGGGATGTGGCTCAAGTGATAGAGGGCCTGCCTACCAAGCACAAAGCACTGAGTTCAAACCTGAGTACCATCAGAAAAAGGACATTCTACCATTTGTCACAACAGGGATGGACCTCGAAGATATTATTGGTAACCGAAATAAGCTAGACACAGAAAGAAAAATATTGCATGATTTTGTTTAAATGTGGAGTCTTAAAAAGCATATAAAAAGGCCAAAAATACAGAGCTAGAGAGAAAAACAGTGGTTACCAAGATCAATTGGGGTGGGAAGGGATGTAGGTCAAAGAATATGAAAGATAAATATTTCTTAAGATCTAATATACAAGCCTGGTGCAGTGGCTCATGCCTGTAATCCCAGCTACTCTGGAAACAGAAATAGAATTGTGGTTTGAGGATAGTGTGACCCTGTCTCAAAGAACAAGCTGGATATGGTGGTGCATACCTGTAATGCCAGCTACACTGAAGAAGTTGATAGGATTGTGGTCCAAGGCCAGCCCAGGTAAAAAGTGTGAGACCTTATCGAAAAATAACTAAAGCATAAAGAACTGGGGTTGTAGTTCAAGTGATTGTGTTCAAACCCTAGTAACAACTCCTCCCCCAAGAGATGCAAGGGTGACTACAGTTAATAATAGTGTATTACATTCTAAATTTTTCCTGAATGAGTAGATTATAGCTGTTCTTGCCAAAGATGAGAAAAATACATAACTGAGTGAGGTGACGGATATGTTAATTTGTTTGAATGTAGTAACTGTTTTACTGTATGTGCATCTCATAGCATCGTGATGTATACTTTATAGCCAAAAGGGGTTTTGTTGTTGTTTGGGTGCACTGGGGTTTGAAATCAAGGCCTCACACTTGCTAGGCAAGCACTCTAGCACTTGAGTTACACCCCCAGGACTATTTTGCATTTTTAGAATCTCACACTTTTGCTTAGGGCCTGCCTGACTATGATCCTTTTACCTGTGCCTCCCTGTGGCTGGGATTACTGATACATGGCATCATGCCCAGCGTCAATAAAAATTCATTACAAAATAATCTTATTTGGAAATATTTTTAAATGTGATTACTTTAAAAATATTTAAAAATATACTTATTCAAATTATAATGTTCTTTTATGAGTTATCAATTATTCTTTTATAAACTATCAGCCTGAAACTTACTACTTTTTAAAAATTCAAGTTAGGACCATCTGGAGACAGGTGCGTTGATATAATGAATGCATATATGGCCGTGGTCAGAGGTGTGGACTGAGTCTTGCCTTGGCTTCCTGGCCAGGTCTCATTTTCTCACCTGTGAAATGAAGATAACAGTGTCTACTTCCTGATGTCATGGAATTAAACAATATACTGCATATAAAATCCACAGTACAAAACCTGACAGATATTAAGCACCTTGTAAAAGTTAGCTATTAAAAATACACACAGCAAGACTTGAGCTTTTATGAACTTAATCTATAAACATCCTTTAATACCCTCCCTTCTACCCTGACTTCACTAGACACTGAGCCACACTGAAGAGTAATGAGAAATAAATTGAAAAAGCAGGATGGAGACTGTGGACAGACAACCTTGACCAGTGGGGTTGGCAGGAAGGATTTGGACAGGCAGGTGTGGAATGGGCATGGTGAGGGGGATGGGAGGCTTCACTGAGGACAGGAGGTTTGCCTGTAATCCAGAGTTACTTGTGGGAGAACCTCCCTCCCACCTGGAAAACAGGTGTTACCATCCCTGACTTACCTAAAAATGGGTTCTTCTTATCATATTAATTGAACGTTGAAGAATCTCAGTTTTATAGGATGGGCAACTGTTTAGAATGAAAATTCTGCTACTGCTTGGTTTTGATTTAGAAGTTCATTTGACACAGAGCTGAAACCATAAAGGGCCATCTCGGAATAGCCATGTGAGTCTGGGAAGGTGCCATCCCTTTTCTGAGCCCCCGCTTTCTTATTTGTACAGTGGACTTGGGATGCTCACGTGCCTTATGATTATCATTAAAGTCGGTAATAATATACATGAGAAGCCCCAGCACAGTGCCAGCTATCTGTGGGCACTGTGCCAGTTTTGCATATCATCAGTATTGTTGAGATCATCTTTAGTTAACTTAGTTGTAGTGGACTTGATTACAAAGGGAATCCATATGCCAGTAGTAAATACTGAAGCGAACTTTTAAATTCACCACAAATTCTTCAGATTGAGCTCTTCTGATCATGGCTCAGTTTCATGATTGATTTTTTTAGTAGTAAGTTTTATTGAAAGACAGTTTTCCCAACCACTACATATTTCCTATGGTTTAAAAGTCTTGAAATTAATTTGTTGTGTATTTCACATGAGAATGATGTGAGGGATAATCAATTATTTGAGGTATTGATTTGGTCTAATTCAGTATAATAATTTGTTTCATTTGTATTCAAGCGTGTGCTAAGTGCCAAGTCCATTATTGTTGGACACAGAGAAACAAACACCCAAACATCATCTTATCTCTCTAAGCTCACAATAGAACTTAGTTGGAGTTTTTTTTTTTTTTTTTGGTGGGGGGAGTGTATATAGTGGGATGTATAGAAAATCACACATCTTAAAATGGAGAAGACAAAACTGTAGAGACTCAAGATCAAAACAAAATAAAACCTGGCTGTGAGGAGTTGGGATAGAAGGATGAATAGACAGAGCTGAGAGTATTTTTAGGGCAGTGAAACTATATTGCAATTGTAGGTACATATTATTATGAATTTGTGGAAACCCACAGAATGTGTGACATCATGAGTGAACTCTAATATAAAGTAGGGTGATGGTGAGTCAATGTAGGGGCATTGAGTGTAACAAATGAACCACCATGGTGGATTGTGGTGATAGTTAGAGAGGGTATCCATGTGCAGGGGCAGGGAGTAATGGGAACTCTGTCCTTTCAGCTCAGTTTTGCTGAGAATCTAAGACTGCTCTAAAAAATAACATTTAGTAGGTCAGGTGCTTGGCTTATGCCTATAATCCTAGCTGCTTGGTAGGTGGAGATTGGGAGGATTGTGGTTCAAAGCCAGCATGGACCAGAAAAAGAAACTGGCAAGATCCCATCTCACCTAATGGCTGAATGGGTGGTGCACACCTGTCATCCTAAGCTACTGGGGGATCACAATTGGGAGGGTCCTGGTTCAGGCCTGCCCTGGCATAAAGGGAGATCCTATTGCAAAACAACCAACAAAGAAGAGGGCTAGTGGAGTTACTCAAATGGTAGAAATGCCTGCTTAGGACGTGGGAGGCCCTGAGTTCAACCTCTGCCAAAAAATGAATGAAATGAATGAAGTTTCATAATTAAAAGCCAAGGTCATACTGCTTTGGAGCTAAAGTAAATCATACAAAGAAGGTGATTTTTATTAACTACAGATGTAGTTTGCTTAACCCAAATGCTGTATACGATGATCAAAACATGTTTTTAAATAACAGCCATTTTACAGAGATTGCATATTTTACAGAAAGATTTTGTTAGCCTTATAGGGCACTTGGTTCTCTGATTGATGTGGGTTCCAATTCCCTCTGTCACCCAGACGCTTCGTGACTTTAGGACCATCCTAGAACCTCATAGTCTATAAAGAAGGTTTAGAACAAAATGGCACAGTGTGATTGCCTACTCTGCTTTTTTGGGCAGACTGGTTGGGCTGATAGGATAGATCCACTCTGTTGGAGGCTGAAGGACCTGTAGGAGCCACAGGCCACCCTGGGTACTGTTTGTGTGCTGTGGCCAAGTCCCTTCCTCACTCTGCTGTGTGTGGCTGCAAGTGTAGGCCCTGCGGTTAGGATGGTCTCCACAGCATTTTCAACTCAACACTTTCTTTCAGTAGGTAGATAGAGCTGATTTTTAAACATTTTATAACAGGTTTTAAAAATTGACACATCTGTTTTCTGAAGAAAAAGTGACCCATGTTCATAGAGGGACTATTGAGAAGGTGGGCTGATTCCCCTCACCCTCCAAAGCATCACAAAAACCGAAATACATAAATTAGCTTCCTCCACTGATACAACTGCACAATCTTCATGTGGTGGAAAAACAGGTCAGTAGCGCCACCTACAGGCTTCTGGGGAGGAAGCTTTCTGTGTGTGCCTCTTGAATGCAAAAAAAAAAAAAAAAAGCCTCTTGCTTCCTCTTTTATATATATTATCCCTAAAACGTGCTAATTGCAGTTTTTTGTTCCTTACCACTCATATTTATTTCTCAGTGCTTCTGCAGTTACCCGAGCCAGCGGAATATTGATCTGATAAGCTCAGTGTTTTCCATAGGATCCCTGCTTTCATCCTCCGCTTATAGATTTCTCTTCTTTTGCAGTAGGGCTGACTCTTGAAATTCCTATGGATTCCAGCAGGTTCATATTTGAAGACCTGAGGCGTAAAGGGGCACTGCCAGCAAGGGGCACTTTATTTTGGCTTTTCTGCATACTCACAGGACTCATTGCATCACTTACTGCAATCCTGGGAGGAAAAAGAAATGCAGACATTCTTGGTTGCATGTGTGTGTGTGCATGTGTGTTGTTCACTTTTTTAAAAATGAGGATGATTTGTATGTATTTACTTCTCTTAGGCTCAGAATGACCTTTGAGTCCTTTCTGTCCCCAAGATTCTATACTTCTGTAATCCAAAATACCTTGGTGCATGGATTATTATTTTATAAAGTAATCTAGGTAATTTGTCTTTGAAATTAATAGTGGGGGTAGCCCTTTCCTTACCAGATCCCCTAGTTTCCCTTTGTTGTTTATTTTTGCTCATTTACTAAGCCAATGTTGTCATTTTTGGCAGCCTAGGAAATTTTATTGGATTGTTTGAATGACTAGGTTATAAAGTATTCATGGTATTAGCAGAGTTGCAATTTTTGTTATAAGTAGCCTATTAAAATTAACATGTCAATTATTGGTGGAATTGCTGCTTTGTCCAGTTTCTTATTGGAATGTGCTGAGGAGTTAAGAGAGTTTGCAGAAAAGACATGCAATAAAGCATTAACCCTGCAAGAAGCTACCCTCCACTCCTCCAGAGAAGACTGAGCATAAACTATAAAGATTAGAACAGTGTACTTGGGTTGGCAGAGTGGCTCAAGTGGTACAGCGCCTACCTAGCAAGCGTGAGGTCCTGAGTTCAAATTCCAGTGCTACTCCCCATGAAATAATAAGCCTCTATTCTAAAAAAAGAACGCAGTGCACATGAACAGTGTTTTTTCTTGGAGGAAAGGAAGAGTGGAGAAGATTCATAGTAAAATAGCATGCTAAAGAGGGGGAAATTAACAGGATAAAGAAATGTGTGATAGGATTTTTAAGGTACCTATTGAAATAGATGTGTAGAGCCTTCCTTCCACACTGGAGCAGTAGTGATGTTTTTAAAGTTCAGTAGCTCAGTTGCTGATGATTTACTTGGAATGTTTCCATTTCTTAAAGAATTCATTATTTTCAGTGTGTTAAAAATATTCACACATGAAACACTGGAGCATTTCTGTGAACAAAAGTCAAGCATGAGTTCTCACCCATTTGAAATGAGTGCTGCCTTGTAGTTCCATAGCTAATATTTTTCCTTGTTTTTCTTGCACCAGATGGCACTGTTTAGTTCTGTTTCACAGTCTTGTTCTGGAACTTTCTGTGGGAGAATCTGTTTTAGTCCAGACTCAACCAGTATCACCTCTGTATTGTGCATGAAGTCTTTATGAATGCTTATGCCAGGCCATTGGCTCAGGAGTGAAGCTGCTTGTTCGAGGGCCTATGGCTCTATCCGGTATTACTGACCTGTGAGGGGTCTTGATGAGCCAGCCAGAGGAACTACCTGCTTGTCCCAGAGCACAGCCAGGTTGCAGCCATAGGACTGTAGCATCCTCACAGGCCCCTCTAATCACCTGACTCATTTTGGAATTATTTTGTGGATGCCACAATCAAATGGGCATGTTTGCTTTTATGAAGTCTTGAAGAGCTTAAAATGCTTCCTGACAGTCTATTGAACTGTAGGTTCATCAAATTAAAGTAGTTTAAGAAATTAAAATTTAAAGAACTATTCCTGACATACCTATTTATTCCCAGGGCTGGCTTACAAAGAAGTTATCAAAGACCTCTGATGTCATGGTGCACAAGAGAGGCAGGTTTAACCTCTTTGATACTACTAATAACAAAACACCTTTTTGGAAGGTAGAATTAGCTTTATTTAATAAAAATGCTAGGATCACATTGTACGGCTCATGTCCATGTCAGTCTTTCCTCCTGTCCCGTCCCATGCCGTCCCATCCCGTCCCATCCTCTTCCTGTTTTGAATAATGCACAAACTTTGGACACAGCTACAGGACAAAGCTCATCAAGGCTGAGTCTCCGTTTACTGTTATTTCTCAACAGCCATGTTTTAGTCACAAATTTTGAAGCTCCTTCAAGCTCTGCCATCTTCCAAACACTTTAAGTGTAGTACTTTGTGCTCTCTGCCTTGCATTTCATCACTCTGTGCTCTCTTGGGGGGAGGCAGTTTGGAGGGTGGGAGTAGGGACGGGGAACCGTCTTTAAACTGAGGCTGTGAGTGCCCAAATGAAATCAGATTATTTCTGTGTTAAGGGAGAAGGGTCAGTGCGTGGCGATTTTGACTCCTCCCCACCCCCCAGATGCTGTTGACTGAGGACACCTCCACCTCAGAGTACCATCCTCTTGCTGTGGGGTGTGGGTGGCAGGTGTGTGGTTCTCAGGTGTAGGTTCTCCAGGCTGAGGCACAGTTCTCTGTGGAAGCAAGCATGAGACAGGCTGCTCCCATAAATCAAGCCCTGGGTTTTATTGGAGTGTTTATGTAACCTCAGTTTATGTGCCATAATTCTTCTCTGTGCTGCCTCACGTAGTTCCCAAAGAGGATGTTTGCTCTTTTTCCCTGTAAATTTTCTAGCATAGGCTTTTATTTTGACACTCTCCCTCCCCCACTCTTTGCCTGTCATTAACAGCAGATGATTTTTTACTTACTAAATTGTATGATCTAGCATAGGTTAACTTCTATTTACTTGAGATGTTACCCCTACTCTTAAGGAATGGGGGGAGGCTTTTCTCAAGTTAATTTTTCACATTTTCAAGATTACGGAGTGGTAGGGTTCTCATGCATCTAATTGTTGAAAAAATGAAACATAGGGGTTAAAAACATCCTGTATTATCCATCGGGAGCCCCTGCCTGCACCCCGTGCCCCCGTCTCACGTTGATAGAGTCAAACTGACTGCTGAGGAAGAACATTGAGACTGGGAATTTAGGGCAAAATTGACTTTTAACTGAAGAAAATGTCAGGGTAAGATGACCAGATTCAACTGTATTCCACGTAGATAACTGCACAGAGAGAGAGCCATTGTCTATTGGAAATGAAGACAATTTGACTCACCCACAGTGTTCTTCAAGAAATAGCTACATATTTTTACTCCTCAGTTCATTCTTCAGACCTCATATTTGGCCCTGCAGGAATTAGGTGATGAGACTGACTCTAGAGACAGTGTTATTGGGCTCTGATTGGACTCGTGCTGTCGAGTAGCACATTTCAGTCATCAATCAGTGTCTGATCTTCACTGTAGCGAGAGGTACTACATAAGAACATTCTTTTCTTTCTAGTTTAAAGAAGGTAGTTAATCACAGGCAAAATTGATGAGGAAAGTATGTGAACAGAGGCAACTTTTTACTAATTATAAAATTGGATATGTAGTTTAGAACCGTGCTGTTCAATATTGTAGCCATAGGTAGCTATTGAGCATTTGAAATGTGAGTAATCCTAATTGAGATGTGCAGTAAGTACAAAATACACAGTGGATTTTGGAGCTTTAATATGAAAATACAGGTGTGAAATATTTAATAATTTAAATTGATTGCATGTTGCCATAATGATATTATGGATATTTGGGGTTAAGTAAACTATATCATTAAGTTTTATTTTACCAATTTTTGCCTTTTCACCTTTTAAAAATTATTTTATTATTGTTTAATAGTTGTACAGGGGGATACATTGTGATATTTACATATGTGCTTACAATGTATCTTAATTAGATTTACCCCTTCCATTGTTCTTCCTCTTCTCCCCTCCCCCATTCTTAGAACAATTTCAACAGGTTTCATTCTTCTATTTTAATATATAGGTAAAAAATACATCCACCATATTCACCCTCATTCACCCTTTTCTTGTGCCCACCCCCTCCCACTGGTATCCATTCCCAGAAAAGATACATTCTTTTCACATTTTTAATGTAGCTACTGGAAAACTTAAAATTATGACTCCTGTCTCTGACTCACATTATTATTGGATAGTACTGATTCAAAGTTGCATTGTCTGACAGGGGGTAATAGATTAGTTATATTCAATAAGGCTTTTCACATTACACATTTAAAAGAATGTGCTGTTTTCTGATAGAATATTAATTCTCAAATTAGTGACAAAATTAAATAAAGTTAGATTATTTTCTATGTAGCCTCAAGATTTATGAGGGGATACTGAGTATCCATTGACTAGAATTTTCCTCTTTGTCTGCCAGATTTTCCTCTCACTGACTAAACAGAGAATTCATCTTGATGGGGTGCAGAGGCTAAGAGAGCGGGTTCTAGGTTGCAATCCCAGGTCAACCATTTATGGTCACATACTCCAAGAAAGTTGTGTAGCTTCGTGTGCCTGAACGGTTGTGCAGGTTAAAGAAGGTACAATGTATAGAACACACACAGGGCTTGGCATATTATGTAAATGCTATATGAGTGCTAACTGTTATACTGATGAGTATCATTGTAATCACCATCATCTCATTACTAACGTAGGTACAGCTATGACAGATCATTCAAACCTAAATTCTGTCTTCAGCAAATGGAAATAGTTGGTTTTCAGCAATTAGTCTGACATTTTTTGTTGAAAGTCAGAAGCAGCAGGCAGTGATTAAAAAGGGGAAATTAAGTGAACAAAAAGGGGAGCTCATTTATTGAGTCATATGATTAGGACATTCCGTAAAATGAAACTGTGGAAATTGTAGATCAAATGAATTCTCTACTCGATATAATTTCAGCAGTACTACATTTCTTTTTTATCCTGTTTCTTTGTCACGGTATGTTGACCAGCATTTATGAGGCTTTGAATGTTACCTTTATATTTATTATATTCTGATAAGAGTTGATACCTTCATAATCCTGTGTCAAAGTGACTGTGGTATATTGTCCTAGAACGATTTGAATTTTAGGGCAATGTGTATGTGTGTATTTAACAAAAGTTTAATAAACCATTCCAATGTATACTTTAATAGGATTAACATACAACCTGAGAGTCAGTGGTTTCTTATTTTGATTTAGATTTGTTGTTAAACCCTGAGCAGCACTGTAAAAAAGGTCTCTCACGCTGATGGTGGTTTGTAGGTGATGTGTGATGGTCAAGAGTTTTGACATGTTGAAGCTGGTTTTTGTGATTGAGTATATAGATGTGATCCATTCCAGGAAGAATCTTTTCAGTGCAGAAAACTGTCTTAAAAAGACTTGCATCATCAAAATTTCTTCACACAGCTTTGTTTTGCCTTTACATCATGTTTAAAACTGTGTGTATGTGTGTGTCTATTTACAAATACAATTTTTTTTTGGTGGTGGTGGGGATCAAACCCTGAGCTTTATGTATGCAAGTCAAGCACTCTGCCACTAAGCTATATCCACAGTCCCAGTTTATATTTGTATTGTCCATGTCATGTGAGGTGATCAGAAACTTCTTTTACTTGACTGTTAAAAGTCATTTACTTAGTTAAAGAAATCCATTGAACACCTACAGTACAATGCTAGGCAGAGTGCAGACCCTCAGCTCCCAGGGGTGCTACTACACAGACCCTTCTGTCCCTTGTTTATGCTATGACATGCCTTTCCCATAGATCTGAGCCAGGGTAGGGTGTGAAGAAGCTAAAGAAAACCTCATAAGGAGGCCATGCTGGACTATGCGTTTTATGTGGGCAGTGAGAGCCCACAGAGGCTTTGACCCAGGGAGTAAGAGGAGTGTTGGAATCTGTTATTTGAAAAAAGAACTGTTAGTGATAGTATTGGGTCATGGATGTTGTAGTGGCAGAGGGAGAATTTAAAAGACTTTGTAGTATCTAATGAAGACATGGTAAGATGCTGGCACTAAGGAGTTGGCTAGGTTTTAGAATGAGAAATGGGGAGAATTTGGGGACCGTTAAGGCAAATTCTCCAACTTTTAAGTGTGGAAATGTGAGCAGGAAGGATATGGGATAGTGGTGGTTCTGGGTTGATTTGCCAGAGAAGAATGGGCTTAAAGATTGGCTAAAGTGTTAATGCAGAACATCTTTAACTTGAAGGAGCTATTAAACCTTTAGGAGCACATGGTGACTAAATTGTGAAGTACACAGTTGGAACATGGGGCTGTGTCTCTAATACATTATGTGTGGTTTCCTATGTTTGCAAAGCTTTACTCCTCTTTGTCCTAGTAAATGAGCTCTTCAACACCTCCCACAGATCCACTGAAGCTCCACCCTTGAGCCCATAAGATGTTATGCATGTTTTGTTTAGTTTGGACTGGTCTCTTCCTGTAGAGTGATTATTGCTTGCCTGTTTGCCATTTTCTATAGACTGTGAACTCCTAAAGGACAGAGAAGTACGTTTACTTGTCTTCACATAGCCAGCCACAGAATAGCCTTGGCAAATAGGTGCTTAGAGAGTATTCTTTATTGAATTAATTCACTGATACATGAGCCACACATGTTACACTGGTATTTGAATGTACTCAGAAACATATTACACCTTACAAATATGATGACTTAGGGAATTTCTAGCCTGTTAAATGAAGGCAGGGATAAAATGAAACCTGAGGTCTTTATCTAAAACATTTTTAATTGAAAAGTTAATATATTTGCCTTATAGAAAAATCAGTACCGATAATCTAAAAGAAGAAAATGAATAGTTAAAAGAATAAAATGTAAAATAATTTAAAAACTAAAAAATAATCTAAAAGAAGAATTTGAATAGAAAAAATACCCACAGTTTCATTACTCAGTGATATCCTGATTTTAGTCTTTTAAGTCAAGCTGGGTTCTGGTAGTTCACACGTGTAATCTTAGCTACTTGGGAGGCTGAGATCAGGAGGACAGCAGTTCCAGACCAGCCCAGGCAAAAAAACCCAAAACTAAACAAAACATTTCATGAGACCCCCATCTTGATGGAGAAAATGCTGCGTGTGGTGGTATGCGCCCGTCATCTCAGTCTGGTGGGAGGCATAACATCTGCAGCTCGCCACGCAAGGACTGGGGGAAAAAAGCGAGATCCTAGCTCAAAAACAACCAGAACAAAAATGATTGGAACCATGGCTTTAAGTGGTATGATTCCTGCTCAGCAAGTGTGAAGCCCAGAGTTCAAACCCCAGTACAAAACAAACAAATAAAGATCTTTCAAGTCATTTGAATATATACACAAAATAACAAGTATAGGGGTCAGTCTGTGTGTGTGTTGTTCTTGACTTTTTAAACACCATCTTGAGCATCTTCAGTTTCAGTAGTTATTTTTAAATGGCTAATATCTCATCACTTCGTTTGTTTAACCAGCTCCTTGCTTTGTGGGACTTGTAAGTTGCTTCATGTTTTTCACTGAAATGGTCACATTTTGATGAACTTTCTAGTAGTACTGCTGTTATTTTTATTTAGAATACTTCTGGTGGATGTAATCTAGATTTTGATTTTTAAAAACCTTTATTAGTAAACTGTCTCTTGGGAAAGTCATGCCAATTTGCTTTACTATAGGTCAAATATTTTACACCATGTTTTTAGGTTTGAAATTGCCTGAAACTTAACAAATGCGAAGATAATTCAGGTTGTTACCTGCAAGTGACAAATTTAGGGCTAAAGAAGTTACCAGACTGAAGATTTTCTATAAATCTAAATTTTGTGAGATTTAGAAATAGGCTTCGTGAATAATGTAAGAGGTTTGGGGTATGAGAAGCAAGTTTCCTTGGGAATAGGCCTACCTTTGGTTTACGATGGGTGGCCATGTGTGAGGAAGCCTTCCTGTCCCAGCGGTGTTGTCTGCTGGCTCTCTCTGTGCCCCTGGTGTGGTTCCCACCTTCAACTATAGGATTTGTGTGATAGCGTGGATTTGGACTTATAGATAGCAAATTTAGGGTTTGGGATAATTTATATTTCTGACTTTGCTGTGCTATTCATGATCCTTTTTCCTTTGACCAATTTTTAAATGATTGTTCATGAAATAATAAACTCCTCCCCAACCTCTGTCACATTCTTTGACTTGAACTCAGAGCTTGGTGCTTGTTAATCAAACACTCTACCACTTGAGCCACACCTCAGTCCTTTTGCTCTTAGTTTGTTTTCAGATAGAGCATTGTACTAATTTTGCCTTGCTAGCCTTGGACCTCCACCTTCAAAGTATTTGGCATTACAGGCATATGCCACCATGCCCAACAACCCCGTCAAGTTCTTTAATTCAGCAAATGTATGACCTGGCTCATTTTGAAAAGCTGGCCAAGCATCTGGGTGAGTTTGGAGTCTTTAATTCTTACTAGGTAATTGTTCATTTTTAAAAACTACTTTGCACAGTCTTAATCACTAAAAAAACAAGGGAGCCCAGTGTGTTGTCACACTCCTATAATCCCAACACTTGGATGCCAAGAGGCTAGCCTGGAATACATAGTGAGACCTTGTCTCAACATCCCCCCACCCCAGGAGAGGCAAAGTCACCATTATTGAACGTCACAGTCTTCAGGCATACTGATCTTGTAGGGTGAGTCTTTTGTCTCCTGAGTAAATATGTAACAGGTTTCTGGCTTGACTCCCTGTCTTTCTAAACATCAGAAGAAAACACAAGAGAATGTCAAGCCATGGAAAGCAAACCATGGTTAGAATAAATACAATGTTTTGCTGGCACACTTAAAAATTCACTTGTGGAATCTAATAGCTATAGGGAAGAGATCCTTACTGAAACCAAGACTTAAGTGTGGTTTATTATGTTTATGAATAGTTTAATACTACTTTTCTTCAAAATGAGTTTTTAATTTAGGAAAAAAGAATTCAGATTTGTTCCCAGAGTAGAAATGGAATGGTTAGGGTTTGGGGCTTGTGTGGGTAAGATTCTGTTTACCCACTCCAGCCATTGGCTGGATTTAAAAACTTTCCCAGATGGGATTTATGGAGTGAAATTTAAAACCAGTGTCCTGTGTACTACAATCTGTGGTCACAACCAGCAATCACTTTAGAAAGGAATAGAATAGAGAAGGTACAAGTATTACGATTATTATGTAAGTCAGTATGACACACAAAGATTGAGCTAAGTGTTGGGTCACTGTCCACCTTTTGTTACAAAGCCCCAAGGCAATGGCCAAACCCTAGGAGAATGGTAACCGCTTTCTCTGCCCTTCTGGGTCCCTCTTTTCCCCACTCTCTCTCATTCTCCTTCCCTCCGCCTGTGCTTGGGATGGAGCCCAGGGCCTCCAACACGCTAGGTAAAATCTCAACTGGGTTACACCTCTGGCCTTATTAGCTGCTTCCAGAGGCAGCATAAGTCCATTTTTGGTGGGAAGCTTCAGGAACATTGACCTTGGGGAAGACTAGCCAGGGAGAAAGTGATAACCATCATTTCCTAGGTACTGATCCTAATTCTCTGGGCTCCAGGAGAGCCACCACTTTGAGTCTGTTTCATCCTCCCCATAGCCGATGACATCTAGATGATATTGTATCCCCTTAGAGAGGAACTGTGCTTGACATTTAGAGAGATTTTTTTCACTGTCATAAATGCTCTGCACACAGCAGTGTATGGTTTTCACTGCCTGAAGGCTGACTGGGTAGCAGTAGGGACTAGGTTTGCCCACAGGAGGCAGCTTTTCCTAATCTGTGCTAAATCTGTATACACCCCACTGAAGGAGGCAGGATATGAATGGAATCCTGTATAGCTCCTGAGCTCATGGTGTCTGGATGTGATGCTGCCTCGTGTAAGAGATAGACAGTCTTTATGTCTGATTCCCTTATTAATCCCCTTTCTACAAATTGAATTTATTCTGTACAGTGCAAATGTGCCCTTGAATGGTCTAAATTGCTGGGAATACATGTTGAATCTTTCTTCCTTGTGAAAACAGTGATTTCTTAACTTGGAGATAGGTGTATAGTCGGTACTTTATTTGATAAGCTTTTCTTTTTTTCTTTGTTTTTGTTTCCTATATGTGCATGAATAAATATGGGGATTCAGTTTGACTATAAAGGTCCTGTAGAAGTTAATTTTTTGATATGGGAACAGAATAAAAGAATTGTTTAGACTGTGAGGACTTGGGGTGTTTGCAGGGTATAGGAAACTTTAAACTGAAATAGAATCCATGATAGCATTGGATTATCACAGCACAAATACTTGGAGATGCAAATTTTCACCCAGTCCCACGGTCACTACAGGGTCAAATATATGAGTTAACTTACTTGAAAAAACTGAAAAAAAATTATTCATTAAGCAACAATACAAAACCCAAAATCTAAGTGCATGCCTGTTTTCCTGCCTTCCAGTGATGTCCTGGAGCACGTTAGCTATCCGGGTGTGAGAGAGCCTGTGGAATGACACTCTAGTAGAGAGGAAGTAGCTGAGAGGTGTGGGATTTGATTTCCCCAGGCTTTTGTTGAAGTCTGACTCCCCTCAGAGATGCCCTGGTGACATCTCCAGTGTGAATCTGTAGGTTTTAGGGAGCTAGCAAATGTTATTAGAGTCAGAGCGAGGACTAGGATGGAGGGTATGTGTCGACAAATCCTACAATTTTCTGTGTGAGCTAATCCCAAAACAAGGTAGTGAGAAAAAGATTCTGTGATAAGTAATAGCCTAGAATAGTTGAACTGAGATTTTTCTAGTACACCTTATATTAATTGCTTACTTACTGTGTGCCAAACCCAGCTATTTGCTTCAGAGGATGTACAAATCCTTGCTTTCTGAAAATTATTACTTAATTAGGGAAACAAAATTAATATATACATTAACATACAAAAAGGAGAAATTTCAAATAACAGTAACATCAAAATACCTTTCTTAACTAGGTGTGCCCTTATTTCTTTACCTTGTTTTATTGGTCATAGAAATCATATTCTAGCTCCTTATGTGGAGTAGGGTAGCTGCTCCTTGCTGAAGAGAATGGAAGTCTGGTACTAAAGCCCTTCATGGACCTTCTGTTAATGGTGATTACAGGATTTTCTATTCTGAATTAATAAGTTTCCTGTGTGGACACCATCCCCCACATCCAGGAAAGGTTGCAAAGTGAGTATGAAGGTACAAAACTCAAGCCTGATCAGTTCATCTTCTTTGTCACTTGAAATTCCAGTGTTTTTTTTTTTTTTGTAGCCTTGACTGTGCTCCTTTGCAGCAACTGCCGTTTTGGTGCTTTTCAGTAATCACAGTCTGAAGACCAGATAGGAGTTAGCAAAATAGGAATTACATGTGCTTTTGCCATGTGGCATTTGTGTTCCCAACTCCCAGTAAAAGAAAGCAGATAGCATTTGTTTGGTACTAAAGATACCATGGCTCTCATGAAAACCAGAGGCTTTCTTTCTTCACTTAGCAACATCTAATAGAAAGTCCTGTGATATTTCTTTTATGTCCTCTATTCATTTTTGTCACAATGAGCCAGGTGGCTGATAACATAGCTAGTGTGACTGAGGAACTGAATGTTGAATTTTTAAGTAAGTGTGGCGCGTGCTCTCTCTCTCTCTCTCTCTCTCTCTCTCTCTCTCTCTCTCTTGCTTCCTACCCTCTACCCTCTCTCTGCCTCTTCCACTCTTCTCCTTCCCTTCCCTTTCTTTCTCTCTCCCCCCCTTTCTCTAAGTTGGCATTTAAAATTTCTGTGTTTTAAATTCATGTCATCTTGATATGTCTGCTTCCATCTCCTTTCCCACTCAATTTCCTTGAGGATTTTCCTTGCTTTTCCCTCCCCCTCACTTCTTGTCTATGTTTTCTCCACCTTTTCTTTGGTGACATTGGGTGACCACACCCTCATTAATTACTGCCATTTACTTTAGCCTTTCACCTATTTAGACTTGCCTGCTTAAGTTCACCTTCCTTACTCAAGATGTTCGAGGTCTTTGCAGACAGGTCGTGCTTACCAAAAGCTCCTGAAGTACTGGTTACCTAATACAAACAAACCAGAAGTAAATCAGATTTTAATGACTAAGGTATTTTGGTGGACTCACGCTAACTTCTGAGGTGACTGCTGCTTTTTCTAAGTACACAAAGACTTCCTTGTTAAATCGTTCTGCTGTCTTGCACAGAGAGAGTAAAGGTCGGTGCATTAACGCTCACAAGGCTAGGCTCCATTGCTGTGGTTTCCAGAACCTTGACTGAAGCAGTGGACGACAGTGACTTCTGCTCTTGGAGCCCTCCAGTTGTCATGCTGCTATTTTACTTCTCTCCCTCTTCCTCCTTTTGACCCCATACCCATCCCATCTTCCTTTCAATAAAACTTTTTTTCTTCTTAAGTTGGAGTCTCTTTCTAGCTCTAGGCACTTTTCTCTGTTCTTTTCCTTTGACTTTACTTCACATAAAAGCACCACTAAGGTTATGTAAACATGCCAACTTCAAGTTAAACATTTTTCCCTGTTCAGATTCTTATCTTTTTAACTTTAGGTATGATTTCAAGCACTGGTAACCTCAGTGGTTATGGCCATCCACCTGTTGAGTTCTTGTTTTGCTGCACTCTTGCACTCTGCTCTGTGCACAATGCTCTTAAGCCACAGGTTGCCACCATGCTGGAGAACTTTTGCTCTTTCCGGCTGACAGCAGAAGCCGTGGTCAGTCATCTAAGTGCAGTAGACACAAATGCAATTTTTCACCTCAGAAGATTAAACAGATTCACACGCCCTGGATGTGGAAGTTGTGAAGGTGATTTTGACAGGATCTGTCAGTCAGATGTGCTGAGTCTCTTCTCTTAGTCTGTGCAGTTGTTTTTCTGCAGCCTGAAACAGTTCTATGCAAACTTGGATGTATTTTAACCTTGTTCTTTAGTTTAAGTTCACTCTGAGGGATTTCCCGTGTACCTCTGTCATCACCTTCCCCTTCATAGCACTTGTCCCACAACACTTAACACTCGCTTCTGTCTTTTCTCTCTTTATTTCTCTTCGCCACTGGGATGCAAGGATTTCCTGTTGCTTGTGCTGTGATGTATCCTGAGTGCTCAGGACCACAGCTGGGAGCTGATAAACGCTCAGTTAACATGTTGTTGAATGTAAGGGCTAAGAAAAATTTAGTGTGGAGCATAGATTTGGCAGGCAGGGGACTGGTTGACAGGTACTAGAACTAGGCAGTGGGTTCCTACAGCCTTTGTTAAGGTCCTAAGCATGAGTAGGAGGGTGTTGAAAGGAGCCATGTGTGTACATTGCCTGAAGCTTGAACTCAGGTCATCTTAGATACTAAGTAGTCACACTACCACTGGGCCACACCCCCAGCCTGAAAAGAGCATTTTAAAGTCAGGATTCATACCTGCAGAAGGTGAAGATCTCTGTACACCACTGCATCCAACCTTTGGTGGTGTGATTTGATCAGCTTTCAAAGATAGAGGACCAGATAAAGATCAGTGAGTATGGCCAAGTCCCTGACTAATTCAGTTTGAGAGATTGGAGTTTAAGGTTTCCTAACCTTAAACATTTCGGGCATTTGGAAATAGGCTGCTGTTGCTGAGAGTAGAGGTTAGGGCTGGGTTTACAGACTTCCCTGTTCTAACATCCTAGGTTCCTGTGATTCTAATTCTTATTGTTGTTAACATTTCTCCCAGCATTTTCCTTATATATTATACATGACTATAAAAGCTTATTCATGTTTTAAAAGTCTTTGCATACTCATCATTTGGATTTTCTTCCAGCCTGGCCTCAGGGGCCATGTTTTTAACGTCTGCTACTCTTTGAGGCTGATATTGTTATCTGCTGAGCAGCATGCAAAGTAGGGTTCTTGAAATCTGATGGTCTAGTATGGTTTAGCAGTTATCTCTATCCTCGCAGCTCTGGGTGAGCTTGAGCCTGCGAGCTCCTAAGATACCACCCTTGTTGCTTGTCTTTTCATTATTTGGCACCTACAGGAACAGTTCAAATAATGACTAATGGTGTCAGAACTTTAAGTTTGAAGGAAGTTGGGTAATACCGGCTCAGTTGTGGAGATTGTGGGAGGTGCAAATACCATGGACCTGGTTACTGTGTTCTCTAGAGTCACTGGAGTAGCAGATCCGGAAAAGTTATGCTTGGTAGGTGTACACCAACTTCTCAGTGAAGTTTTACATTGTGTTTTACAAAGCTGACCAAAATATAGCAGGGAGATGGTCCACTGTGGGACAGTCACATTTTCAGGTTCTTCACCTACATTATGTCCTGTAGGTATACAAAAAGTAACTCAAAGGGGACAAGTGTCACTCCCTCTTTAAAGCTAGGAAGGTGAAGTCCAGCATCCACTCCCCAAATGGCAGCTTCTATTTTCTCTTTCTCCTGTGAAAGCTCTTTGGGTCCCCAAGCCGTTTGCTGTTCTTTGCCATGTTATGAAATGAAATGCGCCTGGCAGCACAGCGGGGGTCTGTTGTTGGGAGATGATGTGCAGAAAGAGTGCTCAGAACTTGGTGCTTCCTAGTGCTCAGCACGTGAGTGGTATAGGTACTGCGGTTGTTACCCTTTCCCCAAGATGTTTCCTTAAAATCTCATGAGTTAGCACAACTTTGATCAAATGTATGGTGATGGGGCAATATGTCTATCGTGGTGAGTAAAAGTTTTCTGGAAAGACAATTATGCTGGGAGTAAATCTAAGGAAACCCATGGTCCGTGGAATGGTGTCTGTCAGTGACAGTCCCTGCTCATTTTGGAATAATGCTCAGTTGAAAGATTGTGCCAAAACTAGGCATTAATGAAAGTAATGTAAGCCACTCAGTGCTTTGTGATTTGAGAGGCACATTCATAACACCAGTAATGCAGCCAAACTGGATGTCTACTTAAATGTCAGCTGAAGCCATTGTGTGCGGGACCAGTCCTGCTTATCCCTGTAACTGGCCATGTCTGGATTACAAAACCATCCATGCCCTTATTCCATCAGTTGAATAACTTGAGTTACTCATAAAAAACAGGTACCTGAGTCTCAGGTAAATTTCCCTGGAAAGTGTTAGAAGAATAGTAGGTTTCTGTGATTTGAACTGTAGGAGGCATTTTCAGTCAGTAATGATTGGAAAGGAATTTTAAAATCTTGTACTTCCTTTAAAGACTTGCCACAGAGGAGAAAGAAGTAGTAATTTAACCTTCAGGAAGAAATATGCCTGTGTTTATCTACTGTAACATGTTGGCCTTTTCTTTTTAAACTAGCTAGAATCAAAATCTTTCTTGTCTTCCTGTCTTTTCATATTAAGACTAACCAGTTGTTGGAGGATTCAGTTATGAAGTTATGATGGTTTGTGTGCCACTTTTGTGGGTTTTTTTTTTTTTTTTTTGACACAGGGTCTTGCTGTGTTGCTAGGCTGGTCTTGAACCCTTGAACTCAAGCAACTTTCCCAGGTAGTTGGGACTACACAAAGGTATCAACACACCACTTTTATTTTTGTGGGACTTGGAGGGGGGGCGGGTTGAACTCAGGGGTTACACTTGCAAACAGGTGCTCTACCACTTGAGGCACACCTCTGGTCCATTTTGCTCTGGTTATTTTGGAGATTGGATCTCTTGCTAACTTTTTCCTCCCTGGGCTGGTCATGAACCATGATCCTCCCAATCTCAGACTTCCAAGTAGCTAGGATTACAGATATGAGCCACTGGCACCTGGCTTAAAAGACTTTTTATATAAAAGACTACATATATTTTAATAGGCTTTCCAAAGAAGCAATTTTGTGTTCACAGCCAAATTGAGCAAAAACATACAGACTTTTTCTATATTCCCCTTCTCTACCCAAGGGCACAGCCAACCTAGCTGTCAACATCTGTCAGGCACCAAAATGGTACATTTGTCACAATTAAAACCTCCATTGACACATCTAATCCCAAAGTCCACAGTTTACATTAGAGTTCAGTCTTGGTGTCATACATTCTCTGGGTTGTAACAAATGTGTAACGACATATATTCACCATTATGTTATCATACAGAATAATCAGTTGCCCACTAGGTTATCTGTGCTCCACTTATTGCTTCCTCTCCTCTCTCTTTCTCCCCGACTCAACCCCTTATCTCTGGTTGTCATAGTTTTGCCATTTTAAGAATCTCACATAGTTGGAATTATTCTATTTGTAGCCTTTGCAGATTGGCTTCTTTCACTTAGTGTAATATGCATTTCAATTCTATGGCTTTTAATGATGTGATAGCACATTTCTTATTAGTACTGTACAATTCTCCATTATCTAGATGTACCACAGTTTTTCTGTTCACGAAAAGCAACTGAAGGTTGCTTTTAGGAGTTAAGAAAAAGAGCTGAGTGCCATGTGCACACCTATAATCCTAACACTTGGGAGGCTGAGACAATAGATTGCAAGTTCAAGGTCTGCCTGGACTGAATAGTGAGAGTTTATCTAAAAAAAAATGTTTCTATAAACAGTCATATGTTCATTTCTGTATAGAGTTCTTAATATATGCATTGATTGCTTTAAAAATTCAGATTTCTTAATAGAGTTATTGCAAAATAATGTGGGGACTGGGGGTCTGGAAATAGCGTATCAAAGAGGTAGCCTTTGAGTAGGGCCAATGGATCAGTTGAGCACTTATCTTGAAGGAGGCACATTGTACTGTGACTAGCACAGTATGTGATTCTCCATTTTACTGGAATTCATGGGAAGTGTGGGATATTATATGTATCTTCAGTGCAGGGTAGAGGAGATGCATTCCCATAGGGAGGTCCTAGGGCGCGATAGTAGATTTTTGAGGTGGGAAGTGACGGGTACTGTCACTCACTTATTTAAGCAGCATTGGAGCATTCACTTGACCTTGCTTAATTACACATAATTGACTTAAAAGTAATCAAGTGACATTTATTAAGCAATATTCTATCATTTTAATTGTTCACCAATTTAGACTAACTTGCCCTGTAGCTGGTTCAAGTTAATGAGATTTTCCTATAATGGGAAAGAGAAGCATCTAGCATTGTGTCTTCTCTTCTGACAAGTCAAGGTCATTTCCATATAAAAGTAATATTCTACAGAACATAAAACCGTCCTTTTTGACATTTAGGTGCCATATTTGTAATAACATTGGACTGCAAGTTAAGATAAAAAATGTTCTTACACAATCTCCCTTTGCTGTGTGTCCTCTTTCCATTTGAGAAAACAGCATCAAATTTCAGTTAGTTACTTTTTCATCACTGTGACGAAATACCTCATGTCAATGACTTCAAAGTAGGAAAGATTTATTTTAGCTCATGGTTTCAGAGTGAAGGCCCTGTGTGCTTGGGAAGGCTGTGATGGCAGCAGGAACGTGTGGAGGAGGCACATGCTCATGGCAGAGGAGGGAAGGTGCAGGGATGGTGATTACCTTCAAAGGTGCACCTCTAGTGATCTACTTCCTCAAGTCAGGTCCCACCTCCAAAAGTTTCTTTACCTCCAAAAATAACACCACCCCCTGGGGACCAAGCATTTAACACATGAGCCTTTTTTGAGGGATACTTTATATCAAAACCATAACAGTAAATCAAAGAAATGCTAGCTAGAAGGAGGAACACTGCCTAAGGGTAACTAGGTGAGCAGGAAGATGTGTGTCCTTCCCAGAAGGCAGGACAGACCTCTTGCAGCACCCCACTTCATTCCCCATCCCTCTCTGTATTCCCTCTGTTGCTTTCATGGCCTCCCTGATGAGGGCAGGTGTTCATTCCTGCCTGCATCAGGGTGAAGAGAGCAGCAGCAATGGTGGGAAAGCTCATTCCTGGTGCTCCAAGGTCCCTTAACAAACCTATGAGACCATTGGCCATTCTCTTGACATCGCGGCATCTCATTGTTTTCATTTTCAAGAAGAGTTGGGTGGATTTCAAGGTTCTCGCTCATTTTTATCTGAATGTAGTACTTAAGTAGAGGCCTGTGAAAATCTGGGTGACCTATTAAGGGCCGTCCGGTTGAGAGGAGTTTAATCTTAGAAAAAGTAGGTTCCTGCCTCTGGGAAGGTGGACACAGCCCTCACTGGCAGCAGGTGATGCTGAGTGACATCTTGTATGTGCAGTCCCCAGCAGAGCAGAGTATGACATACATTGAAGGTGTTCAGTGGGCGGCAGCTCCTCAGTTCCCTTCCTGATTCTGCACTTTTCCTTCCATGAATTTAAACAGGTTCATACTTTAATTTTTCTCTTGAGGAAGGAATAAGAGGTGTAGGGCTTGTGTTAAAATATTAAGTTAATTAAAGCTTCCTATTAAAATTTTAAGACAGAGGAAGGGAATGGGGCAATGTGACCACAATAAATAAGGCAAATAGGTCATTATGGTTCCAGAAAGTGTTATTCGCTGGCTGTTGGTAGCTTTCGTAATAAGACTAGGTTGAAAAGATATTACTATAACATAAATAATGAATGATACTTAGGGCATACCCTGCTAAGTACTATAGAGACATGGGCACTTAATACCTTTAATATCATGGTTTGGCAAAGGAACCTTCCTCCTGGATTAGTTATTTATTTTGTGAGTTTGGCTTGAGGCAGGCGTGTAGGTAGAGTTTCAGAGTTATTTCTTTTTTAATCTCCCTCACGACCTTTCCTTTTATGTAGAAGACATGCTTTTGCCTTTCACTTGGAATATTATTTTTCTTTTTTCTGAGCCAAGTCAAAATGAGCTACTCCATGTACCTCCTATTTATTCCAATGCACGTTAGTTTTTTACCAGTTCCTATTTCATTTTCTAAGATGCTTTGATCATTCCCCAGTGAAATTTATTCCCATTGTGACATTTGTAAATTACCGCCTGTCTGTCTTAGGTTAAGCATGGTCTTAAGCTTTTGGAGCCTATAGAGTAGCTGGCTGTTGTTTTGGGTTATGAGATCATTCAGGAAGTAAGATGGGCAGAACTGGGGGAGGAACTGGTATGTACCATGAGGTGGAAGAGCTGACCTTGGTTCCACCTCTGCTGTCCAGACCACAGACTTCAGTCTCCCTTCAGAGGTCCTTTGTCAAGCCATACAGCATCTTCTTTCCCTGGGGCAAGAATCTGTCTTCCTTTCCCTCTCTGTTAAGGAGATCTGTTACTTACTGCTCCCAGTGTGAAGGCCTGGTTCATTTGTCCTGCTGCACACTGCTCAGTAGCACCTTTGGGCCTGGCTGGTATGCCAGTGCAGTTCTCACAGTTACTGTGTCACTTCAGAGTGGAGGCCTGCCCACTGTCTCCTTTTCTACCACCCCCAGGACAACACGGAGTTGCTGGCAGCCCCACAGGCCTACATTTGGCATTTACAGGTGCAGTCACCCAAAATTTAAATTTATGGGATAAACAAATCAAGATGCAGTTATTCACACTGCTAACAGTTTTTGTTGTTGTTGTTGTTGTTTTTAATGGTTCTTGTTTTGCTTTTTGTCTTCATAATAGCAAGTTACCTTGCTGGATTTAAATAGGATATTTAAATGGAAATTCCATCCACACACTTAAAAGGTGTTATGTTAGTATGCCAGAGTGACAAAGGGCAAAACTCTAGAGTCCAATTTTTTGGTACTGGGGCTTGAACTAAGTCTTGAACTTGGTGCTCTACCACTTTAGCCATGCCTCCTGCTCTTTTTGCTTCAGTTATTTTTCAGATAGGGTCTTGCACTTTTTGCTTAGAGCTGACAAAAAAAAAAACACGACTCTCTGCCTATACCTCCCAAGTAGCTAGGATCACAGGCATGTGCCACTGTGCCCACCCCAAAATTCTGGAGTCTTTTTTTAAAAATTTTTATTTTATTCATATGTGCATACAATGTTTAGGTCATTTCTCCCCCCTTCCCCCACCACCTCCCTCCCCCGCCCCCCCCCCCCGCTCTCTCCCCCCCCACCCCTTGCTACCCGGCAGAAACTATTTTGCCCTTATCTCTAATTTTGTTGAAGAGAGAGTATAAGCAATAATAGGAAGGAACAAGGGTTTTTGCTAATTGAGATAAAGATAGCTATACAGGGAGTTGACTCACATTAATTTCCTGTGCGTGTGTGTTACCTTCTAGGTTAATTCTTCTTGATCTAACCTTTTCTCTAGTTCCTGGTCCCTCCCCTTCTCCTATTGGCCTCAGTTGCTTTAAAGTATCTGCTTTAGTTTGTCTGCGTTGAGGGCAACAAATGCTATCTTGTTTTTGAGGTGTCTTACCTATCCACATCCCTCCCTTGTGTGCTCTCTCCTCATGTGCTCAAAGTCCAATCCCCTTGTGGTGTTTGCCCTTGATCTAATGTCCGCATATGAGGGAGAACATACGATTTTTGGTCTTTTGGGCCAGGCTAACCTCACTCAGAGTGATGTTCTCCAATTCCATCCATTTACCAGTGAATAATAACATTTCGTTCTTCTTCATGGCTGCATAAAATTCCATTGTGTATAGATACCACATTTTCTTACGTCAGTAGTAGGGCATCTTGACTGTTACCATAACTTGGCTATTGTGAATAGTGCTGCAATAAACATGGGTGTGCAGGTGCCTCTGGAGTAACCTGTGTCACATTCTTTTGGGTATATCCCCAAGAGTGGTATTGCTGGATCAAATGGTAGATCAATGTTTAGCTTTTTAAGTAGCCTCCAAATTTTTTTCAAAATTCTGGAGTCTTAAACCTTAGCAAGGACAGAATCCTGGGTTTCTAGCTTAATAGCTGGTTATCATGGGCAAATTATTTAACTATCTCAGACTTGATTTGCTCCTGGGGAAACCAGAGATCACAGAGCTTCTTAGATAACTTGTAGAGTGGTTTATGTGGCACAAACAGGAAGTGCCCTGCCAGGACAACACACACTGTGTAAAGGTATTCAGTGTGTAAGACATTCAGTGTCAGTGTTCACTTTAAAGGGCATTTCATTTCGTCTGTTTTCATTTGGCTTCCCTGTCTGTCCTCCTTTGAATGTGTTTATAAACTTAAGGAACACCAAGGAACAGAGCTGCAGCTCCTGCTCTGTCACATTCCTCCTGCTTTTCTGCGGGATGTTATTCACTGTTGGGAGGACCTGCAGAATATCAAACTCTGCCCCTCTCTGGTTAGTGACATTGTTTAGAGGGCATCTCCCTAATTTTCCCCTTGACCTTTCTTTAGGCAGCCTCTAGTAGAGGGGAGACATGAGCGTGTCTGTTAATTACTGAGTTCTGAGTTCTTGGAAGGAACATAGTCTGTTTTCTCAGGATGAGACTAGAAGGCGTCATCTTACTGCAGAAGAGCCAAGGCTTGTCCCAAATAGATGGTGGATTTCAGCAAATTATCTTTAGCTTAAAGGGATGAAGGATTGGGCGTATGTTCAGATCTGCACCTCAGTGGACCACTCTCTATCCTTTTAGTGAGTCCTGTTTGTCTGTCTGCTGTCAAGGGCTCATGGACACCATGCTGATTTAGGGCTAACTGGGAAGATTAGAAATGCTGGCCTGGTGCTGTCAGCTAAGCCTGAATCTGTGTCTGTGGACTCTGACCCATCTACTCAGAGAGATTTGCCCTTTGCTCTGCTGCTCATTCTAACAGGCAGAAAAGCTCAACTCACCCCAGCTTTTATAGAGGGGTCAGCTCTAGAAATAGGTCCTATAACACTGGCAATGGAGGTATGCAATTCCAGCAAGCAGATAGTGTACAATGCCTGCTTTTTAGAAAAGCAATGGTTTCTCTTTACACCTCCAGATATAGTACTGTCTGTCATTTCCTGGAGAGTTTATCATTCCTGGCAGCCAGCACCTAAGATTTCCTCCTCTCAGGTGCCTTTTAAGAGGCAATGCTTAGTGCTGGCCATGGTTTTCCCTTGGAATTAGCTTTAGGGCTGTCTGTAAGGGTAAGTATGTTGTTTGATAGTCTGCATAGATGAGACACCTCCAATGAATGCTGAAAATCTTTTTAGGGGTCAAAATATGGAGAAGGCTCTCTTGTATTCTGCATTGGGTCCTAGAATTATAATATGTGGCACTGTTAGATCTCCCAAACTTTGTGAAGTTAATTGTTTTATCATGAATGACTTATCCTCTGTTCCTGTCTCTCTGGTTATTAGGTCTTTGCTGGTGGGTTACATGTCTTCTCTAGGATTTAACTGTGGGCGATTACTTACAACCCCAGAGCCAGTAGTAGGTACCCATTAAATGTTGAGTGAATGTATGCTAAATTACTGAATAAATGAATGAGTAATTTGTGGGAAGAGATACGAAGTGGTGGGGCACTTGTTTATGTTTGTGTAAAGAGCAGCTAGCATCTGAACAAATTACTTTTGCAATTTTCTTTTTTCCTATCACCTTTCCAGCCATTCCTGTCAACCCCCCTTGTAGCCACCTGTTTGCTTTCTGTTTTTATGTGCTCAGTTGTTTTAGATCCCAGAAATAAATCAGGGTGTGCAGAATTTGTTTTTCTGTGCTGGACATATTTAATTTAATCTAATGCTCTTTCATTCCATCCATACTGTTGCAAATAAGAACAATTTCTTTTTCAAAGCTGAATAGTATTGTGTGTCAACATCACCTTTTCTTATCAGTCCCTCTACTGAGCACTTGGGCTGATTCCTTCCCTTGGCTATTGTGACTGGTGGTAAGATAGGAATACACACATCTCTCCTTGAGTAAATGCCTACAGGTAGGATTGTGGGGTCATATGGTAATTCTAGTTTCAGTTTTTTGAGGAGCTTCAGGATGATTTTTCTACAATATAGGTAAGTGTACCTTTTAACCACATGCACACTCTTGCCAACCCTTACCTGTAGTCTTTTTTTTTTTTATAAAATTAGTTGATATCTCATCCTATGAATTGATATCTATCTGTGGTTTTAATTTGCATTTCCCTAGTGATTTGTGGTGTTGACAATTTTTTTGTGTCTCTTTTGGCAAGTTATGTCTTATTTTTGAGAAATATCTTTTCAGGTCCCTTGTCTTTTTAAAAAACAAAGTATCATTTGAACTTACTTCTGACTTCTCCCTCAATAGTGACTAATTGATCATAAGTTGTAAAATTTTTACTTACTAAGTTACATTTAAAAAGAGGTAATTTAAAACATTTTCTGTTTTATTTTGAAGATGAATGGATGTTTATTCTTTGTAAAGAGACTTTCCCTGTTTTTCTCAAGGGAATACAAACATTGACACTTGAGTTCATCTTTGAGGAAGAAAATGACTGGACACTAGATTTGTCTTGCCTGAAATGGTCACTTTTAGAACCTGTTTCTAAAGTTTAATTTTAAAATCTTATTTTCCAGATCTATAATCCTGTAAGTAATTTAGAGAATCTTTCACTAAAAAACAAAATGAACAAAAAAAAAAACTTCATGGGATTAAAGTTTCTCAGATTGACTTTCTTTTTTTTTTTTTTTTTTGGTGGGGGAGATCACTGGGGTTTGAACTTGCGGCCTCATGCTTGCTAAGCAGGCACTGTTACTGCTTGAGCCACGAGGCCTACTCAGACTAACATTCTTTTGTCCCTCTGAAGGCTGCTGCTTAAAAATGCGCCATGGGAGGCTTCTTAACTGACACGATGATGTCAAATTTCATATGTTTCCCATTTAAGTATTTAATGACAATCATTCTCACTTCTTCAAGAGAAAGTTCTTAGTGGGGGAAAAGAAAGGAGAGTGCAGTTTGATTAACTTATGATGAATTTCTGATTGTTTCCTTTTAACCAAGGTAGAACCATCAAAACAATCACTTCTCCGAAGGCTTGGGGCATTTAATTTTTCCCAATCAAATTAGGTCAGTTTACTGCCAGTAGTCTGGTTTGGAATGAGGATGGGACTTATGTATTTAAAAATGCAGTCTACGTAATAAAGAAACGTAATTAAAGGTAAGGCAGGGTGGGTACCATTTTCCACTTAGGAAATCAGCAAGGATTCGTACAAGGGATACTCTTGGGTTCTTTGCAGAATAAAGTGGGACAGTCACTATAACATACCACTGGAAAGCCTCTTTGTGGATTCTGCAAAGTGTGATACCTTTTGATCTGTTAATTCTTTGGGATGTTATTCTGAGATAAAATCAGGTGTGCAGAAATCCCTTATATAATCTAAATACCATACACACTGCCAATACGTGGTCAACTAATGTTATTTTTGTATTTTGAAATTTTATGCTGGTGTTAAATGTACTTTCAAAGAATATTAACTCTAGAGAAATATTAACTATATGTTAATTTTATTAAAATGTATATACACACAGTGCTATCTGAATTTTGTATTAAAAAAGAGAAGCCAAGGATGGTATTGTAAATCCAGCATTTGGCAGGTAGAGGCAGGAGCTCTACAGTTCAAGGCTAGCCTGGGCTACACAGTGAGTTCCATTTCAGCCTGGGCTTCATAATAGGACTCTATCACAACAACAACAACAACAACAAAACAAAAACAAAAACAAAAAACAAAAAGAGAATAAAAGTAATAAGAAAGTGAAAACTGAAAGAAAATACCGGCATATCTAATCTACATGAGGTTAGATTTACCAGGAGTAAATTAGATTACTCATAGGTTAGAGTGATTAGCTCTTGGTGGAAGAGCATGAGTAAATTTATTTCCTATAAACAGCATGTAGTACTTTTTCAGATGATAAATTATTTTGTTTCTAAAGGTGTTATTAACTGCTTTGTATTCTTTTGACACATTATGGCCCAACATCAGGGCCTTGTTGGGACATCCTCCTCTACATAGCAGAACTGAAAATAACTGTTGTATAATGAATGTAGCTTAACAAAAGCATTGCAGTCTTATCAAGTAGGTGATTAATGCAGTCACTTCAGCTTCCTATCAGATCTTTGGCTGACAAGCTTTCGTACCAAGGCACAGGTATTTAACTGGCCCCAGAAATGACAGGTACATCCGAGTGAAATGCAAGTGATCACTTGCTTTGCCTTGGGCGTGTGCACTTTTTGTAGAAATAGAATTCTCAGTCTGAGACAATTCTCAGTCTGAGACCTTTTAGTAAGTACTGATAATCCAGAAGGATTGACGCAGTCATCCTGAACTAGAGATTTCTTTTTACCACTAAGACATGTGAAGTTCTCAAAAGCATTGAGAGACTAGGTAAAGTCACTGTACCCTTTTAAGTATGGTGTCAACTGATCCCAAGGCTTCTGAGTGATTAGGGGGATTGTCAAGACTTGACTTCTGAGGAGGCTGGGAAGCAGGACTTACCTCATACGGGGTAAAAAAAAAAAAAAAAAAAAAAGCTTGCTTGGACTTTAGTGGAGCCAGCTGGGCCTCTTCTGTTGGTGGTGTGTTCGAGACATACAACCCTTACTTTCCAGTCACTGTCCATGGAGACAGAGTCTCAGGATGTGCCACGCAAGCTGCTAGCCACTCTCACAGATGCATTCACGCATTCATTTATTCATCACTTGGTCTTTTAGGCCCACAACTTCATTAAGTTCTAGCTCTATAATGAATGATCTGTTAGGTCAGATTTTGTAACTAATCCTAATTGCCCAGGCTTTATTGTTGCCAGTAAATGTTTTATCTCCATAATCCTGTGTTACATTCTCTTTCTTCCTTTCTGTGAGATCTATCAGGTGACATTTCTTGGTACTGTTTAACTACTTTCTCTGGAATAAGTCCTGTTCTCACCAGGGAATCGGAATAATCTTGAATTGAAAGAACAGATTTTTCCCTTTGGAAAGAGAGTTTTCTGTCAACTGTTAAGCAAGGTCATTTGTTAGTTGTCCAGAGATGCCTTATTAGTTATTTTATGTTTCTTTTCTAATTCGAATGCATGAATATCAGAGTATAAAATGTTAAAAATGCTGGTTCAGCTACTAGCCCTTCAAGCATTGGTGGGGACTATCCTGTTATAATAGGCAAATGTTTGTGGCATTTGAAATGCAAACTTGTGGTACATTTTAATGGGCTTCATCATGACACTTTCATACATACATATAATATACTTTGATCAAATGCATTTCCCTTTTATCCTCTATTGTCCCCCTCCCCTGTTCCTTTTCCCAAATTGTCCCTTTTCTACTTTCATATCCTTTTTTAAAGCCTAGATTCCATATATCAGAGAGAACATGTGATGCTTATCTTTCTGAATCTGGCTTATTTCACTTGACATGATGATCTCCAGTCCTACTCATTTTCCTGCAAATGACATGATTTCATTCTTTATGGCTGAATAAAATTCCATTGTGTATGTACACCACATTTTCCTTATCCACTCATCTGTTGATGGGCCCCAGGTTGATAGGGCTTGGCTATCGTGAATAATGCTGCAATAAACATGGGTGTGCAGGTGTGTCTATTGTATGCTGACTTAGATTCCTTCAGGAGAGTTGTAGATAGATTATGGTAGTTTTATTTTTAGTTTCTTGAGGAACCTCCATATTGATTTCCATAGTGGCTGTACTAATTTACTTTCCCACCACCAGCATATAAGTATTTCTTTTCTTTGCATCCTCACCAGCTTTTATTGCTGTTTGTTTTGTGATGCTCGCCACTGGGACTCAGGTGAAATGGACTCTCATTGTAGTTTGGATTTGTATTTCCTTGATAGTTAAGGATGTTAGACATTTTTTTGTTAATTATTGACCACTTATACTTCTTGTTTTGAGAACTCTGTTTAACTCACTTCAAGTGGGATTGCTTGGATTATTCTTTTATTTAATTTTTTGAGCTCTTTATATATTCTGGGTATTAACCCCTGTCAGATGCATAGCTGGCAAAGATGTTCTCCCATTCTACAGGCTGTCTCCTCACTCTGGTAATTGTATACTCACTGTGCAGAAACTTAAATTTGCTGGAATCTCATTTGTCAATTCTTGCTGTTATTTCCTGAGCTACTAGAGTCCTATTCACAAAGGCATTCCTTATGAAATACAGATTATTTTTGTAATTGTTAGAGAGTACATAATGAGGACTAAGGAAGAGCTCAAATACAATTAGAAACTGAATGAAAGCAGGTCAGTATGGCCAAGAATATGAATCATAAACCTTTTTATTTTCTATTCCTGTACTCCATACAGGGTAAATACCAAAGGGGCCACTGATCTGGGGGGCTTTGTGTTCTGGTGTTCTGTGCCCCTCCATTACTATGTGTGTCTAAAGGGGATGTGTGTCACCTGTACAGCCCGCTTGATGGCACCCTGGGGATATTGGACATGTGCCCAGGATATGTGTTTAGTTAAATTTGAACGAAAATATTTAAATGAGACAGTGCATCAAGAATAAGAGGTTTTAACATTTGTGTATGGAAAGTCTCTTAAGAATACTTTTTTCCCTTAATATTGTGGACTACTTCAAATGCAATACCCCTCTGAGGCAGAGAGAAAGAATCTTAAGACCTTTCTGAGTTTCTCAAAGACCTAAGGCTCTACAATAAACTCCTGTTTTGATTAAATGGTCAATCAACTTTCTTCGACTCCTCTACTTGAGGAGTTGATGAGTGGCTCCGCTGGGGTCTTCATTCAAAGGAGTACTTAGCCCTTGTCCTGTTTGCCTGGTTGCTTCTCTGTAGGACTGGAGGGAAGGAGAGAGCCTTCTGTGCAGTTCAGTCAGCCAGGAGGAAGGAGACCTGGGGTCCAAGAAGACAGCACACCACATGCCTTCACATGGGTTGTACCTCTTTGGGCTCTTTCTCTGTAGGGAACAGTGAGTTCCTCATTGCCTCCAGTGCCGACTGCAGTGTGAGGAACTCCTGCCTCTCCCTCCTCTCTCCCACCACAGAGATGTCACAGAGAACATGCCAGTCATCCACACAGTAGTGTGGAAAAGATGGGCTCTCATTTCAGCCGGTGACTTGGTGGTACTTGGCTGTCAGCATGCTTTTTTTCATATTGGATTGTTGCTACAGGGTCTGATGCTGGCAGATTACAACTCTGTAGCTAGTCATTTTCGATTTATTTGAACCTATTTCTCCAGTCTACTGAGCTTTCACTGGCTAGCATCAATTCAGACACATTGCAATTCCTCAGAATCTCTATCCCCATCAGATGGTTCGATCTATGAGAAATTTAGCTAGAGGCATTTAGACAAAAAAGAAATATTGTGGCTGGGGAAGCATTTAAGTTAGAGGAGGCAGCCAGGGCTGTTTTATTAGTTAGGCCTGTGTCACCTGTGATGACCCATGAGAGTGGAGACTATTGATCGCTTGTCACTCAAGGCATTCAGCAGATTGCATTGACAAAGCTTGGCAGGTCTGTAATAGCAGGGTTACTGGCCCTGGCTGCAGCCCAAGGGAAAACTCTGCAAGCCCTATTACTTGGCGGCCTTTAACTCTTAGGGAATTGGGAGAGAACACTGACAAAAGCGAGGACATGATTTTACGGTTACAAATGATTTTTCCTGCTTGCTTTCTTTCATCCCCTTTTTAATTTCACTTTTCTCTTCCTTTCCATCTTACTTCACTTCACCTGGTCCCTGCCAGCCCCTCCTTTCTTATTACACACAATCATGGCAGTATTGTTTTTCTAGATAAAAACCAGAGTGTGGACTAGAGAATGCTTAGCGTGAGACCTGAGTTATTCTTTCTTCTGCCCAAGCACACTGTCTCAGCTGGTAGATGCACTTGAACTTGATGTGTAGGCTGCTCATGGTCAGTGTCCTCTACTAGAGTAAGAGCTGCCCCCTCCTGATGCAGATTTCTCCCCTCCTTATTCATGCTGGCTCAAGCCTTTGATCTTACATAGCCCCAGTCAAGCTGAAAGAAATGCTCTGACACCTAGAGAGAGACAGTGGCATTAATTCTAACAAATAATTTTAAAGACCAGTAGCGAGGATTCTTTCACAGATGCTGCCTGTGTTATCCAAAAATTCAAATGATTGCCATTTGTGAAGTTTTCATCCGTAACACAGGTTAGTCTCTGATCAGACTGTTCTGTGAGTTTCTGCATTGTTGTCTTTGCTTTATGAAGCCGTCTTTGAGTTTTCTGTGTACTTTCTCTAAAGCAATTACCTTTGTTTCCTCCTCTGTCTCTCTGAGGGTAGGAAAGGTAAATTAACCCCGTTTCAAAGAAGAGTAAGTTGATGTGTAATTGTTCTCCTAATCACCTGGCCTCAGTGTTAGTGTTTTCTATATTCTTATTAAAATTTTCAGTCCTCCAGTATCAGACGTAAGTGAAGAGCATGCGTACACACACATACACATGTATGTGTATGTATACATATTGGTAGGACTGGGATTTGAAGTCAGGACTTCATGCTTATAAAGCAGGCACTCTACAACTTGAGCCATGCCTGCAGTCCACTTTTTACTCCAGTTATTTGAGAGCTTGGGGTCTCTTGAACTATTTTTCCTGGCTGGCCTGGAACCAAGATCCTTCTGATCTCAGCTTCCCAAGTAGGTAGGATTATAGGCTTGAACCACTGACATCCAGCAAGAACATATTTTACATAGTGCCCTATGTCAACTTCTAGGTGGTGGGCTTTCCTTCCTTCTCTTCTCGTTCCTTCCTCCTTCCTCTCTTTTACATAATCTCTTCTGATCATTTCTTTACTTCCTTTTCCTTTCCAGTGCTTTACATTGACTGACCAGTATTCTTCCGTGTTTGATTTCATATATAGTCTTTGGTGGAAGAGAGGTTTCTGATCTTTACTTGGCTCCTTCTCTAAATATCTGCATTTGATATTTACAATTGCCTACATGTCTGGTTTTCTAGGTTCTCAAGAAAGATAGGCCAGCCTTGAATATTGAACATTTCATTGGCTTTGCATTTATATTCCAACGTTTTGCCAGAGATGAGTTATATGTTATTGGGAGGGTTACTTAATCTCTGTGAAACTCAGTTTCTTCATTTATCAAATGAGGATAATACTTCTTACCAAAATAAATACATTATTAAAGTATGTGAAGTATATCTCAACAAAATTATAAATTAACATACGTTAAACTTATGGCATACAAACTTACTCCTTCCTGCCTCCTTATATGCCTGAAGGCTCAAGAAGGTAGAAGGAGAGCTGCCATCTAGGCCACTGTTTAGGAGCTAGGTGGCACCACTGGAGACAGAAATGTGAAGTATTACAAACGGCTGAGGATCTATTAATATTCTACAGCACTTCGAGCCACTTTGAATTAAAATACTTATCTGTGAAAGGTTGTATAATTCATATGACCTGAAATAATTTACACCTAATTAGATTTTGTCAACTGAATAATTCTGTCTCATGTTGCTTCCACAGAATAATTTAAGCAACTGCATTTTATTCTCAAAATAGCTGTAAATGTCAAATTAATTTTGTTGACATGATCAACATGTAGAAGAGCTGCTTGGCAGAATTGTTTGTCAACTGAATATATTATGGGTCCCTACAAAATATGTATATTGATCATGGTGTAGCTGACTTCTGCATTTTTTTTCTTTCCAGAAACACAGTCACTGATGGTGGTTACAAAATTGTTTCAGCCTTTCTGTGTATATGGTTAGAAACACTCTGAAGTGGGAGCTTCCCCATTCTCTTTTCAAAAAAAAAATTTTTTTTTTTGTGGGACTGGGGGTTTGAACTCAGGGCTTTGTGCTTGTAGAGCAGGCACTCTAGTGTTTTATGCCATACCTCCTGTCCATTTTGCTCTGTTTATTTTGGAGATGGAATCTCACAGACTATTTGCTTGGGCTGGCCTTGAAGTGCGATCCTCCCAGTCAGCCCCTATATTCCTTCTCTTTTCACTTTGAATCCAGTGTCTTTCCCTTTTGGAGTTAACTTTTTTTTTTTCATCAGAGTCAGACTGGACCCCATGCAACTGCCTCCATGTTTTTTTTTTTTTTTTTTAATACTCCTCATTAACGTCATGGGGTCCTTAGTTGACACTGACCAACTACAAATTATTGAGTCTCAACCCTATTTGTTTTGGACTGTTGTTTCACCTGGAGAGTTTCTCTCCTTCACAGCAACCCTGTCAAAGGCAAGGTCCTTGCAGCTTGTTCCTAGACCACTCTAGTTATTCATTTATTCTAAAACCCCTCCTGCTCCATCATCCCTTGCTGCTTCCAGCTTCCAGCTACTAATGTTGAAGTCCTGCAATTCGTAGGCTTAGCTCAATGCAGTTCTTCTCATCCCTTGTCTCCTTATACTGAGGGAACACATATCTTGGCATGCACAGTGTCCTGAGAAGCTAAGATTGCAGCCACCGGTGCCTGGCTCTAATAAAACTTTATAAAACTAGGCAGTATGCTGATGTAGCCATTGGACCACAGTTTCCCCACCCTTGCTATAGAAGAGTGTCTTTGTTATTGTGTACCTGTATGTCTGCAAGTCATTTTACAAAGCTTTTCATGACATTTTTGTAGCAGATTTGGAGAGTCTGAAGTTAATAATAGTGTACTTAAGCAGAATTATAACAGATTGAATACTTACACATACTCATGAAGAATGATGTGTGGTTGCCTGCCTCAGGCTCTTGCTTCAGTTTGGTCATTATTTTATCTATGACTTGACCAAGGTTGGAATTAATGTAAGAATCAAATGTGCCTGATGTAGAAAGATAACTTAAGAGTTTTGGTGATAGGAATAAGTTCCCAAAAATCTTATGTTGGAACAAAGTAGTTCAAATCTAGGGGGCTGAAATACTGAAAATAGATAGGTGTAAAATCCTATGTGTAGAAGTAAAATGGCACTTTGACAGTACAAATATATGGTAAAGCTTAGCTTAATACTTGTTTGAACAAGCCAGAGGACTGTTCTAGTCAGAGTGTATGGTCAGGTGGTTGAGGGGACTCAGAATTGTGTCTCATTAGAAATGGTTGGAAGAGCTGGAGATATTTATCCCAGAGGGCTATATGATGACTGTCTTTAATTATTTAAAGGGCTGTCATGCAGAAGAGGAATTGGACTTATTTTAGGGAGTCCCAGAGGAAGCAAGGAAGAGTATTGGGTAGGAGATACAGGTAGATCCAATATAAGGAAGAACTTTCTAACAATTTGAACTGTCCAAAAGAGGGATGGGCATTATTTGGTAGTGCTTAGGTCCCTGAGAATATGACAGACTCTCTTGATCTTGCAGGGTATATTAACTTTGGCTCGTGATTGGATGAGATGGCTTTCTTGGACACTTCCAACTCTGAGAGTGCATAAAATATAGGTCTGAGGAAAATGTGCTTTTTTCTGTGTCCTAGCAATTGGCAAAGCTCATCCCAAGGTTTTCTAAGTCCCCTGCCCTGTTTATTTGGTTAAATGCTGCATGTCCATATTCCATATGTGTATCGCTTTGTGTCATCTCCATGTGACCTGTCAGAAACCCTATCACAGCAATTGTACACGACCCAGTGTCTGTTGAGCTAACAACTGAGACACAGCCAAATGTCCTTTTTTAATGATCCTATGTTCATAATATAAGCCCTTGGAAGATGATCAGACATCCTACCTGTGGGTTTCCCATGATTTAGTGATACAGATGAAACATTTCTCTGCTCTGTTCATCTCTGTTACACACACACCCTAACACTTCACCGAGGGTGAATGTGATCCCATTGCACGATCTGCAGGACTGCACTGTCTCTTCTGGGTCGCTGTGTATTGGCTCTTTTTCTCCCCTATTACTTCCCATAAGGTATCCCCACCAAATTAATAGTAGGTCCTTGGATGTCTGGAATATATTTTCTAGTCTTCTGAATATTCCTAAGTTAGTCATCTATAATCATCTTAATTATGGAAGATTCAGTGCTGAGATTGACAGTGGATCTACCAAGGTCTCAGTCTTTGATGTTTTGTGCTTGGACAGGTGGTCAGGTATCATGGCTCCTTTATCATTGCATTCATCATGATCTGTTTTCAAGGTTAGGCATAATGGTACTATGGTACATGGAGGCATTTTCTTGTTTCAGTAGGACTCTAGTTAGCCTTTTCTCCTTTTTCAGCTTAGTGAGATAAAGCTTCTTTGTTCCTTCAGGCAGAATTTTCTTCCTCTTTTTTGTCTACCTTGCTATATCTATGTGTCTCCATTTTCTGGCTGTATGGATAATATGTTGTATTAGGTATAAATAGGATCCAAGATGTAATAATTCCACTATTTATTTCACGAAGGAAGAAAGGGAAGAAAAGGAAGAGAGGCAGAGTAGAAAGTAAGCAAGAAATGGCATGGAAAGTAGAGAATGCGAGAGACATGCTGCTTCACACAGAGAGGACTTTGTTGTTGAACAGTTGTGACTTTGTTATTGTTTGTTTTGGTCGTACTGGAATTTGAAGTCACGGCTTGCACTTGCTATGTAGATTCTCTATTACTTGAGCTATGCCTCCAGCCCTTATTTCTGTGGTTAATTTTGGAGATTTGGTCTTGCTTTTTACCTAGGCTGGCCTGGACCATCAGACTCCTATTTATTCTTCCTTCTGTAGCTGGGATGACAGGTGCTTGCCACTGCCCAGCTATTGGTTGAGATGGTGTCTTGTGAACTTTTTGCCTGGGCTGGCCTTGAGACATGGTCTTCCTAATCTCAGCCTCTTAATTAGCTAGGATTATATGCATTAGACCCTGCCTCCTACTCCCCCACCCTGCTATTATTGCTTTATGAATTGTGTGTTCTTTTTTAAATTCCAGTCTCTCTTCATTGCATTCTTGGGTAGGAGCCAAGAGAGCTTTTTTGTCTTAGAAATTAGAATAACTGAACATCAGGATTATTTCTTTGCTCACCCTCTGGACTTTTGGCCTAATTGGTAGACAGTATGGAATACTGGTGTCAGTGTTAGCTTTGCTGGATGAGAAATCTGTTTGTCAAACTTTCTGTAGACTCATAGCCATCACAGGAGGTTATGAATGATCTTGTACACTGCATAGCTTTGTGCACCCCAGCCCACCAAGAAGAGTCCAACACCATTTGTCATCCCACCTCATTTTTGTAACAAAACGATTGAACTTTGGTATACTGGTATGGCTTGTTAACAGCTCCCAAGAACCAATTATTAAACTTTCGTTTTTAGACACAGCTTTTATTAAAACGTAAGCTATATAAACTTCCCTGTGCTTTTAGTATAACCTATCATTATTTTACTACACTGTACTGTTATCTGTGAACTCGAGGTTATTTACATCCTCATGCAGTGGAAATGCGCTATATGGTGGTGTGCTATGGAACTTCCTCATCTCTGCATGCGGTGACATCATCATTTTAAGTAGCTTGAAACCAGCCACAGTGGCAGTATTCACAGCACAGAAATTGTTAACATTACAAACCTGAACTTGATCTCTTGTTTAGTTGATTGTCTAGACTTAGGAAATTAATTGAGAATGCGTTATTAATATAGATTGACTTTAAAGTGTCTTATGACTGTATCAGTTACATTGTGGATAGCAAAAACAAATTCAGTATCTTCCGCTATTAAAATTATTTTCCATGCATAACCAAGGAGTCATTCATGTCCTTGACAATTGAAGTCACCCTTGTCATTTATTTCTTACTTGCTCCTCTTTAATTTTACTGGCTCAAAAAATGTCAAACAAGCTTTACCTCAGAACTGTACTTTTTCTTCAGCTGTAACCACATAGCTTGGCTATGCATGGAAGAGTTCCACATATTTCAACAGAAGCATCCTGTGAGCATGAATTAGCTGTAGGGACTTTGTAATGAAGTTCATGTGTACATCATTATTTATCAATCACTTGCAATACATTTCATGTTAGTAAAATTTGTAATAATTGTGTGTACATATATACATGCATACATCTTTTCTCAGGGTTTCTCACATACCACTGTTCAGAATGCAAATGAAAGGATGCCGTGTGTCGTGGTTCAGTGAGGATCTTGTGTGAATGGTGAAATTCTGACCTTCTACATAGCCAGAGGATCAAATGCAATGTAGGAACCTTTTCTGATTACAGGATAAGGAGTCAAGAATTTGAATGCCGCCAACTGTAGACCACTTGAAGGACAAAGTGTCTTTGGCTTTTAAAGCATGCCCAGTGTATTTACAAGAGCCTTAGAGGGTGTTCAAGAGAGGTGTGAGATATCATTAGAGCCTCAGCAAGGCTTTGGAATCCAGCTCATCAAAAGGTAATTGAGTGAGGAGGAGCTTTGGACACAAAGCAGGCAATTTAGCTATCCAAAGCATTTATGTCAAGTAGCAAGTGCTTGAGGATTTATCTATCGGAGTCTAATCCATGATGAGCGTGGGGTGTGGGCTGGGTGGAGGCTAGCCTGCGTTTTGCGGTGCTCTGAGAAACAGTGCAATAATGGGAGAAATTTGGTGTCCTAGGAACATCACTGTTATAAATGAAAAATCTTGAAATTCGAGGATAGAAAAATTTTAAAACATTAGAAATTCTTCTGTTTCTATCTACTTAACCAGCTAAGATGGCTTAAGTAAAAATATATTTTTGTGACCAATTTTTTGTTAAAAAGGAGAGGCTTTTCTGTTAGTCAGTGAGGCAAGGTACAGAGGAATATTTTGTTTAAGCTAACTTTAGGAATAAAATGTGCTTTTATTTTATAAAATAAAATAGGTGGAATTCTAAGGTGCAATAATAACCTCAAAAGTCACTTTCAAGAAACAGAAATAAGAGTTTTGTTACTGGAATGGCAAATGTGAAGAATACAAATCCAGTTGGTACCAGTTAATATTAACTTCAAGAAAGAAAAAATGTTGGTAGATGTTTCTGTGAATTATGAGTGTTTAGAAACGTTGGCGTGTCTGACTTTGTACAATGTGTATGTACATAAACACTTGTATGTACGTGAAAGGGGGAATTATGAATATTGAGCTTCCCTACATCTGAAATCCATTACAAAAAATAACTTTATTAATCCTCAGAGTGACTAAGAACATAAGAGGAAAATAAAATGGCATTTCAATCCTGTGTTGACTACGTGCCTACAATGTTGATTTGCTAATATCTGGAACTTCCGAACTAAATTTTACTCCCATATAGGATAATTTATTGTAATCTCCTACAAGGAACTTCATCTTAAAAAGTTACTCAAAATCCTTTGTTGGGGAGGGGACAGCATTTGTAATTCAAAGCAGCAGACAGCCCGAGATCACATGTCTCCCTAGAGAAGGAGGGGAGGTTTTACTTGTTGCATATGTTTTAAAAATATTTATAGATCCAGCTGGACTTTCAGTACTTTCCTTCTGGTTTTAATGATGGAATTCCTAAAGGACTGAAGTTGTTCCAAACAGTCTGAACTATGCCTGAAGTTCAAGAACAGTATACAGTGGGTCTAAATATTTTAATCCTACTTGGAAACTTTGAATAGAAAGCTGGCCTTTTAATCCTGTGTGTTTTTAACTTTATGTTAATAAAATGCCTCCTTGCCTCTTATCCAGCCTTTAGCCAACTGGGTCATCTTCTCTACTAAAGCATTTTTTTATATATGATCATCAGTCAATTTCTAAGTCACAAAATGGAGTGATTTTGTTTATTTCCCTCCATGTAGTCACTAGCCATTTTATTCAGTGCCTACCAGGTGCGAGGGACGTTAGTAAATGAGGCAGAAACATGCCTCTACAACGTGGAAGCTGCCATCTTCCCATGCTGTGAACCTTCCTCCTTCCAACATCATGAACTCATAACCTCTAGATAGTGAAGTCATCGGTAGCTTCTTTTAATGCCAGTTCCTCCTGTTGCATGCCCCTCTTCCTTCGCCCCGTGATTCTGTTTCAACCTAGAGTTTGCTTGTTAATGGGTTTTTGTGATATTTTCTTGGTAATTTCATATGGCCAACACTTTCAGGTTATTGTCTATCTGTACAATAGTCTGAATCAGCACTACAGGAACCAAGAGTCTTCTCTCACCACGTCCCTGCTGTGTGGCACCTTCTCCAGGAGCTTCGTCCTCATGGTAGAGAATGTCTTGTAAGGAGCAGGCATCTGGAGGCAGCAGCATCAATCCTGTAGGTAGAAGATGAGTAATGTGTGTATGCACATACACACCCACATTTGAATAAACTTTTTATGTATGATGATATAATCATAGGACTGTTTTATTTTGCTTGGGTTTTAACAGTTTCATTAGTTGATGTATAATGAATTGGTCACATTTAAAGTACACAATTTAGTTAGCTTAACGCATGCATACACTCATGAAATCATCAACTCAGTCAAGACAATGAACGGGTCCATAACCTGCAAAAGTTTTCTCCTGTCCATTTGTAATGCCTACCTTGATCAGCTCCCTTCCTGCCCCTGCCAGGGCCTGTCCCCAGGCTGTCACTGAATTGTAGACTTTTGCATAAACGCAGTCATATGGTATATAGTACTGTCTTTGGTCTGCTTTCTTTCACTCAGCATAATCATTTTTTAATCTGCATTATGGTTATATAAATGCAGTCACAATATATGTATTTTTTGGTTGGGTTTCTTTGACTCAGCATATGATTTATTACATTGTGGCATGTATAAATAGTTTATCCATTTCTGTTGCTCAGTGTTATCCCATTCTGTGGATATACTACCTGTCTGTTCACACATGCACTGATGATGGGCATTTGAGCAATTTCCAGCTCTTGGTTGTTATAAATAGTGCAGCTGTGAACCTGTGTGCACAGATACAGTGTGCATTTGCTACTGTGGGGTAAATTCATAGGGGTGGAATGGCTACATAATGTACCACATATATGGTAAACATTTTAAGAAACTCCCAAACTATATTCAGTGTGATGCATATCACGCCCATCAGGAGTGTGGGCAAGTCCTGTTGTTTCTATTATCCACTCCAGTTTCTGAGGTGGTCAGTCTTTTTCTAATTTGTGTATTGTGTTACCTTGTGATTTGAAACTCATTTCCCTAATGAATAATGATGTTGACCATCATTGTATATGTTTACTTAACACCTGATGTATTCTGTTAGTCAGCTTTCTGTCACTGTAACACAGTACCTAAGAGAAACAACCTAAAAAGAGGGAAGATTGACTTGGGCTCATGGTTTCAGAGACTGTAGTCCATGTTTACTTGGCCCCTTTGGGCCTGTGGCAAGGCAGAGCATCATGGCAGAGGAAACTACTCAACTCCTTGTGGCCAGGAAGCAAAAAGAGAAAGGGGGGGTTAGCATCCCAATATCCCCTTTCAAGAGCATACACCCAATGGCCTAACATCCTTTCCCCTGGGCCCTATCTCCTAAAGTTTCTGCTACCTCCCTAGAAGATCTTCAGGTCATTACAGTGTCTACAGACATTTGAAAATGGCCAAGGTTCAGACATTAATTACACGATGTGGACACTCAGTGAGTGGTGGTAATGGTGGCATAGCTCATCATGTCATTGTTATGTAAGTATATTCTGTCAACGAGTGAAAGTTCTCCACGAGACTTGGGGTGCACTCCATATCCAAACTGTCGACATCTGCTCATATCTTTTGCCTATGATTAGAAATTGTGCTTCCTTTCTGACTGTTGAGACTTTTAAAAAATTCTAGATACAAGACCTTTACCAGATATACTATATCCAAATATTTGTTCTAAAATACTGGTTGTTTTATTCTCTTAACACTGTTGTACAGGAGTAGACTTTCTGATTTAGCTGATTATAACTTAGTAGTTTGCTGTTAAGTGTCATGTGTAAGAAGTCATTTGTGATCTAGTGCTAGAATGTTTTCCCTCTGCTTTCTTGTGGAGGAGTTATAGTTTTAGCTTTTACATTGAGAGGCCTGTGATCCAGCTTCAGGTAATTCAGTGAATTCTGTGTACTGAAGTACAAGTGAATTCATTTGTTATTGCATATTGCTACATATTGTTCCAGCACCATTTGTTGAAAAGACTTCCCATTATTTGCTGAATTATGTTTGCATCTTTGTCAAAAATAGATTGTCCATATGTGTGTAGGATTTAATTTTGTAGTCTGTTCCACTAATCAACTTGCCTTTCCTAAAGTCACCAAACCAAGCCTGCGGCTCCAGTAAAGTTCAAAGCCTGGTCTTGTATGGGCTTATGTGTAAAGAATGACTTTTACACTTCTAAGTTATAAAGAAAGAAGGAAGAAGAAAACATGACGTGGACTATATACATCTTGAAAAGCCTAAAGTACTTACTTTCTGGCCCTTCTAATCCTGGTCTATAGTGATACCAGTACTACATGTCTCGATTAATATAGCTTTATAATGTATTTTTCAAGATTGTTTTGCCTGTTCTTGGCCTTTTCCATTTCCATATGAATTTTAGAATTATTTTGTACATTCCTCCAAAAACTTTGTGGTATTTTGATTTACATTGTATTGAGACTGTAGAATAATTTGGGGGAAATGATATTTTAGAAATATTGAGTGTTTTAACTTGTAAACAAAGTACTTTTATTTCTTTTAGATATTGTTTGATTTCTCTCACAAACATTTGTAGTTTTTAATGTGCCAGCCTTTCATATTTTTGTCAGATTTGTCCCCATATAATTGTGATGCCATTGTAAATTGCACTTTATTATAATTTCCAATTTCTACTTCTTCCTTGTTAGCATATAAATATACAACTAATTTTTTATTTTTATATTTATCATGTGTCTTGCAACATTCATGAGGTCATTCACTTGCATTAGCTAGTGGCTGTTTTGTGTACTTGGTATTGTGAACACAGTTTATTTTAGGCTTTTCAAGATAGATATATGGTCCCTGTCATATTTTCTACTTCTTTCTTTTCTTTACATCTTAGAAGAATAAAAGCCATTCTTCACACATAGCCCATACAAGACCAGCTGTGAGCTTCACATTGGAGCCCCAGGCTTGGTTGGTTAGGTGACTCCAAGAAAGACAAGTTGATGAGTGGAACAAAAGTAAGATAAGATTGCCTCTTCTTTTCCTACTTGGATACCTCTCATGGTTTTTACCTGTTCCTTTGCACTGGCTAGAACTCCAATACAATATTGAATATAAGCTATAGCAACAAACCTCCTCCTTTTTATTGATGTGAGGGAAATACTCGTTACCCACCATCATTCATGACGGTAGCTGTAGGGTTTCGGTAGATGCTCTTTGTCAGGCTCCAGGAAGTTCCCTTTTCTTCCTTGTTTACTAAGAGATTTTATGAGGCAAAGATGCTGATGCCATTTCTGGGTTTTCTGAAATGATCAACATCACTGGTTGCTGTTAATGCACCCTTTTCTTCTGGGAAGTATGATCCATCATGATCCTTTCCTTTCTGTATTTTGTTGAATTTGATGGTTATTTCCTTCCACTGTCTTTGGTTTTGGTGTCAGGACAGTTCAGGTGTCAGTGGATGGGAAAGTACTACTTCAGCTTCAGTTTTCTGGTAGACTTGGTGGTCTATCTTCCTTGAGTATTTGGTAGGATTTATCAATGAAGCTCATAGACCTGGGGTTTTCTTTGTGGAAAGGTTTTTCACTTAAAACCTTTTCTATTTTTCTTAAATGATCTCTGGTACTTTTATCTTTTGAGGAAATTGTCCATTTCATCTGTCATTAAGTTTATTGGCATTTTGTGGAATTGTTCATAATATTCCTTTTTTTTCTTTAATATTCCTAAAATTTGTACTGACATGACCTTTCTCATTATTGATAATTACATTCTTTTTCTTTTTGGTTCTTTATCTGAAAAGTCTGGCTAGATGTCTATCAATTTCATTGATCTTAAAGAACTAGCCTTTAGTTTAATTCACATTGTTTATTGTGTTCAAGCTTTTTATTCTTTTTTTGAGTTTCTTATGGTGGAAAAGCTGGGAACATTGATCTGAAATATTTACTTTTCTAATATTGTTTAATGTTATAAATTTATCCTAAATTACTATTTTAGACTTGCCACATTTTGACAAATTCTTTCTAATTTTTCCTTTTAATACTATGTGGGCAGAAAATGTACTTAGTATCACTTCCGTACTTTTAAATTGTATGAAACTTGTCTTATGGTCCAGACCTTGGTCTGTCTTGATAAATAGTTCTTATTTATGTGCTTAAAAAGAATATGGTTTCTGTTGTTGTTGGAGAAAATGTTCTGTAAATTTTGATTATAGTTGATAGATGATTGAATTCTTCTATATCCTCTATTTTTTTTTTCAGTACTATGGATTGAACTCAAGGCCTATGTGTGCTATGCCAGCATTCTACCACTGAACTACACCCTTAGTCCTTAGTTATTTTTGAGACAGGGTCTCACTGTGTAGGTTGGCTGGCCTTGAACTTGTGACCTTTCTCTTCCTGCCTTCTGAGTGCTGTGATTGCAGGTGTGGGCTACCACCACACCTGGTGTCTGTATGTTCTTGATTTGTCTATTTACTCATCCTATCAATTACTAAGAAAGGGGCACTGATATCTCCAACTATAATGGTGGGTTTCTCTTTTTCCTTTCTGTATATGAATTTTTACTTAGTTTATTTTTAAGCTTTTTATTAGGTACATAAGCAGCTGAAATTGTTTTATTCAGTTGATGAATTAACTTTTATTATTATGGAATATTCTTCTCTGTGAGATGTATTTTGTCTGATATTGACATAGGTCCAGCTTACTTTTGATTGACTTTGAATTGTGTTTCACCCTTATAAGCCCATCATAAGTCAAAAATCAAAAATGCATGAAATATACATAACTTACTGAATTGCACAGGTTAGTAGCACAGGGCACTATGGGATGTGGAATGATACCAGCTTGATAGCATGGTTAACTGAGAGTTGAAGCTCCCAGCTACTACCCAGCAACACGAGAATATCATGGAGCTTATCGCCAGTCTCGCCAGGAGGTGATCATAATTCAGAATCTGAAGTACAGTTTGTACTGAATGCTACCACTGTGAAGTGGAAATCTTGTAAGTTTGAACCATCATTCATTTGGAGACCATCTGTATCTAACTTATCACAGTCTCCCTTTGACACTAGACCAATTCTTATATAGGATAAGAATTTTTCAATTGCATACTTCTGCTTTCCCACTCTTTGTATGCTCTTCTTGTGCACAATTTTACTTTTATGTATGTTTCATACACACACATATATACACGTATACACAAACATATATGTGTGTTTACATATATATATTACACATATGGGATTTGAACTCAGATCTTTGACTTGCTAGGCAGGTGCTCCACCACTTGAGCTGTGCCTCTAGCCCTTATGTATGTTATAAACTGCATGCTATATTATTAATTTTTAGTGTAATTATCTTTTGAAGAGATTTAAATAGTATGAAACAACATGTTTTGAATTAGTATTTCTAGTGTTTTTCATCCTATGCAGATCTGAATACCCTCATGTTCTTCTGCTTAAAGAACTCCCTTTCACATATTTTGTAGTGTATATCTCCTGATGATCATTCCTTCAACTTTTATATATCTAAAAAAGGTATTTTATCTTCATTTTAAAAGACAGTGTAATTGTAATCTAGGTTGATAGATTTTTTTTCTTAGTCAGTACTTTAAAAAACAATTCCTCTATAGTGATAATTGAATTTTTAAATGAGAAAAAACAGCTATTATCCTAATCCTTTTCTTTGGTAGGTAATGTCTGTCTTCTCTGGATGCTTTAAAAAATTTCTTCAGTGCTACTTTTGATCAATTTTATAGTGACCAGTGTTGGTGTAGTTTTCTTTATGTTCCTTGTACTTACAGTTTTTCGATCCCCTTAGATTTGTGGGTTTATAACTTTCATCACTTTTGGAAAATTTTTTGGCCTTATAAGACTGTTTTGATTACCCTCAGTTAATCATTTTCATCATCTCAGAATTTCCCTTAAAATTATGTTCTAGGTACTAAGGAAGACAAAGTTCTTGAAGTAACTGAAGTTACTACCAAGAATCTAATGTTTGGAGTTTCAGGGTCTGCTTTTGACATTTAGAACCAAACACTGTTTTCATTTTCATACTCTGGGATTGGTGAGGTTTTTAACAAAGGTAGATACAGAGGTGTTGAAATCTGATGTTTTCCCTGTTGGCTTTGCTACCTTCTGAGACTTGTGGCAGGTAGAGGAAAGGTAAATGACCATTTACCTCCAGCCATAGATGGTGGCCTCTCTAGTCTTGTGGGACTCTCAGGTCAGAGCCCCTACTAAGGTTCCTGAAGGTCTAGCTACATCTTCCCAATATTGGATTTTTATGGAGGCCACCATATTGTCGAAGTACAAAGTTTAGTGCTAAGAAGTGTAGTTGTTCACTTTGTCCCCATTCTGTCATGTAGGTAGCTATGTACAGGGGACAGAGAAGAGTCTTAAGTGTTCATCTGTTGGCCCTCAAGTAGAGGGTTACTCTGAATTTAATTTACATTTGTAATAGCTACTGCAGTGCTCCTCAGGCAACAGTGGAGCCCCAGATTATATGATGTGCCAGGTACAGGTTTGTGACTAGTAGGATGGCTGTCTAAAAACCATTATCTCACCAGTACATTTTTATTCTCTTCCTTTTTAATAAACCAGCTCTGACAGAGGAAAAGGAATCTGTGCTGTAGCTCACATTTCTCATGTTAGGCATATTTCAGCCATAAACTTAATTATGACAAGAATTTTCAAATGACTCCAAGTTTTTCTGCACTTGGTATCAGAGGATACCAAGTTCTATTTTTGAGCTGATAAAATCCTCCTTCTGAAAGCATTTGTTTATTATATTACAGCTCCACATGAGCTGAGCTCCATCCTGACCTCATGTTAAGTGTCTGTGGTAGATTTCATTACATCCATATACTGGAAGTCCTGCCAATATACTGGCAGCAAAATCCTAGTGGAAAATAAATGGCAATAAAAAAGAGAAATGATAGCCGCGTGAGTGGTGAGGAGCACAGCTTTATTGAGACTGGACAACCCCGGAGTAGTGACTTGGCATGCAAACATGAGCTTAAGAGAGTGTGAGTGAAAGCTGATATTGGAATAACGATTCTGTGGCACAGACATGGGAATAATTTAATTAATTGCACTGAAATTTCTTTGATGAATAGTTATGTGGTGATAAGCATGAGGTCGAACAGCAGAATGAGTCTCAGCTTTTTAATGGGCCAGCACAGCTGCAGTTTTGGATGCCTTCCCACTTTATTTTTGCCTGCAGCTCTCCACCGTGTTACTCAGCCACATCTCTCCAGCTAAGCACACCCCTCGCGGGGCTCCCTCTCTGTGTCTGCAGAGCTGAGGAGCAAGTATATTTGGCCATGGAAAGCAGGCTTGTGACTGCTTTGAAATGAAAACCAGATCAAACAAAAATTGTGGATGGTTTCCTTATGATGACTGCACTTCCCCTCCTCCCTGGATCTCTAGGACACTTTGACAGAGTCTTTTCTGCTAAGTTGTATGAAGATTTTAATAAAAATTTCTTGTCCCCAGAGAAGGAGGCACGTCTTTGTTGTCAGAGTGCTAGAGAGAAATGAGCAATGCAGCCCAGCTGGAGCACCGGCATTAATCCCATGATTCCGAGCCCGTATTTTCAGACAGATCAATTACTTATGGCTGTAACCAATCTCTCACCGTTGTCTTGCTGTGCAGGGCTCCATTTGCAGACTTGGCAGCTGACACAGCCTTCCAACTTGATAGGACTTCAGCTGCAAATCTCTTCAGGTTGGCTGCCTCCATCCACTGAAGTTATACAAATGAGTTGTTAAATAAAAATCAAAACTCAAAAATTGTGGGCTGTAATCTCCACTTGGCTCAGTAACACTCATGGATCTAGGCAACATTTGCATTTGGATTTTTTTTTTAAAGCAAGATGGATGATTCAGTTGTCTGACTTCCTTCACTTTTATGGACAGGCTTTGCATGAGAGGAAATCTCTCTCTAGAGGGAAGAAATTATCCACAGTGGATGCATTTCTTATCAACTTCTAAGTTGAAAGATTAACTCAGGAATGGAGAGAAAAGAGCTTATGAGGACCCACGAAGGGCATGTACAGGTGAGCTGTGTCTAATGCATTTCATACAGGGTGAGTCACCCCTTTTCAGCTGTTGGGCTGCCTGGGCTTAAGGCCAGGAGATTCTGTATCAAAGAGAAGTGACCCTTGCTAACACACAGGTGGTGTGGACCATGTAAGCTGTTTAGAGAGTGTATCAGTGTGTGAATGCAGCACCTCTGTGATGGAGCCAAGCTCAATGGCCTCTAAAGCCTTTACCCAGAATTTATTTAGTGCCTGTGAGTCATAATGACTTGTTATGGGTGTTGAACCTTCACAGTTATGTCAAGTCAGCTCAGCCTTCCTGGAAGAAGTCCTTGGGGTCCACATAAAGGAAATCTGAGGGTTCTTTTGTGATCTGACTCACTTGAGACACATAGATATGCATCTGTTGGTAATGTGCCTCTCTCCAATGTGTGATTCTTTGAGAATTTTCTCCTTTCCCTTTACCCTCTGTGAAAACTTTTTAGGAAGAAGAAATGAAACCATGGACCTATAGAGACTGCAAATGAGTTTATGTTTAACCTAGGGGATTGTTCATTTGTGTATATGAGTGTGTACATGTGTGCCCCAAGGGCTTTCTACGTATTGGTACGTGCTTTGAAAACCTCTCACATGGAGTCCATTAGTGGTTTCATTTTGGAACAGGTATTCATGAACTCTGTTAACAATGATGCAAGTCCCCGCTGGTACAGGCTAACAACCACAGTTTCTCCTTGGGCATGTTGTACTACTTCAGATCAATTTTAAAGGAGCAAAAGAAGCACACAGAACATACTTATTTGATTTGAAAGTTAAAAACCTGTCCGTGTCTCTGTTCTTCTCCTGTTCCCGCTAACCTTTCCTAGGGATCCAAAGGGAGTTGTAAACACAAATCAGCATGAGACACTGCCACAACTCTTGTCCAGCTCTGGACTTGGTTTTTCGTGGATATGCATTTTGTTCTGATTCATTAAGCAGCATGGAAAGGAGTCATTGGTAGTCATGCATGACAGCACCCCTTCCTCAGAGCTTGCCAGCAGTTAAAAGTTTGTGAGGCAATAAGAAGTAAAAGGGAGGTGAGAGTTATAGTTAGGGAGTTCAAGTTGCTTTTTTCCTCCTTGGAATATTGCCCATGATATTAGAGGTTCTTTGGTGGAAGAAAGTGCAGTGGTTGCTTGGAGAAATTATAGATACTTTCCAGCAGTCTCGGGGGAAAGAAAGGGCTTAGGAGTCTGTAAGCCTCCTCCCCTGGCTGCAGTTAGGAAGCCAGTTGACAGTATAATAGGCTTTTGGAAGTGGGTGCAGTGGTTTGTGTGTTCTGTTTGATGTTGCAAATACCAAGCCCTCAGGGAGATCTGCAAAGAGGATATTCTGTTCTTAAAGAAAGGAGAAGATTAACCTGAAACATGAACTGAAGAACTCCTGAATTCTAAAGGACTTAGGTGCACCCAAGGAAGGATCCCATTTGCTGTGTGGAGGCATCATTTAGCAAGCTGCCTGCCACAGACACACAGAGTTGGGCAGATATTTCTTAATGATTTTGACTGATGAAAAACTATTACCAGGACACATGAGAGGATTAGACCACAGATTAACGGTGTATGTGAGTGTACGTGCACATGCATGGGTGTGCGTATAAGTGTATGTGTGCGCATGTGTGTGTGGTTAAGACTTTCTTTTGATGGACTCATGCATATTTATAGAATCATAAACGTCCTGTAACTCCATGTGCTTCTTGGAGCCTGCCTAATAAGCCCTTTCTTCATGTTCAGATCGTGCTTCTGGCCTGTAAGGGGAGGTATTAAGCCAAACTGCTCATTAAGCCAGTTCTGTCATCGTAAGTATACACGCTTACTACTCCATGCCACCTACTATGCTAGGTACAAGGGATGTGATGGTTAAAATTAAAAAGTGCACACAGTTTTGGCTCTAGTGCAGTTTATAAGCTGTTAGAGAAACAGATTAAACAAATAATCATTCAATTATACACCTACAATTTTTATACTGGCTTTGTATTCAATAAAAATTTGTTGAGCCCTCTCTATGCACTGAACTCTGACAGGCTTTTAAAAGAAACAACAACATCTGTTCAAGTCAGTGATTTGCCCTCACCAAAGAAGAAACTGGTCTTGTTTACTTATGGAATTGAGCAAAGCCCTGATCTATGTGGGACGTGTACTTTAGCTCTGGATATTGATTTGGCACATTGTGATAAGGACAGCAGAATGTTGTCTAGAACATTATGTTGTGCTCTTCCACATAAGCCTTGATGTCCCCACAGAAGGTCCAGGTACAGCTTTACCTGCTTCTGTGTGAACTGGGACCAGTCATCCTGTTGGAGACAGTTTCACAGCTGCAAGATGGGGGCAGCTGTGCTGATCCATAAGGTTGGGAAGGGGACCGGAATTGTGTGTATGGACACACCTCATGAAGGAGTGCCTCATTGTTTGTTTCATTGTCACTTAGTTCAGATCTTATAGTGAGTGTAACACTTAGTGATGTCAGCTATGTTCCACCTTTTAAAACCCTCCCCTAAACAGAAGGAAGAGAATTCCTTTCTTCACATCCAGTAAAATATGGAAATCATGGCATCTTTCTCCAGCAGAATGTTCCAGAAAATGAGAGTATATGCATAACTGAGGTTGAAAGGAAGTTTTGTGAAGGGGCAATTGTTGGGGTCAGTGTTGTGCAGCATCCTTCATGTGTGACCTTGGGCTTGTTGGTGCCAGTCTTTGCTGTCTTACATGCTATGCTGCCTTGTGTTACTTGTTTCCTGCTAAAAAGGATGGAATTGAACAGAATGATTATGAACGCATTTGGAAATGACTGGGTTCTGACACCTGGCCGAAAGGTTCATGTTCTGCAGCATTGAGCAAGGTGCTGTCGGTAAAGTGAGAATCATAAATGTGAAGCCACATAAAAGCAGTCGTTATTTAAATGATGAACCTTCATGTGAAATTACACTGGATGGTATGAGTCTGTGAAGTAGGATTTTCTGGGGGAAAATCAATATGGATGAGTCAGGAACTCACTGAATCCTATAGTGCATGTTGTGTCTATATGAACCGTGATGTGATCTCTTAGCCCTTTGAATCATTTTGCGTAAAGGACTTACATAGATTTTTCTTGGCTTGTTGGTTGGTGACTTTTTGTTAAGATTGTCTGCCTAGATAGAACAAAATGAAATAGTCTTTTGATCTTTTCCCTCCTTCCCTCCCTCCCTCCCTCCCTCCTTTCCCCCTACCCCTTCACATGTTTACAATGTAAAGGTCATCACAAAGCAGACTGGTTCATTTAGCAATTCAAATAATCCTACATTATCACAGAATGAATTGGAGACCATATTTCATTTTCCTTTCTTTTTCACTGATATCTGATACTGAGTATATCTATTCACTTAGTAAATGGTATAGCTTATAGTCAATATTTGTTCTGTCTGCATTCTAGACAGTGTCAGCCCCAATCCTAGTGATGGTAGGTGATCAGTAATGAGTACAAACTTTGAATGAGATTTGCCTTTGTTCCGTGTCCTCCCTACCTCTCTGGTCTGAATGGCTTGCCGGCAACTAGGAGCTAACTCTGGCATTACTCCAGGACCATGCTCTGGCCCACGCATTTGAGGCTCAGCTTCTCTCATTGAGCAAGTACATGCATCAGGCTGCTCCCTGTAGATAGAATGCAGCAGCTGGAAGGCCGCAGTCCCAGCGTGCAGAACTATTGGTAAGTCTCACAGAATAGATCAGGTTGCAACTGTCTTAAAGTATTCGCTAATGGAAAGTCTGGCTCAGGCAAGAGCTTAAATAATATGTAGACTCGGCATACTGTCTCCAAAACATGCAGCATTTATTAGCTGGGCATGAGCTGAAGGGAGGCTCCTGTTAAAAAAAAGATCTTCATAATGATGAGCAAGGGCCCAGTATAATTTAAGGTATTCTTTGGAGTCCATAAATATGGCCTCATAAAAAGCCTGAATATAAGGGAACTGTGACTTTAAGTCATTAGAAGCACAGTGGTTTGATAAAATAACAGGAAACAGACAATTTATTATGAGCAGTCTCAGTAGCTCTGGATTATCTATAAAACTTTTACAGCCTTCCCCAAGTGGCAAGAAGCCATAAAACTTGCCTGAATGAGGGACTTGTTAATTTACTTGTTAAAGCAAATTAAAAATTTATAAGTGCTTTTAGGTAAATGAGATCTTCTCTCATTGCTGCCCTTGCAGGGCCCTGGGGTCCTAGGATGGGAGAGTGGCTATGCTCAGACACCACCGCAGAACAATAAAAGCTATTAAATTGCTCCAGTTTATTACAGCCGAGTGGTGCAGCTGTTGCCATGGCTAGCTGTGGGGTACTGGTGGTTGATAGCCTGGAGTTTCACTGGGCTTTCTGTCTCATTCAAAAGGAAAAACAGAACATTGGGGACAAAAAAAAAAAAAAGCCAAGAAAAAAATGTGAATATCTTTTATTCCATAGTTTGTGTTATAGATCATTTCTTTCCCCTGTCTTGGCCTCCTGAATGCAGAAGTTTTTAACTACGTATTTTTAATCTCCAGAAATACTTCCCTTTAATTTCATAGTTTCTTAGTATTAAGAAGGTCCTACCCATCATGATGTCTTTTAGTCATTTAGTTCTTAGATAAATGCCATGTTTTTATGACCTCATCAACAGTTCTTGAAAAAAATTATCTTTACCTTTTACATATCTAGCTTCAAAAGTAGAAGGAGATGAAGGAATCAGATGTATATCCTTATAGATTTGACTCTAAAAGACTGGGTACAATGAATATTTTTTAAGGTCAAAGTTTACAGGTAAAGGCAGATTTTTTTATACCCTACCTTGGATGAAATGTCAACTTAGGTTAAAATTCTTGAATCTAAACATCTTCTTTCATGCTTGTCTGTTTTCCACGTGTCAGATTTCTTCTGGAGGTAGAGGTTTCTGAGTGTTGACTTTGGGTGGCAGGGTCATTTTTCATCTGAAAGTCCTATAACTCAGGGCATGGCACCCTTGCCTCTCTTGGATGTGCTTTTCAGTGAGCACATTCCTGCTCTGGGTTCTAGGAAACAGGGAGCTTTTTCTTCATATTCATTACAAGTTTTCATGTAGCCCTTTTGCATTTGAGGGTCAGAAAAAAGGTACATCTCAATTACTAGCTACTTAATGTTAAGTACAAATGATGGCTATTTCACAAATAGATTTAATTTTCTAGATATGTCTGGAAAAGTCAGGTTCTGCACACATCTTTTGATAATGTTTTCAGGAATTGCATAAGAAAGGTACATTTTATGACTTTTGAGAATAGAAATGGCAAAAAGGCGTAATTAGTACAAATGTTTGTTCTGTAGGATTCACCTTTCAGTTACTGACACATATATCCACAGTTGAGATGCTGCTGAAATTACATTTTGTAAAGCTCAGTGTTGTCAAGTAGAGCATCACAGAAAGTTGATTAAAGGAGTAGCAATAAAGGTGACAAATTAGTATTTCAGGTAGTGCCCCAAAACTTTGTAAGGCATCCACTTTCAAACAGAGATTCTTCAACTTTGCTTTAGTTATGAATTCTTCTTCTGGTCACTGTCTTACTACTCCAGAAATATCACTGTCCCATGCCACTGTAGACTTCTGGTACTTCCTACCAAACTTCACGAGCTTCTCATTGGCTTCAGTCTTAATGTTGCTTGTATCTGGAGTGTCTCATCTTCATTTAAAGACTTGGCAAAAAATACTTGGTTATAGGTATTTTTGCACAAATTAGCTCTGAGCTTCAGGGCATTTTCTGAAGCTGCATCCTTCATGGATGGAACTTCTTACTTGGTTAACCCATAGTCCTGACCACAGAATTTTTGGAGTTAGAGGGATATGAAGGCTATCCCATTTTGTTGTTCAAGAGTATAAAACTAAATCACTTGTACCAAAAAAGTGGATAGATTAAAAAACTGAGAATAGAAACAGCAAAGGACATGGGCTAGAGGTCCTGGCCAAGAAGATCCAGAAAGGAGATTGTTATAGAGGCTGCTAAAGTGGTGTGGACCCAAGGGCTGTGCACTGAAGTGCTGGCCAGCCTTTCACGGAACAATGGCCATGTTTCAAATGTATTTGGTTTCAAAAGACATCATGTGAGAATTTTAGCATATACATGCACACTCGTTAGTAATATTGATATATGTTGTATAATGGTTGCTTAATTGCTAATTTTCCTATGCTAATTGATGTTTTTCTATAAAACTAAATTCTTTAGCTCTTTACATTTATTGAATGCCATCTGGCTTATGAATTTTCATAAGAACTGCCAAAAAAAAGGAAAGCAAAAGGTGCAGGTCCCCTCCTCCTGCCATCTTCCTTAAAAGGTAGAAAATATATATCCATGACTTTTTCTCTGTCTTTAGGGATTTTTTAGGGATTATGAGTAAAAAATTATACCACTAAAAATATATCCTCTCTCGTCCAACCAGAACTTCTTTCCCACAGTCACTGATAGTCATCTGTGACAATGTACTCTCTTCTTCTGTTATCAAACATTGTCTATATTATTGCTCCAGGTGAGTATTGGACAGATACCACATTTAAAATCTGTTTAACCTGATTGCTAAGAAAAATCCTGCATCTATTACTGCATTTTTGTAGTTCTTTGGTTAAAAGACTTCATTAAGCTTTGATTGTACAATAGGAAAGAAGTCTGAGATAGATGCCCCTTTCGATCTTCTTACAGTGTGCAATGTCACCACGAGCTGCCAGCTCTCAGGCATTTCTGTGTGTAGCTTTTATTTGTTGTTGTTAGAGTTTCTTTGGTTACATTTGCACACACACTCAGTCACACACACATACTCACTCACACACACACTAGAATTTAGCAGAGATTTTGAAAAGTAAGCCGTTCCACACGCTTTTCTATTTTTTCACTAATCATCTTACACTCAGCTAAGTTATAATCAACAGAAAAATTTTTAGGCACCTGTAGATTCTGAGTAACAAGTACAATTAACTTTAGTTGATTATAGTTTATTTTTTGCCTCAATTATTTTAGCCCATGTTTCTTTCTTCAGATGGCTAAAGTAAATTAAATTGTATTCTTAATTGTATATGTGGGTCTGATATGAACCCCTCCCCCAAGAAAAATCTGTGTAAGAGTGCTTCAGTTATTAAGTCATTCTTTAAAGATATCTAAGTCGGTATTATAGAATTTAGTTCTTATATTAATATATTACGAGTCAACCCCATCAGATTATGTACTGGTCACTCAGGTTTGAGGGATGCTATTATAATAGTATCATGATTCAAGATATGTACTTAAGTGCTGAGCGTGGTGACACATGCCTTTAATCCCAGTACTTGAGAAGCTGAAGCAAGATTGCTAGTTCCAGGTCAGTCTGGACTACATAGTGAGAGTCTGCTCCGCCCCTCCCCCCCAACAAACACATGATATGTGGTGTAATTTACTTGATTTCTTCTATTACAAAGATGCTAGAGTAATTATATTTACTTTGGTAATGCCTTTCCTAAACATTTGCTCACTAAATCAGGAAATACCAGAATTATTATCTACTGAGTGAAGCAGACACAATGCAATTTTGTATAATTTGTCTGCATTGCCCATGAATTGTAATGTTACTTGGGCGAGTAGCAGAATGTTTTTGAAACATTGTTGGGGTAAAAAGGCCTGACTATGGATCCAGCTATACCTCTTCCTATTTCTTTAGCTCTGGGTAAGCATGAGCCCCATTTGAATCTAATGTGGTAATAATTGAGTCTGTCTCACAGTTGCCGTGAGAGGAGTGTACAGCAAATAGTAGCATGTCTTCAGGACAGCAAGGAGGGCACTCCATCAGGGATGAGAGACCCCATTTGAGGCTCAGCTTACCAGCCCACTCCTGAGTGCCTTGCTTGAGGCATTCATCTCTCTGACTTTCAGGTTCTTTGTTTAAAAAAAATTTTTTTTCACTTTCTTCCTTTACCAGATTTAAGTGAAATTAATGTGATTGGCTTTGTGATAGTAGACAAATGCATACAAAATTAATGTCATACAAGTGTACTTCTCTTAGTGGTAGCTGGTCATCCTGTCTTAACCTGTTGGCACTGAGAATGCAGTTGTCCTTCACTGGTCATGGGAGAGTTGCCTTTACATGTTGTCACCAATGGTAGAGGCTGCAGTCTAGGTAATTTTTGATCATTTGAGTGAAAGTTAGCTGTTATTCCTGTTCACTTCATACATTCTCACTAACCACTCTGTTGTGTATCAAGACTTAGGCTGTATATATTTTGGAGGCAGTGTGTATGGAATCTTAACTGGAAAATTGGATCTGTTCTTAAATTGCAAGTGTGTGTACATCAAAACCATTGTAAGAATAAATTCAAGTCTGATAGTGTACGTAGTTTCGGTACACATTGGTGAAATATCCTGCTGATTGCTGATTGAAAACAGTTGTTAATTCTCTACTTCACTAAATTCAGAGTGGAAAAACTTTCCTTAATAAAGAACAGATTGAGGAGATCCGAGACCTCACTGTGTGGGAATTAGTGGCAGATGCATATACTGATAGTTAAAATGTTTCATGAGATGTTAATGTCGTGCTGTGTTTTTAATTGTTCAGGAATTAGCCTCCAGAATATTAAAACCATCTGTTTGTTATCATGATGAAACAGAATGCTTAAATAGTTATTAATTTGTGTTTCTACTCTCTTTTTTTTTAGGAATAATCTGTAAAACTTTGATCTGTTTGGAGTGTAGGGAATTTTGAATGTGGGAATGAAAAATAATTTTAAAGCATATCAGTTTTCCAAATAGTGGAAGTTTGTCTTTTTTTTCTTAACCTGCTGCATATATTTTATATGTTCTCTCTGTGATTCTGTCTCTATCCCTCCCTCCTCCCTTCCCCCCTCCCTTCCCCCCTCCCTTCCCCCCTCCCTTCCCCCTCCCTCCTTCACTCTCCCTGTTTCTCTCCCTCTCAAGTTAACTCTTTTCTGTGATGCTCACATAGCTGGACCATCCTTGCACATACCGACCATTTTATCATCAGGACCAAGACAGAGTGGGACATTTACAAGACTGAAGGGGAGCTGAAGGTTTTGGTTCTCAGGCTACACATCCCCTACTGGACTCCCTCCACTAGCTCATCAAAACCAGCCAAGAGCTCTAGATGCAGTGGCCTGGATTCTGCTTCCAGCAGGCTGCTGTTTGCTGCCTGGTGACTTGACACAGTCTTCCTGAGTTTTGATTTCTCACTTTGTAAACTAAGAAATATTACTAGTTTATAGAGTTTTCATAATGCTTAGAAATAATAATGAAGCCCACATACTTGTTTATTTAGTAGATATATTAATTACTTCTGTTTTGAATTAGATGGAGTCTGTAAGATATTTGGATGCCACTGAGAACTGTTACCCCTATAGCTTCAGGAAGCAGGAACAAACCCTTCATTTCTTCTCCATGGCCCCTTGTTAATAGCTAGAATGGGTGCGTTATGTCATTGCTAGCGATTCCTTGTCTGTAGTTAATTGCCCCATGGGTAGGCCTACAGTAGAGAGAACTATTCCACCTATGCATGGGGTCCAGTTTATGCCTCCACAGGGTCTCGTATCTGTCTTCTTATCTCTGAGTTTTGTTAGGAAAAATGATCAACTTCGTTCTCTATAAAGAATTGGAAATTTTACATATTTGAAACTCTCAGCATCTCGTTGAAATGCTGTGTGTTTGAATTAAGAATTAATGATAACTGGGAAATTTATGGTTCCCAGTAAAGCATCCTTTACCTCTCTTACTCTCTAATTCAAAATAGGATTGTCCTATTCCCTGTATCTATTTTGTCCATATAAAATTGGAGGACAGGACTGAAATTTCAGTCTTCTGAAGCAGAATGAAAAGCACTTGCCATATAGAAGTAAAGTTTGTTGCAAACCTTGAGCCTCCAGCAGAGGTTTCTTCTAGAAGCCAGACTGGGAATGTAGACATAAAGAAGTGAGAGTCCACTGTGGGTGTGAGGCCCTGCCTGGGCCTGTGCTTCTGTGATCTTTGTAATTACAAAGATGCTCTTGTTCCCAGGAGCACATCCCACTGCAGTGGAGTGTGCTGGTCCTAGAGGTCATATAAACTGCTCGCAATGTGACAAGAGCACCCTGGTACTATCTCCATAGAAAGCACCTTCTTGTTAAAAATCCACCTCATGGACTATATTTACTTATATGGCCAATTAGGTTTCTTTTATAAATATTGATAGTACTGCTATTAATATTGAGAAATTAATGTTGGGTTTTTAAAGATTTCTACCATTCTAGGATAGGTTGGATGAAAGTTTTTGCAGGGTTGATACTTAACAAAATAAGAAAAGTATTTGTTAAAAAATTTGTTAGGAGGTAAAATAAAAAGGATTTAAAAATGTTTCTTAGTATCCAAATTATTTAAAAGTGGCAAGCTCATCAGTAAGTATGTATAATACTGAGAGAGCTATTAACTTCTTTTAGTGGTTTTTGACCTTTTGCTGAATAAGTACTTTTAAAATCCTTAAATGTCAGAATGGAGATTCTTAAACTAACTGTAATTATATATTACTTTTCCTTTATTTTACTATACCTGACTCTCTAAAGTGTCTTAAATTACCTGTGATCACTGCTTTGAGAACAAAATCAGTGAATACACATTTTGAAGAATAAGGAACCTACAGGCTGCATTTGCATAGTCAGTAGGCCCACAAGTTCATCAGTGCCCATACCTCTTCATGTGACAGTTGAGTTTTCCTTGCTGACCAGTATCAGAAAACTAGCTTTGCATGACTCAGTCACACTCTTTGGTAATATAGCTTCAGGACCACTCTAATAGATTTAAAGACCATGATAATGTGGCAGATTTTGAAAGATTATTCATATTAATCATTTACTGATTAAATTCTAGGCACTGTTCTAGGCTTTGGAGATTAAATAGACAAAACATTAAAAATCCTGGTTCTTATTGTTAGAAATGAATTTAGAATATTGGGGTGTCAGGAGAGTAATCATACAACTCAAAAAGTCTCTGGGCAAGGCAAAATTTACTTCTGCAGAAGGGTGTGCAACTGTAGAGTCTGGTTAGCAAGCACACTGGGTGGGAAGTCTGCTCAGGTTTTATCTCTAATGCACATCTGCCCCTTACCCTGATTGAATGGGTTATTGGTTCACAGTCTTCACCATTGGCTAATTTTAAATGGCGGGGGGGGGGGGGGAGGGGATGTGGAGCAAGGGATGGGAGAGCAAAGATTTACTTGAACAATACTTGACTGAAGCAAGCAGTTTTAGAAACTAGGGCATCTGCTGATAACAAGAACTTGCTCAGCTAAGAAGAACATCCCTTTGTTTAAAATAGGAATTTGCAGGGTTAAGTAACATCTCATAAGGCACATCAGTAACAATTTGGGGAAGTTAGCTGACATTATCTGTACATTGATAATATACCATACATTCACCCCTTTCACAGAAGAGACCCGGCTGTAGTTGATTATGACATTATGCAGCATGGACAGCATATAACCTAGCTGAAGTGAGATGGGGGAGTTTGGGAGACACAAAGACCAAGAAAGTAAATAAGCTTTACAAAAAATTAGAAAATGTTAAGTAGAAGCAGTATTGCAGTTGTAAATAGAGCAACCAGGGAAGAACATTTAAATAAAGATCTAAAGAAGGGAGGTGGGGCTGGGGATGCAGCTCAGTGATAGAGCACATGCTTAGAATGCTCAATACCCTGGATTCAGCTCCTAGCACCACCGGGGGAGATATTCAAAGTGTTTCAGAAAGTGGATATAGGAAGTACAAAGGCCTTGAGATAGGGACATAGTTGGTTTGATTAAGTGGGGAGGGTAGCAAAGTGATTACAGAGTGAACAGGGCAGAAAGCTGCAGAATTGAGGTCAGAGGAACAATGGGAGAGCCAGGCAGAGTCCTTGTAGGCATTGGTGGCCTTGTTATTTTTTTTTGAGGGTGTGTGACAGGGACACTCTGTGAGACTGATAAAAAGGACATGGAGTAACTTACTTCTTAACAGCACTATGTGGCTCCTGGGAGATGTGCACTGGAAGGCATGCTGGGCAGAGCAGGGTAACAGACAGGACTCCTGTAACCTCCAGGCAAGAGCTGTGATAGCTCTGAGCAGAGTGGTAGCATCAGGGTAGAAAGATTTTGTCGTAGGCCATCTGAAAATAGGTAGTGTTTGAAACCATGAAGATGAGCTCATCAAGGGTGGTTAATGTAGGCTGTGAAGAGAAGAGCAAGGGCTAAGCCCCGGGGCACTTCAGCTGAAAAGCAGGGAAGATGGAGAGGGCCCAGCAAAAGCCTGAGGAGAGAAGGCCAGGGTAGGGGAAGCAGCTGCTGTAGGATAAGGGAAGTAATGTGTCTGGTGCTATGAGAGTGGCTACTAGCTTTTACTACATAGCCTTTAAAGCTAGGCAAAGAAGACCTTTGCCCAGGGTCCTGCTCTGGAGTTCAGAGGGCCAAACATGTACCCACTGAGGGCCACTGTACCCCTTCTCCACCACGCTGCTGGGTGTCAGAAACACTGGACTTTGCAGCCACGTACTCTGGGTCTGGTGTCCAGGGTCTGCTGCCTAGTCCCCTTCTCTTGGGAATACACGTGTCTGGACCTGAGGGTGGAGTGGAGTTGGAAAAAGCGGGCAATGTGGGTGGCGCCTGGACGTTGGGGGAGGCTTCTTAAAATGTGTGTCAGAACTACAGATGGGGACAGGTCAGTAGGCCTCTGGCCACAGCTCCACAAGAACAAGGTATGCAGAATTCTCAAGGAAACCTGATCTTCAGTGTCGCTATGAATATTCGTGTCAGCAGGGTAGGAGCAGAGGACTTACTTTGTCTAGCATTGTATTAACCTGATTTACACTTGTAGCTATTTATACAGAGAGTGTGGCTCCTGTCCTGAGCTCAGCACATGCCTCTGAGAGATGTGTTGAGCCTGACAGCAATTTTATGATAAGTGGGGACAAAGGCCTCACCATCATGATGCAACAACGAGAGAGAGTATTGGTGACACAGCATGTAATGCTTTCCAGAATTTCTCATAAAGGACATGAAACAAATGGAAAGATAGTCAGGTTCCTTCGCTTTATTTTGTTGTCTTCTCTTCCAAGGTGGAAAAATAACAGCTGGGCTATTTGTTCCCAAAGAAAAGGACTGTAAGAGTTTGCTAGGGCTGCCACAGGAAAAAAGCATACAGTGTGAGGCTTGAAACACAGAAATTTATTGTCTCAGTTTCTGGACTGTAGAAGTGCAAGATCAGGGCTAGGGTGTAGGTCAGTGATGGAGCACTTTCCTAGCATATGCTAGGGCCCAGTTCCATCCTTAACACTGCAAAAAGCAAATAAAAACAAGTCCAAGATCAAGATACAGGTGTTGTTGGTTGGTTTTTTTCCTAGGTGTACTCTGCTTGGCTTGTACATGGCTATCTTCTTCCTGTGTCCTGTTCTCTGTGCCTGTGTATCCCTGGTGTTTCTCTCTCACCAGTCAGATTGAATTATTACCTTCCTGTCTGAGCCCATTTTCTGCTTCTATAACAGAATTCCACAGGCTGGGGAGGAATAATAAGCAAGAGAAGTTTATTTGGCTCACGGTTCTAGAATCTGGAAAGTGCTAGGGCCTGGTGCTCGTTTCTGGTTAGGGCCCCCAGCCTGTAGAATGTGAGCACACATGGGGCAGAGAGCCAGGCTCAGGGGTCAACCTTGAAACACATCCGCTCTAGCAATGATAATTTCAGTCCTGAGACGTTGACACATTAATCCAGTCACGAAGGTGGAGCCCGGTGACCTAATGGCCCCTTTTTAGGCCCCACCTCCCAACACTGGCCATTACAACTTTCCAATGCATGCAGTTTGGAGGGCACGGTCAAGCCTTAGCTTTTAACTTAATTACTTCTATAAAGGCCACATCTGCAAAGACGGTCACATTCCTAAGCACTGAGCATTTTGACTGGACATAATTAAACTTACAACGGGGATCCCAGATATTCTAGAACCTGCATTTGTGCGGCCCATTGCACCTCTGAAATGTCTGCAGTGTTACAAAAAACATGACTCCAGGGCTGGCCACACCAAATTTCATCTGTCCTCACGAGGTAAATACAGCCATTCATGGAATAATCATTACTTTCTGATGTGTTTAATGAAATGGAAATTACTAACATAGCTGTTGACAGGGGATGGGTCTTAGCTTTGATGAGATTTCAATTTTTGACTGGATTGGATATGAACTGGACCCAAAACAGTGTCAAGGTGGAAAGATGTTTGATGTCAAAATTTATGTCTTAAAATTTTTGATAGTTTGTAATCAAAGTATCTTATATCTTAACAAATTCTAAATACCCATAATTTCTCAGTTAAAATGGATAGGCAGTGTGTTACATGGGTTAGAGGATAAACCATTCTCTTAATAATGATAGGCTTTTAAAACTATTTGTTGTAACAGCTAAAACATCAAAGTAGAGATAATAGTATAATGAGCCTACAACATACAAGTTGTGACTTAAGTCAAGGCTAATCTTGTTTTCCCCATACCCCCACCACTTCCAGTGGATGCCACTCTTCTTACCCTCTGAGTCATTTGATTTATCTGATTTTGCAGTACTGGAACTGAACTGAGGGCCTTGTGTATGCTACAACTTGAGCCATGTCCAGTCCTTTTGCTTTTAGTGTAATTTTCAGATAGGGTCTTACACTTTTGTCCAGGTATCCTCAACTTCAATCCTCATATCTCCACCCCCTAAGTATCTTGGGACTAAAAGTGTGTGCCACCATGCTCAGACCTCTGGTTTATTTTGGAAAAATGAAATCCATACACTAAAAATTTCATCCACAACTATTTGAAATGTATCCCTAAAGAACTCTGCTTTTTAAAAAACTCTATACCAAAATGTAGACAATAATTCTTTAATATCAACACCTGGTCAGTACACACATTTCTGAGTTTGTTTCATAATTTTTCACATTTACTCAAAATGATGTACACCAAGGTCTCTAGTGGTAGGTAATTGGTTGAGGTGTCTTCCATGTCTTGTTCACTCATGCCTACCCTTCTGTGTGTACCTGTCGTCATGCAATCTGTACATTTTGCCACTCATATTCCCCTGATATATGACTTAACATGGTTCCTAGCTCTCATACTTCTTTGAGGTCATAATGTGTTCAAAGTTTGATCAAGTCTAGGCCTGACTTGGGAGTAAAGGCGAGGAAGTGTTTTCATGGCAGAGTTGTGTTCCCATACCAGGAGTCTTGTGTTACTGGTTTTCTCTTTTTCTGATCTTAGCAGGTGTCTGTGCCCTTGATGCTTGCTTCCTGGCCTAGGTTTTTCCTTTCCAGAAGGTCCTCCAAAGGTAACCAGTGAGGGATTTGTTTCTTGAGTTGGTTTTCTTTCTTTTACACAGTGGTAACTGTGTATTTGTAGAGTCCATTGTGCTAGAATGCTGTTGACACTCATTGTCCCTTGTTTGGTCAGTAGGAGCCCCTTCAGTCTGGCTGCCAGCCCCTTTGATATGGCCATTCTAGGATGACAGGCTCGTGCACATCTGTTCCTTCTCACACCCATGAAGCATTTTGTTTGAGGCTGATGACTATTTTGAAGAATACCCAGTCATTTTAAAAGTTATTTGAAACATGTTTCTTTTATAAAAAAACACAAAAGTAAGTTTTATGGGTTTGTTATTTGCGTGTCTTCATCCTTGAAAACCAAGTAATATTGCCTCAAAATTTCTTTTTTAATAATCAAAATCTCATTTTCAAAAAGCTACACACTGTGCTCAAGCAACCAAACATTTCTTCATCAAATTATTTTTGCACCACACATACGTATTGTGTGTGAATTTCTGAGCCTATTTGAAAACAGATTTGTCTTTTTACCACAGCTATACCCAAGGAATGCCAAACACCTTCTGTTCAACTCAGCTTTTCTTTGAGTTGTGTGGTGTGTCCTTTTTTTTTTTTTTTTAATTTTTCTTTTACAAACTCATTTCAGGTTCCTTTTTGATCCAAAATGAAAAGTCAGAAGTGTTATCATGGCTTTTATCAACATAATTTAACCTAGGAGTGGTGCCCATGGTGTGGACTAAGATGTGAGTTCTCTATGAAACACTGCTTCAGACATTTTCATTCTCTTGCCTTCACGTTATTAGGTTGTGGAGAAATATTGTCACAACAGATTGCATCAAATCCTAGAGAGAAGATTTAAGATTCTTTTGACAAGGAGAAGAGTCATGGAGTTGTGTTGTGCGGGTTGAGTGTGTCTGCTATGAGGGTGTCAGAGGCACTGACATTCTCTCTGAGTGTCTACATTGCTTCTTGTTTATGTTTGAGGCTGTGTAGTTACATTGACCTTAGCTTATTTTCTTCTTTAGATTTTATCAACATACAGTCTTTTCTACTGCTCTGAAGACTACCGAGCCCCTTTAAATGTTGAATGATGTATGTGTTTGGCAAGTAGAAGCACGTCAGTAGTTTTCCATCTAATGGCACAACTTCAAGTCATCATCCTTGTGATAATGCCTTAAGAGTTTATTTGGGAACATCACTAACAGAAACAGCTTTCTGAAGTCCAAGTATAGCCAAGAATCCTGTCTCTTATTTGCATTAGTAAAACTTTGCTAATTGCATTGGAGTGATTCTGTGACACATGGATTCAGAGGCAGTTTCTCCTTTTCTTGTCTTTTTAAATCCACTGTTGTAGCAGAATTTGAAGCTGGTCCTCAAGATTCATGTCCTCTGTATACTCTCATAGTTAATTTTCTTTGTTCTCTTTTCTTTCCTACCTATCCTGGTGCTGGAGATTGAACCCAGTGCCTCATGCATGTGGGTTCAAACACACATGCACAAACCCTGAGCTACACATAGATTTTCTTAGGTAGCACAGTTGACCGGAAGGAAAGGAATTCTTCTGCAATCCTGACCTAACCTGAGATCTTTAACAGGAAACCAGCTTTCCCTAGGGAGAGATTCCACTAATAAAACCTTCTATTTCTGAAACTTCATTCCTGTAAGGACACAAGCTAGTTTTACTAAGTTTCTGGGGTTGTGCAGCCCTCACCACACTTCAGCTTTAGAATAGTGTTGTTACCTTAGAAATTCCTCTTGTGTCCACTTGCAAATTGGTAGAATCTTAGATTCTTGTGAAAAAATTCTGTTAGAACTTAGTGGGCTGTCCTTTCATGTATCATTAATTCAGTTTATTGTGTCTCGCTCTTTTCCTTAAGAAAATTGTTCTGTAGTTCCCTGTTTGAGTTGTTGTTTTTTTTTTTTTAATCAGGTTGGTGTAGATTAGCTTTCTGTAGCTAAATCTTCTTTAAAACTCTTCGATCATAGCTTGGTAATACTGCCATAGAATAACATTACTCCTCTAATTTAGAAATTTGTCATATTTTCTTCCTAATTTTTGCTTTGCTGGCCATGTTTTTCATACATAGATTTGTAAGAGGTGTGTCATATGCCTCTTAGATGAAGATGAAGATCTTTGTGAGTCCCCAGTTATAATTGTGCTTTGTTAGTTGTGTAATAATTTACTTTATAATTTATTGTTATTTTCAATTCTAGAATTTTCTTCCTCTAGTTTTTCCTGTACCTTTTTTTTAACTTCTTTTTAAAAGTCTTTCTTTTGATCTCTTTATTTAGGCTGTTTCTTTCATTTCTTTCCCATTTAATAGAAAATTCATAGCTCTCTGAGTTAACATGGAGCAAAGATTATACAACATCCTGTAACATTTTGATTTTATATAGTTATAATTTTCATTTTCTTAAGTTTTAAATTGTGTGTATGTAAGTGTGATTTTTCTTTTTAATCCAGTTTTAATTGTGGGAGAGAATTTTAAAGATCTTTTTAAATAGTTTTAAAAGAATCTCTACATAGTTATAGGTATTGATTTTGGTCATAGAATAGGTTGTTCATGTAATTTTTGAAATATATTCTAATATTCTGTGTGCCTTAGTATACTTTCTTTCAGTTGGTAGTAATGTCCCATAAGTACCCTAAAAAGTATGTCTCTGTAAGTTACCACATACACTGTGTATTGACTGAGTCTACGTGAATTTTTAATCTCTATCTCCTTTTCTGTTGTTACTTTTTTTGTGCTCGCTGATTAATAAGATGCTAAAGCCTTCCATTTTCTGTTGATTTCCTTTATTATTTAAAATAGTTTTAATTTATATACTTTCATATAAAGGTTTATAACTTAAACCTTTTATTGAAGGTACTGAAGTTTTATAAATGTTAGAGAATGTACCTTTTGGGCCAGGTGTGATGCATAACTTGCTGTTGTATACTGAAAAATAAAATACAGTTTTCATTTCTTATGAATATTTTTCCATTCAACTTTAAAATTTTCCGTGTAGTTGTTATATGTGTTAGCTTATTTTAGTTTTCAACTTTTTCATTTAAGTGCTTTAGTTTTGTTCCCGTGTCTCTGATTTAAAACACCTTTTAATGCTTTAGGAATAAAACAGTACGCAAATGCAACCCAAACAATGAAACTTTTTCTATTTGCGTACAATTTTATTTTGGAGAAGAAAAACCAAATTAAATACTTGCTGCTTTAATAAGATTGAAGTCTACTGGTGTTTTAAAATCTTTTCACTGAGAAGAAAGTAGACTTTGAGCTATTGACACATTTTGAAAGGCTGTAAAGAGTTCATTTAGATCCTTACAGGAAAACTCAGCAGCCTGAACTAGGATATAGGCTGCTTCCAGGAACCAGAAGTATGACAGGAGATGACTTTTGACACTGTTCTGAATTGCTCTGCATAGCCACAGGGACAGATATCTCCCACATATAATCTGTCTTTCAGTAAATTTCATTTGATGGGTTTATGACATCTGTTGAGCATCTAATATCTTTGTTGAACTTACCATACTTGAACTGAAAAAGCTGACATATTCTCCAGTGCTTGGTAGATGTGTGGAGGGCTGCTCCATCTTCTCACAGTCCAGGGTGATGGGACTTTGTCACATATTCATTAGTGGTGATAAAAGCATATTTGGGTATGTCCCTAATTAGCCATTAGTGACAGTTAACACTGTAATGAGAGCATAATTTCAGATTTTGGAGTATATATTTTTATCAAGGAAATCTAATGAAAAAGAATCTGGCCCCTTTTATTTTGTAAAAAATATTTCTTATGGATAGAATCACTGCCACTCATGCCATATACCTCCTTTTATTTTGTCTGTTCTAATTGGGGTGCTTAAACTACAGAATATTCTAGTGGGAAGAAACTTCTGGAATTAGGGAATGGGCTGCAGTTAATTTTTGCAGTTAGAGAGGTCAAAGTCTTGAGCTCTCTAAATGTTGATAGTACGAAATCTCAATGCATCTGTTATAACAAAAGATTGCTTACAATAGCCACCATGGATGCTCGGACCAATCAATGCAAACAGATCAATTTTCCTTAGGTCTTTAAATGTTTAAGCAGCACCTGGCCTTTGTAGCATCTCTGGAAATTTCAGGTGCAGGATTACAACTTCTCAGTTAGCTGAGAATGATCCATTGGATATGGTTGAAAATGCCAGTTTGAAAATTTATTCACGGGATTAGGAGTGAACACGTCTTGCCTGAAATCTTGTGGTTTAGCTTTAGTACTTACTATAGTCATTCCGTGTCTTTGAAATATTGAGCTGTCTGACAGCTTAAAATCCTAAGTTTCCTTTAAACTTGAGCCTGGATTTGGAGGAAAAAAGTGTAGTGTGGGGGTGGTTTTATGTAAGGCTCTCTAAAGAGAATTCACACAAGTGTGTTTATGGCAGGGCTGGGCCCTGGGGCACTAGCAAGGTGCTTCTTCCTGTGAGTCCTCCATGGGTTTGCCCTTAGCTGACATCAACATTCAGGCAATTGATGTTAGGACCACTGAAATTACTGTTGTGCCTTGTTGAAAGCATTCTTTTCCTTTCATGAAGAAGAGGAAAGGGTCCAAGTGCAATGTCCAGGTCTTGTTAAGTCATTTGGATGTTAGGAGAAGCCTTGATAGTCTTGTACTCTTAATTCCCATCTAGATGTGTACTTGCCATCTATATCAGAGAACTGAGATTTATAAACAGCTCCTATTAAGAATCTTTTCTTTGTCAAATGTAGTTGGGTTTCACACATATATTAAGAATAGAGAGAGAATCCTAGTATACTGCAGAATCCTCACCTCCATGACGCATATCTAAATGGGCACCAAAAATTAAACCAGACAGCAAGAGGCAGTAGAGCCATGGGTTTGGCACTGAGTTCATTGTCTGACTGAGCACATCACTTGCTGTGTTTCTTCCTCTTTGCACTGGCTGTCATTCTACTGCCCATGTTAGAGAACAAGTGCATAGAGTTCTAATGTTGCTTAGAATTAGAGGAGCCATTCCACATGCAGATTTTATTATCAGTATTACTGTATTATTACAACAGACCTGTTGAAACTTGAAAATGTATCAGTGGAGCATGACATGCTAGTTAAACTTTGAAGGCATGCTTTTAAAAACAATTATAGAAAGAAAGAATTCTTCAAAGATCATAAGTGGAGGAATTAAGCTATGAGCTTATCCACAAATCCCAGAGACAGTGAGGGTAAACACCCCAGGTGGAGCAGGGGATCTGCTCTGAAGGAGCACAGGGCAGGAACAGAAAGGTGTGTTCACATGGCGAGAAGACGATGGGTACATGTCTTAGTTTCACTATGAAGGTGGATATGAAAAGACCACATTCTGACCTTTTATTCCATAGTAATAGAAAGGGCTCATGAGGTTGTATGTGGATTATCTTAGAATTGGTAAATTTAGCATTCACTTAGGAGAAAACTAATTACTTAAGGGCTCGGAGGATTCAACGTAAAATTAGCACTCATTCTGAACTCCATTATGGAAGATTCCTACAGAAAGTACTGTATGAGAAAGTGTGAAAGATGGATTTGTAGACAGGTTGTAAGCAAAAGGATCACTCCGTTTGGGTCTTGGCGGAAGCTCTCTGTGGATGGCATGACCACAGTGAGGTCTGAAATGTGGTCATTAAAAAGAAGTCTCTGAAAATTGGGTCGGTGGTGACATCAGGCCCTCATTGTCCAATGTGTGTGACATGTAGCAGTCTCGTAGAATGATGGTTTTCAATTCTGTGTGTTCAGTTTTACAGGTAAATTTGTAGAAACCACTAGAACATAGACATGATAAGGTCAGCACCACTGTACCTTGTCTCTACCCCCAGCCCTCAGTACCAGCCCGGCATGCACTGAGTGTGTCTTTGCTCAGGAGTGCTGATTTGGCAGGATTAGGTGTAGACAGCAGTGGGTATTTTGAGCAGGCCTGCAGAGTGCTGCCCTCAAACAGGGTCATTTTGTGTCTTCTCAGTGGTAAGGGATAGCATCACAGCAGCTCTTCGTCTTATTGTAGGAGAAGAAAGCCTTGGTTTTTGCCCTGCTGCATAGTTTCTTTGAGAAGAGCACAGAAGGAGCAGGGTGGAGATCATAGTTGATACAGTCTGGCTTTAGTTTATTCCATGTGTTTGATTTAATGATTATGAAACAAATCGCAGTGGACCAGGAGAACACATCTGAGGGAAGACTACTTTCCGACTCCCGGGCCTCCGGTAGGCATTGAGGCCTTCGATTACGACTTTCGTATTCCCTGCATGGTACTTTTGCTTCTCCTGCTCACCTTGCTGTTTTCTGTGGCCGCTGGCTTCACCCAGTTGAGCAACCGAGGAGTATGTGAAAGAACTGTTCACTCTCCACAGGGCTCAAAGATCAGAGGCCAAGAAACATTTGTGTGACGAAGGATGCCACTGACTTCTTCCTTTTTGCTTTTTCCTTTAGCTCAAGCCTGGGCAGAGCAGCTGCAGGGACAGTGACAGTGACAGTGCCAGTGGAGAATCCAAGGGCTTCCACAGGAGCAGCTCTCGCGAAAGGCTCAGCGACGTAAGTCAAATACAGAATGCACACAACCCCTGATCCCTGACCATTGCTCAGGTACCGCTCACACAACCCCCCTTCCCTTCAGTTTGCTCTGCGGCAAAGCAGACTTTCTTGGTGCATGCATGTTCCAGAGGGGTGATTAGGGTGGTGTTCCAAAATACAGTTTGACCTAAAGATATCTTAACAAATTATGATGTGGGTGGGAATGTTTGTTACTATAAAAAAAAGATTACAAAGATAAGTGCTGATACTTTTATTAGTGTTAGAAATGAAAGAAGTCTTCTAGAGGTACTGTAGCTGGGAAGGGATGTCATTTCCTCATCTAGGAAATTGGCAACAATCCCTTTATTTCTTTTTTTTCCCTCCCACGTTGAAAGGGGTCACTAACCAGCCACTAACTTGGCAAGAGAAGGTGTTAAGAGAAGGTGAGTTCTGTGGGGGAAACCTTGTAAGAACAGACCACACCTCTGGAGGCTCAGTCAGCCCACTAGACCTAGCTGGAGTCTACCTCCACTTCCCAGCCACCCATAGAGCAGATCCCTTCAGCTCCTAAGAGCCACCTGCTTCTCTTTGGGCTCTAGCCTCTTCCCTTACGTGTCACATCACCACCATTTTTGACCCATTTTTGCTCCTGAGAGCAGCACTTGGGAGCTCTCTTGTAAAATGAACCAAGTGGAGAAACTTTTATTGTGGATATCAACGAAGCAGATGAAGTGAGAGATACCAGGAAGGAAAGAGATAGCAGGTGAGTCTCTGAGTGTAAAGCAGCAGCAGCAGAGGCAGGGTGGCTGTTCCTCGGTACCTCGAGTCTTCCTCCATTTCTATGTACTCTGAAGCAGTCTGCATTAGAGTGTACAGATGACCCATCATGTTACGGAAAGAAAATACTAGTACTGACTTATTTTTCACCAAAAAAGAAGTTATACTTTACTAATATTCAATGTAATAAACAGGGACAATTGTTAAACACGTGCATTCTTAGGAAACTTATTTTTACTATAAGGTGTCCACTGGGATCAAGAACTGTAGATGAGTGCAGCACCCTGAGCTGCCCTGCACGATAGCCAGCCCCACAGCGTGACCACTTTCCTATGTCCTGGGAAAGTAGGTGAGGTTCAGGGAACAGTGAATTCTTATATAGTCTGATTTTTTATGTTGTTCTTTACTGTGTTAGTTATAGGTAGTTATCTCCCCAATTCTAACGTGATATAATTGCCAGAGATAAATAAAGAGTGCTAAGTCTTTTACTGTGAATGTATTTCTGTGTCTAAGAATGTTTGTGTGTTCATGTGTTTCACTGATTTTGTGATGGAACCATAAAATCATAAAATTGTAACGATTTTCCTTACCTAAATTAACAATAGTACTTAATACTTACATGTCTATTCTGAGATTTTGTTATGCTTTCAGTGTGAGATGTTACTGACTATAGAAATTCTCCCAGGGTTACTTAGTCAGATTTTCTTCACAGTGTGTAGACATGGAAGCCATGTCACTTCAGAGGACATGAGCACAGTCAGTGAGATCTTTTTTCCCCCCTTCCTTTTCCTCCTCTCCCTCTCCCTCCCCTTGTGAATGCCAGGAAAATGCTGTACCACTGAGCTCCATCTCCAGTTCACTGAACTGTTGTGACTGGTTGCTCTGAACTCACTTAGCATTAGATAAAAAGAAATTGGTGATAGAGCACCTTCCTAGCAAGTGCAAGGCCCTGAGTTCGACCCCTCTACTCCCCCTCACCCCCAAAACAAAGAAATTGGCAAAATATCACACATCCATGAGTCAGTATTGTTACAATGTCAACACTCCCCTTAAGCTGTTTAGATAGTCATTATGATCCCCATCCATATTTTAATGACCTGTTTTCAGAAATGGAGGCAGAACCTCAGAGAGTTGTAATGCTTTGAGGGTCTGAATATCCAACCATCTTCTAAAAGGACATGGTGGAGGCCTGGCATGTCCTAATTTTGAAACTTATTGCAAAGCTGTAGTAACAAAGCAGTGTGGCACTGTCATAATGTTAGACCTACAAACCAGCGGAACAGAACTGAGAGTCTGGAAATGACCCACATCTGATTTTGGACAAGAGGACCACGTGTATTCAGTGGAGAGGGAATTTTTACTTCAACAGATGATGCTGGGACAACTGGATTTATACACGGAAAAGAATGGATTTGGATCCTTTCATCACATCATGAACAATAAGAAACTCAAAATAAATCCATGGCCCACACATTAGCACTAAAGCCAGAGTACTTGTGGAAGCAAAGACACAGATAAAGCTTCATGACCTGAGATTTTCAGTGGATTCTTAGATATGATGCTGTAAATATGAGCAATAAAAGAGAAGTAGGTTGGACTTAATCAGAATGACAAACTTTTATGCATTAGAGGGGTTACCAAGAAAATGAAAAGAAACAGCCAGCTGGGGTGATGAATAGCTATAATTCCAGCACTTGGGAGGAGAGTTTGAGGCCAGCCTGGGCTACATAGTGAGACTCCAACTCAAAAAACCCAGGATTGGGTATGTAGCTCACTTGTAGAGTGCTTTCCTAGCATGTACAAGGCGCTGGGTATAATCCCCACAGCACACACACACACACACACACACATACACACACACAAAGAGCGAAAAGACAATCTACATAATGAGAAACTATTTCTAAATTATTAACTATTAAGTGTTTAATGTCCAGAATGGTAAATAATTCCTCTAGCTCAACAGTAAAATGTCATCTGTAATGGAAATATTTATTGACTTGACTGGATTGAGACACCTAGCAGATTCATAAAGCACACCTCTAGGAGTGTCAGTGATGAGTTTGCAGAGACAATTAGATGATGAAGGCTCAGTCCATTGTTGGATTCACCATCTGAATAGACCTAGAAGATGGTGGAGCTGAGAGAGGTGGGCCTGTATCCTGTTTCAGCCTTCCTGCTACAGTTCTGCTTCCTGCCTGCCATGAATTGAGCAGCTCCTCCCCTCAGTGATGGACTGACACCTCTGAACTGTGACCTCAAAGAAATCCTTCCTCCTGTCATATTGTTCTCTCTTGTATTATGGTCACAGCAGTGAAAACACTAATACAACACCTATTTTAAAAATATGCAGAGAACTTCAGTAGTCATTTCTGCACAGAAGAGACAGAAAGGGCTAGTAAACATGATACGAGGTTGAAAACCACCAGTCATTAGAGGGAAGCAAATCAAGCCTGAAATGCGATACCACTTTACTCCTCCTAGAATAATAATTTAAAAAAGTGTTGAAGTGTTGGCAAGTATTTGGAGAAGCTGGAACATCACATTGTTGGTAAGAACATAAAATAGTACAGCCGCTGTAGAAAGCAGCATGGTAGCTCCTGAAAAGTTAATGGAAAGTCACCCTAAGACCTAACAGTTCTGCTTTTGTGTGTATACCCAAATAACTGAAAGAACTCATACAGAGACATAAGACAATGTAAGACTCACAGACTTCATATAAGACAGTGAACGTTGTAAGACAGCATTCATTGCCACATTATTTATAGTAGCCAAGAGGTAGGAATAACCCATGTATCCAACAGAAAATGTGCTGCATACATACAATGAAAAATACCCATAAAAAGGATGGGCATTCTGGCACATAATACAAAATGGAAAAGCTGTAAAAACAAGCTTGAAAAAAAAAGATAGCAGAGCTGGATATGGTATGGCATTCCTGTAATGTTAGCACTTGGGAGGCTAAAGTAAGATGATCTTAAATATAAGGCAAACCTGAGGTATATAGTAAGACCCTATCTCAAAATGTAATGGATGGATATGGTGGTACACATCTGTAATCCCAGATACTAGGGAGGCAGAGATTGGAGAATCATAGGTAAAGGCCAGTCTGGGCAAACAAAAAAAAAAAGTGAGAAACAAGACAAATGGTGGCAGATGCCTATAAGCCCAGTTACTTGGGAGGTAGAGGTAGGAGGATTGTAGTCCAAGGTAGGCTTCAGGGAACAGCACAAGACCCTACCTGAAAAGTAAACCAAAGCCCAAAAAGTTGGTGTGGCTCAAGTAGTCAAGTGCTTGTCTAACAAGTATAAGGCCCTGAGTTCAAACCTCAATACTGCCCCCCAAAGACACAAACCAGAAAATGATAAATGTTATAGGTTTCCACTTTTATGATGTGTCCAGAATAGCAAATTCATAGAGACAGAATGTAGAATGGGAGTTATAGGGATGGGGAGTTAGTGCTTAGGTTGCAGTTTCTTTTAAAGTGATGCAAAACATCTTGGAAATAGATAGTCATGACAATTAAACAACATTGTGACTGTAATTCAGGCCACTGAATTGCAAACTTGAAAATGGTTAAAATGGCAAGCATTATGTCTTGTATTTTACAACAAGAAAAAATGAAAAAAGTAAAACCATTAGGTCAATAACAAGTCTATCAGTTTATGTCAAGCCAGACAGCGAAACTCTTTGAAATAATATTGTATATTTATGATTAAAATTCACTTTTTCAACATTATTAAGGATGAAATAATGATGACTAGAGTCAGCATTTGGTGAGATGCCCCGAGGTTACTGTGGCCATCACTCTACACCCACAGAAGGAAGAGCTTTGACCTGTCAGCCTCACAGCAAGCTCTTTTGATACCAGTGAGCGTCTTCCCATGCAGTATTTAAAGAATGAAGACTTCAACAGTGTTGCTTAGAAAAGAATTGGTAATTAACTATGGTCATCAGGGAACAAGGAAGTTGAGTCAAGAAAGTGTTGGTTTTGTTTCTGACTTTTCAAATGTTTCCTATGTCCTTCTTACCATGCTTATTTTGTTTTTACTTTATTTACTTTCAGTAGTACTGGAGTTTGAACTCAGAGCTTTCTTCTTGCTAGGCAGTTGCTCTGCCACTTGAACCATGCCCCCAACCCTATTTTGCTTTAGTTATTTTTTTACAGAGAGTCTTGTGGTTTTGCTCGGGGGCTGACCTTGGTCTGTGATCCTCCTTTTATTCCTCTTGTGTTCAGGGACTACAGATGTGTGACACCATGTTTGTCTTATGTACTGAGAGGGGTGTTGCTAACTTTGCCCACACTGGCCTCAAACCACAATCCTCCTGATTTCTGTGTCCTGGGTAACTGGAATTGCAGTATGAGCCACTATGCCCGGCTTTTGTTTATACTTTCTTGAATGTGTGTAAAACACACACAACTTTCAGTGTCCCTGTATGTTGTTTTTTTTTTTTTCTTCTCATAATGGGTTTTGTTTTTCTGCTTCTTTGCATGCCTGGCAATCTATTGAATATCAAACATTATAAATTCTTCCTTATTGGTACAGGATATTTCTGGTTCTACCAGTACTCTACATAACTTGAAAATAGTTTCCTATTTTTGATGTTTGCTTTTGTGCCTTCATGGGTAGAACCAGAACAAATTGTATTCTAAAAGTAATCTTCTCCTAGAACTGAATTCTCTGTGTAATGCCTAATGTATTGAAATGGTCTTTTACTGGGGGTATAGTGGGAGTTGGGGAAGATAATACAAAGGATTCTGAGTTGGCAGAACCTTGTCCCACTACTTTCTAGGGAGTCTTTTCCTTGCCCCCTGTGTTTTCTTTCCCACTAATGGGCTGATTAGTGCTCAGGTGAAGACTAGAGGGAACCTTCTAAAGCTCTCTCGATTCTATGAAGCCTTCTCTCCTCCCTATGCTCAGCTTTGCAAATTCCAGCTGCTGGGGCCTCCCATGATTCTCAGTTCTTGTCTTGTCAATGTAGGACCACTATCAGGCTCCACCTGGACCCCCTCATCCCACACATGGTGGCACCAAAACTCTCCAAGCCATAAGCTGGAGAAATCATGAGGGTCATCTTATTCATTTCCCTTCTCTCAGTATCAGTCTCTGCACTGTCTGTCGACTAAAACCTGAAAAGTCTGGGTTCCTACATTTCATCCAGTTTTCCTGTTGTACAGGTTGGAAAGTGTGTTAGTCCCTCACACCCACTACTGCCTTTTGGTCTTCCACTCTCTTCGGGGACATTTTTAGATACTTTGACAATTAAGTCTTACTTTCAAGTGAGGCTAGTCAAGAAGGTACTATATTACTCTGTTCTTTTGGATTGGACAAGCAAAAAAAAACAAAATGGAAAAAAAAAAAAAAAAAACCCAACCTGGTTTAGTTGGAACATTTGACTCAGGGGTAAAGCACAGAAAAAAAAGTGCTTGGGTCTTCTAAGTCATGCATTCCCAAACCATGTTGCCAGGAGGAGAATGTTATTGGCTACAAGTACTTTCAGATTATCCACATCAAGGAGGCACCATAACTTACTTAGATTAGTCACCAAGGAAAATAATTGAATATATAAATATTCCTGAGGAGTTATTCAAAGGAAAAAATATTGCTTCTGACTTAGGGAGAATTTTTTAACTGAGGAAACTGTCAAAATTTAGGGGTTAGACTTTCTTAAAAACAAGTAAATTGAATAAAGCCTAGAATTATGAAATAATCATGAGCAGTTGTTACACAGAGACCAAAGGCCAAATCAGATCATCGTACTAGCCTCCATTCCCCAAGAAACAGAACCAAACCAAAACAGAACAGAATGGGTAGAAAGAGCATTCTAGTAAGAAATTAGCTCACACACTTACAGAGACTGAGAAGCCCCAGGACCTACAATTGGCAAACCCAGGCAAGCCCATGCTGTATTTCTAGAAAGGCTGGCAGATTTGAAACCCAGGCAGAGTTTACTTGGAATCCAAAGGCAGGGGAAAAAACAAAAACAGTGAATGTCCTAGTTGGAAGGCAGATAGGAGGAATTCCCTGTGATGTAGGAGAAGGGTCAGGCTTTTGGTCTCCTTGAGCCTAGGTTGGAGGAGACCCACCCGTGTTAGGGAGGTCTATCAGCTTTGTTTAGTGTGTTAATTTAAGCATCAAACTCCTAAAAGCAGAAACAGTCGGACTGAAGTGTGATGAAATATATAACACCCTGTCCTAGTTGTGACACATAAAATTGACCATCATGTCCACATTCTGAGGTTCCAGGTGCACATGGACTTCGGCTGGGGTGGGGGGATGTTCCACCCCTCTATAGCTTAATGTTGAGCATGTTAGAAAGATTGGGGTTAACTTTTTACTTTGAAATGTTTAATTTGAGAGCCAGGTGGGATGGTACTTGTCTGTTATCCCAGCTCCTGAGAGGCACAGGTCGGAGGATTGCCATCCAAGCCCTAACCTGGGCATAAACCTGAGACCCTAACCAAAAAAAGTAACTAAAAGCAAAAGAAAAGGGACTATGGACACAGCCCACATGGTAGATCCCTGAGTTCAAACCCTAGTACCATTTAAAAAAACAAATTTCAAAAATAAAATGTTTAACTTGCCTTTCATATGAAGAACTACAGTGAAGCTGAGAGGGAGTGTGGAAGGAGGCAGTGACACCAGAAGGCTTTTGGGTACCACAGGAGGTGGCGAACCCTTGGTGTGGGTGCACTGGGGGCTGAAAAGTTAGCCTTGTTGGGAGTAATCTAGCTTGGCCACATCTGACCCTTCTTTCAAGTTATCGCTCCATTTTTACTTGCATTTCCCTGGCAAATAGATTTTGTGTCTTTTTGTCTGCTTACATAATCTTTATCTCCATGACAAATGTTTTTGGATTGAGAATCTTAAATTCTGTTCATTATCATTGTTTTTAAAATACTGCAGGACAATCTGTGAGTGCACTTGTTTTGTGACCCTGGTGTGGTTCCTGATGTGGTCCTTCTCCCACTTACTCATAGCATGGAGGAGGTGGGTGGGTGGGATGTCAGATACCTTGGCAATTTGGTAGGATTTAAAAATATTTGGTTTAAATTAGCCCTAAGTCAGAGTACACATTCTCACATAGAGGTGGAGGACACATCTGTCCTGCGCGCAGTAGGCAGGGCCTCTCTGTGTGGATCTGTAATTAATGGAGCACATCTATTTTAGATAGATGATCAATTTTGAGATCCCTTGTTGTAGGTAAGCTGTTAAAACAGAAAAGTTAACTTCATGAGTTTAATGAGTAGCTTCTGTGATAGTGACACTGATGCAAAGAAAGGCAGGTGGGGGCTTAGGAAAGAGGAGAATGAGTACTTAATGAATATCTTCTTGCAGGCTTGAATGTCAGCAGCAACACTCTCCTTCCTGGAGCTATGTTTCAACTGTGCAGCCCATTACTGCCCTGGTAGCCCATGGTCTCATGGAGAGTGAGGCGGAGCCCTTTCTAAGAAAGCTCTCCCTCATAACATAATGAGATCCAGGAGGATAATTTGCAGAGATTGCCAGAGCAGCGATCAAATCTGCAAACAAACCAACAAAAACCCCAGCAGAATGAGAAGACCATGTTAACAGGAGATGGATTGTAATGAGCCCAGAAATTGCAGGTCAGACGACCAGCTGACTGGCGTTTACTCCTAGCCTTCAGCAGCTAGCCGCTAGCATGTTCTCCTGCCCAATTTCCTAAGCTTCTTAATGGCCCTCATTTCTACTTACAGCATTGAAAATACCAGTGAATGGGCAACTTTTAAAGGCAGAAGAATGAAGCCCATCTCATTATTCAGCCCAAGTCTTTGCCCAATCTTGGCTGTGTAGTGTTATTGCAAATGCTTGTGAAACCAAGGAAACTTTTGTTTCTTCCCTAACAAAAGGAAATATCCTTTAGTTTTTCAAGTCTCACTTTGAGCCATTTCCAAGGCCGTGTTTACTGTCTACATTGAACATAGGATGGCTGAGGTATCCAGTACAAAAAATGGAAGCCCTCTCTTCACATTAGAAATTGGGGGAATGCAGAAAGTTAAAATGATCTGTAACAGGAGAAAGCAGCGCCACCCCCTAAATATATGTCTGCAAATGAATAATTTCTAACACATTGTAAACTATTAAAAAAGCTGTTTCTAAACATTTATTCCATTTTTTTTGTTGTTATTGTACAGGGGTTTTGAAGTCAGGGCTTTGTGCTTGCTAGACAGGCATTCTACCACTTGGGCCACACCTCCAGTCCTTTTTGCTTTAGTTATTTTTAGATAGGGGCTCAAGGGTTTTTGCCAGGGCAGGACTTGGACTGTGGTTCTCCTAATTACACATCCTCTGTAACTGGGGTTGCAGACATTTACTACTATATCCATCTTGTTCATTGAAATAAGGTCTTGCTAATTTTTGTCCAGGCTGGCCTCAAACCATGATCCTCCCACTTGCTTCCCCAGTAGTTGGGATTACAGGTTTGAGCCACCAACCCAGCTCCATTTATTCCATTTTTATAGTATTACTTTTGTTGGTCATAGTTTGGAGGTGCTGTGTAATTTCTGACTTGGAAAGTTACTGAAACTTAGCTTAGGTTTCAGCTAAGTTTAGGTAGAGACTTAGATAGGGCACATATGACCAAAACTTTTTTCTGGGCCTTGTGGATAGCATGGCTTTATAGTTGTATGACACATGTCATGAGCATCAGTTAAACCCTGACTTCTGACTGGTGCTGGTAGCTTCTGTTCTGTCCTTTAGTGACCAGGGCTAGTGTCCCACTGGACTGAATTCAAAGTCACAGCTAGAGTCTTGGGATTATAGGACTGAACATAGAGAAGTCTCCTTGTTTTATAGATGTTGCTTCTATTCATATGTTTCAGCCATGGTTGAAGGTAGCTAGAGCATAGTCAAGAAAAATGTGGAAAAACAGTGAAGGAAGAAAATGTCCATACCATGGACATTTGGCTAAACAGCTTAAAATAGGTTTTTCTGTGAAGTTTTCTGACAGGTCCAGAAATCATAGCTTAATACCACAAATCTCTTCCCTTAAAAAAAAAAAAAAAAAAAAGGTGACTTGCCTCTGGTTCTAAGATTCTGCAGTCCTTGTAGCAAACACTGAAACAAATTCAGTGGATTTTTGATGTACATGAGGCCATGGAGTCTGGTCCTTAGGGTGTCTGTGTGTGTGTGTGCCCGTGTGTGGGCGGGGGTTGTAATGCTGGGTGCTTAAATGCTTTGTTGCGTTATGTTAATTCCTCAGCAGTGCAATCAAATTCATGTCGTAATTAAAGCTGTCAGTTGGAAGGCAAGCCAATCGCCACGAAAGCACAGCATAACAAATGAAGTGAAATGATTCTGCGTGTAGCTATACAATGCTTCGCCAGGCATGAAATTAAATAAGTAATTTGATGTTGACATCAGAAATTGAAATGATACCCACTGTTCCCTCATTCAGTCAGACCTGCATAAACAATAGCCAGAACAAATACGCACTCCAAAGCCCTCCCTCTCCACCCTGCTCCTGAGTAATGTACAATATACATGCAAAGCGAGCAGAACACAGCTCCCTAGACCTGAAGGATGTCATTTGCTCTGGTGTAAAATAAGATGATGAGTTTGGGGGCAGGGAGGTGGCTTTGGAGGGATACTTCCTCCTTCTGGAATGAAACACACTTGCCTGAAGTGGGGTGAGACAAACAAACAAGTTCTGTGGTGTCCCTGGGTAATCCCTTGTAAAGTGAGTTGACCTTTCCCAGGGGCAGGATCCTGGGTTGGTGGGAACCTAATGTGGCCTCTGCCTTCACCTGCTACATGGAGGACTGGGGAGTGGTAGACAGGTGATGCTGTCACCTGGTTTATCAGTGCTACTGGAACAGGGATGCAGCAGGATGTTTGAAAACAGCCCAGTGTTGAGATCGCCTGGGCTCTGCTCCTTTGCATCGGTCAGAACACTGAGATACAGAGCCCTTGTTTCAGGCCTGTGTGTAGGAAAGCCTGCAGCATGCTTTCCTTGTTTGTGTGGATGTAGCCATAACATCACATTCCTTCTCCAGCATCTACTGTGTTTTAGAGATGTCATATTTTCCTGAGCCTTTCCCCTTAAAGAATCCAGCCATTCATTTATTGATTACATTAATTCAAAAAATACCAACTAAATGCATCTTGTGTGACAGGCATTGTGCTAAGTTCTGAGGACATGTGACAAATAAGCCCTTCTACCTATAGTTCACAGATTAGAGAAGTGAACATGTTAGAAGTAGAGCTAGAAGTGAGCCAAGTAACTATTGCATCAGGGCTGAGACCAGGCCCTGGTCTCGTGTAACACCCACTGCACACTCATCAGACCCGAGGCCTGGCTGAAACCTGAAGCCTGACTCAGCCCTGGCTTCATTTTCATTTCAGTCTTAACTGGGGCTTCTCTTCATCACAAAGAAGATGCTAAAAAATTTAAAGAATTTATAAGGAGGGGCTTTTGACAGAAAACAAGGATACATACAAGAGAACTTCAGGCGAGTTTGCAAGATGGTGCTCTCATTTTGGCTTCTTTCCCTCATTCACTTCAGAATTACTCATCATTTAGTTCCCTGTTTGTGAGAACTATGGCCGCCTGTACTGATGGTTCCTGTGACTCCATCTTCAGGAATATGGTGCTTTTCACTGCTTCCCTTTGCCCAGGCATTCTTTGCATTTTAGTCTCCTAATTATGTTTACAAAATGTCTCATTTTTGAAAAGTACTGCTTGTGTACTAACCGGTACCTTCAGGGAATAAACTGGCAAGTAGGTCACACACTGGAAAAGTCATCTAAGCCCACTGGGCTTTTTCTCCTGCCTGCCCCTGTGCGGCCACAAAACTGAGTAGCTTGAGACCAGGGCATTGAATGTCAGCGAGTCAGGGAGGCAGCCTGATGCGTGTCTGTTTAGTCTCAGTGCAAGGCGAAATGCCATCATTAATTCATTACCCAGCTGCCTGTCAAATAAATTGGCAATTACGTCTGCCGCAGAAGCTTGGAATTCAGTAAATAGCATGTTAGCATCCCTGAGTTGTTGAGAGATGTAAAGGGGAAAATTAAGCAACACGGTGTCTGCATCAGTAGCAGATGACAAGGGGCAGCCGCGCTGGTGATGTGATGCAGTGATGAAAAGCCTGCAAAGGGCTGGTAATGAGCTGCGTGGACTGAACGTGTTAAAAACCATCGCTGATTTTCCACTTTGTCTTTATGCTTTATTGCAGAGTTCAGCTCCTTCCAGCTTGGGAACAGGCTACTTCGTAAGTCTCTCTCAACTTCCACATATGTGCCTTGCTTTGGCGTTGATTCACGTCTGTAATGAGTGCTTATTAGGATGTGAAAAAAATCTAAGGGGCCCCTTTCAGTCCTAAAGAGCGCACCAGTTTCCATCCTTTTATTAAGATGTGTAGTTGTTAAAGGCCAGGACCTGCTGGACCCTGGGAAGCCTGAGTCTGAGATGCCTGCCTGGTTCCCTGGGCCTGGTAGTGCAGTGTCACCCTGTCTCCATAGTGTGTTTACTGAGAAGGGTCGGAAGAGAATGAAGTCCATATTATGCATGGAAGTATTTTTCTCACAGTCTTTTAGCAACCATTAAACTCTTTATGTTAGCAAATCCAGTTATATTATATTTACAGGTAATTGTTCTGGACCTTATTCTCTGTCATTTGGGGGTGGGGAAGAGACAGGGAACATATTTCAGAGATTGTTGCATTATTTTTCATTCACAGAGAAATTGTCACTTCATTACATTTTTATAGCAAAATTACCCTTTTGAGTCAATAATCCTTTTCAAGATACAAACAAGGAAAGATTTACAAATAAATATTATTCACACAACAGGATAACAGGCCAGGGTAAAAGTTTCTTATGGTACTTACAGGAATGTGATTTATGTTCTGAGTGATGAACAGGGATATGTCAGGTCCTCTTTAGCATATGCTAGAAAATAATAGAAGCATGAAAATAACATCAAGTGGAGAATAATTACTGATTCAGTTTACTTGCTATAAACTTTTTCTCCTCTAACATGGTAATTATTCTGATTTTCTTCTGTCCACCCATTTCTCTCTATATGTTTACAATAAATGTATGAAAACTGTCATCATTTCATGGAATAATGGCTCTTTGGCTGAAATGGCATTTTCTAGGTATTGATTTTTTGGTTCTAATCTGTAATATAAGGCCAACAGTATAAAGGTGATTTGGGATCTGCTTAGTACAGTTAGCATACTTAGGCTTGCTCCTGCTTACTGGGGCTGAATATTCATGCTTTCAGAAACAAGGATCCTGCCGTATCAGTCGAAAGAACAGACGTAGTCCCATCTGCCATTCTCTTCACACAGGTTGGAAGTGGGTTGAGATGTTGGAAGTAAAATCTGGAGGCTGCTGGTATCTGTTGTCATTCCAGAAGCCGAGTGCTCTCTGCTTCCTCCAGCAGAAGCCAGGCCAGAGCTCTTGTCTTGATCCCTTCTTCCTTCTAGTCTGAGCTAGATGTTTTTGTCCTCAGCATGATCACCCTGAAAGAAGAAAGTTATCTCTAGAAACAATGAGGTTTCATTTTGCTTTTTATCCCTTATTTTTCTCTCTAGTTCTAGCATTGTTTATTTTTATTCTTCAAAAATACATTCTTGGGCTGGGTGTGTGGCTCAAGTAGTAGAGAGCCTGCCTAGCAAGCACAAGGCTGAGAGTTCAAACCCCAGTACTGCAAATACTGATAGTAATCACAATAATAATACATTCATATGAGTAAAGCGTGTTTAGGAATCTAAAATGATTTTCCACATAGACAACATTGGATCACTCTAAATTTTTTTCTTATTTTTGTAAAATTGTTCAGATGTGCTTTGCTTATATCAAAAACCATCCTATTATAGCTTACATGGGGAAAGATCCATACCAGATGTATGTTCAGCTCTCAACTATGAAAAATTGCCCTGCTTAGGATGTGTTTCCAATACTGTGATTGTTATGTTATCAGACTGCAAGATCCTTGATACTGTTTGCTAAGTCCTCGTCAAATGTATTCTGTGTTTTCACTTTCATGCCACGGTATCATGTGTAGTACTTAATTTCATGTACTGCACCATTGGTGAGTTTCACATGTTTACAACTTCTCTTAGTTTTGCCAGCATTCTTTGCACTATGCTTTGTGATCTACAATATCACACTAGCTCCATACTTAGGTCTGTAAAGAAGACTGAGCACCAGGTAAGTGGCATAGTTGTTTTTGGGTCTATCCTTAGTCCTCTTCAGCATCTCTTTGAAATGTGGACAAAGGCAAATTGCCTACAGAGTTCATGAGCTATTAATGTAATTGAACACAAAGGGTCTGAGATAAGAAAACCGAAGCTACTCACCTTTTGGGCTTTACAACCTGAACTGTTTTCTTCAACCCTCTGTCATCTCCCAATGTAATTGTCAGTTCCCAAATCTTCCTTCACTTATATCTCATGCTTCTGTAGAGCTTTTACTAACCTAAGGTCAAAAGCTGTTATCATGCTAATGAAGCAGGCTCCTGGTGGATTGTGCACACCTGCAGGTGTTTGTGTATGGGTTGCACACACCCTCACACTTACCCTCGCCCTCACCTTCGGGCACAGCCAAGACCTCTACTTCCTTTCAGTTCTTTTCATAGATCCTCAACTGAAGGACCAAGAAGAAGCCTTTCTTTCTGATCTGTTGTATTTGTTTATGTCTCCTTGGTTTTGTGTTCCAAAGATGTCTACTTAGGTCTATCACTTTTCCAATCCTTTAAAAGGAGAAGATTGGAGAAATGAGAACAGCAGCTAAAGTCAGTATTTACATAAGCATATTGCAAAGGATTCTTAAAGTAGACAAAATAGAGAAGGAGTGGGACAAACTTTCCACATTTTTGGGAGATTTTGAATAATGTGGGTGTTATACACACAGAGACATATACATATATATATTCATTATACACTCATACCCAGCTCAGCTCATATTCTAAATATAAGTGAAATTATAGACTAGTTGGAATCAGTTTGCTTTTTTCCCCTTTTTCTGGCAAGCATACTAAAACTTGTTGGAATGCGTATAGGATTTTCTTTTTAAACGTCAGTTCAGTGAACACATTTTCTTTGCAATTTAAGTATTTTAGACTTATACTCTTCTTCCATCTCCCCTCCCCCCTTTTTTGGATGATACTGGGGCTTGAACTTCAGGCCTTGTGCTTGCCAGGTAGCTGCTTTACCACCTGGGCCATGACCCAGCCCTTTTTATTCTGGTTATTTTTGAGATAGGGTTGTGTGTTTATGCTGGACTAGTCTGGACCTCAATAGTCTATTTACACTACCCGTGTGGCTGGGATGATAGACGCTCATCATCACACTCAGCTATTGTTTGAGATGGGTCTTGAGAACTTTTCACCAGGGCTGGCCATCTGATCTTCCCAGTCTCCACTTTCCACACCTCGTAGCTATATTGTCTTCTTAAGCATGTACTTGAAATTTCATTATGAATAATGTACAACTGTGAACTTAGACATAGAAGGACCTTTTAGACTAGTTGTGTTACCTTGGGCAGGTTATTTGCCATCTCCATTTCCTTATTAGGTAGGAACCTAACAGTTGTGAATATTAAGCAAGAGAACTCAACAACAGCAAATAGTAAGTAGTGCCTTCTGTTTTTCACACCGTAGTATGGAATGAAATAACCTTGGTTTCACTAAATGTCTGCTTAAGGTTACCACCAAAAATTAATGACATGAATGTAGATTTTGTAAATTGTGTCTGTAAGAATATTTCATTTTCATCACATTCTTGTAGCTTTCTCGGGAGCTGGGGTTTTGTATTTGATCAGTTGTATATCAGTTCACATAAACAACCCAAATACAGTGTTCATCCGCCGTGATGCTGACCATGTTGGATGACCTTTCCATATGCTGGTCCACCAGTTAGAGGTTTATTGTCTCCCTCGCAGGCATTTAAAGAACTTGAATCTTTCAAAGACTGCTGAACAGTTCCTAGGATCGTGCTGGGTGGTTCAGGAACATCTGTTCGATACACTTAGGTTTTATGAGGTTGTAGTTCATGTTTTCCACTCTCTGACACCAAAAAGGAAAGTGAATGCTCTGAAAGAGGATGGCCTAAATGAAGGAGCTGAAGGCAGTGGAGTGGAGAGAAAAGCCGGGTGAAAGCCTGCATTGAGGCCAGTCCTGTACATCCTCACAGGAGAGGTCTGGACTAATCCTTGCAGGCGCTTCCGTCCCCATGCCAGGAGTTAGGAGCGGTGCTTGGGATGACTTACTGCCAGGCCAAACTGGATTCCTGGTGTAAGGGATGTACGTGAAGCCTGCCTTTCTTTAGATTCCATGTCCTGCTTGCTGCTCTGGATAACTGTCAGCTTCCTTGCAGGCATGAGTCTAAGCAAGTGCCTTAGGGCAGGGCCTTGACTAGTTTTGGGCTGCTTCTCCAAACTCTATTACTGAGAGGTCTGAAATGTTCATTTTCATCCCTCTAAACTGGGTCACACCTAATAATTGCCATACTTCAGTTTATCAGAGAAGCAACCTACTGCTACCCAGTGATCAAGCTACCACATAATGTAGGAAGGGAGAGTATGTGGTGATGCCCTCTGGGGATTGGTGAGATTACTGCTTTCCTACACATGACCTCAGTTGAAGGGGGGTCGTGGTGACTGAGGCTTTCCACCCAAGGCTGTAAAGGTCATGAGGGGAAAGTTCTTTATCTCTTTCTTAGATTTTTATTATAGACTCATGAAATATCTCTTTTTCATTTGCGATAATTTGTGTGACTCTTAAAACTGATTTGCAATATTTTGTTTAACCATAATTGCTTCTTTTTAAATCTCAGAGTAGATTTGTTATTACACGGGGGAAGAATGAGTTTCTTTGAAAGGTTGTTCTAATTTTTTTACTGTTGTTTTCCTATTTCTGGTGTCGAAGATCAAAAGCAGGGCCTTGCTCATGCTAGATGAGTGCTGTGCGCTGATCTGCATGCCCAGCCCACGGCTTTTCTTTAAACAGATCCACCTGATGTTTTGGCTTTCAACAAGTCTTAAGAACTTGTGTGTCTGCGTGATGGGTTATAGATGTGAAAGCTGTGGCTTCCTCTCTCAGGACTACAATAAACTCAAATCCTTGCCTTCCCCTGTGTGCTTTTAATGTCTGAGACACTGTATTTAAGTAAGAGTTTGAGCTTTCCAGAGCACCTGACATTATTTATAATACTTCTGTGGGGGTTAGCTTCAGAAGTACAGATACATGAACTTGGCTTTGACTGCTGTCTCATCTACAGCAGAAATAGTCTTCTCCCTGCCCACTCGCCAGCACTTGCTGGTTATGCTGGGAAAGGGATTTGTAACTCATGTGTAATATATCACCTTGCTGGCACTTACATGTAAGACAGCACCATATATTTTTAGCATGTCATGTAAGACTCTAATATTTGCATTTTTTAGTAATTAACTCTTGGTTAATGAATTACTTCGCACTTATCTTTTGAGAAGCATCCACTGTAGTGGAAATAATTTTGAAAATCTAAACTTCAGTTGTTATTAAGGCATTTGGACTCAGTGGCAAAGAGCAAGTTAGGAAACAGCTCACAGACTGAGTTCAATTCATTGAAACTCACAGTCATGATTGCAGCATCTATTTTTAGCTCTTAAGTTAAATAATGTGTATACTTGGCCTTCAAGTCAAGGTTACATAAGGGAATTTGATATAAGACAAACATATCAGTCATGTGAAAAGTGGAGGTACAGCAGTTTGGGAATATGTACTAGGGTAGATTATTGCAGAAAGCTTAAATTGTTTAGAAGTTGATGGATGTTTAGATATTCAATTAGTAAAGAAAAAATGAGACAAATTTTGGAGGCAGGGAGTACAAAGACAGCGTAAAGAAATAGTATGACAGTGTAGAATTGGATCAATTGGAAAGGACTTAGGTTGGTGTTAAAAGTTTAGATAGAAATTGTCTCTCAAAAGGTTTCATTTATTGAAGGCTTGCTGGTGGCACTATTTTAGGAAGATCTTGAAACTTTAGAAGGCAGGGCCTAGCTGGAGGAAGTAGGTCACTGGGGGCATATGTTTGGGGGCTCCATATTGTCCTGGGTCACCATGAGGTGCACAGCCTCTGTCACACACTCCTTGCTGCCATGATGTTCTGTCTCACTGTAGGTAGGCCCAGAAACTCAGAGCAAGTGACCATGACTAAACTCTCTGAAACTGTGAGCCAAAATAAATCCTTTATTACTTAAATTACTTTTCTCAGGTGTTTTGTCGTGGTGATGTAAAGCTAACACTGTTGGCTAGGAATATTGACTGATCATCCAGAATGTGGGGTAAAGTCAGGATTAGTTGGTGTATAGGCAGAAGTGAATTTGACTTATGGGCCTGTTCAAAAGGAGAAAGAGGTCAAATCAAGGTTCAGTTTCTATACTGGTCTTTCTTGAAATTGGAATCCCAGGAAGAAGAGCTCTTATTCTAGATAATTAGTTTAGAAATGAGAGTAGGTATTTAGAAATATGTTTATTTAAGGTAACTTTAAATCTAGAACATTACTTGGGCATTTGAAGCTGGCTGTGTTCTGTGAGGAAATATTTGAGAAAGAGGTTCATTGCTCTTCCTGATGTAAAAAACTAAACTACCCCTTTGCCCAAGGCCTCTTGTGTGCTAGGTAAGTGCTATACCACCAAGGTGTATCCTCTTCTACATTACCACATTTTTGAACTGTAATTTTTAATACACCCCCGGCTTGTTTGCCTTCTAATAACAAAATCAGAATCCACATGTACCTAAGTAGCTATTTTGTTAAGATTAGGAAACAGAGTATGAATCTTAGTTTTGCTTGATTTACAGTTGGATTAAGTGTCTTGATTCATTCAGACTCCTCCATATAGACACAGGTAAATTGTTTAATTGCATAGCCTTAGGCTGAAAATACACTTACATTTTTTATTTCCAATTCTTACCCTTTGGCCATGTTTTCAAGCCTTCGTTAACATTCTGATTTTGAGAACGGCAGACACCACATTAAGTTCTGGTGAGCAGACCTGTAGTTGTTTGTGGAATCTGTGCAGTGGATGGCTTTTGGAGCCCACTGTGTGAAATCCTGTCCGACCTTCTCAACACCTTCAGCCCCAAAGTCCTCATTCAGTAATTCAATACAAGGGACTGAGAAACTGAGAAATTGATGAGGTGAGAGGCGGGAACAATTGATATCTCCGTTTGCAACCAGTAATCTTTTTTTATTATAAAAATTTTTATTAGTATATATTCAATATATGGGGGGGATTCATAGTGACATTTCTAGTTAGGCTTTCATTGTACATTGCTTAGATTCCCCTCCTCATCTCTCCCCCTCGACGACCTCCCCACCCCACTTACAGCAATTGCAAGGGGTTTCATTGTTCTGTTTCATAGAAGTATCTGAAGTCCATCAGCCATATACCGTCACCTTAATCTCCTTCATTGACCCTCCCCCTTCCTTTAGTAACTCCCACACACTGTACCTATTTTACAGTCCTGTCTTTCATTACTAATTTTTAAGTTGGTGTTCAAAGGGGTTTCTCGATGTGCCCCTGCTGTGAGTCTACTTTAAAACCCTCCTTTGCTCTCCCTTACCCCTTTACCTTCCACCCATTTTTCTCCAGCTTTCAATACACATCCTTATATCCTCTATCTTCACAGTTGTGACGTTTTATGATATTAGTGATGCTCTGTCATTCTCTTTTACTTTCCCTTCTTCCCTGAGTTCCATGGAGTAGTGCCACTATTACACACATGTTCCACTTCTGAGTTTGTATATTATCATGCTTGTTTTTGCGTATATGTTTATCTTTTGGATCTGTCTTCCACATGTGAGAGAAAACATTCAGCCTTTGTCTTTCTGAATCTTCACTCTTCCCTTTTCTCAGTTCTGCAGTGTCTATAGGAATCTTTGTTGTTCCTGTTGCAAAGTCCAGTTAGGTGCTCCTGATTGGTGTGGGGGAATAGCCCTCAGCTCTGTGTCCCCATCATTACTATCACACGCACTCACATACACATGTGCACATGCACCTTCACAGATTTGGAGGAAAAAAATTCATTTGGAAAAAAAAAGATTTAATAAGCCACTGAAAAAGAGAATTGCAGAAGGAATTTTTTCATTTCTAATGTATCAAAATCCATGACTTCTCACTGTCTTACCACACAGGACTGGCACTTTCCATTGGCCTTGCCTTTCTTTCCTGTCATTTGAGTCACTGCAGCGTGAGGACAATGCTTTGCATTTGTCGGCATTAAAAAATGTCTAGATTTCAATTCTGTGGCCAAACCTGGCTTTCTTTGAAGTGTAGTATGTTTATGATTTTATTACTGATAGTAACACAGTTCCTACTAATGAGCTGTTGTTGGTGTCTTTCATTAGGGTTAGCACATTGAGCTACTGAGACTGTTGTTCCATAGCTAGTATATCCCGTCGGTCACAGAGGTGATACGGCAGAGGCTTTAGCACAGTGCAGTGGAATCCCAGAGGGGATGGGTAGTCACTACCATAGGTTGTGAAAACACAGTTTTTATTTTAACTTTTGGGTTTTTTTCTGACCTTTGCTGATATGCAGGTCATAGAAATGTTGCATTAGCTGATAAGGACTGTAGGCAAATAGCCACGGGCAATGGCAAACCCTCAGGTTTACTCCCCACTGCACACACAGCTTTCCTGTGACAGATTGAACTGGTCTCAGTCAGAATCTTTCAGATCTAAGAACCCATTTATTTGCTTAACTGCTTTAAATTTTTTTCCTGAAATTGTAAATTAGATGCCTCCCAATCCATTGTATAAGGAACTTATAGCTTGTGAAACACCAAGAGCATCATTTGAAAAGAGGTCAAAAAACACAAGTGGGGCTTGTTAAAAAGGAAAGTGCTGCTTTAACTCCAAGTGTCATGTTTTCCTTTAGTCAGCTTTGGCAGTAAACAAGAGTTATTGGAGGCTTAGATAGTGGGAGACTCCTCACTCACCTGCCAGTACTTGACTTCCGAAGTCAAGCATTTAAAATGCATTTTGCTCCTATAAAAATGTTTATCTATTTAAAATACAATGTCATTTTAACAAAAGCACCCTGGTGACAAGTTGTTTAGATAGAGCACAGTTAATAAACTGTCAGGTCCTGTACACATGTTTGAAAAGACTAGCAGTTACCCAAGGATTGGCATTATAAATCATTGTTAAAAACCTTAATTTGCTTAGAATTTTCCTTTAGTAATTAGTTTCTTTAACAGTCTTGTTAAAGAGACCTTCCTTATCCTATACTTAATCTCAGGTCTGAAATCCTTGGTGTCTACTTTGCAGGATGGAAACAACAAACAAAAACCATTTCCAGTCTCTATTGGCAACTCCCAGGCAGTAAATCCAGATGCAGGGATTACAGTGGTTTGTAAGTAGAAGCATGGCAAAGGTGGTGACTGGCTGTTAGGCTTTCAACTCAACACAACAGCAGATTTGGAATGGAGTAGTAAAGCCAGGTAATTGTAGGGCTTCTGTCAAGCATGTTGTTGTGTACAGTGGCCTCTGGATTTAAGGAGCCATTAAAAGTGCAACAAGGCATAGAAGCCTCAGTTCTTACTGTACGGTATTTCATATGTTCATCACATCTCATAGACTCTTGCCCAGACCCACAAATGACTGGAACCAATCCGAATCATGTAGGTGGCACTACTGAGACCCACCAAGAATTTTCCCAAGCCTATGGACATGCCCTAGTTTTCTACTAATTCCCAAGAGTTCTTTGTTTCCATTTTTAATTCCAAATAAGGACATTTACCCTTTACCTTTTGTGTGAGGATCCTTTCACTAACTTCCCTTTTCCTACCTTGAGGGAAATAAACCTATTTTTCTAAGAAAGGTTGGGTTGTATACTACAGAGAAAGTCATGGGAAGTTAGCATCTCAACCTTGTAGCCAAAGGAGACAAGAAACTTGCTTCCCTTAGAATTTTTAAAGTACATTTTTAATACCTTTTCAGGAAAGCTGGTTTTGTAATATGAAAACCTGGTTTTCTAGGGAGAAACAGGAGCACTGATCATAGAACATTCTGAGAGCAACTTTTAATAAAATCTCAGACAGCTAAATGCCACACCAGATGGAAGCCCTGTGCTGCACTGATGCAGAGGCACGCTGCAGTCACAGCACAGCTGCACGTTATTCTCGTGTAGATGGTTTTAGAGCACTAGCTTTATTCATCTTGTCATTGGTTCTACGTAGGTGTAGATTCACAGAGCCTCTAGGCCAGCAGGACTTCAAAAATCATCTTGTCCATGTGAAACATAACTCACCCTTTTGGTATTGTGAGGGCAGACTGGCACTGAGAGCTCCGACCTCCTGTCCTGGATACTGCCCTTCAGATGCCAGAACTGGAAATCATACCAGTTTTCCCTGCTGCACTGGTCTCTTGCCTTGATGATGTTGACTACTAATTAATGACTTTTAAGTCTTTTTCATAGTGATATTGTTAAATCTTGTTAACCTAAAATTTCAGTTGGATTTTCAATCTTTAGATCATAGAACCTTTTCTTTTTTAAATTAAAGAAATTCTCTGTTGAATTTTACCATGCTTGGTACACTTGGCCCATTATTCTAACCTATGTGGATTCTGCCATCTAATATATTGTTGTCCCTCTTCCACACTGGTGGGAATCACCCACTGCTTTATTTGTATCTTCTTTCTAAAACATTTTTTCAGTGCTGCTGTATTTTGCTGGTTGCTATGTTTGTAATGCCTCAACTTTATGGGATACCATGTGAGCTGATGGGCAATTATATGCTCTATGTACTTATTTCCATTGGTCATTTTTATCTAGACCCCCAACAGTGACCAGATACTCATTTCCTATGTTTTCTTCATGCATGGATGCATTTGGAAAGTGCTCTGAGACCATCTGTAGACATACTTAACATACTCCTCCTTTTTCCCCTGTAGTCACCCTGTCCTAACTTTTAAAAACATTTAAGTAGACATTCTTGTGGAACCATGTAGAGACCATTCTTCTGCTTCAAAAATGGCAAGTTAATGACTATTAAAACATACCAGCCATACATTTACTTGTAATATGGATATATTCCTGATAAGTTCCTGTGAGCTATGTAAGCAAATAACGTTATCTAAAATAGATAAAAGGATATACTCAAAAAAGGTACAATTTGATATAGTATTCAGGTCTTAATGAATATACCTAAATAATTAGAAGAAATAATTGAAAAACTTATTTATAGGAGATTTGTGTAATATAAGCTATTTCCTGAATGTTTCTGAGTTGTGAAATACTTAAATTTTAAATACAGAGGGATAAGTTTATTTTTAAAATTATCATAAATTCTGAATTGGTATTACCATAAAATTAATGAAATTTTTGTCACAATGATCTCTGTGTGCATTGGCTATCATCACATTTTGTTATCTCTGTCTTTCAAATGAAGGTCTGGATCAATGTTCTCTTTGAAGGGGCTTTTGATGTCAGCACACTATCAACACATCTGTGAATGTGTTGTTAACACTATTGCACCCTGACTATGAGACTGTTGGGGAAAGGGACAGAGTTGAGATTCTTTAATTCTCCTATCAAACCCTCTTGCTCTTTCTGCTTACCCATTTCTCCCCCTTGCCTTCTGGCAACCTCTGATCTTTTTTATGTTCCCCGTAGGTCTGCTTCTTTGCAGAATGTGATAGTTTTGGAATCCTAGAATACATTGGCCTTTCAGATTGGCTTCTTGGACTTAGTAATGTGCACTTGCATCTCCTGCATAACTTTTCATAGCTCACTTGCTTGTTTCTTTTCAGTACTAAACAGGATTCCACTGTGTGGGCATACCAAGTTTCTTTATCTAATCATACAGTGAAGGGCCTCTTGGTTGTTTCCAGGTATTGACAATTTTGAATAAAGGTGCTAGAAATATATGTGTTTGGGTTTTTATATGAATGTAAGTTTTCAATTCATTTTGGTAAATACCAGAGACCAAGACCGCTGGATTGTGTGGTAAGTATACTCAGTAGTTTTTTTAAATTCTGCAGACTGTCTTCCAAAGTGGCTTTACTGTTTTGCATTCCTACCAGTAATGGACCAAAGTTCTTGTTTTTCTACACCCTTACCAGCGTATTTGAGATTTGACTATTCTAATAGGTGTGTAATGCTATGTCATTGGAATTTTGCTATTGTTTTTGTCTTTTTTGAGGATTGAATCCGTGGCCTCACCCATGCTAAGCAAATGCTTTACAAAACTCTGAGCTACCTGCTCAGCCCTCACTTTTACTTCATTTAATTTATAATACCCTAGTGCTGAACATATTTAGTATGCTTAACTGCCACTTACATATTTTGTTTGATGAGGTGTATGCCCATTTTTTTTACTCTGGTTGTTCCTTTCTTTATTGTTGAGCTTTAAGAATTCTTTTTATTTGTTTTAGGTAATTGCCCTTTATCAAATGTGTCTTCTGCAAATATTTTCTCCATGTCTGTAGCTTTTGTTCTTATTCTCTTCATACTGTCTTTCACAAAGCCAAAGCTTTTATTTTTAATGAAGTTCAGCTTACCAATTCTTTCACCCATAGATTATGCCTCTGTTTCTTAAAAAAAAATCATCTCTGAGGCTTTGGGTTATAACTCAGTAGTAGAACATGTTCTTAGTATGTGCAAGACCCTGGGCTTAATCCCCAGCAGCAAAGCAATAAGTAAACAGATAGATAAATAAATAGATCAATAGTCATTGTCAAACCACGATCGCTTCGGTTTTCTCTTACATTGTCTTCCAAGAGTTTTGAGTTTGATATTTAGCTATTCTATCCATTTTAGTCAATTTCTCTGAGGAGCGTAGTCTCTGTGTACTTTCTTTCCTCCTTGTTTTTTTTTTTTGGCATATAGTTGTACATTGTCCCAGCACCATTTGTTGACAAAACTCATCTTTACTGTTTTGTATAGCCTTTGCTGTTTTATCAAAGATTGGTTGCTTGTCTGTGAAGTGAATCCATTTCTGAGGTCTCTGTTCTTTTCCAGTGATCTGTTTGGGTAGTCTCTGCCAATACCATGTTGTCTTGATTAGTGTAGCTTTATAGTAAGGGTGGGCGTCTGTTTCTTCTTCAATATTGAGTAGGCTATTCAAGTCTTTTGTTGTGTAATCTTTAGAATTATATTGTTGATAACTACAAAACAACTTGCTGAGATTGTTGAATTGATAAGTTAAATTGGGAAGGTCTGACATCTTGACAATGTTTAGTCTTTCCATGGATAATACGGAATGTCTCTCCATGTATTTAGTTCTTTGATTTTTTTTTTTGAGCTAAGTTTTGTGTTTCTTCTCGTATAGATCTGTATATCTCATTTCGAGAGGTGCTAATGTAAACTTTCAAATTCCCCTTATTATTGGTATATAGGAATGTGATTGACTTTTGCATATTAAATTTATATAACCTTTCTATAATTGACTGTTAATCCCAGAGGGTATTTTTGTTTTTCAATCTTTTGTTGTTGTTGATTCCCCCTCTTTTGGGGCAGTACTGGGGTTTGACATCAGGGCTTTGCAAGGCAGGTGTTCTACCATCTGAACCATGCCCCCAGCTTTTGTTGGTATTTTGATTTTCTACATAGCAGGTCATGTCATTGGCAAACAAAGACAGCTTTATTTTCTCCTTTTCAATTTATATACCTTTTATTTCTTTGTCTTATTGTATTAGCTAAGACTTCCAGTATCATCATGGAAAACAGTGAAGAGGCATAGCTGACTTCTTTCTCATTCTTTGCAGGAAAGCTGCAACAATTTCACATTGTTAAATCTGTTAACTGCAGGTTTTGTTGTAGAAGTTCTCTATCGAGTTCAGAACAATTCCTCCACGCCTAGTTTTCTAGGGTTATAATGAATGGATGTTGAATTTTGTCAAAAACTTCCTACATTTATTGATATGTCCCTGTGGTTTCTTTCTTTAGCCTGTTCACATTTTGAATGTTATCATACACATATAATATTCTACTTGGCAGCAATACATGATTATTTTCATACTTTATGAGATTTCGTGTGCTTATATTTTATTAAGGATTTTTGCATCTATGTTTATGAGAGATATTGGTCTACACTTTTATGGTAATGTCTTTGTTTGTGGTATTTAGGTAATGCTGGCATCATGAAAATCCATTAGGAAGTATTCCCTCTGCTTCTATCTTTTGATTGACTTTGTAAAGAATTGATCTTATTTCTTATGTATTTGGCAAAATTCTCTAGTGAACTTATCTGGCTTTGGTGTTTTCTGTTTTAGAATATTATTTGTTATTGGTTCAATTTGTTTAATAGATACAGGCCAAATCAAATTGCCTTTTTCTTCTTGAGTGAGTTTTGGTGATTTTTATCTTCCAAGAAGTTGGTCCTTATCAGCTAGCTTATCAAGTCTGTGGGAATAGAGTTAGTTCCTCACTAAAGGTGTCCATGGGACTTATAACGATGTCACCTTGTTCATGCTGAAGTTAGCTGTGTCTATTCTATTTTTCTTAGTTAACCTGGCTAGAGACTTCCTGTTCTTATTGACGTTTTCTCCCCTTTTTTTTTTTTTTTTTTTTGTGGCAATGGGTTTGAACTCAGGGACTCACACTTGCTAGGCAGACGCTCTACCACTTGAGCCACTCTGCCAGTGATGCTTTCTAAGAACTGGCCTTTCGTTTTATTTTCTTCTTTTAATTGCCTGTTTTCCATTTCACTTCCTTTTGCTCTGAGTTTTATACTTTCTTTTTTTCTACATACTTTGGTCATAATCTCTTCTTCTTTTCCCCACTTTCTATGGTGAGAACTTTGACTGATGGCAGACCTTCCTCCTTGTCTAACACATGCATTCTCTCCGTCCACTGCTTTTACTAACTTCTGCACATTTTTATAAACTGTATTTTTTTTCTTTCAGTTCAAAGTGTTTTTTAATTCCTCTTGGAGTTCTTTCTTTGCTACATGTGTGATTTTGAAGTGTATTGTTTCCTGGAAGTTTGTCACTTTTCAAAACTGTCACTTAAGGCCTCCATCTCTGGCCAGCCTAGAAGCATTTGATTTTTAGTAATCTCATCACGTGATTTTTGGAGGATTCAGCCTTCCACATGTTTGTGGGTTTGTGTTGTACTTATACAAAACGTAATTTGCCATAGCTATCATCTCTGCCATCTGAATTACTTACAAGCACATTTGTGGTAGCAAACGTTTTCCTGCATTTTTGCCTTTTTGACTGCAGTATACATTGCACAAGTCTTCTGTAGATAGTGATTTAAAACTGACTTATTTGTTGGCTTGGTTAGTTTTCCTGATATATAGTTACTGTGTCATAGTTGTGTAAAGGCTGTCAGTACAGTCTATGCAGGAAAGAAGGAAGAAGACTGAACGGTACTTCCTAAAAGTATTTTTTGAGAGTCTGGTTGTTCCTCTGTTTGTCAAAATTGCCCTATTAGTTTTATTTATATTAACTCACTCTTTTGCAAATGAGATTTGTATTTTTGAACTGGACAACTCTATGTACACAATATTTCTTTAAGCAATAGAGAGCACTTTTAATGTTTTTGCTCCTGATTCTGTTTTTCAAGCTAACTGTATCACATTTAAACTCATTTTATTGTTTTCCATCAGTTAGCAATAGGCTTATTCTTGGTTCATTTACTCTTTTGAAGCAGTAGAATTATTTATGTATTTTTCCTTTTCTCCCATCTACTGATTTCCAGCCCCTACTCCATTTGTTTTTATAACATGGGTAAAATTGCCAACGTGATCCTCAATAATAAAGGATCGCTCCACTGATTGCTAAACGTATATTACAGTGCTTTAAAACTCATTTAGGGTCATCGTATTGCCAATTAGTTTGATTACAAGCATTTTAGCTGTCACATAGGGTTTCCATTTCCTATCATGAAAACTAAATGCTCTGTGCTTGTCTGTGTACACAGCTCACTTTTAATATTTTAGAAAAAAAGCTGTGTGTATTTCAAAGATCACCCACAATTTCAGAGCCTGGATAAAACCAGTGTGCAATTTTGGGCAAGTGGCCCTTTTTCCTAAAAATATTTTTAATGGACAGGTGTACATAGGAATATGCAGGTGATGGTCAAGACCACCTCTTTGTTCTCTGTTTTTTGGGTACAGTACATTTGCAAATTGTTAAAACTTGGTTATCTAAACATGACTTTGTGGCTGATACCTTGTGAGAACAGAAGGCTTTCACAATCAGTTGATCCTCAGCCTGAGAGGTCGGAATCCATATGATTACACTAACATTTGTCTTTCATTACCATCACTTTTCTTCCATTTCCAGAGTTGTGAAGTAGCTGTCATGAAGCTATAGTGTTCCCCTAAAGCAAAGATTTCCCCCCATCAGATGAAAAATAGTCTCAAAGGAAAATATTTTTCATTAAATTTAGCCAATTTGTTTACATGTTTATACCAAGAGTGGTAATTTAGTATATGTCTTTTTTTTAAGTTTACCTTGTTGAATGTCTTCATGAGGAATCTCATATTATATTAAATTATATGTCTGTTATTTGTGTTCTAAGGCTGGAAATCCAAGCCCAATAAACTCTCTCTACCACCTTTAATAACTAAATTTTGGGTGGATTTCCTTTTACTTGAGGTTTATAAACTATCCTAAGGTAGCCTGCCAAAAAGTGATCTTCCTTCCTGTATATGGGGCTGGACCCTTGCAAGTGAGGTATGAGTGCAGTGTTTCTGGGCAAATATTATAAATAATAGCCATATAAAATCATCCTTCATTGTAAGTGTTATGTATCATTGTATGAGTATCACTTTCAAATATGACATTCCAGACAAGACCTTTGTAGTTTTCCATAGACATCCTGGTAAAGAGGAAAGCCACTTCTTCCTGAATCCATGCAAATAACTTTTTTACCATGAAAAGGAAAAAGATTTAAGAGTTACCGAATTGGGGAAAATGTCAGTGAGAGCAAAATATCATTTAGATTTATTTCATTGCAGTTTACAAAAACAGAAACTACTAAATTGCTATGAGTTGTGTATAGTTTAAGAAAAAAATAGGGAGTGAATTCAACATGCTATATTATATGAACTTTTGTAAATGGCACAATGCACCCCTCATACTAGAATAATATGATGGGGTCATCTAACCAATGTAAGCCTCATTGGAACTGTCACTATGAATCCTCCCCCATATAACGAATATATCCTAATAAGAAATTTATAATAAAAAGGGGAAAATAGAGGATTTTCATATATACACAAAAATAGGAAAATAATGTTAGTGATGTTCAAAACAAAAACAACAGACATTGCTTGTCAGTTCATTAGCCCTGTATAATTAATTCTTATTCCACTGTATCCTGGGTTATTAGTCTCATAAATTTGTCTCATAAAATTTCTTGTTTAAAAAGAGTTCTGGAAATCCTGTATTAGTCCTAGATCTGGCTTTAAAGTTGTTTAGGCAGTCACTTCAGAAGTCTGTCCCCAGAGTCTGTTCTTTGCTAATGTAAACTTTCAAGTTCCCCTGGTACGGTCCTTTACTTTGGGGACTCTGAAACTGTCTTCCTTTGTGAAAGGCCAGCACTCTGGCCCAGCCTGTAGCTGAGGCATAGCTTTCTAGGAAATATCAGAGTAAAATTCAAAAACTCTATGTAAATGAAAGATATTTAAAATGGTTGTGGCTAATTATTGCTTGGAATTTTTTAAAGTAAAAAATCTGGCAAGAATTCTTTGTAAGAATGATATAATCAACCAGGAGACTTGGTTATTTCTGTGGCATGCAGAATAAAGCTAATAAAAAGTTTTAGACAAAACTATAAGTAAGTAAGCCCACTAAAAGTAAAAAAGATATTTGTAAAGCACATTTTACTCTTTTTGGGACTCTGGTTTTACAAACCAAGATGAATAAAATTCACTTTTTAATTTTTTTCACATTTTGCAACCAACTGACATTTTACTTCAGGACTGATTTTTCTGTTTGTTTGGTTGGTTTGTTTTTTGTTTTGTAGTATTGAGGTTTTTAAATCAGGACTTCAGGCTTTCCAGGCAGGAGCTCTACAGCTTGAGCCACACCTCTATCCGTTTTACTCTGGTCGTTTTGGAGACAGGGTCTCACTTTTTGCCCAGGCCAGCCTGGATTATGGTCCTCCTATTTATGCTTCCTGCTGTAGCTGATGACAGGTGTGCACCACCACACCCAGATTTTTCATTTGGTGCCCTTCTTCAGGACAGATCTTAATTGTGCTCCATGAAGTCAGAAGTAATTCCACAACATACCTAAGATTTTATTAACATGCAGTGTGTTCATTCATTATTGCTAGTTTGAAATTAATCAGTAAGTAAACATTTAAGAATTATTTTTAGTGCTATAACTATTGTAATAATAGCCCTCCTATACTTTCACACACAAGAACTAAGCTCAATGAGATCCTTAATATGTTTTTAGAGTAGCCTGCGTACCAAAAATCTTCAGAAGCATTTATTTGGGGGCAAAAGTGTTCTTTTCCTTCAAAAACAGAAGCTTGTATAGAACCAAATTTCTCTAACACTATTGCTCCTAAATAAAGTGTCAACTCCTTTTATTAGTTATAACTTTTAGCTAAAGTAACTAAATTCTATTTCATAGAAAGAAAAAACTGGGGAGCAGAAATTGTAAACTGCCTTCCCCCACATCAGCATGTTAATAGAAATATAACCAACTTTCTGTCACTACATATATCTCTTCTATAGCTTTACAGTAGCAAATATATATATACTTATTAACTTAACCTAAAGCTAGATCTTTCTGTGTAGTTTAGAAAAATAAGACGCAAAAGAATAAATGTCATGATTAACTAATGGCCTAGGTGTCCAATATATATCCATTTATTTAATATGTAAGGTTTTAAAATACTTAAAAATCTTAGTGAGTTCAAGCTCAGTTACTATAAAACATAGTTAATAATGTTCATTAGAATATTGATTCAGTTTGACCAAAGAAACATATACAAAGGTACAGCAGAAATAGTGCTCACATACATGATCAGGAAGCCTGCCTGTGTGTGGGAAGCAGATTTAATGTCACTGACACTTCAGAGAAGACATAACTTTTTATTAAACCAAAATTTATTAATCTAATCCTGTTTGGCAAGATTGAATTAAATAAATTAAGTGAACATGAGTTTGTAAAATGTTTCTCAGTTGCTTACGTAAGAATTTGCTTTTAATTAAGTGCATTTAAAATGCTAGAAACTCAATTTTCTTGTTCTCTAGTGATTTTAGAATTTGTGTATGTAGGACTTGTACTCGATATATCTATTAGAGCAAAATTCATTCCATTTTAGGGGTTTATAATCTTGTTATTAATACAATTTATTATTCTAAAACACCATTGCAGACTTATAATGAAAGGAAAAGAACTTTCTGAATTATAGACTCTCAGACCTAATTCTAGAATATCAGTTTTAGGTCAAGAATGAACATAGAAACAAACAAATAAAATCTTCATCAGTTCAAATTGCTAAGAGCTACTTTTCTTTTCAGTGGATATACCATTCTTAAACACCAGAGCTCACAACAGACAAATAGATGAACAAAAAAGATTAATAAAGTAGAATTTGGGGGAGTTTTCCTTGTGAATTAAGTTATAGAAATCTATACTTCATGTTTGGCATAATTCAAACAAATGTTTTCTTATGTCAGACTGTACATTAGCAATGCATGCCAGCCAGCCTCTCCCTCCCTCTCTCTCTCTCTCTCTCTCTCTCTCTCTCTCTCTCTCTCTCTCTCTCTCTCTCTCTCTGACACTTAAGTTAATCAAATGAATTCCCAGGTGATAACAAATAATCTAAGGAAAAATAGTCATGAGAAGACCTGGGCTTTCAGCCCAGATTAACAGGGATTGAATTTACTGTCCTCTTATAAATAAGCCCCTGAAATAATAAAAGAGTAAATACATGAAGCAGCATTTTGCAAGACTCTTGGCATCATGCAGGAAAAGACAGTGATCCCTGAGAGAAAGTAACCAAATACAGTGATCCCTATGAGTGTCTCCTACCTTGAAAGAGTCCCAGGCCTCATGCATGGTGGGGGACACTCCATGGTAACAAGTGTAGCCCAGTGGACTTCCTGCATTAGGGAACAATACAGAGAGCCTATTCACAGCAAGGTAGCTAGACTTCATAGTACAGAGACTGGAGCTACACAGAGAAAGAATATTTTCAGAGCATTGCCTCTACAATTCAACAAGACTGTATTAGCTAGCTCTTGTATTTGTGCAAACTACCTGAGGGTTGAGAAAGAACCATCCAAAAGGATTATAGGCAGTAGTACCTCACTCTCACATGTGGCCAGGAACTCTGTTCCCATCAGTAAGATTAGGAAACCTTTAGATTCATGGAGCCTTGAGCCAAGAGCATAGTAGAATCTTCTTCAGTGTTGAGAAACAATTAGCCCTAGACTTAGTGCTGCGCCAGTCCCTGCTAACACATTTGAAAAGCAATACCTGATAGCATCAAACTATCAAAAAGTAACTTCACTGAATTCTGGAGGAATTAGGAAAAATTCAATTAAGAATCACCATGCATGCAAGGAACCAGGAGCATATGACCCACGATGAAGAGAGAATCAAATTGACCAAGAAAGATACTGACATTAGTATTACCTGAAAGGGATATTTTAAAGATTATTATAATTACATTCCATATTTTCCAAAATTTAAGTTGAGTAAGAGCAATATTAAGCTTCTAGAATAAAACCCACCAAGTATGAGGTGAGATATATATGAGTTTAACAGAAGATTAGACATTGCACCAGACTTGAAATCAGAGTAATGGACACCATTCCAGGTGAATGTAGAGAGAATGAAGAATTTAAAAAATGAACAGAGTGTTGGTGAGCTGTGCAACAGCCAAATCATTTCCTTCAGCCAAATGAACTATAATTGGAGTTGTCTAAGAAAAAGAGAGAGAGATGACAAAAATATTTGGAGAAATACTATTGGAAAACCTTTCCAAACTTTATGAAAACTATAAACATACAGATTTTTTTGTATGTTGAGACACAAAAAAATAAAGACAATTACATGAAGACACATCATAGATTCCTCAAAATCACTTAGAGAGAGAAAATCCTATAAATAGGAAATAGGAAAAGGGCTGGGAGTGGAGCTAAGGGGTAGCTAGCTCGTGCAAAGCCTGGTTTAATTCCCATCACTGGAAAGAAAGGAAAGGAGGGAGGAAGGCAGGCAAAGAAGGAAGGTTCAGGGGAGCAAAGGTAAGAATGACAACAGATTTCTTGTCCAAAAAACAAATAAGTGGAGCAGTATCTTTTAAAGTACTGAAAGAAACCACACCAACCTGGAGTTACCTACTGCATTAGTCAGTTTTCCATCACTGCAACAGAGTGAAATTAAGAAACAAGGTGAAGGATTTATTTTGGCCCACAGTTCCAGAGGTACCAATCACAGTTGGCCTGGTCCTTTATTGTGCCTGAGGAGAGACCATGGTGGTGGCAGTGTGATGGAGCAAATCACTCAGCTCCTGGCAGTGGGGAAGCAGAGCTACAGCTAGGAAGGGTCTGGGAACAAAGCCATGTCTTTCCAGGGCACCCCCCCAGTGTCCTGCTTCCTTCAGCTCTGCTCCAACTCTACTGTTCCACTTCCTCTCAATAATGTCATCATTATGTGAATACACTGAGGATGAATTCATCAGTTAGGTCAGAGCCCTCGGATCCAGTGACTGGATCACTTGGTTGCCAGCTGGCACCTAGCCTTTAACACATGAGCCTTTGGGGAACATTTCAGATTCAAACCATAACATATCCCAGTATATATCTTTCAAATGACACTGATAATAGAATGAAATTGTAATCCACATGCTAGGAAAAAAACTTTGCAAAGCATTTTACAAAATAAAGGATTTGTATCCAGAATATATAAAAACATCTCAATGCCCACTGATAAGGAAACACGTCCCAGTCAAATATGGGCAGAAGACTTGAAGAGACAGTTTACTAAAAAAGACCCTCCACATCTTTAATCATTACCAAAAGCAAAGTAAAGCCACTACACACCTAATAAAACGACTAAAGTGAAGGTGACTGACTATAACAGGTGTTGAGAAGGATGTTGAGGAACAGACCTCTACAACACTGCTGGTGGGAAGCTAAGTGGTATTTCAGCTTTGAAAATAGTTTGACAGTTTCTTAAAATATACATCTACCATATTATCTACCTTCTGTTCCACTCCAGGATTTTGACTAAAGAGAAAAAGAAAGCATACGCCCATACATGGACTTTTGAATGTTCATAGTGGCTGTATTTGTAATGAAAAATTAATAATTTTCCATGTCTATTATCAATTAAATAAACAGTTTCTTACATTTATTCAATAAAATAGTATGTAGCAATAAAAAGGAAATATTAATGCAACAGCACAGATAATCACCAAACAGTATGCTGAGTAAAAGAAGCTACACAATAAAAGAGTCGAAGGGTTCCAGCTTATGTAAAATGCTAGTAAGTGGCAATAAATCTAGAATGACACACAAGAGGTCTGTTAGTCTGGAGAGGCAGGCACGGAAGGTGCGGGGAGATCACAATGGAGCATGAGTCACCTTCTGTAGGTAATGGTGTGTTCATTATCTTGACTGTGATTGATAGTTTCATGGATATTTTCAAATAGTAAATATTATCAAATTGTAGGCTTTATATATGTGTAGTTATATTTCATTTATGCTTCAATGAAGCTGTTTTAAAAAGTTGCAAACACTATTTCCTTGCTGTAAGCAATTCCATGGGGCATGCGTCTTTTTCTCTCTGCTCTCTTTTAAGTACACTAGCTCATTGCACCTTTATATCAGAGAACTCACCACTCTGAAGAATGTCAAAGTACATATTTTCACCAGAGAAATATCTCCTGGTCCTTTGTTAAATGTTCAGAGATACATGATGGGCCCTTAAGAAGCAAATACATTCTGTTTTACAGAATTAGGGGCAAGAAAATGCCTACAAAAGAGCCCAGTCGGTTTTTTGGCAGCCTTTTTTGTGTGGGCTCAAGATTGTGGTCTGATAGAATGTAGGCCACCCGATTGAATTACCTCACTGAACCACCACCGCCCTCTGTTAATGGTAATCGCACAGATGCAGCAGTCTTTCTAGGCAGCATCTCAGATATTTACCTCCCACTGCTTTTCAATTCAAACCTTTGATGAAAATATTCCCAGTACTTCTTTAAAGCAGATATCCAACTGTCTTTCTTGACAAAAGCAAGGTCTCTAAATCAGATCCTGACAATTTGTGACACAGCAGTCCATCCAAATCACCTTTTACCTATGTCACTATGTCATTTCCTCAAGAAAAAAGTGTGTATCAGAGGAGCAATTTCTGAAGGGTCTGGGGGCTGGAGGGTTGGGTTGCTGGTAAAACGGAAGAGGAAACAGGAAAAATAGCTCCTTTTCTTTGACAGTAAGCAAAATAGGACTTTTGTTTGTTTAAAGATTCATCTGTGTGAAAGGAAAGTTTTAGATGGTTGTTGTTTTTGAAATGGAAGTCAGTCAATTTTGAATTTAAGGATTGCTGAAAGCTACTACTTTTAAGGAGTTAGTGAAACATAATTTTTCTTCAATTCCTAATTGTTTCTGTTAGGACCAGAAACTGGTCTACCTCCTGTCTCATATGTCACCAACTAAAGGTTTTCAAAAAGCAGTACCCTTGGCATGTGCCATAGGAACTCTCCATGTGACTCCTGGTGTGGTGACTGGAGTACAGGATGTGGTGACAAGGAGGACACATGTGGCATGAGATTATCTGGATGGCCTCCGAGTGAAACTCATGCACTTCTCTCTTCACTGGATGGCCTCCGAGTGAAACTCATGCACTAACTTATCAAGCTTGGCCACTGTTTTCCCCTTTCATTGGAAGAGCATATTACATAATTGCTTTCCTGGATCAAATTGGAGCATCATGTGTTTGATGGAAGGAGCCCCTCTGGGGACCTGGCTCCAGGTCTGGTGAGTGAGCAGCTGATGGCACAACAGGTAGGCTCCTGGCTGCCTGTCTGGTTTTACTCTCTCCCAGAGGGCAACTCATTACAGAACTGTACCTTGGAATGCCATTTGCCCAGATTATTGCCAGACAGTGGCACTGCTGTGATAGGACACCCCTCACTCAGGGTGGACTTATCCAGGTTCTTTCCAGCTTTCAGGGGAACAGAGAGCAGATCCATGGGCTGATCATTGGGATGATATGATTTGGAAATAAAACCTGTCTTAGGATGTCAGAGTGGAGAGAGAAGATGAGGGAAAGAAATTCTTTGTCAAGGGTCTGGCTTATGGGTCCTTGAATGCAGGTAGTCCATACTTTGATTCTGGCCTCACGTAAATGTAAGAGCAGAGTGAAGGGCCCTTGGCTCTTTTGGTTTAGAGGTCAGGGGATTTTGCTCTTTAGGAGAAAACCGACTTTTTTAAGGAAGCCTCTATGGCTGGATGGCTGCCTTGTGCCTAATCCCTCCCTTGTTACCCTTCCCTGGCTGTCTCTGTCTTCATTAGGAATCATATGCCATATAGGGGCTACCAGAAGCATAAATTGTTAATTCAGAGCTTGTCAGGCATGGGTCCCCAAACCCCAGTGCCTGTCCTTTCCTTCTGGCTTGTGTTCTTTAACCTGAAGCCTGGCTTTGGACCATATTAGGGTGACAGTACTCAGGCGCTCAGAAAACTAGTCAGAAAGATCCGTATGGGCTCAGCTGTGGAAATCACTTGTACCTTTACCAGAAATTCCACCCAGAGTGTCACTGTCTGTCAAGCAGGGAGTGACCTCAGTTCTGCATGGTAGAGCCATCTGAAGCCTCCTACTGGTTTTGTCTGCTGATAAATGGGCAGTGCTGAACCAGTATCTAGCCTGGTCATCTCCATCCACAACTTCACCTGGCTCTCTATACAGAAAGATTAACGACCATATGTGCCAACCTCAGTGAACCTGCTCCTGAAGACACCATTCCTGCTCTGACGCCCTTGACCCCAAGTTGCCTTTGCTTCTCAGCACCTCTTCCCCCACACCCTTTGTTGACAGAGTACGCAAAGTCCAAAAGATACAGCAGTGCCATGAGAGCTAAATTACTTGCAGCTGGTGCTGCCACCTGTGCCTATCAAATTGCAGCCAAAGCTGTTGTTTCCAAGAGTGCCCTCTTTGGGGGAATTGGAAAGTGGCTGAAGAGGAGAGAGCTTTTCTCCAGAATCAAATGTGAGGACAAAACTGTGCGTGGAATTGTGGATAGTCTCAAGCCCCCTCTTAGTGCATCTTCATGGGCTCAGAGGCAGCCCAAGAGGTTTCCGTGTTAAGCCTTGGCCTTAAGTCAGCCAGGGTGGGTTGTCCCTAGCAAGCAGGTCTGTTGTGGAGCTCTAGGACTGAGCTTCGCAGCCGCTCTGGCTGTTGAGTAGAGGAGGATGCTGTGGTTCCCTGTGTCACCAGGAGATCTCTCTGCTTTCGGTCTCATCTATGTTACTAAATTGCATCATTTGTGGATTTGGAGAAACATTTCTTACTGGTCTGCTCTTCCCCATTAAAGGTCCGTCACATGATTTGAAAAAGCAATTCAAATGAGCATTTTCACTTAATCTGTCTTTTCTATAACTTGCTAATAGTTTGCCACTTCTTAGCGTTTTCTCTTTTCTGTTCAGTGGTTTCTCTTTGCAGTCAGCTATCATCACTTTTATCTTGCTCCTTCTCTAGCATTTTTCTTTATGTGCTCTTGCTTTCTTTTTCTTTTTCCTGTCTATTTATTCACCTTGTCCTCTTGAGCCTGTAATGACTCAGAAACTTCTTGAGGTCTGAGTACAGCTAGATGAACGACTCTTCTCTTAGGGAACATATCATTAGACTGGGATGCAAGTACTGACTTTGGAGATTACACCTGGTAGAACCCCACCTCATTTGAAAGCCACTGCCATAAACACCATTTGCCTTGTGATGAGAGGGAAGAGAAACTGTTGAAGCAAACACCTGTAATGTGAGTGTGCTGCCCCTCTGAGGAACATCTCTGCCCAGACTAGGAATGCCTGGTTCAGTTCCTGGAGTGGAGCTATGCTCCACCCTGCACCACACAGAGAGCTCCAGTGGCCTGGGCCTTGTGCTTCTAGGGACATGTAGGTATCTTGAAATGCTTGGAAATGACAGGACTGAGGCTAGAAAGGGGCCAGATCAAAATAATCGCCACAGGCACAATGGTTCACACCCATAATCCCAGCTACTTGGGAAGTAGACATTGGGAGGAACACAGTTCAAGGCTTGCCTGGGAAAAAAGTTAGTGAGACTCCCATTTCAACAACAAACCAAGCATGGTGGTTCATGTCTGTAATCCCAGCTAGACAGGAGACATAAGTAAAATGATCCTGGTCCAAGGCTGGCCTCAGGCAAAAAACATGAGACCCTATCCAAAAAATAAAGCAAGAAAAGGCTGGATGTGTGGCTCAATTGGTAGAGTGTCTGCCTAGCAAGCAAGAGGCCCAGAATTTAAATGCTAGTACTGCCCCTCCCCAATCATCTTCATGGGTTCGTGTTTGATAATGAAAGGGATGGAGAGCCCCTTAGGATCCTAAGTGGTAGAGAGAGTTAGTTAGATTTGTGTATATCACATGGTCACTCAGGTAGTATTGTAGAATATGGCTTTCTAAGTATGAGATGGTAGCAAAAACATTCCAGGAAAGATGGTTGTGATGATGGTGTGTTTAGAGGAGAAGGGAGAGACAGTCCTAAAGGTGTTTAGGGTATAGAATAGACCAGCCAAACCATGAGGAAACATGGGAGTGATCTCTGTAGTATCCTCAAGGATGCCTGCAAAGCCAGTTCTCCCAGGAGTCACCAAGAGGTTAGAGCAGTGATTAAGAGCACACACCCAAGTCTCAGATCAGCCACTTACCCAGTGAGTTACTTTTGGGCTGTGGTGAATTTTAAGAGACCCAGGGGGTGGTGAAGGAAAGACGCTGTGGGAGTGGGAGTGCAGAGCTCAGAGGAGCAGCGTGCCTGATAGGTACACTCATGTATCATGCAATGGTTACAATGTGTGATGATTAGGACAAGTGCTGGGCATTTGAGATTCGTGCTTCCATGTGATTTACGTACAGGGCTAAAGAGCTGACTACAAAAGAGGTAGTAAATATATAAATAAGCATCTAGCCATGATGCACTCCTCTCATCATTATTAGTGAGGGCATATTGCATATTCCTGTGGACCACAGTGTAATTTTAGAAAACTGGATAAACAGCTTTCTTTTTTATTTATTGCTTTGCTTTCCTTTGATTGCTTTTGCAGTAGCATCAACCTGCATCGTATTTTAATCACCTGCTCTCAGAACACTGATGATTCCACAGTCCTGATAGAATACATCTTGGGAGAGTCCGTGTCTTGAAGGCCATTTCAAGGGCATGTGACATTAGATCATGATGGTGTGGCTTGTTTGGAGGAAGCCATGATTTCTAGCCTGCTGAGTTCCTCACATGTTTGAAGTAGCTATTATCCTCTCTGCTGGCTCAGGTGACTCCTTAGATCACTGTTTCTGGGAGTCACAAAATGTCGGAAAGACCCAGTGTGAAACACAGTGTGAAATGCATGTGGATGAACTTCTGAATTTGTTTGTCAATCAAAACACAGTGGCTTAAAAGAGTCAATGGGCTTCAAAGGGAACGCCAGGACTCCAGGGCAGACATAGACATAGACATGGAACGATTTAGGTTAACTTTTTATGAATTCATGGGACCCACATGCAGGAGGCAAATACAGTATACTAGAACTCAGATTTGTTATGATTATACCTGATTATAAATTGACAGCAGCTTTTTATTACAGCATATGTGATTCCCAAACACCATGCATGGAGTACTGGGGTATTTTAATTACCAAAGTTGTACAAATTTTCAAGGAGGAGCCAAATAACATGTAAGCTTTTCATTGCCATGACAAAAATACCAAGAAAATCATTAAAGGAGAAAGGATTTATTTTGGCTCTCAATTTCAGAGGCTTTGGTCAGTGGGACCGTGGCCCCATTGCTTTGGGCTGAACACCATCATTACAAGTGCATGTCAGCACAGGAAGGAGGGAAGCAGAAAGAGAGGGAGGGACTCCAAAGGGAAAGATACACAAACACACACACACACACACACACACACACACACACACACAGAGACAGACAGACATAGACAGACCAGGGTCCCCAAATACCTTTTAAGGGCATGCTCTCTCATGATTACTTCCACCAACTAATAACTGCCTAGTAACTCATTGAACCTATGAACATACTAATGGATTGATCTATCGATTAGGATTGATGATGACAGATTAATCCCTCATGAACCCATCACCTCTCCAGACCCCACCTTTGAACAGTGCTGGGGATCAAGTCTTTAGTACATAAGTTTTTGGTACACACTTTATACCCGAGCGATAATAGAAAGCATAAAGGCTATTATGTATCAGAAACATAGTTTATGAATTGTCAAACTGAGCATTTTAAAGCATGTGTCTTGGCTCCACTTTGCCGTTTTTATTAAACCTTACTAGTATTTTATATGTCTGTGTGATGCTGCTTGCTAGTAATAGGATGTTACTTTGGCTCTGTCCATCAGGGTGAGGGGTGTGTAATGAAACCTCCACAGTCTTCCTTTGGTTTCACTTCCCTGGCTGCTTTGCAGTCTTAAATGGGTGTGCATAGGAACATTTCCTCATTTCTTCTGCTTCCTGCAGTCTTAGAGCTGCTCCCCAATCAAGTGATTATTTGATTGGTCTTTGCTGTACTCATTAATAAAAAAATATTCTTTTATATGTGACTCTGTAGCCATATCTATAATTTAGGTGATAATTGCTCAGATATCTGTATTCTCACCTTCCTACTGGAGGATTTAATAACTTAGTAGAATGTTAAATTAATGAAAGATTTGCTGGCCATGTGTATTTGGTCTGTTTGCAAGACCATGAAGCAGCTGCTGAAATAGCTGAGAAAAGTAAGCTGCTACAAAGAGAGACAGCTTCAGCCATGACACCAGAGTTTCCTCCAACAAAACAGCTCTTTGCTCTCCTTGGTTTTGAATGTGGAAAATTCTTCACTTAAAGACTTTGTCAGAGTTTATCTTCTTCAGGGATCATTGGAAGAACAACTCGTAATTCATTAAACAGTTCCTGTCTTACTCAGGTAGCCTCATGGATTTTTGTGTGTGATGGCCTGTGAGGAGGCCTGGGTGATTGAATTGGATGTTAGGAGGATGGACTTACAAACAGTTTCTTCTTTCAGCACTGCTGTGGCTTTCTTATATTCCACCCCAAACACATCACGACTGGATATGCATGGCTGTCGCCCTCAGAAGCTGTGCTTCTGTACACTAGCAAGATGACATTTGTGCAAGGCCTTCATGGACATGTGACACTGTGAATTAAAGAATAATGTCCTAGCTGCATAAAACTGTGTTTATTCTCCTAAACCAATCATTGCCTTTTGCAGCTTTGCCAATGGAATTGTGATTTTTTAGCAGATTCTTCTTTGATGGAGCTGTGATTTGCAATAATCTTGTCATGTCAAGCTCAAAATACTACTAAATGAAGACATTTGTGGAAGGAATGATTGTAAATTGCATGCAAATTTCAGCTCGGCTGGAATTAATCAATATGGAAACCAAACTTGTGTCTTCCTGATGTAATGATGCTGAAACCAGTCCCGAGGAGGTCTGTTTCCATGGGAATTAGGCTTTCATTTTGATTTAAATCTCCCTCTTTTTCCTTGAAGACAAAGTCCCTTCTTTTGTTTGTTTTGTTTTTTTGATTTGAGTCTTTTAACAATAGTTCTTTGGGGGGTCCAGAGCTGTAGTGAAGGAAACAGGAGGAATAGCAGGCATGTGACTTCCCCTGTAGAGCATCTGCACTTCCTTTTTAATTTGCTGGACTTGTTTAATGACTCTTTCTGCCAATTTTTCTCCCTTATTTTTTCCCCACTGGACATTCTAAGACTTAGAGAGTGTGATGCAATCTTTATTGCATGTTAAATGTGCAATCTGGTCTCTAAATGACTGTCATCTCCTTTCTTAGGGTGAACTATGGGTTTCCTAGGGGAGCTAGCTCACCTTTGACTGATGCTCTTCAGGTGTTTAAAAAAAAAAAATTCCCATCAAAACCTTTGTAGGAAAGAAGTTCTGATCATTGACTTTTTAGTGCTTACTTAAGTGTACAATCTTCATCATTTTCTTTGACTGACAGGAGTAGTTGACAGCCTTTTATTTTTCTGCTTGGCTGTTGGATCTGTTAACTTTAGATTATTTGCTCCTTGCCCTTTGTTCAGACTGTTTAAGGCAAGAATTTTCAGGAGAAGGTCTTGTCCTTGGCATATCTCCTATCACCCCAGCGTCATAGCCTGACAGCTTACTTCCCATCCCTTTGGAGGACTTTAAGAGCCCTTTTATTTATAGCCCAGATTAAGCCCCGGTGGGTAGCACTCCATAAACCTGCAGTGACATCCAGTGGCCTTGTGGTGTAATTTTTTACAAAATTTTCCAAAAGGAATTACCAGGGCAGTATTGCCTGTCAAAGAGAAATACTGCTGGGGTTACTGGGCGGGGGGGCTCCCTAAATGCATTGCCTTCCCAATGGCTGCTGATAGTAGCCTTTTTCGGATCCCCAGGCAAATGATTGCCCATTTCCTGTTTTGAATCTATGAATAACAGCTTCTAATGAGAGATTTAAACATGAGGAGAGTTTTTGTTTCATTTTTTAAAGAGGAACATTCTTAATTAAAACAAATCTTTATTGTGAAATTTTCTCTTCTGACTCTTTTTTGCAGCATGTCTAAGAAGTGGAGGACTGTTGGTTCGTCCTCCTGATTAAGAACTTAGATTCTCTGTTCCTCCCATTGGCTCTTGTGCTCTCCATTTTCTTGAGAGTCTGGACCCTGTTAACCTTGGATGTTCTCACACGATCTAAGAGTGCTACCATATATCAGCCAAATCACTCCTAATCTGATTATCATGTTTTGATTATATTGATAGAAGAAGGAATATTTATAAAAATCATACATCACCATTATAAAGCACTTACAAGGCAAAAGACACAGTGACAGCACAGCATCCACCTAAGTCCTGTCCCTTTTCACAGAAATAACATTAACATTTCACGAGCATCTTTCCAAATAACTCTCTATGCATGTATATTGAGAGAGGAGCCTGTGTGGTGGTTCACACCTGTAATCCCAACTACTTGGGAGGTGGAGATAGGTTGATCACTTTTTGCCCAGGCAAAAAGTTAGCAAGATCTTATCTCAAGGAAGAAGCCAGACATAGTGATACAGTCTATAATCCTAGGTACTACAGAAGATGAGATAGGAGGATCCTGGTCTGAGGCCAGCTCCAGGCAAAAAGTACAAGACCTATCTGAAAAATAACTAAAACAAAATTGTTGGGGGTGTGGCTCAAGTGGTACAGTGCTTACCTAACAAGCCCGAGTTCAAACCCCAGTACTAAAAAAAAAAAAAACAGGATAAAGAGAGACTAGAAACTAAGAACTCATGTCATAATGCTGAATTATACTACATATGTAACTGCTGTATTTGTGTGATATTTCTTTACCATGGAATGCTACACTGGGTGGGGAGAGGGCCAGGGAGTAGGTTTGTTTTCTTCAGGTAGAACTCTGCCTTTTGTGATAGGTGGGCAGGCTGGCTAGTGAGAGGTTGGATCTATAGTGCTGAGTGCTGAGCAGCTCCCTCTTGGCTGCTAGCTGCAGTTTGCTCTGGATAAGATACTTGGATTGGATGGGTCAGCATAGTTCATTTAAACATTCAGGGATGAGCTGGGGGATGGCTTACATGGTAGAACACTTGTCTAGCAAGCACGAGGTCCTGTGCAATCCCTAGCACCACAAAAATAAGTAAATAATAATTAAACATTTAAGGTGAGATGTCACAGAGCTCAGAATTAAGAGATGTGTACATGCAGAAACTAAGCAGGTAGGATGTTCCAAATTGGTGCAAGGCACATTCCTACCAAAGATGAGTGTTGGATTCAGCAAGAGAGGTAGGGGGAGGGAGGAAGGGGAGCGAGAGCTATCTTTAGAGAGCTTTCACAATTGATACTGAAGCAGAGATTTGACATTTAGATTTTTTCTGTTGTGCCCACTCCCCTGATACTTCTGATACAAAGCAAAGGCCATATGCCACTGGGGGAGGGACAAGAAACTCCTCTGCCCTTCTAGTCCTGTGCAAAGCTGAGCTACTATGAAGAGCAGGCTGTGAACTTTCCCTTGCTTTGAAATGAAGCCAGGGAAAGGTCAGCTGCCATTGAGAGAGGTTACCATGCCCAGGTTTCCGCACTGATATGAAGCAGAGGTTGCTGCCTCAGGCAGAGGAACAGAAAACTCCTTCGTGCCCAAGGTGTTCCACCAATGCAAGACAGAACTTGGCTTCTCCATGGGAGGGTTGCAGGAAAGGCACGGAAGTGAGTATGCTGTATACCCTGCACTGAGCAGGAGGAAGCAGGGCTTGGCCACTACTGTGGGAGAGGCAACAATGCTAGTGAGTCCCATCATGGAGGCTCAGATATAGTACAGGCTGAGTCTGAGCCCACAGCAGAACTGTAAGCCTGAGGATTCTTGAAGCTTAGGAAATAAGTAGTCGCAGTCTAATGCTAGAGAAGTAGCAGGGAATTGGGGGGACACAGACCCCCTCGCAATGCCTGTGCTCAGATCCTATAGTCAGTTTAGGGTGGATTACAAACACTGTGAGAAACTAACATATTTTTAAAAATTAATTCGTATGTCTGGGTACTTTCAGACTGATGAAAACTCTACTACACAGGTAGCAGAGTTTCCAGATAACTCCCTACCTGGTTTTTGCTATTGTGTTAATATCTTACTATATGATATGGTTATCACAACTAATGAACTGGTATTGCTACATTATTAGTAACTAAACTTAATACCTTATTCAGATTTTCTTAGCTTTTACTTAATGTCCCTTTTCTGTTCCAGCATCCTGTACATGTGAGGATCCTGCATTTATATTCACTCGTTATGTCTTCTAACACCCTGTAGACTGAGACAGTTTTTTAGACTTCTTTTCTTTTTCATGACCCTGGCAGTGTGCAGAGTGCTGGTCAAGTATTTTACGGAATGTCCCTTGATCAATTGGACTTTATTTATTTTCAAAATATGTTTTTCTCAATATTAACTCTCAGTTGTCCTCTGCTTTGTATCTTCTGGACTCTCACAAAGCCCTAGGTCTCACCAGGGGAGGGATTGTCATCCTGTAGTACACTGAAACTTAGTGATGACAAAACTCAGACACAATTCAACCACTGATTGAATTTATTTAGATGTACACCCCCCTGATATTAACAGCCTGAAAAGAACTCACTACCCATTTCCAGGTGGAAATTTTATTTACCTCAGTTTCTTTTACACACAAATTCTAGAAAGTAATTTTAAAAATTATGACACACAAACAAACAAGGAAAAAATAAATTTATATTGTCAAGAGGTAAAACAGTCAACAAAAGCAGATATTCAGACATCAGGGACTTTGTATCAAACATTCTAAAGGAAAGGGTGAACAGTTTACATGAGTCAGAGAGGAATTTCCAGAGAGGGAGAATCTGTAAGAGCTACCTGGAAATGCAGGAAATGAGAATCTTTATCTTTGGTATAAATGTGTTCCTGTGGGTTTATCAGTAGTGGAAAGGAGTCAGTGACATCAGAGGTAGACTAAGAGAAGTCTTTCAAACTAAAACAGCAAGAGTGGACAGAATCACAGGCATTGCTGTGGAACATTGTCCAACAGTCTAACATATTTGGGGAGAGAGAAAATAGAGCAAGGGAACTATTTGAAGAGATAACGCTGTGAATTTTCCAAAATGAAAGACCTCAAATCACAGATGCAGCCAGTGTAAATACAAAGAAAAGCGCATCAATGTGCATGAAAGCCATGCTGCCTGAGTCAAGGACAAGGAGGAATCCTGAAGTCACAGTACAAAAGAAACACTACATGCAGAGGAAACAAAAGATTCAGCAGACTCTGCTGCAAATCATGAAAGACAGAAGGAATGGAGTCCTTGAGGAACTGAAAGAACAAATACTCTCAAACTAGATTCTGTATTTAGGAAGAATCTCTTTGAAAAAGGAGGGATGCTATGTTAAAACCTTATCAGATGAACACATACCAAGAAAACTGTTTGATAACAAACCTTTTTTTAATATTTTAAAAAGAGATTCGAATAAAGATTGACAAAATAACCCATAAGCAAAATCCAGCCTCTGTCTTGTTTTTGTGCAGCTCCTGAGCTAAGAATGTGTTTTATTTTAAGGGTTCTAAGAACAACCTTGAAAAAAACCCTCAAAAATAACCAATGAATGTGCAGCAGAGACCGTATATAGGTTGCAAAGCCACTTATTCACTGTCTGGTCTTGTTTAGAGTGAAAATAATAATTACATATTGTGGCTTTATAATGTATGCCAGAGTGAAATTCTGGCAACAATAGTACAAAGGGCAGAAAGGAGAAAATGGAAACAAACTGTGCTAAGGTTTGTGCAGTGTATGTAAGGTGGTATAATGAAATTTTAAAGCACTCTATAAGTTAATGTATATTGTAAAATCTAGAGACACCATTGTGGGGAAGGGTAAAGCAAATTATGGCTATGAAGTCAACAAAAGACATAAAATTAAATAAAAATGGTCAATTAATACAAAAGAAGGTTAAAAAAAAAAAGCAAAAACCAGGTGGGATAGATTCTTTTTTAAAAGTATAGTGGTAGCTATACTCAGTGTTAGCAATGATTATATTAAATATAAATGGTCAATTCAGTGGAGATTAAAAAACCGCATAAAAAAACAAAACCTAATGTGTTTATAAGAAACCCACTTTAAATATGAGGACACAACTATGTTAAAACTAAAAGGATGGAGAACAGTATGTCTTTCAAACCCTAATGAAAAGAAAATTGGAGTGGGTATATTAGTGAGCACAAAGTAGCCTTCAGAACAAACAGTGTCACCAAAGATAAAGCTTGGTGTTACCTGCTGCATAGTGATAAAGGGATCGAAGATAAAACATGCTGTTGCACAGCACATAATGATAACGGGACATCCCAGACAGGGTGTGTACCTAGTTACAGAGTGTCAGTGTGGATAAAGCAAACACCAATAGGACTGCTCAAAGAAATAGACAAACCCACTGATACAGTGACTTTAATGCTCTCTCAGTCATTGATGGACCACATTAACACAAATTAGGAAGGGCTCTGAGGACCCGAGCAACATTCTTGTCGCCCTGTGTCAGTGGACGCTTGTAGAACACTTCCGTAACAACAGAATACTGGCTTTTGTTCAGGTACATGTGGAATGTTCCTTAATTATAGACAGTATTTTAAGCTATTAAATAAATTTCAGTAAATGTAAAAGCATTGAAAGGATGTAAATTATATCCACTGACCACACCCGAATATCCCCAAATATTTGGAAATTTAATAACATATTCCTATATAACCATGGATCAAAGAAGAAATCACATATTCATTTTGATTTAGCCTCTTATTTCTAGTCATTTAAAAAATACACAGAGGCATACTGTGTTCTACATATACACATATAACTCATAACCATGACAGTCACTTTGTATCGACACTAGGGTAGCATACAATATGTTTTAAGTACATTTGGCTTAAGGACATTGTCATTTGACTTGTTTAGGGAATGTAATTTCTTTGGAAAAAATTAAATATCCAAAATCTCACAACTAACCAGGTTGAAAATTACTAATACACTCAACCTTCTGACCTCATTAAGAAAGTCACAAAATTGCTGCACATCTAGCTTAACTGTAGACTGCAGTGTTGTGCTGGATGTTTTGTGGTTGAACTTAATGGTTTTCAGGTGTAAATTGGTTCCTTCAGCTCTGTGGCCCAACAGTCTGTCAGCAGGCCTTTACTGTATGGTCTGAGATCAGGGACCCTTCCTCAGGGTAGAAACACTTCCCAGAATTTATAGCTCCCCTAGTAGGAAGCATTTGGACATGGTTGATATTGTCAAGTAGCAGAATCTTGCATTAACCAGTGAAAAGAAAAGATGGAAAGTTCTGCTTGGCTTTCAGTGAAGTAATTTGAATGTGTATTTTGGACACAAATATAAAAAAGAATCACAGTAAGATAGTCATTCCTCATATATATCTAAATCAGGGTCTTAAAGCCTTAGTACTTAGAAATTTACATTAGGCTTGATGTGACAAAAGAGGATATAAAATGGACTGATGAGTGAATGAACTTTCTGTGCTTTCTCCTTGAAAAAAACATATGCCAGTAACTATTGTGACTATAATGTTTTCACCCTAAATGTCAGATTATAATTTCTTCATTGTCAGTTACCCACAATACAAGTTTTTGTAATAGGAAAGAATTCCCGCCTCCCCCCCCCCCCCCCGCAGTTGTTTTCTGCAGTACTCCTAAATGGCTGATGATTTCAATAATCCCATTAAAAAAGACTCTTTTTACAATGTGTTTAGCTGTCCTTGGTAGATTTAGGTTACTCATACAACATGGAGGTAGAACTGGGGCCAATGACTTCAGGTTTATTTTGATGACTTTTTTCATGCAGCAAATATGGCCAGCCTATTTATAAATTTTGTTTTCAAAAAGAATTGTTTTATTCCAGGAACACAGATTATTTCTGGGTTGAATACTTCATATTAGTTGTTTTGGGGAAACTTTTGTAAAGCTTCTGAGAAAGGATTGGTAATCCTTCCTAGAAACAATTGTGCAACTACCATTCTGCCACCTGAAGCCCCGTCCCTTTTGATAGTCTTGGGAAGAATTCACAGTCATGAAGTCAATGCTGTGATTGTGACCTTTTGAAATTACGAGTGCCATATATGTATAGAATGTATCAGTTTCATGAAATGTAGGTACTGGGAACCGAATGTAACTTGGCGTATTTAGAATTCACTTAAATATCTACCAATTCAATACATCAAGTAATCTTCATAACAAACACTAAGGGGTATGGGTTTGTATATGATCATCATACTTGTTAATTATTTTTCTGTTAGTGTTGCTTGTTAAACGGTGGTTGGAAAATTCTAGGTAGTGATGCTATCTATGTATGAGTTATCTACAAAACTTTATCTGCTGCTTATTTTCTCTCAGAGCATCATTTCCAAAATAGCCTCAAGATCCAAATACAATTGCAGTAATACTTGCTGAAAATTGGAAACTATAAAAATTCTCATTTTGCTGGGAATCAGCAGAGGGGAGGAAATTTCAAATAATAGCATTTTCTATTTATAAAAACAAGCTTTATCCCGTCTTGCAAAAGGCAGTTGGATAGCTCAGAACAAGTATTGAGGGGTTTTTAAAAAATTCTCTTTCTTTGGTAGCAATGTTTAGTGAACAGGCACTATAGAGCACAGATTTTTATGTTGAAAGGTCCAAACTCTATTTAAGATGGGATTTACTAGGGACAAGTTATCTTAATAACTCTTCTTTAATTCTCTTGCTGGCACTTTGAATAGATTGAAATGGCTTAGGGAGAAATAAAAGAATGATCCTCAGTCCTGTTTGGGTGTGGTAAATTTACTGAGTGATGAATGGAAATTTCAGCCTTGTAGATCCACTGTCGGGTTCTATAGTTACCTGCTTATGTCAGGAAGAATGCTCATTACTTACTCTGTGTGGCTTACCTGACTTTAAACAGATACCCATGCCTATCTTAAATGTGAGACTTACTTTAAAACGTACACTATAGTCTCCAATCTCTGCAAGCCCACAGGCATTGGTAAATCGGGACTTCAGGTAAAGGGGGACAAGGAGGGGTCATTATGGAAGCGAATCCTTTGCCCTTTCTCTGGACTGCATTTTGCCCACCTGTCTTCTACCCTTTGCAGCTTTATTCTGAGGGGAATGGGAGGAGCAGCAGGAGGATGGGGCCACTGCTGCTAGATTGTTGCCATTAACCAGCTCTCATGGCTTTTGTGGGCGCCTCCTTTTCATTAGTATTTGCAACATGTTCACCAGCAAAATGATTATGTTAGGCAGAGACATCACATCACTTACATTTCATAGCTCAGTGCAATTTTCATAAACTGCGAGGCAACATCCAAAAAAACATGACTCAGAATTAGAGTTTCAGAAGATTATTATATAGACATTATTTCCCTCAGGTCACGGGCTTTAGTCAAATTTGGAGGAGAATGAAATTGCCAACAGTGAAAAGCAGACAGAAAGGTATGAGTTCATGAGCAGAGAAATAACATTTTCATTTGTTCCTTCCCCATGGGAAAGATTCAGCATTCCGGTAAATGGAGACGGTTATAAGAAATGAATTTTTGTCAGCAGGGATGTGATTTTAAGGCTCACTTATCCATTGGCAATCTAGATTTCTAACCCCAGGAATCTAGGAAATTGCTACAGAATGTAGTCTTTATTATAAACAAGTTTTTTTTTTTTTTTTTTTTGGTAGTTTTTTTCCCCCATTTTTCTTGGTCAGAGATTTTTAAGACAGAAGACTACATTTCTTTCTGCATTTCAGGGGTCAAACAAGTTCTGAATTTCTCTACATTGCTGTTGCTTTAATGGGAGCTCTTTTTTCTTCTTCTCTTCCTACCAAGCCTCCCCACTCTCTTGCCTTCCCTAAACCCCCTCTGTTCAGCCAGCACACTGCGGGCAGTATTGGAAGCCACAGAAGATGGCAGTGACGGATGGTCTCTGCTCTGTTCCCCTGCATTTACAGGCTGCCTCTCTTAGGCCTTTTGTGTCTCTGGACTAGAGAGAGCAAGGCAGGAAAAACGACTTTCCATGTAGCTGTCATTTTACCAAGTATAAAGAACAAGGATTTGCAAGGTTTCTGTAGGGTAATCCCAGACAACCTTCTTCATAATTAAAGAATGTTCTTCCAAGGGAAATTTTATTTTCCTTCAATTCCATCTGATGCTTCTCCACCCATCGCTCATTCAGATTCTATGCAGAGGTTCTCCTGCCAGCTATTCTACATCCTTGAGAGCAGAAGATATTTCATATAACCTAAACCCTTCATTTCTAGAGATGCAGATAGGTGCTGTAACATTAATCTCACCTTTATGTTTTTTTCAATTTTTAATAACTTGGAAATATGTATATCTAATGCCTTCTTCCCCTGTGCATTTTTGCCTATTTCAATATCTCTCAACACCATAAACTATTTGCCTAGCTGTATTCTTATTAGAAAGTGCTATTGCCTGCCAAAGTTTACTGAAAGCAAATTGCATCATCTTTTTAAAAATCATGTCTGCAATGTGATGATTATGAAAATCATGGGTGCAGTTGATTAATAAGTGAGAACTGATGACTCTAACTTAGTTTGTGAGATTTGGTCCAGGAAATGCAATCCATAAACTTTTCCCCGAACTCCCAAGGGTTCTAAAAGGAAGGGAGAGGGGATCTTGGGTTGAGGAGGAATACCTGTTTTCTACAAAATCCATCCAACCACATTTGTTGACTCCTACTGTAGTAAAAGGATCCACCAACATGGACAGCCTGTTGATAGTCCCTAGGGTTTCAGTTTCTTCCTATGAGTTTTTCTTAAGATGTGAAGTCCTTTATCCTTTGGAGTGTGGAGATCTTTGGTTTAAGAAATGTCAGGGGAAGGTGTCACATTGGGTTCTTGGCAATGGGCAGTTATTGGCATTTTGCAAAATTCTCCCTGATATTAACTGGGGGAGACAAACAGCACTTGAAATAGTTACATGACAAAAACATGTTCGTGCCTTTTCTATGGCATTCATTCTTACCCTCCACCAAGTTCTTTTTCTAATATTATCTTTAAGAAGTGTCATCCCTGACTGTCTCATCCAGAACCTGATGACATGCAAGGCACTCAAATGCCAACATGGTTTGGAACCTTCTTGAATTCCATGAACCACTTCATTGAGACTGAAGAGTCCCATGAACTAATGACTTTGCAGATGTTCTTATCACCATGGGGTTGTGTTAGAGTTACCAGGTACGATAGGATTGTTTTTCATTTGATCCTAATGAAGGATGGAATATTGGAAATACATTAACTTATAAATGAGAAAGCTGTAGACACTTGTGTAATAATTACATAATAACAGTAGAAAATACCCAAGCAGTCACCTGAAAATGACTCAGTAACTGTAGCTGGAGAGTTTTGCTTTCTCCCTTCTGAGCCAGAGGCAGGATACTCAGCTCTGAGTTCTTGACAGTTCTCCTAATTGTAGAGAAATTCTTCAACTTTTTGGTGTTTGTTTTCTTGTTTTGTAAAATGGCAGTGATTTTGCCTGTCCAAACCACTATCACTATTTTTTTCTCAGCAGTGCTTGTTTGAATACAGTGTCATTATGGGATTTAACTTCTAGGAATAACTAATTTGCTTTGTTTTTGCATGAGGTTTCATATTACTTAGTCATCTTGGTTAACAAGATAATACAATAAAATCTTTGTTAACTGGAATGAAGTATTGTTAGTTTAAATTTGAATTATCCTGGAAACCATATTTCATTCAACATGCTTGCTCTTGAAAGTCTCTCTATAACACATTCAGCATATTTTTGCCTTACAGAGCAGGGTCTAGCAAATATAACTGAATCTCTCTCTAATGACAGATTGTCTTGCATGGCCTGGGGGCACTGATACTTGACTGCACTTCTCTCTGACCCAAGAAGTAGGTACAAAATGAGACCATGTGGGATGTTGGGCTGAATTTGCTCTGATCTCAGGGGCCATACTTCGGAAGTTGCTTTTTTATAAACTTCTCAGTGCTTTTCTCTCTTTCTTCATTAAAGGGAAATAAAATCTCACTAGCCACAGTTACACATTGAAAAGTTTCAATTTGCATAAAACCAACGCAAAGCATTCTCATTCCACTGACATATTTGCACAGGAGACATGGAAGACTTTGCGGGTCTGACTGGATTAACTCAGACTTGTGCTTTACCTCTGGTCTTTGGAATTTCAAAGGGGGCGTTCTCTTTGTCAGTGAGTGTTCAAGTTCTATAAATAGTAATAAACGTGATTACAGCTAACAGCTACTGAGTTCTGTGTACCAGGCCCTGTTCTAAGTGTGTCAGGCAATAACTCAATTATGATCCACAACCACCCTGTCAAGGAGGCTCTGTTGTTATCTGCAGTCTTCTAGTGAGGAACCTGAGGCTTAAACTGTGTCATGTGTCTACAGTCATATCACTACCAGCTGGCTGAGCCAGAATTTGAACTCAGCTGTGCTGTTAACCATGACGCCATGGACGCCTGTGGATGCCTGTAGTGGTTGTAGGAGAGGAGACCCACATTTACTTATTCTTATTAACTTATTTGATGAGAAAGTTTTGTTTATATTATCTCTCTTACTTTCAAAATGATTCTACATGGTAGATTTTATTATCCATGCTTAACAAATGAAGAAATTGAGTCAGAAAAGGTGAAGCTTACAAGCTACAACGTGCAGTTGATGGTAATGACGGAACAGAGACTAGAACCTCTGGCAACCCAGATTCTGTTGTCACTAAGGAAATAACCATTCCTCTAAGACTGGTCATTTTATAAACGTATAAGAGATGGAAACTTCCTGCACACTGCCCTGCCAGGGATTTCTGTTTTCTCTTCAAATCTCTTTGTTCTGCCTTAAAATTGATCTCTCTCTGTCCTAGCGTTCCTTCAAGTCATTTCTGGTTCTTCTTCTTCCTTTCAGTGTTGGTTGGTCTTCTACAATTAACACCACTCATATTTCAGAAAATTAATATTCTTTTGAGTTTTGGACTCCTAATATTATGTCCTTTAACCCCCTGAAGGATGAGTGTCCCTGTAGTGCCATTAGCTACTTATAGAGTGTCCTGAGAACATTTTAAGAGAGATGTGAATAGCAGCACCCCTGGGATACCAATTAAAAATAAATCTCTTCTTGAATAAAATCTTCCTGAAAGCCTGCCAAGACACAGAGGGTCGATGCTCTCGGTTTTCTGTCATTATGTCCTATTTTAAAAAATGGGGGGAGGGGGAGTTTAGTGGAAAGTTTAGTTTTTCTTGTTGCATGGAAGAACATTCAGTTTTTGCACCATTAAAATCTGTATTATTAATAGAAATCTATGTTGCTGAAGGTCCAGATGGGCTTTTTGTTGGTCCTACACAGTCCTGGCAAATCTCCATTGTGGTATGACAGTCTTGGAGGTTAATACTTTGGCAACAAGTGGACAGCCTTCTCCAGGCCCTGTGATTCATGGGAAGTCTGTCTCCATCTTGTTTATTCCTGAGTTTTAATGGGCTAGGCCTCCCCACAGTCTCACTTCCTTGGCTGGTCTTCTCTGCTGTTTACCTTGGCCTCACCTTTGGCTCAGGCGGACATCACAGGCCTCACCAGTCAGTTGAAATGCAGCCCGTCTCACCAGCCCTGTTTCCCTGCTGCATTTTATGGCTCAGAAAGAACTGGAACTGGACCCTGGGTGGCTAATGGTTGGTTGTGCCCAGACTGGGAGAGAAAAGTTGGGTTTGTGACTCTGCTCAGACATAGCTTTGAGTCCAAATAATTGAAAATCTTTTCCCTCCTGGCATTAATTACTTAGGCCCTGAAGAATGAATGTCGGTTACCCAGGGAAGGAGGTAGGGGCTCTTTAGGCCCAGCTGTGATGATCCAGAGACATTGCACTGTGCTTTTCTCTTCATAAATCTTTATCACCTGCACACCATAGCTTTCCTGGGCACCTCCAGCCATGTCACCTGCTAATTTAGCTGGCCAGAGAGACTCTTAAGCTCATGTCTGACTTCCTGTGTCGTTTTAGGTTACTTCCCCACGTGATCCAAGTCATCTGTGACTTGGCATATATTTTCTCACATCTCTGGCTTCCCTTTTCACAGCTTGGGTACAAAGAGTGGCAAACTGGGTCCACGGACTCAACTGATGAAGTGGGATTCCCCAGAAGCAGAAATCGGAGACAGAAATGGATCAGAATATAGGCTCCTTCTTGTGACTGTTGGTCTCTAAATTTAGTGTGGATTTTCTAATCTAGAGGGAAGTACAGAAACCTGAGACCAATCCTTCTCACTGCCAAGCTTCCAAGCCACCACGATTGGAGCCCTCATTGCAAATGCTGGGATTAATGCCTGTGTTATGCAAGAAGATCCTTTCAGGGTGGTATTTTATCTCCTCCTCTCAGACTCTTTCAGATAGAGCTGGGATGCTCAGTGTGAAACCTTTTGTAAAATTCCCATGGGCCACACTCTGTGGTGTGGATAGTGGTCAGAGGAACTCTAATGCAGAATCAGTGCAGCTGCTGACAGAAAAGAAGAGTCTCCATCTCTGCAAAATGCTGCACAAAGGAGACTTTCTTTGCTTCTCCTGGTCCATGTGGTAAGTATAGAAATAGTTTATTGTGAAAGTCTTCTAGCCACAGGTCTTGCTAAGGCATAATTGTACCCTCCAGGGAAACCAAAATAAATACCAACCTAATAAACTTCAGATTTTCGAAAGTAAGTTACCCTATTGCATTTCTGTACAAAGAAAAATATGAGAGGTTGGCATGTGCTCTTATTCTGCTTCGAATTACTTCCCAGGCTGCCCAGTCCCAATTCAGTCCTAAAATGGAAGAAACACTTTTATCACTTGAAGGAAAAATGAACATTGTCCAAAGTTCATTCTTTCAGAAGGGAAGGTAGGAGAGTAAATTTTGTTGCCAACTTGGTTGTGTCCAAGTTAATGACGACCACCTTCTCTGTCTCCCTTCTGGTGGAAGTCTTCCATGGAGGTTTCCATGTGTTTTGAATTTCAGGAGCCTCCCACTTGGCCCTCTTGCCAGCTCCCCACTCATTTCTTTGCCTTGATGCCAGTCCTTTGGTCCCTTGTCATCTCTAGTTGTCTTACTCCCCAGTCTGGACCAAGTACATGAATGGCAACCCACATCCTGTCATCTCTTCAGCTGCACAGGCCTCGTTTTCAACCTCTGGAGATCTCAGGGTCTTATTTCTCCCCCTTATACTGCTTTCTTTGTCTACTCCCCTGATCATTATCTGGCCCATTTTCTGAAAGTGACTATGACCCCAAGATGCCTCTGACTGTTAACTTATATTTACTTCATCTTTTAGATCTTATTATTAGGTTAGGAAGAGTGACATAATGAGCGTCTGTCTACCCACACCCAGCTTGGAAAGGGTTAACATTTCCAGTAGCCTAGATTCTCACAGCTCAGGGAGGCTAACCACAGTGTGGGGTTTAGGTAAAAAATTTCATTATAGATTTTTTTCACAGGTGTAATCAATCAATAATAGGTGGTTTGTTTATATATTTGAAAATTCTCTCTTACTAGTTGCATACCTTTGCAGGTTTTATTTTTGTTTTTCTTTTTGGTAGTGCTCAGATTTGAACTCAGTGTCTTACATTTTCTAGGCAGACACTCTATCACTTGAGCCATGCCTCCTACCCTTTCTGTTTTGGGTTTTATTGAAATAGGGGTTCACTTTTTGCCCGGTCCTGTCCTGTACCACAATCCTCCTATTTACACTACCCACCATAGCTCTGGGATCACAGGTACATGCCACCACACTCAGAATTTTTCTGTTGAGATGGATTCTCACAGACTTTTTGCCCAAGGTGGTCTGGAACCACTATCCTCCCAATCTAAGCCTCCCACGTATGTAGAATAACAGGCATGCACTGCTATGCCCAGCTACTGGTTGAGATGGGGTCTTGAATACTTTTTTCCTGGACTGGCCTCAACTTACAGTCCTCCTGATATCTATCTTTTCATTAGCTAGGATTATAGGTGTGAGATGCTATTCCCAGCTCATTTGTGTTTCATTTTTTGTAAACTGGAGGAATTTTTGTGTGTGATGGATGCACGTTGCTATTTTGTGCTTCCATTTCTGTAGTATTTCATTTTAAGTGTTTGCCACCATTTGTGAGTCCTGTTTGTGAGCATTTAGATGTTCTCAGTTTTTCTTATTATAAACAATGCTTCTATGAATATTCTGTGCTCCTCTCCTTGCACATGTGTCTGCACTATTTCAGCAAGTTCTGTCAACCACTTGTTAGTGCTTGGCACAATTGATCAAAGGCTTTGGAAACAAGGCCCTCAGCTTGAAGCCTCCTGCCCTAGAGATAACATACAGGCAGATTCTGTTACAGGAGTCTTCTCCCCTGTCTTCTTGACTCTCATTTTACCATTCCTTTATCATTTTTCACACAGATATGCTCAAGTTAACTTCTTGAACATGGTTTTAGTCATTACTGTCATGCTTGGAAACATTCAGTAGCTCCCTGCTGCTGTGGGATAATGTTAGCACTCCTTAGCCTGCCATTCGAGGACCATCTCGGCTAACCTTTTTTGGTCTTGTCCCTTCTTTGTATCTCCCTCCACCACACACACACCTTACATGCCAGTGTCCTTTGCCTTCTCAGAGAGAGTACTTTATCTTTCCTGTTTTGAACTTGCTTGTTGAGAATGTTGAAATTTTAAATGTTGAATGTTGAAATTTCCAAGACCCAAGTGAAACCCTTTCTTCTCCAGGTCCATCCTACACCTCTTTGTCTGATTCTAGCCTTATCTGTGGTGAGGCAGGTATATATTTGTTTAGCTAAGAGCAGAAGCCTCATGGTTACTATTGAATGTAGTAGGACCTCAGTCATTAAAATATTAGTAATATTGAACTGAACGAATGGTTTCACTCTAGCTTTGCTGTTCATGGCTGCAGTGGGAGGCAGGAGTAGTAGAGGGCAGATGTGTTAATGTTCCATTGCAGTGTTCAAATCTTCCTGGTTTCTGTAGGTACTTGTAGCTTCCTAACCAGGCAACCATCCTAAGTGGGGCCGTCACCACATCAAAGTGGGGTAGATTAAGGAGAAACTGAGTTTAATAAGATACACAGATTCTGTAATTTTTTTATTTTAAAAAGCAGTCTTCTCACCCAAGTAGGATTAACTGAAACATCCCTAAACCAGCCTCCACTTCTGTCTCCTGTTGTGGTGGGGTCCTCTGAGTCCTTTGGATGGTGGTGCATGTTGATAACCTGTCACTAATTGTGCCCTTGTACTCTGTCCCCAGAGCAGAAGCAGATGTAGCTGCTTGTGTAAGGGGAAGTCCAAGTCTGCTGTGTCCGTGTTTCCATTTTGAAGGAAATGGGAGAAATGAGGCCAGTGGTTTGATAAATTATATCAAAAATAGTCCCTTCATGCTAATGGAGTGTGAAGAAGCTGATGTACTGGAGATGATCTATAATATTTCATATTTCTCTGAGGAGAAAAATGATAAACTTGATGATGTGTGATTTATTCATGCTTCTTCCGATGAGGAAAAAAATCCTCCAGTCAACTGGCTGTCTCTGCCTCCCGGAAGCGGCCATGTGGGTTTAACTCTGGGATTGGAGGCTGGGCTTGTTTAGAGAACTGCCAGAGAGACTTTGATGAATCACCAGACCTTTGGCCATTGGTTGGGAGAGCGTAATTACGCCAGCATTGCTGCTATTTTATCATCACTGTTTTATGGCTCTACACCACCAGGTGACAAATGTGTTAATTATTACATTTCTTATCCAGGGCCTCTCTTGGCTGCCCCCTCCCCTCATGGTTTTGGCCCTTCGTCCTTCCCTGCAGCTCAGTCCTGGACAGTACTAACTTCTGCAATCAGAGAGTAGTTCTTTGGAGGCCATGCTGAGAGGGACATGGTTATCAGCCCTGCTGTGTGCAGACTCTAACCACAGGGGATCTGGTTAATTCCCTTTCCTCTTCCTTCTGCCCATCACCCTTTGGGTCAAGTGCTGCTCAGAGCCAGAAGTTCTGCTTGCTTCTTTAATAACTGAAAATGGCACCCCTGACTGGGCCATTTCACTCTAAATAGCCCCCTGGAGGAGGTTAGAAACAGAGGTGTCTTCGGCAGAAAGATTTAGCAGGGGCAATTGTCCTTTTCCTTTTTTGCGTTTCTTTTTTCTCTTTGCTTTCTTTGCCTTTTCTTCCTTTCCTCTTCTCTCTCTCTCTCTCTCTCTCTCTCTCTCTCTCTCTCTCTCTCTCTCTCCCCCCCCACACCCCCGTCTCTCTCTCTCCCTCTCCCCCTCTCCTCTTCTCCCTCTCTCTCTCCCTCTCTCTCCTCTCTCTCTCGCCACCCCTCCCCCTGCTGATCACAGCCTATAGTAGAACATTGTCTATGATCCCTACCAGTCCGTTTCCTTCCTGGACTAGCCCCGTCCCAGCTGCCTTGTCTATTTTCCAAAGACGCCTGTTAATAATTGGCTAATTTTACTTTTGTGATTATGCATAATGGATACTAAAGTCTTAAGACTGGCCTTACCCAGTAAATAATTTTCAGTAGAAAGTTTTTAGAGACCCATTATAAAGGCCTAAATTAAGGATATTCATTGGCGTGGTAGAGATTTGATGGCAAGTGAGGCCTTCCAGGAGTCTCAGGACACCATCATGAGTGGCCACCTTCCGCACATTCACTCAGACCAGCCAAGTGGACGAGTCACCGAGACAGTGCTGTCTTCCTATGAGGGAGGGTCCTTCATGTAGTCCCGTACCACTTTCAGTTCTTTCAAATCTGCTGTAATTCCATTTTGCAGGTTGTAGGCAGGTGGTTTCAGGAAAACAGATTTCAGCATATAAGTAGGTTTGGGGTTCTTCCAGCAGTTTAGAAAATTTTACCTCATCTTGGAATGTGATTGTAAGTGTGTTGATCCCCAGGTCCTGGCACTATGTTAGAGAGTTTGTCCTCCCCTCCAGCATTTCCTAAATGTCTCAAGTGAGGACAGTTTTCAAAATGAATCTAAAAAATTCTATCCTAAAACAGTTTCTTAAAGAAAAAAAAACCACATACACAGATAAACTAGTTTGTTTTGTTTTGTAGGGGAGGATAAATATCTTTTTTTTTTTTTCACTCATCTTGGGCTCAGGGAGAGGCTCCTTCAACAAAAAAACAGATTAGTAAGAGCAAAAGATAAATTTACTTAATAAGTTCTAGGTACAAGGGAGCCATCCCCCAAAAAATATAGACCTGAAGAAATGGTAACACTTACGCGTTTTTGTGCTAGGTTTGAGGAACAGCAGAGAGTTGTGGAGAAAGAGGATAGGACCAGGATGGCGTGAGCTAATGGCAATACACTGCTCTCACTCAGTGAATGTGCCTGTCCTCTTCAGTTCAGGGAGGGCAGCTTACACCTGAGGGTCTGGCAGCCTGCTTCAGTGGGAGTTGAGTAAACCCTTGCTGGGTTTCATGACTTGCTTCAGGGAGGAAGGGCACAGAGAGATCCTAGCTTCCGCTTTTCTCAACCTTGGTGTCATTTTAGGGTGAACATGTCCTAATCCCCATCAGCTTCAACACAGAGGGCTCATGCTCTTGGAATGTGGACACCTAAATCCAGGTATTAAATTTTATTCAGGTACTTTGAGTGCTCTGTGTCTTCATTTCCTCCTCAGCAAAGAGTGGTGGCATTAATGTTAAGTAATGAAAGTATAAGTTTTGTTTTCTTATCAAGTGTCATTTAACATGTATTGTATTTTACTTACTATTGTCGGAGTAATATTGTAAAAGTCTCCAATTTGGCTAATCATTTTCTCAGTTACTTTCCTTGTGGGAGCCCCTTCTATGACGATGTACAGTCAAGCTATTCTCTTGACCTTACGTGGCAGGCAGGATCCCTCAGACCAGTACTGTAGGACCACTGTGCACTGCTCCCACTTCCTGCTGATGGTTCAGCTTACATGAAGTATACTCACTCAGCAACCATATAGTATGTGAGTGTCCCTCTAACTGTCCCCTAGCCAGTGCACCTAGGGCTAGAGACAGCCATTTCAGAAGAGCCAAAAGAACTGATGCTGAAAGGAGGAAGTGTCAGGGAACCTGGAGCCTGGCAGGTGCATTTGATGATCCAGCAAAGGTGGGTGGAGGGTGGGATTCAGACAAGTAAGGTTTTCTTGGGGAAGAAGAGTCCATGAATTGGGGCCTCAACATTTTGGTTTCCATCTGTGGCTTGGGCCCACTTGATGGGCATCTGTTCTGTTCTTTGCTGGGGCATATACTAACATAAGTATAATTACGGTACTTGACCTCCAGAAGAAAGCCAAGTAGACATGGGAAGTGGACGTAACTCCCAGACCAGCCACAGAGGAGCAGAGGGCAGAGCCTGTGCAGAAGCTAGGGAAAGGTAGGAGGGAGGGCAAACCCAGGAAGGAGAGCTGCTTGCTTTGTACCCTCCTTTGTTTTCTGCAACTGGGATACCGCATCTTTTACACTCTGGCTCAGTTGTGTTTGTTGTGCATGTCTCCCACTAGAATCCAAGAACATGACGTTTGGTCTTGTTCTTGCTGTATTCCCAGTTTGGAGAACATGACCGACACTTCCTTTATGTATATGTATTTTTGAATGAATGAATACATATATGAAACAAGGAATCCTAGCACAAAACTCTTGTCTTCTAGACTATAGACAGGTTTTGACTGTATTTGAAGATTTGAGGCCTCTTGAAGTTTCTCTCTTTTGGTCCAAAGGCTGCCTAAAACCAAAGATGAAATTCCCTCTTACTGATCTACTGGCTACAGACAGGAATCACCCATGCATCTTTCTCTTTGGGAAGGTGGAAGTGGATCCCCAAGGAAGCACAATGGTCCTTTATTTCACAGTTACTTTTTTTGTGTGTGTGTGACTAAGCTCAACGCTTCTACAGATTTCTTTCAGTTCCTTTCTTTCAAGCCCATATTTGGCATAATCTGTACTTACATCAGAACAATTCATCTTAATTGTAAGTCATACATGGAAGTGAGACACATTTACCACCTAATGTGACTACCGGATGCTTTGTAAATACTTAATATTTGATACTTTGCATTAGAGCTATTTATGTGTAGCTTTCTCTCCCATTAGATTTCAAACTTCCTGAAGTAATGCTTTATTTTTGTTTCTCCATTGCCTAACCAAGGGTACCTGTAACAGGCCCCTCATGAATGGTGCTCACTGTGTACTGTCTCTCCTCTCCATCAGGGATAGCAAATAATTCAAACTGTCAAAATTAATGATTTTGGTGTGTGCTTGGATGACATTAAACTTTTTGTTTTCCTGACAGAAATTAAGAGTAAGATCAGTGCCTCTTTGAGGCCTTTTCTGGGGTGTGAGGTCACTTGTCTTCCTATTGGTGATGGCATGAGTACATGCATCACATTCATCTAAAGGTTGCACAAATTATTTAATTTTGGCTTGCTAAAGTGTGACCATGTTTTATGCCTTTTAGAACTGAAAATCAGTCAGTCATGAAGCCATTTCTTTTCATTCTAGTTTTGCAGATCATATTATGATAAGCAATTCAGAGGCATTTATGACCAGGATTTAAGCCTAAGTAGTTTGGCCCTCAGAGTCTTTTCACATCTGGAGAGGAGAGGAGGGTTGACTGAGGAGTGGGATGAGAAGTCTCCCGTTGTTTTTGGAACATGTAGTTCCTAGTGCAGAGTGGACATATTCTTGCCAACTCTGGAACAGTGTGAGATTGAGGGATGAGACCTAGAGTTCCTTAAGGAAAAAGTATTGTAAAATCTGTTGAGATTTTACAAAAAAAACACAAATATTATCTGAGGAAACAAGGATTTCCAAAAGGAGTATGGTCCATTTTGAAGCAGATAATTACAGGAAATGTTTTTGTATGTGTTGGGACTTAGCTATCAGAATGCAATTTTGACATTGATGGTGGCAAAAAGTAGTTTCTCCTTGGCTTGGGATTTGTCGTTCTTGAAATGTATTATCCATTGGTAAGTACACACACAAACATATGTACACGTGTATCTGTATAGTGGCATTGTATTTTTTGGGGCGGGGTTAAGATAATATCTAAAAATAAGAAGAAATTGTATTTGAAAAGCTGTAATAATGCCCATGTGTTTATAGAAATTTGTTTTGTGCAGGTTTCCCTAGAAGCCACATAGGCGTCATTAATCATTGGTTAATGATTTCTGTTGGCTTAAGTAAGAACCTTCTGGAAGGTTTGATAAGGTTTCTTTCTACATAAGATAAGGTCTTCTTATTCTTGTCAGAATGTCTGTGTGAGTAGGGTGTTAGAGTTGCTGCTACATTTTGCCTTTTTTTTTCCTCTTTATTGCTTACTACCATTCCTATACCAAAAGATAAGTTGTCCAGCCATTGAAAAGACGTATGATAGTGATGATGATACTGCTAACCAACCCACCACACTCCGTAAGTGTAATTTTAATAACTCACTTAATCTGAGAGCAGTTCTCTGAGGTAGGTTCTTTTTATTATCCCTCTTTTACAGATAAGAAAACTGAGGGTATCAGAGGGTAAGAAACTGGCCCGAAGTCTGGCAGCTAATAAATAATAAAATCAGGGTTCAACCTCAGGTATTCTGGCTCTACTCTATGCTCTTAACCACAATTCTATGACCCGTGTGCACGCACACACACACACACACACATGCATGTGTGCACACACCTTAGGTCATATGAAAACTTACTTAGAGTAGTTATCTATTAAATTATCAATGCTGACCTCTTGTTAGATACTTGCATGAAGTTTTTTTACACAAGCTTTGTCTTTTGGGGGAGAGGGATAAAGGAGAATGATGGAGGGGGTGAATTCAATTGATATAAGAAATTCTGTAAATGTCAATGTACCCCCAGTACAACAATAATATGATAATTTCCAAAAAAGAAAAAAATGTTTATGATGATTTAAAAGAAAGATTTGTCTTTCAGGCTCATGTGGTGTTTTATACCTGTAATCCCAGTACTTGGGAGGCTGAGCTGGGATGTTCATGAATCTGAGGCCAGCCTAGGGAATAGTAAGACCCTGTCTCAAAAAAAACAAGAAAAAAAAAAAAAAAAGAGTTGTCTTTCGGGTGCACATTTACTGGATTATCCTTAAGTATTCGTTTGGCCAAGACTTCCTTTATAATTAAGAGGCCATCTTGTGAAAATTGGGTCAGTAAAGCTGTTGTTCCTGACTGGATTTTTCCATGAGGGAGTCTTTGTCACAGCTCGCACTGCTTCTGGCATTCAAAGCACCTGAACTTATTCAAGTGAGTAGGCTCTTAGAGGTCATAACTTTGAACAGTCTCTTCTGCTACTATCAGACTCTAGAAGTAAGTATGGACAGTAGTAAGAGGAACAATGCAGGTTGTCAGACACACATCTGGCCTTCATTTGGAAAAGGAAGTTAGTGCTTGTGCCAGGCACTGGACCAGGTCTTTCGAATATGAGTGAAGACCAGCCCTGTTGGGCCTCCATGGGCTGCCACAATGACTTTCCCTCTTCTCCCACTTAAAGCGAAGAAACTAAAACTTAGAGCATGTGAACAGTACTCAGAAATCCAGGTTCTCAGTGAACAGATTCTATTAAAACCCTAAGCGTTACTGGGTGATAGCCTTGTATTTACTTCTTCCACCACATTCATTAGCAGAGGTAATACCCGGATGGTATTGAGTGACTGTATGGAACTCACAGGAATGTGCACATTCAGCATGAATCTGAAAATGAATAGGCATGGTGCTCACTGAATGCCTGCTGGAGCACCTGCTGAGCATTTGTCAGTGGAGGTGCTCCTTTCCACATGGTGATCCATGAACACTTGAGTGGTGTTGAAGACATGATTTTATGATTTCTCTGCTACTGCTTGAATAAGAGCCAGGCTTGAAAGGCCACGTTATTCTAAAGGAGGAGGAGATGGGCAGCTGGGAAGCCCATGAGACTATTGAGGTGGGCAGTGGTCTGGGGTTGGAGTGGGTGGATAAAAGTGTGTGAGATTTTCTTTGGCTTCTAAATAATTGTAAGAAGAGATTTTGGAAACTAAAGCAGATACTTTAAAAGCAACTGAGGCCAATAGGAGAAGGGGATCAGGAACTAGAGAAAAGGTTAGATCAAAAAGAATTAACCTAGAAGGTAACACACACGCACAGGAAATTAATGTGAGTCAACTTCCTGTATAGCTATCCTTATCTCAACTAGCAAAAACCCTTGTTCCTTCCTATTATTGCTTATACTTTCTCTTCAACAAAATTAGAAATAAGGGCAAAATAGTTTCTGCCGGGGATTGAGGAGGTGGGGGAGAGAGGGAGGGGGTGGAGTGGGTGGTAAGGGAGGGAGTGGGGACAGGGGGGAGAAATGACCCAAGCATTGTATGCACATATGAATAATAAAAAAATAAATTAAAAAAAAAAAGAGATTTCGGATGACTTATGCTGAGGAGCAAATGAAGAAATTAGCTCAATCAGTAGAAGTGCAAATTATTTGCATTATCTTCCAAGTCTGTGTGAAATTGACAGCACATCAGATGGGAACTTAAAAAGCAGATTCACTCGTTTGGTGAATCATTCATGTATTTGGAGAAAGAGGGGCAGTGTCCCAGCTTTCTTGAGAGCTTCGTGTGAGAGTTACTTTCACCATCTTCTAAATATGAGTGGTGTGTCCTGTTGTTAGGCAACTCTGTTTCTTGCCAGTCAGTGGACAGAAGTCATACATTTTCTTTTATTAGCTATTTATCTAAAAGTTTAGATAACAGAAGTATTACGTACTCACAAATGAAAGTGGAACAACGAGGCCTGTTGAAACTATTCTAAGAATGGGGGAGGGAGGATAAAGGAAAACGATGGAGGGTGTGAACTTAATTAAAATACATTGTAAGCACTTTTGTAAATGTGACAATGTGCCCCCAGAACAACAATAATATGATAATAAATAAATGAAAGTTTAGATAAGTATTTCTCTTTGTGTGAAGGAAAGCTTCCCGTAGGAAATTTTGAATCAACCAAAAGTATCCTAGAAAATGTAGTATTATACAAGAGCCACTGGCCCTGCTCAGCTGCGACGATCTGATGGAAAGAAAGGCCATCAAAGCCTGTTGCAAAGATGACATGAGTGTTGCAAGAGAAAAGGTGACTGCACAGGCTCGCCCCCATCTCTCAGGAGAATGTGCCGCTCAGTGACCCCACCACCTGTAATTAGATGATAATGAGGTGAAATGATGAAACCAAACACAGAAAGGTGGCACCTAACAGCCAAGGCTTGGTAAATATGGAGTGGAAGGAAGAAGGCAGGAAGCACTGGAGATGGGTAGTAGGGACTGTAGTTTTTGCTGACCCTAAGCCAAAATCCTGCTGTGGCACTGAATTGTGGCAAGGCAATAGTGGATTGCCTTAAAAAGGAAGGAGCATTGTGTAGGAATAAAGTAAAAGTTTTCCTGGTTTTAAGACTTGACTTGTTACAAAGGAAGAGAGTCAAGTACACATTTTATGAGTAGCAGTCATTTTGGAGGTTAGTAAGTACAGCTATGTAAAAGGTATAAAGTGTTGCTTGTCTAGGCCTCAGTTTTTTTCATCTGTGAGATGGGTTTGAGCAGAGCTAGGAGACATGAAATGAGATATTGTATAAGGTGATGAACACTTAACGGTTGTTTAACTGCAGTCTTTGTGTCCCCAGCTCTCCTTTCATTCATTTCTTTGAAGTTCGAGGAGAGTGCTGTGGTTTGGATGTGGTTGGCATGTGTCTCCCAAGAGTTCATGTGTCGGAAGCTTGTCCTCAGTGTGATGAAGTTGGAGGTGGTAGACCTTTAGAGGTAGGGCTGGCAGGAAGTCCTTAGGTCATTGAGGGTGTTGCTCTCAGACAGAATTAAGATAACTCTCTCTGGGTTCCTTGATCTGTTCTGTAGAGGGAGTTATGAAAGGAGCAAGACTGGCCTCTTGTCTTCTCTCTTCTCCTGTGAGCTCCCACCATGAAACCATCTGCCTTTAGGCCCTTTACAGAGGCTGCGTCCATGGGGCTGCCTGATCTTGGACTTTTGGCCTCCAAAATTGTGAGCCAAAATAAACCTCTTTTTTTTTTAATAAAGTATCCTTCATCTGGTATTTTGTTACAGTAACGCAAAGCAGACTAATTTAGAGAAAGAACTTCCAACATATAGTTAACCTGAACCTGTGACCTTTTTGTTTTGAGGGTTCTTATCCTTATCTCTACTCCAAGCCACCTTAACTATGCAGTTAAGCAGGGGTTAGGCAGGTTTGAAGCCACCTTCCGTAGAGCAGCGGGCACCAGCAGGAAGGGTCATTTGGCCCTGATCCAGTACTGCCTGTTGTTTGAGGGGGAGTGTGTCAAAGATGAGTAATAGCTGAGGCAGCTCATGACATGTGCTTAATGTTCTTCAGAATGTTTGCATAGAAGCGTTTAGAAAACACCACAGAACAAATGTTACGTTCCAGATAAACATCACATTAGAAGAAATACTGCTCTTTCAGCTTGGCGCCCTTTTCTGCTTTCATTTCTCTTTGCACTCTCCTCCTGTATTTCAGTCTTTAGCCAAAGATATGGTAATAAACGTCAACTGGCATTTAATCAAATTAAAGGCTTTGTTATGTAATGCCTTGTAGACTTTATTTTGCCAAGGTAGATGTTTGAGTGAAACAAGAAATATGATGCATTAAGGAGCAAAGAGGGTACTCTTGTTTTCTTTCAAATATGATAATTAGTATAAAACTGTCTTTTTCCTGCCAGTTGGCTCATTGCATCTCCAAGCAGCTGTTTTAAATTCCTTAATTGTCGGTTGCTTACTCAGCTATCATTTCACAAATCTCCTCCCTGCTGCATTTTTGCTGAACCAAATTCTGATCATGGAGTGTTCATCTCACAGGCTGGGCCTCTTCATTGACAGCTGAACTATTGCCAGTCAGTGCAGTATCTTGGGGTTACCGTCCCCTAAGTCTCACTGGGGTTGATTACTGTACATATGAGGTCTTGGGTTCCCCATTCAATTATTACTCTTTTTACTGATGTTTGAATTCTGCTTAATTTAACATAGCCTTTTTTATGCTTTTTATAAAGGAATCCCAGTTTCCTATAGAATTGACAGGGTACATTGTTGTATAATCTCATTGCTTATAATTTTGTTCAGAATGAAGAAAGCAGACACAGTGTTTTCATTACAATATGGTTAGCCATTTCACATCTTATTTAATCAATCTGTCATATTTTCCATTAAAATACCTTAAAATTTTAACAGTATTTTTTTCTGGAATAGTGTAGATCATATCAATTCCTGAGATGAAGTGGTCTTTTCTTTCCAGAAGCATCAGCATGTCGTGTACCCTAAACACTGAGTTTAGGTACTATGTATACAGAAGTCTTACTGAGTTAGAGTTCATATACTGTGCTCTTGATAGCATAATACAAATTACACTGTGTATGAGGCTTGAGTAATGTGATCCACTGCTGTCCTAAAGATGTGGAGACTGGGAATCCTAGCTCACATTTCTGTTGATGTTTCAGATGGTCAAACTCATTTCCTATCTTATTCCATAGTCGTGCATTGCAAGAATAGGTTCCCCATGGTCTAGAGTGACTTTCTTTGCCATTTTTTATTCATTGTACTATCATGTGGCTAATACATTTATCCAAATTTTTATACTACATATGCTTGTGTCCCCATGTGTGTAACAGACAGTTTGTTACCATTTTGTTGTCCTAGTTTAGCTTTACAGACTTTTTTTCATATAAGAAGTGGCTGTTGGGCTTGTATGTCTGGGTTTGAAACCCCACCTCTTGCTTTTCTCGCTGCAGTTTTAGGCAAATCATCTGACTTTACTGAGTGTCACTGTCACCATAAAAACAGGATCAGTAACACCTTCCTCAGAGTTATCTTGGAAAGATTAAATTAAATCATGGGGAAAGTACCCAGTCACCGAGTTTATAATAGGTGATAAAAAAGCTGTGTGCCTTCCCTTCCTTCCCTGAGGAAGGCAGTCTTTTTTATTTATTATGTTTTTGCCATCAAAAAAAAAAAAGTCCTTGTCTCTCATAAAATTTCTTGGGAAATGCATGAATTTAGCATGGGCCTTCTAATTCTGACAAATAGAATATTGATTTTGAGTTTGTGGCTATAAATTTGCCAAATGAAATGAAAGTTTTATGGTGCTTCTTCCCAGACACTTCTGATATATCCTTAGCAAACAAAGTCTGGATTTAATAGTTTGCTAATTGCAAAGCTCGCTAACTTAGCACGGCTGTAGAAAGTGAGAAACTGAGGGGAGACCATGCCCATAAGTAAGAGAGTAGGGGAATAGCTGCCACATCACCATGCTTGCTAGAGGAACCTGAGACTGTAAGGAGGCTGCAGTGCTAATTGCCTTTAGCATGTTTAAACTCTCACTTCTCACTTGTCAGCAAGAGGGGAAAATCCTTACTGGTCTGAGCATGTCACATTGCAGTGTGAAAGCTGACGGCATAAAGGAACTCAAAAGAACCCCCTCCACCGAGACTGCTGATGTTTCTTGTGGAAGGCGGGCAGGTGGAATTCTCATTTAGAGAGTAAAATGGCACTGAGGGGAATTGGTGATGACCGGGGGCTCCTTGCATTTGTAATCATCTTTCTTCCATGTGAGTTCAGGCTCATGGGCAAACTCAAGCAAGACTTGAATCCTACAGAAACAACCATGTGACATATATTAGCAACAATAAGAGCTCATATGTGCAGAGAGAGAAGGAAGCCAAATGGTGAGAATGCCCTTAGCTCAGTGGGATCCTTTCAGTCCATTGTTCTGTCCACTGGTCCATGCTGGGCATTCCACTGCCTTTGTTTTTCATCCACACCAAGACTGACTACATCTGGAGTGCAGTAGGAAGGTCAAGTTTGTGTCCTTTAAATTCTGAAGGCAGACAACCTTGACAAGGTCCAAAACCTGCAGAACCCTGAGGCTTTCTTTGTTGCTTGATAGTATCCAAAATTATGTGCTTTCACCGTATAATGAGGGAAAGAAACTTGTTTTGAAGGCCCAAGTAAGAAATGACTGAGTCAAGGGCTGATGGAGTGGCTCAAGTGATAAGAATGCCTGCCTAGCCAGCTGGAGGTTCTGAGTTTAAACCCCAGTTCTGCCAAAATATAGATAGATAAGAAGTGACTGAGACAATTAAGCAAAAATGCAGATAGATTTGTATCTTAAACATAAATCCTGTTAGAAGTTTATGCTGAGTGAGCCTTTGCAGTGTGTCAAGTACAGAGTGGCACATACACTGCTATGCATTAAACAGACGCCACCCTGCTTTCCTAGGTGGTGTCCTTATTTCACAGGTGTAAATCTCAAAAGTTTGGAGTGGTAAAGTGACTCACTCGGATGCATGCAGTTCATAAACAGCAAAATGAGACTTAAGGATGAACTGCCTAATTTCAGAACCTTTTAGAACGATGCTTGATTTTTGCAGCAGCAAGACAAGAATGCCCAGCACCAGAAAGAGGATTGAAAAGAAATGCTAATCCCTGTAGAGGGCACCATTCAGATTACACTCAGCCAAGATCATTTTCTAACGTGATGAGGCAGGCCTGTGCTGGCCGCGGACTGCTGTAGATAGGTTTGCCTCTGGGGAAGAAAGTGCAGCAATTCGTAAACCTGCTGTCAAGGTTATTTAAATCTCAGACCCAACCAAGAATTTACTTTAATAAGCTTTTATTATTTTCCTGCATGTTCTTCTGGTTTCTCTTTTCTCTGTGAAGAATATTGCTCAGCATAATGAATTCGCTTCATAGGCTTCCTTCCACCTGCATTTAATATTCAAAGTGCTTTCTTCTCCTTTGTCCTCAATTTACCCAAATCTGTGACTGTCCTATGAAAGGTGACACAGGAGCCCAGCTGTTGACCCTGGGAAGTGTTGGATGTAAGTTTATAGCTTGGGGGAGGGTAAGCATGATAGTCTGACCAGAGGGCCACCCCCAGGGTCTGCTTTTTTCTACACTGCACATTCGATACCTTTTGGACTAACCATGGCCCACGTGGTTGTCCAGGAGTATTAACCACATGTAGGATGGTCCAAGTTCTGAGCAAGGGCCACAGTGAGGGGGTGGAAATGTGTCTTCTGAGGGACTGTGATTATTACAGCATTGTATGTTGGCCATCTTTCACATCCCAAGCAGTAAGGCATTTTAACTTCAGAATAATAGTGTCTTTAGTGGGAGAATCCTGATCTCTTTTGACTGACTTCTGGAGCCTGAAGCTCAATGTCAAGTTCAATTAAATGTGTTGCCTTAAGAAGACAGCTGCTGAGTTCCAGTGAGCATTGAAAGCTATTGGTTTACCTCCTGATTCTTCCTCGTAATATGGAAGAGGCGCCATCTCGGGCAGTGCAGAAACTGCCCCTGGAGGCTTCCCATTTCAGATGTATCCTCTCTCTCTCTCTCTCTCCAGTGTGTCTTTAAGCCTGGGTTTCTCAGTACTTCTACATGTCTTTAAGTCTCCATTTTGGTGTGGCTCTGGAACATGATTGATGGGAATGTCTTCTTTAAGTACATGCAGCCTCTTTAGGAAATTCGTTCTGAACAAAGCAAGGAGATGTTGTTCCTGGAGGTCTTTATTGAATGGGAAAAAGTACTCAGACATGGTCATTAACATGAGTGCCAAGCACTAAGAAAGACACGGGTCACAAGTTATGTCTGAGAGAAGGACAAGGGGTGTCTCTGGCAACATGACACCTACCCCTAGAAGCCAGATTCCATTTCAAAACTTAAACACAAATCAAAATAGAGGTAAACCTTTAAACACAGATACCAAATCTACTGCAAATGATGGAAGAAAATGGGAGGATTTCAGAACCATCTTTGTCCCTTTTCCAAAGTTTCATGAGAGCTTCATTTTCCTATCAATTTCAGAAGTGTTTCAGGAAAAGAAAATCTTAGTTTGTCTGCCTGCTAACAACTGAAACATGTATAGATTCCTGACATTTGGTGTTGCTACCCACAGAAAAGGGGAAAGACCCATTGCTGTCATTGTCTGAAGAAAGAAGCTCCTAGTCTGGATTAAACGGGGTTGCTGTGTGCATCAAGAAACACAGGTATTAGAAGTAATGAAGATATGGCCGCAGGAACTAATGCTCGGTCTCCTTCACTGGAGTAGCTTTCCTCTATTTTGTGTGTGTAGGAGGAAGATACGGAATAAGAAAAGGGCTCTGACATGTTTGGGGGAAAAGAATCACAGCCTATTAGAATCACAGCAATGAAATTAAGACAGCTTTGGGGACTCCATTAAGAGTGTGGTGTTTAGGCGGACTGTGTCCCCAGGTAAAATGTGCTGTTGGCGAGGACAGTACACAGTGAAATAATTGGGCTTGGAAAATGAACCAGGCTCCCGCAGCCTCATCTGTCCTCGTAGGAAGTGGGGATGGGAGATGCCCCACTTCTTTGAGCATCAAACTTACACGGAATAAAATCGAAGGAAATTTCTTGCTGAGTGGATCGAGTGCCAGTATATTTTGAATAAGAAAAACTGTGGGCATAATTAATTTTTTGTGGCACAGGAAGGTTGCTGTGTTCTCCAAGGACCTGGATATTTTGGTTCAGCAGCTGAGTGAAAACCATTGCCATCTTCTGTGTAATGGCAGGGCCTGTAGGGACATGTATTTATGAAGTGATGTGTCTGGACTTAGGTTCTTGAATAAAACATCTTTCTCACGTGTTGCATTCTAAAGGAATGAGTTGAAGTCGGCACACAGTGTGATCTATGCTGACTTCCCCATCGAGACTTAGTGACAGGCAAGCCTGTGGACAGTGGTTAGGGGTAGGCTCAGTCACTCAGGTGCTGTTGATGCTCAGTTCCTGGCTATCTTCTGGGGTCAGGAAAGGTACAGAAGTTCAGGGGTCATTAGTCATTGTTGTACTCTCAAGAAGAACACTGGAGAAGTTTTCTTCTTTACACTTTCCATAGGTAAGGATAGTGAAAGCTAGTACTAAGACAATGGGAAGTAACATTGTTGCTGGTAATAGATACTTTCCCATGTGCTGGGACCTTAGCTAGTTAGTTCACTTACATTTGTGTGTACATATGTGCACACACATTCTTAAACACATTCGTTAACTTGTGAAAAAAAAGCTCTGCTTTGTGGTCAGAAACTGTGCTCATTTCCTTGACCACTTACGTACTGTTTGCTCTTGAGTGACTAACCTCTTCTTGAACATGAGTTTTCTCAGAAAAACAAGGGGCCTAGACTAAACAATTGCTGGAATTCTTTCTGATCTAGACATATACACACACACACACACAGAGATGATTCTGACGTCACTGCATACCTACTTATTGCTGGAGTGTTTTTGCACATCCATACATACATGTGTCCAGGCACAAGCACAACCTTTTAAACATCAATTATTGTCTCTCCTTTCAGTCTTTATTTTCCAAACCATTTACACTAATGATGCAAGATGGCAGCACCCAGATCTCAGAAAAAGGTATTGCAAGTTGAACAAATAGCATTTACACCAGAGTCCTCACTGTTAGGTTCCCAGATTGCTTGCCTATGTGTTCATAAAAGTATGGGGATGTCGAAACATGGTATTTCCCCTCCAGAGCTCAATTTTTGTTTAAAATTCTATGAAAGAAATGAATCAAGTAATAGAATCAACTCTTAACATAATAATAATCCCTTTTGCATTGTTCCAGTTTGGGCTGAGAACAGAAAGACTCAGGTAAAGATGGAGGAGTGTGTGTGTGTGTATGTGTGTGTGTTGGGGGGGCAGGTATCCCTCAGAAGTAATAGTGACTCTGTAGCTCAATAAGAGGCCTTGTGCAGCAGGATAGATTTGTAGATATTTAAGAAAACATGGGCTTAAAGGTTTTAATTCCCTCAGGATTCATATTAGCGAATTGTTTTTCTCCATCTGTAATTCATACTTTTGAAAAGTAGGAACCTTCTGTTTATCATTGCAGCCCAAGGGCTTATCACATGTATCTGATAACCAGTAAATTTTGAGTGGATACATGAGATTGTACTGATCTTAGACATTAAATACGAGTTATGAGGTCTTCCTGGTCTTAGAGATTATAATCTTTGCAGTCTAGTGGAATGAGACACCCATGCATGCAGTTGTGCTTCTATATTCTGCCATTTATGAGCAAGAGTAGTACTTTTAATTTGTCTGATAACAAATCAAGCAGGTTATTTGAGTTTGAAGGTTGTGTTCATCACTTTGGTTTTACCCTAGGATTCATAGCAGCTAACCTAATAGGTTTCTACATTGTTTTGTATTTGCTTTCTCTTGTGAAGCAGGTTTGCCTTTATAGCCCTAACTTGTGAGTAATTACCTTTGTAATGCTATAGTGTCTGATTTCACTGCTGATCTGTAAGCTACATGAGATCAGTAAAATGTCTTATCTGCCATGCTCCAGAATTCCCACATCTAGCATGGTCCTAGTACATGGTATGAAACTCAACAAATATTCCTTGAAAATTGAAGGAATGAATAATTGTGCAAAGTATTTAGACCAGGCATGTACAACCTTCATCTGGTGGTAAAACCAGGTACTTTCTCAAGTGTACACTCAACATTCACAGGCAGCAAATTTACTGTGCATCTTTTAGGGGCCTGGTGGGAGAGCAGGAGATGGAAAATTATATTCTGCTCCTTTCAGGGAGGGCCTCATGCTTTGTTGAATGACACAGCCATATACAAAGATGAGTGCAGTACATCCTTCAACAAATATGGCTCCAATTCCTGTTTCTCTAGCTTGCAAGACTGTGAGTTGGTAGATCATGGAAGTAGCCATCTTTAAAACTTTGTGTATTGCAGAAGATACTCAGAGATATAATACAGAAAATTTGGCCAGGACGGCTGCAAATTCAACCAAAATAATAATTACAACCACTACTGCTTACATTCTTTAGCACTTTTTATGTGATAAGCACTATTCTAACCTTTTCACATGCATCATCGCATTTCATCCCTCAGTATTCCCTTCACACTATTATTTGTAGTTTTTCATTTTGGTTGTACTGAGGTTTGAACTCAGGACTTGTTAAGAAGTCTGTACCATTTGAGCCATGCCCCCAAGCCTTCCATCACACTATTTTTGTTTCTGAGATGGGGTCACACTATGTTCCCAGGCTGGTATCACATGTTCCTCCCACCTTGGCCTCTGGAGCTACAGGCATGCACTTTCACACCTGGCTTCCATCAGACTATTACACCCATTTAACCACTTAGGAACTGGGAGGTCAGATAGGTTAAGTAATTTGTGTAAGGTCACACAGATAACATGTGTTGGTTTTAAACTCAGGCCTTTGGTGTTCTTGATCATTACAGGGAGATAAAACTATGGAGAAGAAAATTCAGGCCCTGCTAGTTGTATCAGGGAAGACTTCTTAGAGGAGGTAGCATTGAAGCTAGGCCTTAAACAATGTCCTGTCTTGAACTGGGATGTGCTAGAGGCAGAATTTTCCTATTAGCTTCAGAATAATAAACCTCAAAGGCCATCTGTTCCAAGCCCCTCATTTGCAGAGGGGAAACTGGGATCTATGAGGTTAAGTGACTTGCTGTAGGACAGATGGCTAATTAATTGGCATTGGAGCTGTTCTCCTAAGTCCTGTGCCCAGTGCTGTTCCTTACTGTGTGCACTAGCTCATGTCAGTCTGCTTTTTCATGGCCATTTCCTAACATTACTTCCTAAACTATTTCACACTTTGAACATGGAGGCTTGCTTATGTGTCTGTGTATGACAGTGGTAAGCCAGGGATTATCAGGGCAGGTGTGGAAAGAGATGCTAGAGATTGTGGAGACATGTACCTTTCTGTCTGCTTTTCCTAGTATTTTATGTTACTGTTTCCTCCAAAAAGCACAGACAATGGAGAACTGAATGTATTCTGTTGAAATGCTAATAAAAAATGACTTAAAATTCCACAATTTCTATAGCCACCCCCAACTAGACTTACCAGCCTCCTAAATAAGTAACATGGAATGCTTCTCATTCCCAGCAATACTTATTTCCCATTATCCTTCCTGCTACCCATCTATAAGGACATCAAGAGGACAAATGAGATAAGGTATGGGAGCATGTATACAACTGCAAGGTGCTGGAGGCTTGTCTCTTCCTGGACTGCTCCTCGTTCAGAGTGTCGGACCGTCATGTAGTGTTGGTTTTTATTACCCAAGGGTTCCTGTCAAATTTATGCACTGCTAAATAATCAGTCTGGGACTTGGATAAGTGCTCATCAGAAAAACATTTATCTTACTCTGCGTGCTCCCTGTTAATCCTCCTTTCCTCCCCATATGGCAACCAAGATCTGGAGCTCCAAGTGTTTTTCCTCAATCTTTCTGTTTTCCCTAGTGATTTAAAATATAAAACTAAACCTTTTCAGTAACATCTGAATCAGCAGATCTTTTCACCACTTTTGTGTAGGCTTTTTATAGACCAGCTAGATTATGGTAATTAGCCTATGCATTTCCTCATTAAAATGTCATTAGTGAAGGCTTTGTTCTTTTAGGATCTTCCAAATAAAGTTTACTGCATTGCATTCTATCTTAATAGTTTACCAAGAGCCAGGTGTCTGGCTTGGGTGTGTACGAGCAAGGATTACTTTGGCCTGTCTCAAGGGTGATGACCAAAGAGCAGACCTGAATATACATCAGGCTCTGTTTACCCTGGGTGAGATCCCATTGATGTGCCAGCAGTAATGACTGCTAGTTCCCACTCACTCCATCTACTAAGAAGCCTGATGTGATGGAGAAAATAAACTCTTACCTGCCCACAAGTGTTTCCCTAGGTGTTCTTGATAGGATTATAGGTGATTAAAAAAAAATCTGTGAAGAATAAGAAAAAAATTTCTATTTTATTTTTTATTATAATCACGAGATAGAATAATGTATAGGAATAAGAATATAGGCTTTAGAATCAGACTTGTGGGCCCAGTCCTAGCTTCACCATTTTCTAGTTGTGTAGCTTTGACAGGAGTGATACTTGGCTTTTTCCAACCTTGCGTCAAGTGTGGTGTAGAAATTCTGTATCCATGGTGCACAGTTTGTAGCACTATTTGGAAATTCAGTTAGATAATGCGTATAAAGTAGTACACACTACTTCCCGATCTATCATTTTATTACTTTTACAATAAACATGAGTGTATTTGTGTAAGATTGCCCCTATGTTGTTGAACATCTTTGGTTTATGAAATCCTAACATGAAGCTAGGTGTGATGGTTCAAGCCTTGTAATCCCAGCATTCAGGAGGAGCTCAAGTTCAAGGCCATCCTGGGTTGCCATAGGGAGACCCTATCTCCAAAAAGAAAAAAAGAAAAGAAATTCTCACATGAGGGCTGAGGATATAGCTCAGTAGCAGAGTGCTTGTCTAGCATGCATAGGCCCTGGGGTTCAATCACCAGCCCTGAAAAGATAAGGAAAATCCTAACATGAGCCAGGTATGGTGGCACCCACCTTTATTTCCCTTTACCCAGGAGGCTAAGGCACCACGATTGCTTGAACCCAGGAGTTTTGGGATGACCTGGGCGACATACTGAGACCTACCTCTTAATTTTTTTTTTTTAAGGAAAAAAGAAATCCTAACATAAAAATCCAAAATAAGCCAGTCATTGGTGGCTCATGCTTGTAATCCTAGCTACCGGGGAGGTAGAGATCAGGAGGATCACATTTTGAAGCCAGCCTGCGCAAATAGTTCATGAGACCATATCTCAAAAAATAACCAACCATAAAAACACTGGCAGAGTGAGTCAAGTGGTAGAGCACCTGCCTCGCAAATGTGAGGTCCTGAGTTCAAAACCCGGTACCACAAAAAAATGAAAATAAATAAAGTATTTCAGGAGTGGTCATTAATATCACTAATGTCATTAAGCAGATTTCCTTTTAAAAGTCACCTAATGGCACAGTAAATTACATGTCATTTTAGCAGTAATTCTTTGTGCAGTGCAGCAACTAAGAAATAGCATAGATAAATGGGACCTCATAAAGCTAAAAAGTTTCTGTTCATCAAAAGAAATGGTCTCTAAACTGAAGAGAACACCCACAGAGTGGGAGAAAATATTTGCCAACTATACATCAGACAAAGGACTGATAACCAGAATATATAGGGAACTTAAAAAACTAAATTCTCCCAAAACTAATGAACCAATAAAGAAATGGGCAAGTGAACTAAACAGAACTTTCTCAAAAGAAGAAATTCAAATGCCAAAAAACACATGAAAAAATGCTCACCATCTCTAGCAATAAAGGAAATGCAAATTAAAACCACGCTAAGATTCCACCTCACCCCTGTTAGAATAGCCATCAGCAGCAGCACCACCACCAACAGGTGTTGGCGAGGATGCGGGGAAAAAGGAACCCTCTTACACTGTTGGTGGGAATGTAAACTAGTACAACCACTCTGGAAAAAAATTGGGAGGCTACTTAAAAAGCTAGACATCGATCTACCATTTGATCCAGCAATACCACTCTTGGGGATATACCCAAAAGACTGTGACACAGGTTACTCCAGAGGCACCTGCACACCCATGTTTATTGAGGCACTATTCACAATAGCCAAGTTATGGAAACAGCCAAGATGCCCCACCACTGACGAATGGATTAAGAAAATGTGGTATCTATACACAATGGAATTTTATGCAGCCATGAAGAAGAACGAAATGTTATCATTCGCTGGTAAATGGATGGAATTGGAGAACATCATTCTGAGTGAGGTTAGCCTGGCCCAAAAGACCAAAAATCGTATGTTCTCCCTCATATGTGGACATTAGATCAAGGGCAAACACAACAAGGGGACTGGACTTTGAGCACATGATAAAAGCGAGAGCACACAAGGGAGGGGTGAGGATAGATAAGACACCTAAAAAACTAGCTAGCATTTGTTGCCCTTAACGCAGAGAAACTAAAGCAGATACCTTAAAAGCAACTGAGGCTAATAGAAGAAGGGGACCAGGAACTAGAGAAAAGGTTAGATGAAAAAGAATTAACCTAGAAGGTAACACACACGCACAGGAAATCAATGTGAGTCAACTCCCTGTATAGCTATCCTTATCTCAACCAGCAAAAACCCTTGTTCCTTCCCATTATGGCTTATACTCTCTCTACAACAAAATTAGAAATAAGGGCAGAATAGTTTCTGCCGGGGATTGAGGGGGTAGGGGGAGAGTGAGGGGGCATGGTGGGTGGTAAGGGAAGGGGTGGGGGCAGTGGGGAGAAATGATCCAAGCCTTGTATGCACATATGAATAATAAAAGAAAAAAAAAGGTTAAAAAAAATTCTTTGTGCAGTGACCAGCAACTCGAAGATACAAGTTCAAGTTAGGAAGTGCACACTGATGACCCCATGTAATAACTCAATTGTCAATTAAAAAACCATAAATAAATGAAAAGTGTGGGACAATCTCAAGGGTTCACAGCATTGCACTATTCCATGGCGTTTTCTTTTCAGCATTGGTGTATTCCAGGGACCTTTAGAGTATTTGCATATCATCTCTTGGGTGTTACGAGGGAAAAAAACAGGTTATAGCTAAAAGTCAGCCAGCTGAAAAGTATTTATATGAAGCATGTACTCTGAGCCAGGTCTTGTGTTTTTGTGCTGAAATGTGCTGAACAAGAAGAAAAGCCCTGCTCTCAAGGAACTAACAACACTCCAGTGTAAGCGCCAGATAGATCGTAAACACAGATGATCAATCCAGACTCTGGCACGGCCAGAGAGAGGATAAACTGAGCAAAGTGTTCGAGGATGATGGGAGGGGGCTAGTGTTCCAGCAGAAGAAAGAGCAAGTGCAAAGTCCCAGAGACACCACAAGGTTGGTGTGTCTGAGGGACAGAAAAACAGTGTAACTGGAGTTTTAAAGCGGGGACAGTAGTAATAAGAGCTTACCTGTGCAGAGCCTATGGAAACTATGGCTACAAATTCGGTTTTAAATCTGGTTGCAGTTGGGCTGTTTTAACTGGGAAGTGATGCAAACTGATTTTTACTCTAGAAGAATGCTATGTTGTGGGATTTATAGGAAAACAACAACAACCAAAAATACAAAAAAATAAGAAAAATAGGGGAAAAGATTTTAAAAGCTAATTCATGGGAACAAAAAAGTTACATTGGGGCATAGGAATGACATTATTTATGTGCGTTCTGCCTCTCACCCCAATTTGATAGTAATTTGCTGGGACTTTTACCCAGTGATAAGGGTGCAGCTTTTCTCCAAGAATAAAGGACAATTGGCTGCCCTTCTCTCTTTTCTCCCTCCCCACCTCCTATTCTTTCATGTACATGCAGCGCTTTTCTGAGTAAAGTTCCAGCAATGTCTTCTTTCTAAAACGAAAGCATTTTCCCTTCATGATTAGCATCTGTTTATAGAGTAGTTCGTATTTTCGTAATTAGATCCTGCATAGGGATGCAAAGGCTGCTGTGTAAAAGGATAATGAATCTTTATTGCACAGTTGAAATCAGATTTGTGCAAAAGGCACTTTGAAAACAGTAATAAGCAGAGACATGTATTAAATCACCCAGATAAGGCACCCTCTTTCTATTTTCTGTTTATAAATGGAAATTATGACTACCCAGTGGATTCCATATGACATTTCCTATTACCACCAAAGGTTTTTAGCTTTGACCATAAAAGTTATCTAAATGCAAAAGCCTTGGTGGATTCATGACTCTAAAGAATACTTCAGGAGGGGGCCAAGATAGGGTAGAGAGGGTCCTTTGTCTTATTCCTTTGTCTATGCACTCTGGCAGAGGCAAGGGTAACAAGTGGTAGAGGAAGGAAGCCATTTGAAATAACCAAGATAAGATCTAATCAGGAAACCCAGTGTCCATTTTACATGCATGGTAACATTTTCAGAATCTTCTGCTTGGACTGTTTGAAAGCCTGGGTTCTATTCTTATGAGCTCCTCTTTGTATTTTCCCACTGTAGTCATTTTGTGCCAAACTCAGGATTACTCCCCAGGCTAAACCTTCTTGTGGTGTGCATCTCTTCACCTCCTTGGTGAGCCTCAGAAACCTAGAGGAGGAGGGTAAAGAAGAAAGATCAGGAAGCTGGGAAAGCGAATGTCAAATGAACTGCCAAGGAGGGCTATCAGGGCTGCTGGGGACCTCAGAGAATATCATGTGTCTTTTGTGTCTCAGAGCTTTATGTAAGATGGCAGTCTAGCTGGACTGTGCTTAGCATCGGTTTACTCTCAGGCATGTGGACCGTTTTAGCATTACTAAAGGGAGAAAATCCTATGTGTTTCCCTTATAAACAGACAGAGCAAAAGTGTATCTTGTTAACCCTTCTGTTTTTTCCCTCTTCATTTCCTCTTACTACCATTTTTTTCTCCCTTACTGCAATTCCCCCACCTACTACCCTAACTTTTTTTTTTAAATAAGGAAAATGAAGAGCTCCTTATTACGAGAGCATTAAGGAGACCAAATCAAATAGACATTTGGAGATATCCGTAGTGTCTGTAACAGCTCAGACTGTGGGAGAAGGCAGCAGCATGGCATGCTCCTGGCCTTTCCAGGCTAGTTCTGTGGGGTGGGATCTGAGCTGCTGAGTGCTAACAAAAGAGAATGAATTGATGCTAAATTTGGAGACCAGAAATACCAGCATTTTCCACCTGCTTTAACTCTTCTGTTGTTTCTCTGGTTGCTGCTTTGCACTTTTCCTGCAGGATGGAGAGAGAAAGTGGCGTCTGGCTGCCTGAGCTCCTGGCATCTGTTTGACAATTTCACCAGCTCATAGTTGGGACTCATACCGCTGTCAGAATCAGTCCCTTTTCCCCTCTGCTCCATTAAGAGAGAGGCTGGGACCAAGCTCCTGAATTGATTTACATATTTCCCTGTTACCTAGTTCAGATGACATATGGCACTGTGGAACACTTGGATTTATTTCTGTTCCCTCAAATTAAATTCCTAAAAATTGGAAAACTCCAGCATTTGTTTTGTGTTATAAAAATTCTTGGTTCTTTTTTGGTAGGCAAAAGTAACAAAATTTTGGAATAAAATCTCTGGATTAGTTACTGTAAAAAGAGAACACTGATCTGCTTCTCCTCTTTTCCTGTTGTATCCCTCTTAGGAAAAAACTGGCTGTGGGACCTTGCCACCTTGTATCACACAAAATGTCCATTAGGCACACCCAACTAAGACTGTCTTCAAGGCCTTTGTGTTCTCAGAATTCAGCAGTTTTATGTCTCCTTCCTTCTTTTTCTTTCTCCGTTTCAACTGCATATCTAAATGTCTCAAACTCAGGACTTTTCACAGCCTCCCATGTACAAAAATAGATATAATAATACAAAAAGTAACTGGATTACTGTGAAACGATACCAAAAGTTGAGGGTTTCAAAGGGATTCCCACTTTGAACAACACTAATAAATGAAAACCACCTCACCTTCTTTAGGAAGGCTTTGTTACCTTCATTAAGGATGGAATTATACACTGTTGGAGTAAGTGAGCTCTTAGGAGATGGATTTTAAATGGGTAATAATTTTCTTTGGGTAGTTTTCACAGGTTCTTTTCTGATGAATCCTGGGAAAGGCCACATAGTAAAAGGGACATACTATGGGCTGTGGAGGCAACAGGCCTGAGTTTGAATTCTGGATTTACTTCTCCTTTTGGACTGGCCTTATAAAATATCCTAACTTCCCCATAATGGTCACACACACACAATATTATCAATATTTGGCACTAGGTGGTCTATAAATATCTGTTCCAGAAGGGAACTGTTGTACTTCCACAGAGCCTTGTGTGGTGCCAGAGGAAGATTGGGCCTGATTGTGTATTCCACGGGTATTTGAAATAGTGTGTTCGATTTTTCAGACAGAATACTGTATTTTGTTTTTCTTCTCTTTTGCTTTAAAACAGAAGGCAATTTGTTTTGAACTCTGTGCTCCAAACTGGTGGCTTAATTAAGCAAGTTTATTGACTGTCATGGGGGCTGTGGTTAAAAACTGGCAAATGTCATGTGACTACATTAGAATCTGAGTAAATGAAGGAAAAAGACAGGTTTCTACCCAACCACAATTTTTTCCTTCTCTTTTCTCCCAAGCTCATTCTTGCACTGCAACATTTCACTTATAATCTGTTAATTAAATCATTTCACTCTTTTATATAATTTTTAATTTAGCATTCATTTTCAACTTAGCTTTTGGCTTCATTTACTGATAATAAACAGTGTTGTATACAATACATGTTCTACAGAACACTCGGTCACACACACACGGATGCCAGTAATTTCTTCCAGTATGTCAGCCACATTAAAATTAAAGGCAGCATCTCCCCCACCCTTCCCATTATTGAATGTGCACCTGCTTGAATAATACATACTCACTGACAGTCTGCAGTAGGGTCATGTGTAAAATTAAATGCAGCATGTCACTAGTAGCTTCTTGAAAATTCATGCTTTTCCCAGTCTGTAAAAGGTTTCTGGAATGGTCACTCCAGTACCGTGGATCAGTACCTTTGGCTTAACGTATATACATGGTGAAGGCTTTCTAGTATTACTACTTTGTGGGTTTATAGCAGTATTTCCATTATTGAGAAAGAAAGCTCCAGTGTGGCAAACACATAACTTCTTTTTAGCTGAATTCCAAGTACATGAATTCCTTTAGCTTCAGGTGAAATCCCAAGTTTCCAAGACTTGAAACTCCAGAGCTAAGGACTACTTCTAAGAGATAGATGCCTGACTTGTTGCTATGGACGACTAAGTCCTTAGAACTACCTTCCTGTGTTTGCTCCTGCACAGTCTTTGATCTCTCTTAGAAAAATTTTGCTACTGCAGCTGTAATTGCGTATGTGGTAACTTCCAGTGGATCAGCAGAATTCACTGGGCATGCACTCTCTGTTACGCAGTGTAGTAGGTGGGGCAATGTGGTTATAACCAAGCCAACGTGGCCTCTTCTCTTATTGAGAAGATATTCTAGAATGGAAAGACATATAGTTTATAAATAGTAGCTACACAAGGGCAGAGTTAGGTGAAAAGGTGTAAGGCTGCCTAAAAGTGCACAACCAGGAGACCCCACCTCATATCGATGTTTAGAAGCCCCACCCAGAGCAGCACTGCTGCTTAAATTGAGATGTGCTGGCTGGGGTTTAGCTAGGTGAAGAAAGGACATGAAAGTGCAGCCATGTTAAGTTCCTGTGGCCATAGACCACATGGCTTGTTTGAGAACTGAAGAAGGCACGGGGCATCAAGTGAGCAGGACTGTGGTTCTGCAGGGCCATAGAACACCAAATGTGAATGTAGATTTTTATTCTAATGCAGTGGGGACTGGAGTGCTGACTTAGGTTTATTTGTGTTTGGAGAAGTTAGGAGACTGCAGTGGTACAGGAGAGTGATAACTGCTGGATGGTGATGTTGGCAGTAGAGAGAGTGAGAGTAGAGTCACTTGAGAGCCCTTGTAGTGTAACCGGGTAGGACCTTTCCCTGTTGAACTTGGGGGAAAAGGAGAGCACTGAGGATAACATGTTGCTGGCCTTCTGGCATGAGCAGCTGTTAGACGGCCGTCATTTTTCATGTTGAAGGTGATGAAATACTTGTTGTGCCTCTCTCATGATTGCTGTCTGGACATCAAGGCCACAGGTCATAGCTTATAAAACACGTGGTATTAGAGGTCTCCTATACAGGATATCTTCTATTTCAGTTGAACAATACAATTTGGCTTACAGTTTTTCCCCACTCTGTCTCTTGATTGTCACCTGCTTAACATCACAACTCAGAAGGTGAACCCATTAAGGACTTATCAAAATGAAAAATAATTTCAGAATTCTATATCCTTGCCCAGCACTCTTTAGTACCTCTGCTGTTGAATGCTAGGGCTGTGTTGAATGCTAGAAAGATCTTTCTGCCAGGTGCCGGTGACTCACACTTGGAATCCTAGCTACTCAGGAGGCAGAGATCAGGAGCATCACAGGTCAAGGCCAGCCTGGGCAAATACTTCAAGAGATCCATCACAAAAAAAAAGCTAGTGGAGTAACTCAAGGTATAGGTCCTGAGTTCAAACCTCAGTGCCACAAAAAAAAAAAACAACAAAAAAAACCCAACTTTCTATGCTTGTTATATTTTATTTGTTTGGTTCTTAGATATTGCAACTGCTCAGTCCTCTCCATACCTCAGATTATGGATATTCTCCTTTTATCCCCAGTGTGCAAAAATTTTATTCTTGCTTTAGTCTGGACAATTTGGGGAAAAAATGTGGACAGTGTAGAAAAAAAGATGTAAGACTGGCTTGACGTTACAAGCCTACTACTTGTTTATTTGATTTGGAACAAATGAGCCATAGCAGATGCTCCAGACACCCACCCACACCCTCCTTGCTCTTCTGCTGCAGTGTGCACTGGCCCTCCTTCCACCTACCAGCTCCTGCTTTCATTCATCCATGGCTTACATCAGTCACTGAGTTCTTTTAACCAAGAAGTAGGTAAGAAGTAAGGGAGAATTAACACCCATCTTGGTCAGTGACTAGTGAGAGTTTTTGTATAAATACAGCAGCTCCCTTGCACTTTCCTGGGGTGGGAAAACTCTGTGGTGCACACTCTGTACTGGCTTCCAGCTTCTCCCAGATGGCATCAACCTGTCCTTTCCCATTGCAGTAGTTTCCTTAGTGACATACCCTCTGTTCCCTGCCTCCTGCCCTTCTTTTCCTTCCTCACTACCCTGCTGTCATTCACTTTACTTCCTAAACAGACTTCTAAGGGTTTGGTTTGGGGAAAATCCAAAATAAGACAACCACTGTGAGCTTTGATTTCTTCATCTTTAGAACAACTGTTTGACTAAGATGGTCACTTTCTACTGTGCACCTCTGTTATTCTTCCTGACCACTTGCTGACGTGCACCTGTCATTTAACATACAATCTTGTTATTTTATTTGGATTAGTCTGTTGATCTGATACACTGAAGTGCATTAGATTCACAAGTGGTGGGGAAGTGCTTTAAGGTACAGAGGTGAAAGGTAGATCAAGTACTCCCAGGACTTCACAGATAAGGTAGTGAGATGGGGTCTGTATCTCTAAAACAGAGTACCTCTGCTTCTTAAAAAGGGAGCCTTGTGTTGATTTTTCTTATCCTCAGTATTTTAAATTTCACCTCTGTATACTTGGGTGGTACACGCTATCAGATGTGGTACTGGGCCTCCATATTACCCTTGCTTCCTTTCTCATCATCTTTATTATTTAATTTAAGATGCAATTCACTGTATCCCACAAAAATTATTTTTCTGGTGTTTAAAATTTTCAGGGGATTTTGGTGACATTGGGTGTAAGCTTAGGGCCTTGTACTTGCTATGCAGGCACTCTACCACTTGAGCCATGTCCCCAGCCTTTTTTGCTTTAGCTAGTTTTCAGATAAGGTCTTGTGTTTTTGCCTGGGAGATAGGTCCTCTTTATGCTTCCCACATTGTTGAGGTGACAGGCATGTACCCCAACATCCAGCCTAAGTGGTTGAAATGGGATCTGACTAACTCTTCCCTCTACACACACACACACACACACACACACAGACTTAGCCTCACACTGCAATCCTCCCTATCACTGCCTTCTGAATAGCTGGAATTATAGAAATGAGCCACCACACCTGACAATTCAAAGTATTTTTTTAACCATGACTCTTTAATTATATTTCTGGGAGACACCTTTGGTAGACTCCTCCATTTTTCTTTCTCTTATATTTATTTATTTTACCAATTTTTGGTTGCTTTTTGTGGTTACCACAAAAATAATTCAGAATTATTCTGAAGTTTTACTTGCCATACTCCAGCTTTTATTAACAAGGAAAGCACAAGAATGTTATCTGTACACTTAGAATAAAACCACAGAGAAAACAAGTTGGTGGAAGATTTTGTCATTTTGCAGCCTTCTGTGTTTTTGTCTTTTCAGCATTCACATATGTTCCCATCCTTCCTCTAACCAGTACTTATATAACCTACGATCTTCTACTGTATGCAGTCGCTTTCAAGAAGGGGACTGGGAAATAAAGAAATGTGACTGAGGCCAACTGCTTAGTAGAACTTTGATATTTACATAGAGAGTCCAGCTAGACAGAAGCAGCCAAGAAAGGAGAGAAAAAAATTAGCTAAGGAGTATGGTAGGTGGTTGTTGTCATAGTGAGGTACATGTAACTGAGTGGCCCACACTGTTCATTTAAAGCTCATTCTAAAACCTCTGTTTACTAGGCTTCCTTGCAGCTAGGATTCTGGGTGTTAGATATATTTAATGAAAATTTCTATGATGGAAATGAGGTGGATGTCACTTGACATTAGCTTCAAATCTTTTTGTCTGACAAACCAGCTTAAGGATAAATACAAATTTTCTGCAGTGATGTTCTGGTGTCCAATTACTAGCTTTCTGGATGCTAAAAGGCAGTTACTGTACGACTTACAGCTTTACTACTATACTCTTCAGTCCAGTATACAATGACCCCCCACCTCAGAGAATGCTTGAAGCCAGAGATGGTGCTAAAGTCTGTGCACTCTTTTTTCCTGTACAGACATGCCTATAATAAAGTTTCTCTTATGAATTAGGCATAGTAAGAGATAAAGAATAACTTACCATAGTTTTTACAACTTCAGCACAATTATTCTTTATTGACAACTTCTACTTTTCTTAAAGTATTTTGCAGCTTTTCTTTGGCATCTGTACATTGTCAGCATCACTGTCCTTGCATTTTGGGGTATTATTGAGTAAAATCAGGGTTATATGAAGCAAGGATTGCACAGCATAGTGATACTGTGATACTCCATTTGATAATGAAGACAGCTACCAAATGACTAATAATAGGCAAATACCTACCTTATTCAGCATGAACACGCTAGATAGAGGGATGGTCCCCATACCAGGTGGGAGGGAGTGGGAAGGTACAAGATTTTATCAGAGTACACAGTTTGAAACTATGAATTGTTAATTTCTGGACTATCCCATTCACATTTTTTTTTTACTGTGGTTGAATGAAGATAAGTAGAACCACAGAGAGCAAATCACAGGTAACAGGATATATATTTGTTCTTCGACTTATGATGGAGTTGTGTTCTGAGAAACCCACTGTAAGTTGACAATGCTGTAAGTCAAAAAAACATCGAGTACACCTTACCTTTCAAACATTGTAAGATTTCAGGTAGACCTAGCTTACCTTAAATATACTCAGAGCATTTAAATTAGCCTGTAGTTGGGTAAAATCATGTAACAAGGCTGTTTTATAATAAAATGTTAAATGTGGCATGTAATTTTTGAATATTATACTAAAATGGAGTGTTCATATAGGTACACTTTTACACCATCATAAAGTCAAAAACAACATCACTCATCTGTTCCAACAAGGCCTTCCTGTTTGCATCAGAAGAAAGACCACACTTCAACCCTAGCCAGTGATCTTTATAAGATGCTGATTCTGTATCTAAAACCCTTTCCTATAGAAAATTTCTCAAGTGGATTTTGTTTTTTGACCTGAACCCTAAGTGATATAAATGAGTTGAAGCACACTTTGTGCTTTAAAGTCCTAGACTCAGAGAAAGACACAGCAAATGGTCTGCTGACCTGCACATGTCCTTGGTGCTCCATGAGAACACAAGGCCACTCCTAGGCCACAGAGCAGATGTGTTTGAGCTCTGGCGCTCGTACTGCACAGAAATTGTACTTCCTCTGTACATTCATCCACCAAGGGCAGCAGTGAGGCATCCTGTTCCCCTAGGAGTGCTCCACCATTCCTAACAGCATTTTGAAGCAGGCGGCACCTTAGTGACAAGGTGACCTGCAGGAAAGGAGAATGATTTGCCCAACCTTTTGCTAAAGAAAGAGGAAAGATTTGGAGCCCAGTGCTTATGAGTTCCTTAGAATGAAGTAAAGGGGGAAAAACTGAGTGGTTTGCTGGAGAGGATGAGACAGCTGAAGGTATGCTCACCAGGCCACAGCCCTCAGGGTCTATGATCCCTGCGGCCAGCATCCCTGCTTTCTGTGTTCTGTTCATTATGCTAATTTCCCACCAAGTCCCAGCTCCACCTCCACCAATTATTTTTGCCTGAACCTTCTAATTACAACCTTATATGACCATTCAGATTGGCACTAATTAAATCATTACTTAATTCACAAAGTGTGTGATAATGTTAATGCTTCTTGTCAGCTGAAATTACAACATGGCGCCTACTTTCTCCATTCTCAGTAGAGGAGGGCAGGGGTTGCTTCTCTCCCAAACTCCTGTGTTTACCCTCTGAGAGTTTCTGGCCATTCTCTAGAACCCACTCTCTTTTGAAAATTGAGAGACAATGATGTGTACGTGCACTTCATTACTGTCATATAAAATCATCTCAACTTTCTTGTGGGAAAGTCTTGATACTAAAAAAAAAATACTATTAAGATTTAGAGTATATTTGGTACCATATTTTCTTGTCATTTTGTTCTTCATATTACATTATTTTTAACAGAGTTAAACAGTAGCTTGTCTCTTTTTCTCATTTTAAAAACAGATTTGTTTTCCGCTCAATTAGAGTTGTGATCACAAGAACACAAAGTAGTATTTTTCTCCTTCTGGAGAGAGACATACCGTATGATGGGCAAATTGTCAGGAATAATTACACCAAATGATGGAATAAAATCCAATGGAAAACATCTCTCTCCTTGCTAGTGATACATTTTTATTTAAGACACAATGAGCATCGGGCACATTTATGACAAGGTGAAACTGACAAGCAGCCCTCTGCCATGATTTTATTTTTAATTGCTAGCAAACTAATTAGCCAGAACAACATGTTGTATAATCCACAAAACTGTCGCTCATACATTCCCAATAAAAGTGAGATATGTGATGTGGACAGTTCTCTTAAGAGCTAGGAAAAGAATTCTCAGAGTATAAGCATCATAAAGACTTCTCACCAATGGAATAACATTTGTGTTATAACATTCGCTGTGAAACTTGAATTGGAAATAAGAAAGGCAAACAGTATTCTTTTTCAAGGCCATTTGGTAAATTGGTTGAAAAGGGGGAGGAGGAAGGACAAGAAGGAGCAACAGGGTGAACTTGATCAAAGTACATTACGTGTGTGTATGGAACTATCACAATGAAACAAACCCCTTTGGATAACTGGTATGTACTGATTATTTTTTTAAAAAAAGACCCAATTGTACAAAAAAATAGTAACCACTTCCTTAAATATAATTAAGTTTCATGTAGTTGACCCGTGTAAGTCTAAGACTTACTCTGTAGGTGTAAGAGGAACAATCAATAGTTAACTTCTCTGGTACAAGTATTGGCAAGCTGTGTCTGTAAATGGAGAGAGTAGTAAGAATTTTTGGCTTTTCAGGCCTGTCCAACTTTGACACACCACCCAACTGTGACAGTATAATGTAGCCACAGCCACGGGCAATCCGTGGATTAGTAGCGTGATGTTCAACAGAGCTTATGGATGGATGCAAGAGTGTGATTGCATGTAATTTTCATTTGTCACAAAGTATTTGTCTTGGACTTTCCCAACCATGTCAAAATGTAAAAGTCATTCTTAGCTCTTGGCAGGGGTTGGTAGGACCCACACATTGTAGTATCAACTCTTGCTCTTGTGCCTTCTGATGCCAGACAGTCATGAGTTATTTCTTTAGGTAATCTGCTTTGTTGTAGGCAGACACGAAGCAATGAGGGATGTGTCTCAGAGAGAGAGAGAGAGAGAAAGAGAGAAAGAGAGAGACAGAGAGTCAGAGAGAGAGAGAGAGTGTCAGTATCTTCCCTGCTGAAGCTTGCACTTGAAAGGCTAGACAGGTAGGGCTGAGACTTACAGTGTTAGAAGTTAAATGGTAAATGTCATTCTGTGATCAGGGCCACCACTGCTTTACAAATTTAAAAGAGGAAGATCATTTCAGCTGAAATGATAGCACTCTACTGTGACATGACCTGGTTAGGTAAGGCTGCTTGGAAATAGTGGAGAATGGCTGGCTCTGCAGGTCAGGTTGCGACCTTGAGAGAGAAGTAGGTATATTAGGCTGTCTTGGGTCAGGACTGGAATGGTGAAAGTGTCAGCCATGAGCTGATTATTCCTATCTTTCTTTCCTATGTCTTAGCTCATTATGAACATTTCAAACATAGAGCATTGTTTTAAAGAATTTTACAGTTGATAACCATCTACTTTCTTTACTATTATTATTTCTTGCTTTAAAAAAAATATATCCTTTTATCTGTTATTCCAGTTTTGTTTTTTTGTTTCATTTTTTTTAGTTTATTCCAAAGCAAATTTCAGACACCAGGATACTTTTTTTTTTATTATTATTATTATTGTTGTGCTGGGTGGGGTTACATTGTGGCATTTACAAAAGTTTTTACAATATATCAAATACATCATACTTGAATTCACACACTCCACCATTCTCCTTATCCCCCTCTCCCCCATTTCTGGAACAATTTCAACAGGTCAGGAGACTTTTAAATACTTAAGCATGCATGTACCTAAGTACAAGTTAATATTAGATTAAAGTTTTTTCTTTTGATGTAACATTTACATATAACTAAATGTAGCTAACAAGTTTCATCTGTTTGAAAGCCAAATCTCTGTCAAGATGTACAAAGTTATGAAAGTCACTCAACAAAGTTCCCCTGCAGTCAGCCCTGCCCCTCCCCTACTCCTAGAAGAAACACTGTTCCTATTTTCTCTGTTTTCAACTGCTCTAGAACTTCATATAAATAGGACCATGTAGCATCTATCCTTTGGTTTTGGCCTTTCATCCTCACATGTGTATTCTTAGAAAGATTTATGCAATTTTTCCCCCGGGGGAAGTATACTCTTTAGTATAGCTGTCCAATGTTCTGCTAAAGAAAACACCAAAAACAGTTAGCTTTGTTCAATTTTATATATGTGCTTTCATACATAGTCTTTAATTATTGTAAAATTAAATGTCCTGTGAATTAAAATTTTCATGTTAACATTTCTTAAATATCTTATGTTGCTGCAGCATTTTATGTATGCCATGTTATTTAATTAAAGTCTTTGTAATAGATGTTGTCCTGTTTCATAGAAGAGAAAACTGAGGCAGGGAAGTGAAGGATTTAGTAACATTTTTCTTACCTCTTACTGGTACTGAGTTCAGATGTCAATAGGGGAGCAGAGGGAACGAAAGGAAGAAGGCGTTCAGCAGTGAATGATGATAGGGCTGCTCTTACTGTTTTCCTTATCAAGAGGTAGTTAGCATGCAGAAGTGGAGCTATTCAATAGGATTGAGCCTAGAGAATTAAAATTTATGATTTATGATTTAAAATTGATGGTTCTTTCCCATAGTGTAGCACAAAATGTCAGAGACTATGCAGAGACTACATGGTAACCCCACCTTCTTTAGAAAAAGGCAACAAGGGATGGAATTATTGTTTATTTAAGGATCACAAGAAACTTTCTGAACATTCAGTAAGCCACATCACTGCAGCATTAGAAAATTGTACTGTACTTTTTTTGTTGTTGTTGGCAGCACTGGGGTTTGAACTCAGGGGCCTCATGCTTGCTAAGCAGGCACTCTACCACTTGAGCCACTTTGCTAGCCCTGTTTCATGTTGGATATTTTCGAGATAGGATCTCACAAAGTATTTGCCTGGGGTGGCTTCGAACTGCGATCCTCCTGATCTCTGCCTCCCGAGTAGCTAGGATTACAGGTGTGAGCCCTCAGCACCTGGCTATACTATACATTTGGCAATTAAGGATTCTTCTGCTGACTGTTAGAGACCCACAAAGTATGGAGAAACCAAGTGCAGTTGCAGTGAGAGGAGAACTTGTATTCACAGCAGGAAGATTCTTGTTTATCTGTTTTTAAGCCAGCCCATAATGTGTTTGAATGCTGTGCCTTACAGTAATATTTCTTTGTCTGAATATTTGCATTTTCATTACTGTTCATGGTTAATATGCCATCCTCATTTATTCGATTTTTTTTTTTTTTTGGTGGGACTGGGTTTGAACTCAGGGCTTTGTGCTTGCAAAGCAGATGGTCTACTGCTTGAACCATGCCCCCAATCTGCCATCCTCATTTAACATGTGACATGTATAAAGAGTTAGGCAATATTTAATGTCATATGAGAAACAGTACTTGTTTTTTTTCTTTATTATAAAAATTTTATTAGGATATGTTCATTATACAGGGGGAATTCATAGTAACAATTCCAATTAGACTTATATTGTACATTATTTACATTGACCCATTGTCTCTCCCCCTCAGCCCCCTCCCCACCCCACTTAAAGCATTTGCAAGAGGTTTTTAAGTTTTGTTTCGTATAGGTATCTAAAGTCCATCTACCATATAACATCACCTTGTTATATGGTATAGTATATAGTATATACCTATACTATAGTATATAGTATATACCTATACTTTCATTCACCCTTCCCCTTCCGACTATTACTCCTCCTAGCACACACTGTGCCTATTTTACAGTCCTGGTTTTTGTTATTAATATTTAAGCTGACATTCAAGGGGGTGTCTCAATGTGTGCCCACTGTGGGTGTGCTTTACTTTGGTCCATTCAACCCCTTCCATTACTCTCCCTCACCCCTTTACCTCCCACCTCCCCGTTCTTGAACAGCTTTCAATACACATCCCTATATCCTCTACCTTCTCATCTTATTGTATGCAATATCACTGATGCTCTGTCATTCTCTTTTCCTTTCCCCCTCCCCCAGTTCCATGGAGCAGTTCCACTGTTACACACATGGTCTACACCTGAGTTTGTATATGGTCATGCTTGGTTTTTGCATATGTTTATCTTTGGATCTATCTTCCACATGTGAGAGAAAATGTGTCTTTTGTGTTTCTAATCCTGGCTAACTTCATTTAACATGATGTCCTCCAATTGCATCCATTTACCTTCAAACCCACTCTGGTACTCTGAAATCCTATGAGGTACCTTAACACCTGAGCTCCAGATTTGCAAGTTGTTGAAGAGATGCTGGACTTTAAACCCATGTCTGTACAAAGGCTACAAATAATTAATAGTTTAGAATTAACAATGTTACTTATAAACAAATAGCAAAGCATCACAAAAATTGATTATTATACAAGGTTTTATACTTTAAAATTATTTGACTAATAAAAATGATTGTATTATGAACTTTTTCTGCCCTTTTTTTTTCAAGTTATTAACAACATAAGATGGCTGTGTTTGTGTAATTTCTTTTCTCAATTTGGTTCAAGACTTGTGTAGCTCCCAGCAGTAAATTCTACAGTTGTATTGCATGATTAAAGTGTCCATCAAAACCTTACAGTTGGTAAACAGTATTAAAAATCCATCTCCAGGCTCTGTAAACTGTAAAGAGAGAGCAATGAATACCAGAAGAAACAGAGATATTTTAATTAACTTAAGTAGGACTAATCAAAGCAAAGCAACATGTTTATTCAGTTGAACATGTACATGTCCATTCATCCATGACATGGCCGAACATTGATATCATTGAAAGCTATTCAGTTGCTTGTATGATTAGAAGCTATTCACCAGGGCCTGAGTCCTATAGAGGCTTCCCCACCCCTGTTAAGGATTTATTTTCTTAGAATCCTGTCTGTCATAGTCAGGCTACTTTCAAATATATCAACTTTTTCCATGAAGGAATGCAGATTTGGATAACTTGATTCAGTTGAAGGATAAACTTGTTTCAGTCCTTTGCTTGCAGATTTTGCTAGAGAGGGATTTTGTTCTTATTTCATCACAATAATGCTTAATAAATGCTTGCTAGACAGCTGGGTACTCTTAGAGGAAGCATGCTATGTGCATCTCATCATTTAGCTCTTGCAGTAGTATCATTATTTTTCCATGGTATGATGAAGACTTGGCTAAAGTGGTAGAACTAGGGCATGAACACAAACCCCATAAGTCTGTTGTGCTGAAATGAATTTAAATTGTGCTGAGGGTGACTGACATTAAACCCCAGAATGAGATTCCTGAAGTGAACAGATGCTCTCAGTAGCCTTTAAAGTGAGTACAGCTAAAAGGTACTGGGGTGAATGTAGTTTCCTTGGATTTTTATCACCATTAAGACATCTAAAAACAGTCTGATGAAATGGCATTTTTCATGAATTAGTTATATTTTTTATCTTGAGGCAGGAAGTTAAGCCAGATGGATGTCTGAAGAGCCCTTTAATACATTTAATACGGTCCTTGGTGTGTTTTAAAAGTATAAACAATGATGCTTTTAATTTCAACTAATGAAAGTAAGTAGTAATGAAAGTAAGTAAGTAGAAAATAGAAACAGTACACTCCTGTCATACCAACATTAATAATAACACTTAGATTTAACCTTTTTTTTTGCAGTCACTTTTCCCATGAGCTTAAAAAAGACAAACACCTTTCTTGAAGTAAAAGGTGTATGTTATTAAATCTATCCTTGCTATGTGTATAATTCATTGGGGCTTCGAAAATGCAGAGTTGTGTGACCATCACCCCATTCTACTGTTAGAACATGAGCGTCACTCCACAAAGTCCCCATTGACATTCCATTCCTCTCCTCACTCACTTCTTTCTAATGGTAGAAGCTCTTGTTATTGATTGGCTTTCTTCCTAACATCAGCATTGATAGCACTGCTTTAGCAGTGGGTTTCAATACACTGTCTTTTTTATTTTCATCCAATTCAAAATATTTTTTATTCTTTATGTGATTTATTCTCTAACCCATTGGATAGGTAGAAATCTGTAAATTAATTTCAAGATATATGTTAATTTCTCACATTCCCTGTTACTGATTTTTAATTCATTAGAAATATAGAACATATGCTTTAAGTGATATCAGTCTCTTTAAATTTACTGATAGTCACCTTATGGTCTGGCATTTCATCTGTCCTAGATAACATAACATACATGCTTGATATGAATGCTCATTCTACTCTTTTGGGCAGAATGGTTGGTATGTATCATGTCAGTTTGGCTGATAGAGTTGTTCAAGTGTACTGTGCCCTTCCTCCTCTGGTCTCTGGATGGTCTATCCATTATTTAGAGTGGCATATTGACATCTCAAGTACTTATTGTTGACTTGTTTATTTCTCTCTTTAGTTCTGTTACTTTTGCCACATGTATTTTGAGGCTCTGGATTTAGGTGTTGTGTATTTGTGTATATTGTAGTATCTTCTTGATGGATTAGCCCTTCTATTATCATAAAATGTCCCTTCCTGTCTCCAGTAACAATTTTGGTTTAAAGTCTGTTTTGTCTGACAGTGGACTCTCTACAGCCCTTTTATTATTATTATTATTATTATTATTATTATTATTATTATTATATTATTTGCATCTTTCTCACTCATTGTTTTCAACTTCTTTTTGTATTTGAATCTAAAGTATATGTCTTGTTCAAACCATATAAATGGGTTTTTTAAAAAAAACCAGCCTAACATTCTTTTCCTTTTTGAGTTTGTAATGCATTAATATTAGATACTATCACTGATATGATTGGATTTATGTTTCCATTTTGATATATTAAATTTGCCTCACTTTTATTGTTCCATTGATCTTGCTTTACTAATTCTTTTGATTTAAATGGTTTTTTAGTGTGTTATTTTAGTTCTTTTGTTGGTTTTTGCTATATTTTAGTTTTTGTTTCTGTGGTACTTGTAGAGTTGACTCTATGCTTTGGACCTTACTGCAATCTATTTTAACTTAATACTTAGTTCTAGTAATACACATAGCTTTATGTTCTCCTCCTGAATGTCTTATTATTATATGCACCTATATGTCATTAGTCCAACAATGCAATGTTAGAATTATTGCTTTAACACAACCATGTCTTTTAAAGAAGTTAAGACAAAAATGTATATTTATGATTTTATAAACATATAGTAACCTATATACTTATTCCTTCTGTTACTCTTTGTTTTCTTGTGGGTTTGAGTCATGACCTTATATCATCTCTTTTGTCCTTTTTCTTTTCCTTTGTGCCACCCCATAATGATGTATATTATATCTTTATATATTATATGCTCCACATCACAATTTTGTAATTACTGTTTTAGGCATTTGTCTTTTAAAATAATTTAAAGAAGAAAAGAGTTTATTACCTCTGATAATTAACTTCACAATTACCTTTGCCATTGTAGTTTATTTCTTTGTGTGTGGATTTGAGTTGTTGTCTTTTTTATTTTCATCTTCTTAACACACTTCCTTTAGTAGTTTTTTTAAGGCATGTCAGCTAAAAATGGATTTTATATCTTTACTCATCAGATTTATTAATGTTGCCTTCCTTTTGAAGTATATTCTTTCCTAGATGTAGAAATTCTGGTTGATAGTTACTCATTTCAGCACTTGCTAGTGTTCTCCCATTGTCTTTGGCCTTCTATTATTTCTGAGTAGAAGTCAGTTGTTGATGTTACTTTATTTCTCTTCTACATTATGAGCCATTTTCCCCTTGATACTTTTAATATCCTTCTTTCTTCACCTTTTGATGGTTTTATATAAACTGTAAAGGTGTGAATTTCTTTGTGTGTGTCATACTTAAAATCCTTTGAGGTTCTTGAATGTGTAGATCAATGTTTTTCAGTGTGGAAAGGTTTGGGTTCTTATTTTTATAGAAGATTGTTTCGTGCACTTTTCTCTCTAGTCCTTGAATCCCCATTGTGTGCATGTTTGCAGGCTTGGTGGCATCGCATAACTCCCTGTGATGCTTGGTATACTTTTTTTTTTAAATTCTTTATTCTCCTTGTTTTTTAACATTTTAATCTCTCTTCAAATCCACTATTTTCCCTCCATTTCAATCTGCTGTTGAAACGTGTAATGAATTTTTTGTTGGTATTACTATTCCAAAATTTCTGTTTGATTCCTTTTTAGAATTTCTGTCCCTTTATTGATATTCTATATTTGATGAATCATGGCATCATACTTGAATTCTTCAAACATTTTGTGGGAAGGAGAGTATCTTTGAAGTCTTTATCTAATGAGTTCAAATATCTGGGCCCCAAATGTGCTAGCTTCTATTAGCTACTTTTTTGCTTGTGCATGGTTGAACTTTTCTTTATTTTTTTATTTTTTTTCTTTTATTATTCATATGTGCATACAAGGCTTGGGTCATTTCTCCCCACTGCCCCCACCCCCTCCCTTACCACCCAACCCGCCCCCTCCCTTTCCCCCCAATCCCTCAATACCCAGCAGAAACTATTTTGCCCTTATTTCTAATTTTGTTGTAGAGAGAGTATAAGCAATAATAGGAAGGAACAAGGGTTTTTGCTGGTTGAGATAAGGATAGCTATACAGGGCATCGACTCACATTGATTTCCTGTGTGTGTGTGTTACCTTCTAGGTTAATTCTTTTTCATCTAACCTTTTCTCTAGTTCCTGGTCTCCTTTTTCTATTGGCCTCAGTTGATTTTAAGGTATCTGCTTTAGTTTCTCTGCATTAAGGGCAATAAATGCTAGCTAATTTTTTAGGTGTCTTACCTATCCTCATCCCTCCCTTGTGTGCTCTCGCTTTTATCATGTGCTCAAAGTCCAATCCCCTTGTTGTGTTTGCCCTTGATCTAATGTCCACATACGAGGGAGAACATACGATTTTTGGTCTTTTGGGCCAGGCTAACCTCACTCAGAATGATGTTCTCCAATTCCATCCATTTACCAGCGAATGATAACATTTCGTTCTTCTTCATGGCTGCATAAAATTCCATTGTGTATAGATACCACATTTTCTTAATTCATTCATCAGTGGTGGGGCATCTTGGCTGTTTCCATAACTTGGCTATTGTGAATAGTGCCTCAATAAACATGGGTGTGCAGGTGCCTCTGGAGTAACCTGTGTCACAGTCTTTTGGGTATATCCCCAAGAGTGGTATTGCTGGATCAAATGGTAGATCAATGTTTAGCTTTTTAAGTAGCCTCCCAATTTTTTTCCAGAGTGGTTGTACTAGTTTACATTCCCACCAACAGTGTAAGAGGGTTCCCTTTTCCCCGCATCCTCGCCAACACCTGTTGTTGGTGGTGTTGCTGATGATGGCTATTCTAACAGGGGTGAGGTGGAATCTTAGCGTGGTTTTAATTTGCATTTCCTTTATTGCTAGAGATGGTGAGCATTTTTTCATGTGTTTTTTGGCCATTTGAATTTCTTCTTTTGAGACAGTTCTGTTAAGTTCACTTGCCCATTTCTTTATTGGTTCATTAGTTTTGGGAGAATTTAGTTTTTAAGTTCCCTATATATTCTGGTTATCAGTCCTTTGTCTGACATATAGCTGGCAAATATTTTCTCCCACTCCGTGGGTGTTCTCTTCAGTTTAGAGACCATTTCTTTTGATGAACTGAAGCTTTTTAGCTTTATGAGGTCCCATTTATCTATGCTATCTCTTAGTTGCTGTGCTGCTGGGGTTTCGTTGAGAAAGTTCTTACCTATACCTACTAACTCCAGAGTATTTCCTACTCTTTCCTGTATCAACTTTAGAGTTTGTGGTCTGATATTAAGATCCTTGATCCATTTTGAGTTAATCATGGTATAGGGTGATATACATGGATCTAGTTTCAGTTTTTTGCAGACTGCTAACCAGTTTTCCCAGCAGTTTTTGTTGAAGAGGCTGCTGTTTCTCCATCGTATATTTTTAGCTCCTTTGTCAAAGACAAGTTGGTTATAGTTGTGTGGCTTCATATCTGGGTCCTGTGTTCTGTTCCACTGGTCTTCATGTCTGTTTTTGTGCCAGTACCATGCTGTTTTTATTGTTAATGCTTTGTAATATAGTTTGAAGTCAGGTATTGTGATACCTCCTGCATTATTCTTTTGACTGAGTATTGCCTTGGGTATTCGTGGCCTCTTGTGTTTCCATATAAATTTCACGGTAGATTTTTCAATCTCTTTAATGAATGTCATTGGAATTTTGATGGGAATTGCATTAAACATGTAGATTACTTTTCGGAGTATCAACATTTTTACTATGTTGATTCTACCAATCCATGAGCATGGGAGATCTCTCCACTTTCTATAGTCTTCCTCAATCTCTTTCTTCAGAAGTGTATAGTTTTCCTTGTAGAGGTCTTTCACATCTTTTGTTAGGTTTACACCTAGGTATATGATTTTTTGTGACGCTATTGTAAATGGAATTGTTTTCATACATTCTTTTTCAGTTTGCTCATTGTTAGTGTATAGAAATGCTAATGATTTTTCTATGTTGATTTTATATCCTGCTACCTTGCTGTAGCTATTGATGATGTCTAGAGCTTCTGAGTAGAGTTTTTTCGGTCTTTTCTTGCCTAATTGCTCTGGCTAGGAATTCCAGTACTATGTTGAATAGGAGTAGAGATAGTGGGCATCCTTGTCTGGTTCCTGTTTTTAGAGGGAATGGTTTCAATTTTTCTCCGTTAAGTATAATGCTGGCTGTAGGTTTGTCACATATAGCTTTTATAATGTTGAGGTACTTTCCTTCTATTCCTAGTTTTCTTAGAGCTTTTATCATTAAATGGTGTTGGATCTTATCAAAGGCTTTTTCTGCATCAATTGAGATGATCAAGTGGTTTTTGTCTTTGCTCCTCTTAATGTGGTTTATTATGTTTATTGATTTTGGTATGTTGACCCACTCCTGCATTCCTGGGATGAAGCCTACTTGGTCATGGTGAATAATCTTTTTGATGTGTTGTTGAATTCGGTTTGCCATTATTTTGTTGAGGATTTTTGCGTCAATGTTCAATAAGGAGATTGGCCTATAGTTCTCCTTTTTGGAGGTGTCTTTGCCTGGTTTTGGGATAAGTGTAATACTGGCTTCATAAGATGTGTTTGGCAGTTTTCCTTCCCTTTCTATTTCGTGTAATAGTTTAAGGAGGTTTGGTATCAGTTCTTCTTTAAAGGTCTGATAGAATTCAGCAGAGAATCCATTAGGTCCTGGACTTTTCTTTTTGGGGAGACTCTTGATTGTTGCTTCAATTTCATTTTGTGTTATAGTTCTATTCAGGTGATTAATTTCCTCTTGGTTCAGTTTTGGATGCTCATATGTATCTAGAAATCTGTCCATTTCTTTAAAATTTTCAAATTTATTTGAATACAGGTTCTAAAAGTAGTCTCTGATGATTTCCTGGACTTCCATGGTGTTTGTTGTTATCTCCCCTTTTGCATTCCTAATTCTACTAATTTGGGTTTTTTCTCTCCTCATTTTAGTCAGGTTTGCCAGGGGTCTGTCGATCTTGTTTATTTTTTCAAAGAACCAACTTTTTGATTCATTAATTCTTTGTATGGTTTTTTTGGTTTCTATTTCATTGATTTCAGCTCTTATTTTTATTATTTCTCTCCTTCTGTTTCTTTTGGGATTTTCTTGTTCTTGTTTTTCTAGAAGTTTGAGATGTATCATTAGGTCACTGATTTGGGATCTTTCAGTCTTTTTAATATATGCACTCATGGCTATAAACTTTCCTCTCAGGACTGCCTTAGCTGTGTCCCATAGGTTCCGGTAGGTTTCATTTTCATTGACTTCCAGGAACTTTTTAATTTCCTCTTTTATTTCATTGATGATCCATTCTCCATTAAGTAATGACTTATTTAGTTTCCAGCTGTTTGCATGTTTTTTGTCTTTACTTTTGTTGTTGAATTCTACTTTTACTGCATTGTGATCAGATAGTATGCACAGTATAATTTCTATTTTCTTATATTTGCTGAGACTTGCTTTGTGCCCTAGGATATGATCTATTTTGGAGAAGGTTCCATGGGCTGCTGAGAAGAATGTATATTGTGTAGAGGTTGGATGAAATGTTCTGTAGACATCTATTAGGTCCATTTGATCTATTGCATATTTTAGATCTTGGATTTCTTTATTGATTTTTTGTTTGGATGACCTATCTATTGATGATAATGGAGTGTTAAAGTCTCCCACAACCACTGTGTTGGTGTTTATATATGCTTTTAGGTCTTTCAGGGTATGTTTGATGAAATTGGGTGCGTTGACATTGGGTGCATATAGGTTGATGATTATTATTTCCTTTTGGTCTATTTCCCCTTTTATTAGTATGGAATGTCCTTCTTTATCTCATTTGATCAGTGTATGTTTGAAGTCTACTTTGTCAGAGATAAATATTGCTACTCCTGCCTGTTTTCGGGGGCCATTGGCTTGGTAAATCTTCTTCCAGCCTTTCATCCTAAGCATATGCTTATTTCTGTCGGTGAGATGGGTCTCCTGTAAGCAACAAATTGTTGGATCTTCCTTTTTAATCCATTTCGTCAAGTGGTGCCTTTTGATGGGTGAATTAAGTCCGTTAACATTAAGCATTAGTACTGACAGGTATGTGGTGATTCCTGTCATTTAGTTGTCTTAGTTGTTTGAAGGTTTGATTTTGTGTACCTAGTTTGAGGTTACTCTCTACTGTCTTGCTTTTTCTTTCCTGTGGTTTAGTGCTGCCTGTCTTTTCATGGTTAAGTTGGGTTTCACTTTCTATGTGCAGAATCCCTTGCAGAATCTTTTGTAGTGGTGGCCTGTGGTCACATATTGTTTTAGTTTCTGCTTATCCTGGAAGACTTTTATTGCTCCATCTATTTTGAATGATAGTTTTGCTGGGTAGAGTATCCCGGGGTTGACGTTATTTTCGTTCAGTGCCCGGAAGATCTCACCCCACGCTCTTCTTGCTTTTAATGTTTTTGTTGAGAAGTCTGCTGTGACTGTGATGGGTTTACCTTTGTATGTTACTTGTTTTTTCTTTCTTATAGCCTTCAATATTCTTTCCTTAGTTTCTGAACTTGTTTTAATGATGATATGTCGTGGGGTAGTTCTATTTTGATCTGGTCTGTTTGGTGTCCTGGAGGCCTCCTGCATCTGTACGGGAATATCTTTCTCTAGATTTGGGAAATTTTCTGTTATTATTTTGTTGAATAGATTACGCATTCCCTTCGCTTGCACCTCTTCTCCTTCTTCGATGCCCATGATTCTCAAGTTTGGTCTTTTGATGGCGTCGGTGAGTTCTTGCATTTTCTTTTCACAGGTCTTGAGTTGTTTAATTAATATTTCTTCGGTTTTTCCTTTAATTACCATTTCATCTCGAGTTCTGAGATTCTGTCTTCTGTTTGTTCTGTTCTGCTGGATTGGCCTTCCGTTTTGTTTTGCAGTTCTGTTTTGTTCTTTTTTCTGAGGATTTCCATATCCTGGGTGGTTTCCTCTTTAATTTTGTCTTTTTTGTCCTGAGTTCATTTATCCATTTATTCATCATGTTCTCTTTTTCAATTTGGTGTTTATACAGTGCTTCTATGGTTTCCTTAATTTCTTCTTTTGCTTTTTCAAATTCTCTCTTTTTGTTGTCTTGGAATTTCTTGAGTGTCTCCTGTACATTTTGGTTGACCCCATCCAGTATCATCTCTATAAAATTCTCATTGAGTACTTGTAGTATGTCTTCTTTTAAATTATTCTTGTGGGCTTCATTGGGTCCTTTGGCATAGTTTATCTTCATTTTGTTGGAGTCTGGATCAGAGTTTCTGTTTTCTTCATTCCCCTCTAGTTCCTGTACTAATTTTTTGCTGTGGGGAAACTGGTTTCACTGTTTTTACTGTCTACCCGTCATTGTCCTTGGTGTTGTTACTGTCTCTGTGCTGTGTGCAATTAAGTATTTTCTAGCTTGTAATAATAACAATGGTAATATTTAGAATGGAAGGGTGAGCTGTGATGGAAAGCAAGAAGTTAAAGAAAAGGGGAAAACAAATACACAGACAAGAGGGAGAACGAGGTATAGACAAGAGAGTTTCAAAGGTATAAACAGGGAGTGTTAGTGTACTAATTGACAGTAAGCTGAACAGACAATAGAGAGACAGAGAGAGGATTGAAAATCAAAAATAAAAAAAAATAAAGATAAGAATAAAAATAAAAAATAAGTAAATGAAAGAAATATCTATATATAAAAATGAATTAAAATAAAGTGGAAAATAGAAAATGAAAAAAAAAACCCTCCAAGTTCAAATGCAGTGAAGTTTCAGTCTTAATAATTTGGGTGTCCATCTCAGTCTCCAATCCTGGAGATGGTGCCTCAGATGTTGTTTTGTAGTTGTCTCATCAAAGGGGACGCATAAAGTAGAACAAAACTACACACACACACACACACACACACACACACACACACACACAAAACATAGAAAACCCCAAGTGCCCCAAGTTCAAATGCAATACACTTTCAGTAAGTTTTTCCACTTGCAGGTGTAATTCAGTTGTTCTCTCATCAAAGGTAGGGGGAAAAAGAAACAAAAGAGTCTGGAGACAGTTCTGAGAATGGTATCTGCAGCTGTGGCTTACCTGCCCACTGCTGTCAGCCTGGTGTTGCTGGAGGCATTGTTTATGCAGATCTCTGGGGTGAGCTTAGCACTCACCTGGTTCCACAGGCTTTGTTTGTTCAGAGTTCTCCTGTGCGGGAGCCTCTGCTACAGGCTTTCCCCTTTTCAAGCACTGGGAAAGGTGACACTGCACCCGTGTTGTCAGGCCTGCGTGTTTATTTACAGTTCATGTGGGAGGTGGGTCTTCCCCCCTCTCCTGTGAAGTTTTCCTCCCACTGCCACTTTCACAAGCTTTCCTGCTCCTGATTACTGGGCGGTGCTGCTGCTCCTGCCAGCCGCCATGTTTACAGTTCACGTGGGAATTGGGTCTTCCCCCCTCTCCTGTGAAGTTTTCCTCCCTCTGCCACTCTCACCAGCTTTCCTGCTTCTGGTTGCTGGGCGTGTGCCCCGCCCCCACTCCTGCCAGAGCCTCTCCGGCCTGCCCGGCTTGTTTATTTACAGTCCCAGGAAGGGTTCCCTTCCCCCAATCTTCAGTGCTCAGTGCACCCCACCCTCTTTCCCACGTGTCTTTATTGCTCTTATTGCTTATTACTCAGTTTCTCTTTTTTCCCCGGGTGGAGGTCAGTCTGTCCAGGGGGCTATGCTGTCTGTGGGAGTACTGCTTTACCACAAAGCTCACCTGGTCCACGACTTCCCAAGCCGTCTGGGCACCGGCGACTGGCCGGGGCCGTCCTTGTTTCTCCGATTAATGTGAAGTGGAGATTCTCTGTGCCAGCTGCAGTTGTGGAGGGGTCAAAGTTATGCCTCTTTTCAGTGATTATGCCTACAAAGTGTGTCTCCAGCGTCTCTCCAAGATTCGAACTTTTATTTTTTTATGTCTCATTTTTTGTTGAAAAATGAACATTTTTGAGATAATGGCAGCTGTCTGATTCCAGTTGCCCACCACCCCCTTCCTTGTACCCATAGCTAGAGGTGATGGTGTTTTTGTTCCAGTTACTTACCTGTATTGATTGTTTAGAGCATGTTTTCTCCATGATATGCGGCTACTGTTGATCTGCTTCACTGGGCTGTTCCTCTCCCCAGCCCACTTATGTAAATCTACCTTTCTATATCACCTCTGAGCCAAAAGGTCTTCAGTGGGGAGTCAAAGACTGGTCAGACGCAGTATATCAGTACTTTGAACCTCTAAGTCACTAAATCTTCTACCTTTTTCAGGCCATCAGAGGTTAGTAGGACAATATCAAGGCCCTCTTTTGGTTTTTGGCTGTCCCTGTTACTTTTCTGTCTGGACTTCTGGTTTTTTGCTTTCTTTAATCATTGGTGAGATTTCAGTTGCAATATTGACCTTGCCCAGTTGTTTGCCACTGAGATCGCTGTTGTTTTTGAAAATACCCTTAGTCGTTGAATTGTCCATGTTATGCTCCAACTGAGAAAGTCCTTTCCAACACCACAACCTTCATTTTCCCAACTCCTTCATCCCAACAGCACTCCTGTACTTTGGAACTGCATTGGCTGCTGTGTTATGCTAAAATAGCTATGAAGTTCAATGACTTTGCTTGAATAAACATGAATTTTTGATGCCTTTGGTTGATTTCCAGTGTTCTTAACAGTTTCTTCTTGACAGTTTTGTCCAGTTTTGTTGTTTATTTTTGTGTTGAGGATTTTCCAAGGTTCTTACTCAGGCATTCTGGATGTTCTGCCCCTTTGGGATTTTGTTCCTTCTTAAAAACTGCATGGTACACAGTTTACTCACCTTGAATATAAAGCTAAATGCCTTTTTGCAGATGAAGATATCTTTCAGTGGCCACTTAGACTACAACACAGAACATGTTCAGCTTCCCTTAAGCTTCCCTTCCTGGTCTCCATTCCCATCCCATAGTCCACCACTATTTTGATTTCTGTCATCCTAAATTAATTTTTCTAGTCTTTTACTCTATGTATGAAAATTAAACTCTTTTTATATTTGACTTCTTTCAACATATCTTCCGAAATTCATATTTTTGGGTACATAGCAGTTTATTTTTTATTTCTGTGTAATATTTATGGATATGCCATAATTTTCTTAGAGTTGAATGTGTTTTCTGTTTGGGGATATTTATTAATAAAGCTGCTGTAAATTTTCCTCTTTATGTCTGTTTATGAACTTATGTGTGTACAATTTTAACACGGTCAACAACATAACAAATGTAGAAGTTGGTCTCTTTAATCTTAGTGTTACAACAGGTGGTTTTTCTTATTTCTCATCATCATCACAAGGATCATTAATTTACGTATATTCTCAGGTGAGTATTATGTAAGGTATTCCTAATTCTTTTTCTGTTAAGTCACAATCCTATTTTTAATAATTAACCATGATAGCAAGGTAGCAGTTGGTACTCCATAAATAATTGTTTTCAGCTTTTTAAAGAAAAACTTTATAATTAAATATTGAAAATAGTATTTAGTCCAGGGTTAAACACAACACAATGCTTTTTTTTACCCCTCTAAATTTTCCATATCTTTATGAGATTTAAATATCAGTAGTGTCTTTATTATGTAAAAGTAAGACTTGCTGTGGGCATTGGTCTCAAAGCATACATCTGTATATAAATATGTGTGTGTGTAAATATTTCATACTGGGTTGGAATGAAACAAAACTCTAAGGTTTTGTTTATGGTTGAAATGAAGTCATGTGACCTTTCACATTTTCTTAACAGAACTGTCCCTCTTGTACAGGACTGTGAGAGTGCTGCCTGTCTGCTCTCTTGTCCTCTGCTGCATGTCTTCCACTTGTGCTCAGATGCACTCACATGGTCCGTGTGTCCTGGGACCCTCACTTCTTGTTGTACTTGGAAATGTTTTTGCTTGATGAAATGACAAAGATATAGGAATTGTATCTTTTCTTACTGTGGAGACTTTGATGTTAACATGAACTGTGTGGGACACAAGAAGAGGAAGAGGAAGAGGACTTGCTTAATGGACCTCACGTAACTGTGGCTGTGACTCCACATCTGCTCAGTTTAGAGCTGGAGTTGCAGGCAGATAAATTTATCGAGTTTGGCCTTATCTGTTGGCTTTTATCTGATGTATATTTTTCCACTATCAGCAGTATGCTTTTCATCTCTCCTCTCATGCAGTAAACAAAGGTATAATTTTTGGTGGGCTTTCTTTCCTGTATTTTTAGATGTTAAAACTAAAGGATCCTACTCAGGCTTCAAGCTATAGAGAGAAAGTCCTAAGCATCAGCAAGGCTGAATTTCCAATTGCTGGTAAAGGGCCATTAAAAATGCAGACAGCTGGAACTCACCAATCAGGTCTGAAGTAAGTGGCTTTGTAGCCATGTGCTATCTGCAGAGCAGGAGTAAATTTGCTCAGAGTCTGCTACCTCATCTTTTGTGGTTGTCTACGTGGGAGTGTTGCTGAAAAAGTTGATAGGAGGTGGGGTGCACATACTTTTCAAGGATTCAAACTGAAAGAGAAACCCAAGCTCATAGTGGACAGTCATCACTGCTGAGTATCCCTGCATGTGGTTGTGGTCTGATTGTAGGAATTCTAGCCAGGGTGGGAGATACAGTCATATTTGAAGATCCAGAGCCATAGGTGTTTGTGATTTTCTGTTACTTTGGTTGTTGTGTGTGGTAACTAATATGTTAATGCACTATGTTAATTATTGGGGTGGATCTTGGGTGGTACTGGAGTTTGAACTCAGATCCTCACACTTGCTAGACAGGTACTCTGCCACTTAAGCCACTCCACCAGCCCTTATTTGTGTTGGGTATTTTCAAGGTAGGGTCTTGCAAATTTTCCTGGGGTTGGCTTTGAACCACCAGTGCCCAGCTGATTATATTACTTATTGTACGTCATTTATTTTAGGCCCCTCAATGACTCTAGATACATAGAGCACATATCAAGATTTTTCAGATCTTGGTATTTAATTTTTCTAGAGCTCGTATTTCTTGAATGTCATTTTTATTTCTGTATAATTTCTTATGAAATCATTTTCACATCTCTCCTGTCAGTGTTTCCTTTGTCACTGAGATTTCTGTTTTACGCTCCTTCAGCACAGTTACATATACTAGGTGCTGTACCAATTGTTGTTACATTTATTTTTTGATTTGCTGTTTTTTTTGGTTTTTGAGACAAGATCTCATGACATAGTCTAGACTGGCCTTGAGCTTGGTTTACATTCCAGACTGGCCTCAAACTCTGATTCTCTGGCCCCAGATTGCCACGTGCTCTCCTGCTTGAGCCACCCCCAGCTTATCTGCTGTTCTTAATGATACTGTGATACTTTCATGGACTGTTCATGGAGCAGCTGGAGTCTATATAAGCCTCTGTTCCTTTCTGGGTATGAAGCCTTCTCTTCATTGAAGAGTGAACTCGGGACCTGGTGGCCCCTTTTACCAGCACGTATCCTTCACATTTACTGTTGTGCCATGTGGATGGTGTCCTTGGAACACTGTTGTGTTGTGCTAATGGAGGTCTAAACCATGTGGCCCCTTCATGGAAGTCTCTTGGCCTACTACCTTCATTTTAGAAAGTTGATCTTCACAGAGGAGTTTGGAAGAAACAAGGGCTCATGGTCCTGCTGCAGAGCTACCAATATCCTGGGCAGCAGTGAGGATGGAACGTGTGATGGAGAAAACAATCGCATAAAGGCTCATAGCTTCCATCACTTATGAAAGGGCTTTCTTCACAGTTCACCCATCAAAGAAGTGCAGTGAGCTCATCTCTGGGAGCAAAACCTCCTCTGGCACTGGGCCACGGATAGCACAGCACTCCGTGCACAGCAGACCTGGTAGACATCTGCTGATCTTTCTACCTCAGCTCCTCACTCTTAGGAGTTTGGTTGGAAACAAATTACCTAAACACCTTAGTTCCTTGGTGATTCAAGCTGTCTAGAACTAAGACTAAATTACAGACTTTTTTTTTTTTTTGCCATCTAACAGGACTTAATGTAGTTAATATTCCAACAGTGACTTTCCTGATGAAAACAAGCAGACTTAAGAAGGGAGAGTTGAACTGACATGGTACTGAAAACAAATAGCTGGGCACTGGAAGTCTGTGAAAGTATCTGAAGTGGCTGGGAGCAAGCTTGAAGGGAAAACAAGAAAAATGAGAAGCTGCACATACAGTGACCACTAAAACCAGAATACACTCGTAATGTTCCCTGGCTTGCCTGCAGTGACTTCTGTTTGTTCATTTTAATTCATCTGATAGACGAAGGCATTCTCCTTGCTCCTTTGGATCTGCTTAGGAACTCACTTTTCATTCCATTCAAGGAATTTACTATGGCTTTTCTTCTACTGTGTCTGTCTGTCTTTCAGTGCCACAAAGGCTACTTGTTCATTTTCTCTTTCTCTTCAAGAGACTTGGAAAGCTCAAGTTCTTTTTATTGGACTACTTAGTAAGCTTTCATTTTAAAAAGTCTTCATAGCCAAAATTAAAACTTTGAAAAACACCATTAAAACAGAAGGAGCTCTGAGTAGAAATTCTCTCCAGTGGGCTGGCTGTCCAGGGTCTTCTGCTTCATCTCTTGGTTTTGCTTTCTATAAATTGAAGATGTTGAAGTAGATAACCTCTAAGAATCCTTCTTGCTCTAGTAATATATATTTTATTCTTGTCTGCAAGAATAAAAGAAAGGAAGAGATTTTGGTAAATCACATATCTGCTTCAATAACTCTTCTGGTTTCTGTATGCACAGGACCTCTCTTAATCTTTTAAACAGCTCACTTCTCGGATGGGGAAACTGAGGCACAAAATGACTCTTTTTGCATCTAAGATGATATAGGAGTACAGTTCAACAGTACCCAGTGTTGCCCAGTGTTGCCAGTGTTGCCCAGTAAGCTAAGCCAGAATGCGATAGAGAAACCAAAATCTAAATGAAAGATAAGGTGAGACTTAGATGGCTTGTGCTGTGTGCTCCTCCATGCAGATGCCTCTGCCCTCTCTTTGTGAAACCTTAGTTATTGAAGAACATCAGATGTGGGACACTCGGGGCTCACCAGGTCTGACCCCTTCATCACTTAGATGGAGACACTGAGTCCCTAGAGAGGAGTTTTGCACCTCCCTTGGGGTAACAACTCATTCACTAGCACGTCCTCCATGTCCAATCTGTCCATGTAGCAGTTGATCAATACATTTTTTTTCACATTTTCAAAGCTACTCAACTTGTGATTGCAGAGCTAGTTAGAGTGTAGTCTTTTCCATTGAGGGTCACTGTCAAGCCTACAGTTATCTCATGGTAGTCTAAAGAGGGGGTCAGCCTTTATTCTTCTAAGTCACATTTACCTTTGAGTTCGTTGCTGGTAAACAAAACAACAGCTTCCCATGTTGGCATGACTGCACCTTCCACCTCTGAGTCATCCTACAAACTGACATTATGAACCATCCTGCTAAAAAGAGGACTGTTCTGCTCACAGTAGCCTGCCTCTGTCCAGAGGTAATATTTAATTGCATTTGTACTGCTAAGCTTTCTAAGACCTTCAGAATACCAAATCTCAGGCTCAGCCTAATTAAAGAATCTCAATTTAATCCATATTGCATGACAATTCAATTTGTTGATTGCTTTTTCTCCCCCTCTTTGTGAAATTCCCGTCAAATGTATTAATTCAACATGATGAATCCTGTATTCAACCCACTGGAGTGAATAATTAAAATTAGCTGATAAAACTTTCAGCAGAATTACTTTGTGAAATTGCTGAACAGATGTGTCATTTTAATGAAAATCCACAGACAAGCTCCTTCTCCCCCTCGGCAGGATAAAAATATTATCCCCTTGGCACATACTTAATTTGGTGGTAAATACACTCGGAGCGATTGCTGGAAGGGAAGAAAAAGCAACTTGTCACACTTAGTAACTTGATTTTTCCCCAGCATGCAGTAACAGCTATCTACAGTAATTCATAGTGCTCTATTGTTGCTGCAAGTCCCAAAGAGAACTTATTAAAATGCAATAATCTCCTATTTAAACAGAAACAATAACCATTAAATTTCCTGTGGATCCAAAATTGAGCACAAGCCCCATCTGGTAAGAGTGATTAGAGGCCTGATGAGGGAATTTAATTTGCAACATTCAAAGACTAAATCTGAGCAGATCTCGTCACCTGGGACTCAAGTGCTGCTTGCTGTCTTCTTAAAAATCTCGACCTAAACTGAAAATGGAATGTAGAAGTGGAAATGTTACCCAGGGGCCACCCGCGGCAGGACAGCGTTTCATTACATCTCCAGCAGGCCCAGTGAGCCATGGGGATTCAGCGCGGTCTGCCTTGGCCTCCTCCATGAGGCCTTTGTACACAGCTGACACTCATGCCTGCTGTTGCCTGGGGTTCCCTGTGCGCCTGTAATGTGCCTGCCTCTCTTAGGCCTTTGGCCTGCTACTCCCTTCTATTTCCTTCCCTCACTGAGCCTGCCAGGCCCTTTGCCTAGATTTGAGGTGCTTTCAGGATCTCACAGCCACCATTTCCTAACCAAAGAACCAGACCTGACCTGCAGCAGGCTTCTTGCAGCACCACTGTATCTTGCTATTGGTTTTTTTTTTTTTCTGGTACTAGGATTTGAACTCAGGACCTTGTACCTGCAAGGAAAGCTCTCTACCACTTGAGTCATACCCCCAACCCTTTTTGCTTTACTTATTTTTCAGATAGGGTCTTGTGTTTTTACTGGGGTAGCCTCTGACTGAGATCTTTCTACCTATGCCTCCTTCATAGCTGGGATTACAGGTATGTACCACCATGCCTAGCTTGTTTGTTGAGATAAGAGTCTTACACACTTTTTCCAGATCTGTCCTTGAACCAAGCTCTTCCCATTCTTTGCTTTTTGAGTGGCTGGGATTACAAGAATTGTGGCTGGACTCATTTTATGTCTTCTTGCCTATAGACAGTCCCACCCTTGGTTTCTTATTTATTTGTTGTTTAATTGTGAAAGGGCCAAATTTTTTGTGTCATTAGAAAACACAAAGGGCCATTTCCTCCTCTTCCCAGCAGTTCTCTCATGGCCCTTTCTTCCTTCACTACTTTCTAAGCCAAAGGGAGGCAAAATGTGCTTACATTCATCATAGAGAAACGTGTATGTGCACGTGTACACATGTGCTTGTTCATGTGGGGTTGCAGGCCTGACCAGACAATACTAAGCCACAGTCATGGGTTTATCAACTAGTGGAGAGGTAAGAGGGCAGATGGAGGCAGTTACCCATTCCCCAAGATACTGATGTTTCCCTGGCCAGTAACTGTCTGGTGTCCTTTATCTAAATTTCAGGGTTCTCCTTAATAATCAGACTCCCCTCACTGTCCTCTGGGCTCCTGATTTATTGCAACATCTTCAGCCAAAACTGTTCCACAGATCCAGTATCTCCCTCTCTCTCTTGCATCTTCTTCACCCCACAACGTGGGGCAGGCCACATCTCCAACCCCAAACACACTGTTTCCCCTGGCTGCTACCCTTCCTAGGCCCTACTAATACCCTGGTTCATCATTCCTCTTTTAGAGGGTGATTGTTAGGCTCTCTTCTGTGTTTAAAAAGCCAGGATTCATTAATTTCCTTTCACCCCTTTTACCTCTTTCTCCTCTACCATATCAGTCCATGTAGAGCCAGGCTTGTCACTTAACACAGACGGGTGGGTGCCATTGCACCCAGGATTCTCAAAACCTTTATTGCGTTGATGGCTGGGAAAGTGTGGCATGAACACATGGGTGCCACCATGGCCTAAGAGAGGTCTGGGTGCTGGTACAGTGCACGGAGGCTGCCGAGCCGGCTAGGGTGACATTGCTTCTAAGCAATATACTTAGCAGCCGGGGTCTCCCAGTCGCAGTAGCCACAAAGTCCTGGAGCTGGCCAGAGGAAGTCTAATACAGTGCAGCTAGGGCCACTGCATGTGGAGCCCTGGCTTCAATTGATGTCACCTATTCACTGGTAGCATTGACTTTGATGTCAGACACCTCTGGTGGTGAGTATTCCCTGCACCACCATTAAACTCCTAGGGAAAGTTTCATAACTATTTGCGTGTGAGTTTCCTTGGTTGTAAAGCCCTGTTTAATAATACTTATGTCATGTGGTTTCTGTGGAGATTTTGTTAAGTGCCCAGCATATGGAAGAGCCAGGTAAATCATGGCCGTGCACTTAAATCCTTGAGGGCAGAAGGAGTGAATCAAACTGAAGAAGGCCTGGTGACTCGAATCCTACCTCTTCCCATTCAGCATTACTATGTCTTTCTAGAAACTCTCCCTTTTGATACCACTCTTGGCTCCATACCTACCTGTCTTTGGCTGTATACTCAGTTTATCTGCTCAAGGCTTGGATTTCAGTTTTGTACTGAACATAGGCTTTCTAATTTAATAGACATACATAGTACAGTAATTTGAGAAAATACCTATAGCCATAGAAAACAAAGGAAAGACTTCAAACCATTTCCAGCAACTACCTTTAATTCATAGGATTAAGGGCAATTACAGTTTCTTGTTTTAGTTTAAGCCTACAAAATGCTTAGCAGAAGAAAACTGTTGAAATAAAATGCCTTCCAATTTAAATTACCTTTTGACTCATGACTGTGAAATCGGAAATCAAAGCTGACGCCTTGAACCTGGAGGACTGTATGTGGTTGAGGTTTGAGGAGCAGTAGCAGTGCGGTCTGGTGACAAGGTCAAATCCCTGTTGTTTGGATGTCACTAATGGAGAGCACCATCCCGCACATTGGAGAACTCACAATGTCAGTGACATCTTACACTTGGGAAGCCCGAGTGATTAAGGAGGCTCCCTGCCAGCCAGTCTTCTGAGCTTCCCCTATACCTTACTTACCAAGCAGATACATGGCCCTGAAATCTGAACCGTGACACAGGCTCCTGGGCCCAAAATTCTTTCCTACCAGCCTTGGGCCCTCTGTGTCCAGGGCCTGCTCCTGTTCCATTTGTATGTAAGATTTACAGCCACGGTAGCAGAGTAAAAGTAGATAATAGGGAAAATACCACAAACCATTTTGACTTTTTTGAGGGTTTTCAGTGCCTTAACAGTTCAGACCTGCCTTTGTTTTAAAGCTAATTCTATGCCTAATCTAAGAGGTGTAATACGAGAGATCTTATTTTTAGCACCACACACTGTAGCTCTATATAGCTATTCTATAAAATAAATCCCCTAGATAAAAGTGTTGATTACCTTTTTGAAGTTTTTTTTTTTAAACCTTCCTTTTGGTAAATAAAAGTCTTTCTGTCTTTGATGTGGCTGTTACACCCTTGGTTTGGGGTCTTTCTCCATTCCTTCATGCCTTGCCGCTCTGGGTCCCCGTAAGAAAAATGGGAGGAGGTAGAAGCATGGATTCCTTAATAAGTCCCAAAGGTAATCAAAAGAAAGAAATGCAGTATGAACAAACTCGCAGAATATTCCTGTGCTTCTTTGGGGAATACTTAATGAACATAGGGTCAGGCCTTTGTAATGTTAATTTGAGAGTTGGAGGAAGAAAGCCACCATTTTCAGGAGTAATGTTGATCTCTGGAAAAAAGCTCTGATTTATGGAGAATGCTGTTCAAACACACCTGCATTACAGCAGGGCCTGCGGTGGTGGTTAGGGGGCAGGGGGCGGGTGGGGGGGATCCATTCACCATGCCGAAGGCACTCAGCTGAAATGGCAGAAAGTCTGCTGGAGGTCAGGATAACCAGTTTGAGCATGGCCCTGCCCTTACTCTTTAGGTGCTGTGGTCAAGGTGTCAGCACAGCTCAGCAAGTGCCAGAGCCTCGTCCTCTTCCCCAGACAGGCACAGACATCATGTATGTGGCCTACTACAGGTGTCTTTCTGTTACAGGGACTAGACAGAGACGTGGGTTTCCATTGCAGGGGAATTGTCATTTTGCCAACTTGTGAGCCTCCATATTTTTAGAAGGAGATTGTGTGGTTGGAATATATCTGCTCCCCATCCCCACACAGCATCTCAGCCCAGCTTCTTCCTCCTCTCCACTTCCATTCCTTCCCCTTGCATGGGTTCATCTCCATTGCTTTCCTCTGTCTTTCTATTGGTCCTTCTACTCTGAGAGGTTATATAAATAGGAAAACACATTAAATATATAGTTAGACAGGTAAATAAAGAGCCTGCAGTGCAGGAGGCCTTTGATTGCTTCCTCTACTCCATCCTTCACCAAGGTGACTCTTCCAGTCAAAGCCCTGCTCAGTGACTGTCCCTTGACCTACTTGGTCATCCCTCATCTCAGCCTGTCTCCTTTCAAACTACCCCTCTGTGTGTGTGTGTGTGTCTAAAGCACAATTTTTGAGCCTGGCTTTACTTCTGTATGTACAGTTTGCTTTGCCAGCACTTTATTAAGGAGTGAAGAAAAAGAAAGAGCGGGGGGGGGGGGGGGGGCGGGAATGCTAGGATTTTTCCAGAGGAACCAATATATGGAAATTACCCTTGTTTCTTCTCTGAAGTAGTAAAGGTCACAGCAGTAGTTGCAAAACCCTAGGCCGCCTACCACCTTCCACACATTCAGCATTACTGTTTTTGCCTATTTTACCCTTAGGCATCCTTTATTTCCTGCACAGATGGTCTCACTCAGGCCTAGCAAAATGTTTTAAGCTTTGCATAAATTAAAACAAGAGGTCTCCAAGTACAGAAGTACAACTTTGTTTTTTTTACTTGAAAATAACTATACTGGCATCTTCTTAATAGTGCAACCTCAAGACAGGGATATATATATGTATATGTATATATATCCCCATATATATTGGGGGGTGGGGAAGAGAAAGAGAAGAAGAAGCGGGGGGGAGAGTCAATGTCTATACATGTGTACCAAATACAGAAAGTTTTATTCCACTGTGAGTTCTTCTGAAGCTTAAGCAAGAATGATGGGTGATTCATCTTGAGATAGGTTTGGCAATATTATTTCAGGAGTTCATGACTCTGGTGTTTTTCAAGTTTAAGACATGATAACCATTCAGATATTCTTTCAGGAACTTCCTTTAAACCTTTGCACTGTACCCTGGAACAGGGTGTCATTCCAGCCAGACTTGACTAGTTGAAAGGAAGTGGGAGTCAGCCCAAAGAGAAGTAGTCTACTTCTCCCAAGTCTGTGAGAACGAGTTCCAGAGGAACAACAATGGAACTCCATTCTTAAGGTGACTGTGAAAGAACGAGAGGTTCTCTGGAGACATGGCCTCCCTTGTGAGCCACACGCCATCCTCTAAAGGGGCACAGCACATGCATGTGTAATCACCTGTGCCTTGCAGTGAAATTTCCCGTGTAGCCATGTGCTAGGCGGACTTTGAAGTCCTTGGCCTGGCCACACCACCATTACGTTTTACCTGGAAAACATAAGAATGCCTCCTGGGAACTGACCTCCAATGGCATTTCAGGTACCATATATGTTATTTGTATACACATTCTTTAGCAGCATCCAGGACCCTCGCGTGCTCATTGCAGAAAAGCTCAAAAGTACAAAAGCAGAGAAAGAAGACAAAATTATACATTGTTCCTTCATTTTCCACAGTTAACATGTTTCTTCCTCATCATGGCAGTAACCATGCTATAGGTAGATCTACTGAAGATACTAGGCTAGATGTTATAGTCACATTTTTTTCACTTAACCTAATAACGTAAGCACACTTTGATATTAAGATGTCTTAATTAAGGTCAAGTTGTTTTAAAACTTCAGAGAGGTATTTATGGAACTGGGTAATGCTATCTAGCACATACAAACTACCTTTAAAAATAAATCCATTCCTTAAGTGGAATCCAGCAGCCAGTGCATGTCCTCTTGTAGGAAAGAGAAGGTTTTTCTGTCTTATTGCCTCTCACAGGGATCTAATCCTAAACGGTTCAGTGGTCAAAATCAAGATGTTGTGTTTCCCATCTTTCTAAAAGAACTCGCATTTCTGTGAGTGAGTCACAGAGCTGATGTTCTGTGAACGTTGACACCACGTGACACAGTGGATATGCTGGTGCCTTTTTCCTTCCAGCTGTTTCTGCATGGATGGTACCTATAACTACGCACACCTGGACAACATAGAGTCATAGAATCTAATAGATTCTCTGTGAGGGGCAGTAGTGCTTCCATCCTTCTCTTTGTCTTTGAACTGTTGAGAGACACTAAAATTAGCTGTTTAGCAGGACATCTTGGAAGGATCACAGTGTTTTAGAATTCTTGACACAGTAACTCTATCCAAGTAGGTAAATCCTAGCTCTTTTGAGAACATGTTAATAAGTTACTGCTAATAACCTAATACTCTTAGACTGTGACTGAAAACTCATGGTGGAAACTGGCAGCAATTTTATAACCCACTATTCCCAAATCCTAGTGAAGAACTTAGAAGGAATTGATATCTTTATGATGTTGGTTCTTCTAATCTTTGAATATAATATGCCTGTTCATTTATTTAAATGTTTCTTATACTTCTATAATGGTTTATGATTTCTGTTTGTTTCTCTGTTGTATGTTGGTATGTTTCTATTAGATTTATCTTTAGGTTCTTGACTTTTTTAGTGCTATTGTAAATGGTATTTAAAAAATCATGTTGATAGCATTTGTATTTCTGGGTGTATACCCAAAAGAATTGGGTGACAACAGCCATAGCCAATACACAAGTGAATGAGAATGCCTGTGTTCCAATAAAACTTTATTTACAAGTCAAGCAACAGGCTAGATTTCAATAAACCATCTGAGAGAAATTTCTTTGTGAGAGTTTGTTTTAGATTTCTCTGTTTCTTTAAATGTCGTCAGTTCCTTGAGGTATTTTGCCTCTTCTCAAATGGACTTCACTGGTGATATTTCTAGGAGTGTTTCCATCCCATTGAGGCTTCCGAGTTTATTAAATTAACTTTTTACTGTACTGATATTCCTTGTCATAAATTTAACATTCCACACTCAGTAACTCTTCACCCCTATGTCCTTCAGTTGGTGATTGCTGCTGTTGACGCTTTTGTGTTGTTTTGTAATTTCTTTATCTTTCTTTTTTTCAGCCTCTTCACAGAAACAACTATTAGTCTTTTTTCTTCTTATATATTGTATTTTTTTATTTTAATTTTTTTCTCACTTTTTACTTTTTTAGCTCTGCTTATCTTTTGAATTTTTTAATATGTCTGCTTTGTTTATTTTTAGGCTTTTAACATTTTTAAATATGTACATTTTAATTTTTTTGGTAGAACTGGGGTTTGAACTCTAGGCTTCATGCTTGCTAGGCAATTGCTCTACCATTTGAACCATGCCCCCAGTCCTTTTTTCCTTTAGTTGTTTTTTGGAGAGGGTCACATGTTTTTGCCCATGCTGGTATTACATCATGATCTTCTGACCTTTGCTCCCCACATTACTGGAATTAGAGTTGTGTACTACCTTGCCTGGCTTATTGATTGAGATGGGGTCTTGATAACTTTTTATCCTGGTTGGACTCAAATCATGATCCTCCCAGTCTCTGCCTCCCAAGTAGCTGGAATTATAGGTATGCATCATCACAACCAGCCCTAACATATGAATTTTAAGACTATAGTTTTTTTCTAAAAAAAACTGTACTTTAGCTTTATTTCAAATTTTTTGTTATGCATTATTTTTGTTATTGTTTAAGTAAAACTCTATTTTCACCTATGATTACTTATTTGACCTCCATTTAGAAGTATATCTCCTGACTTTGGTTATGTCCTGTTTTCTACATGTTTTTTTCCTTTCTGTTACTGGAAATATGGTTTGTGTGAGGCTAATCCTTGTTGAAAATTGCTTATGGTTATCTTGTTAGCTGAAAAATCTGAGGTTTGAAAAAACCTGTATGTCCTGTAATTACTGAATTTAGCATTATTTACATGCATGGTAAAATAACCATGTTAATTTTGTTGTTGAAAAGACATTAATGATAATTATTTTTTGACTTGTCAAATCAAGTATTAGGCATACATGTCACAATCTTCCAATCCAAATATGAGTGTCCCCACAGTTTTGCCATGTATAGGTGTGTCTTTTATTGAGGTTATATAAATTAGGTCCTTCTGATAAACTGAATAATTTTTTGCTTTAGTGACCCTTATTAATTTACAGGATTTTTTTTTTTTTTGCTTTAAAGTCTTCTGCAGAATTTCATTACAGCTGCAGCAGCATACTTTTCACCACTATATCCCTGGCATATATTCTTATGTCCTTTTACTGTGACTCTTCCATGTCCTTGTGTTTTTAGAATGCCACTTATAAGCACTGTATAAAGTGATGTTTGTAAAGCCAGTCTGATCTGAGAGTCTTTTGTCTTCACTGGAGCTTTTAGGCCATTTACATTCATCTTCATGGTAGATAAATTTGAACCCATTTTCATTGTTTTTGCCTTTCCTATATTTTTCCTCCCATGTCTTGATTTTCTTTTAATTATTTTTTCATTGTTATTGTTTCAATTCTTTTGGTAGTTTCTCTAGAAATTAATAGGGACTTACCAAAGTCTGAAGTTATGGAGGAAGGGAGGATACTGGTTAATCAGTCTGTGCACACTTTAGTCCCCATCACCTCCTTTGCTTGTTGCAACTTCTATTTTTAATCTACGCAGATGATGTTATTACTTCATGTATCTACAGTTTGCTTAGTGCACTGGGGATGGAATCCAAGGCCTCATACTAGCTTAGGAAGTGGCCTGCCTCAGAGTGGCACCCCAGCCCTTCCCCATTTTTTTCCCTCTTGATGTTTCTTTGCTTCTCAGACCTTCTTTTTTGGCTCATTTTCACTCTAAGTAAATTGTATCCTCTGGAGATTTCTTTATACGTCAGTAAGCATTACATAGGTCTCATACTTCCTCTCGTTACAGTCAGTCTTCCCATTTTGCCAATTATCCCAGTATTATCTTTTGCAGCCTTTTCCCCCTCAGTATAAGACACAATGTAGGGTCAGGTGTTACACTTGGTTGTTCTGTCTCTAGTAGCCATATTTAATATGCCACCTTTCCATAGTCTTTTTTTTTCTTTTTTATGACACTGACATTAAAAAAAAATGCACTATTTCCCTCCTCCCCACAACTTTTTCTTAAATAGAATATCCCTCTGTTTTGGGCTTAGTTGATGGATTCTTGGGTAGAATACTAAATGTGTAATATTTTACGTTGCCATGACAAATATCAGAGAGAGAATTTAAAAGAAAGAAGGATTTATTTTGGCTGGTGGTTTCAAAGGTTACAGTCTGGGGTGGGCTGGTTCCATTGTGTCTGGGTCTCTGGTGAGGCAGAGCATCATGGTGGAAGGGTGTGGTAGAGCAGGACTGCTTACCTCATGGCAGCCAGGAAGCAGAGAGAGAATGCAGGTGCTGGCAGGCTTTTTCCATCATCTCCTTTTGCTCCGTATGGGCCCCCAGCCTATGGGATGGTGCCACCCACATTCAGGGTGGGTCATTTCCCCCCTAGTTAATTCTCTCTGGAAACCCCTCACAGACACACCCAGAAGTGTGCTCTACTAATCTCCTAGGTGTCTCTCAACCCAATTGAGTTGACAGTCAAGAAGGACCAGCACACTATATGCATCTTCTTTTCTTTAAAGGGTGTCACATCAGGTGCCCACAATGTCTGTCCATCCCCCAGAAGGTATTGACCCAAGCCTTGTATGCACATATGAATAATAAAACAATTTAAAAAAAGATATTGACTTGATAGTGATAAGAACTTTGATCACCCAGTCCAGGTTTTCTTCCTTTTTCCCGCTTACAATTACTGTTTTCTCCCTTGGGACTAGTAAGCAGCATGTGTGAGGCTACTTCAGAAGCACCCAGCTAGCTTGCTCATCAAAATCCCCCCGTCATTTAACATCTGTTGCTTATTCTTCCCAGTCCAGTCATTACCAGGATAATTGTGAAATAATGATTTTCCCCAATTCTGTGACTTCCTCCACATTGACCAAGCCTTGGCATTCTATTGTCACTGAGAGCTGTGCCTTTACCCTTTATTTTTAAAAAATTACTTACTTTACCTTTAATAAATAATGATTGGGTGTATTTATGGGGTACAGTGTGATGGTTTGATATGTGCTTGTAATGTAAAATGATTAAATCTATCATCTCACATATTTGCCATTTTTAGTGTTAGAAGCATTTAACCAATTTCAACATATACAAATGCATTGTTATTTATCAAAGTCAGTATTCTGTGTAATAGATCATAAAACTTACTCTTCCTGTGTAACAGCGACTTTGCAATGTTTCATCCACATCTTCCCTTCCCCTTTCCCCATTCCCTGGAAACCATTACCCAACTCTCTAAAACTATTTTAAATTCCACACCTAAGTGAGCTCATGCTGTATCTGTCTTTCTTTGCCTAGTTCACTTCATTAGAATAATGTGCTTGAGGTTTATCCATGATATCACAGTGACACAATTTCCCCCTTTAAGACTAAATAGTATTCCACATGTGCTTTAACCATCTGCTGGCGGTCACCTCAGGGATTTCTTTATTGCAGTCATCATGACTAATACTACACAGTGAATGTGGGAATGCATTGTGTCATCTTGCTGATGTCAGTTCATCTGGTTATTTCCCCAGAGGTCAGGCTACTGGATCCCATGGTAATTCCATTTTAGTTTTGTGCATAATCTCCATACTGTTTTCCAGAATGGCCATACTAATTTCCACTCCCACCTAGTGCACAAAGGTTCCCGTTTGCTGACACCTGTGGCAACCCTGGCTGTCTTTCTTGCTGTTCTCACAGGTGTGAACTGATGTCTCATTGTGGTTTTAATTTGCCTCTGTGGTGATCAGTGATGCTGAACATTTTCCCTTTTACCTGGTGCCCACTTTTTTTTTTTTTTTTGACAGTTTTAGGATTTGAGCTCAGGGCCCCACAGTAGCTAGGCAAGTGCTCTACCACATTAGCTCCACTTCCACCCCATTTTGCTTTGGGTTATTTTTCATTCAGGGTCTCACATTTTTGCCCGGGACTGGCCTCAGTCTGTAATCTCCTACCTATGCTTTCCATGTAGGTGAGACTATGGTTGTGTACCTACCATCCCCAGCTTATTTGTTGATAAGGGGTATTGCTAAGTTTTTGCCCAGGTTGGCCTCAAACCATGAACCTCCTGATCTCCACCCCAAGTAGCTGGGATTATAAGCATGAACCACCACACCCAACCTTCTGTTGCTCACTTGTATGTCTTCCTTCAACAAGTCCCCATTTAGGTCCTTTGCCCATGTTTTTGACTGGGTTCTTTGTTTTTGTTGTTGTTGTGGAGTTGAATTCTTCATATATTTTAGATATTAACCTCTTATTAGATATATGGTTGGCAAATATTTGTTCCCAATCTCTGGATCATCTCTTCTCTCTACAAATATTTCATTTACTGTGAAAAAGCTTTTCAGTCTAACACACTTCCATTTGCTTATTTTTGCTTTTGGTGCCTATACTTCTGGGGTCATATCCAAGAAATCTTCATGTAGACCAAAGTCATAGAGCATTTGTCCTGTATTTTTTATGGCAGTTTTGCAGTTTCAGGTCTTCAGTTTAAGTCTTCAATCTGTTTTGAGTTGATATTTGCATATGGTGTCAAATAAATGCCCAATTTTGTTCTTCTGATTGTGGATATCCAGTTCTCCTAGCACCATTTATTGAAAACACTGTCCTCTCTTCAGTGTGTGTTCTTGGCACTGTTGCCCACTGTCAATTCATCCTTAAATGGGTGGGTTTGTTTCTACATTCTATCCTATCTCATTGGCCATTATGTCTCTTTATGCTGTTTTGATTGCTATAGTTTTACGAGAGATTCTGAGCTCATGTAATATGTCCCCTCCCTTTTTATAAACAATGTCTGTGTTGTCAATATTAGGAATTTCTGCAGTCTTGAATTTTTTACAAGTCTCAAATCCATTACTATACTAAATAAAGTTATTACTCCTATTGTCACAGATCTGGCAAGTGGTGGCAAATCTAAACTGGTTTCTGTGTCCTTGTCATGTGTTCCTTCCATTGTTTGCAGCACTTTCTTTCTAACAGAACAAAATGCCATTGTGTATCTGGCCCATGGTAGTCCTGAAAGGCAAAGAAGAAGTTCTGTTTTCTTCCTCTCCTTTCCCCCCCCATCCTCTTCCTTCTTCTCCTCCTTGTAGTAGTGGTCCTGGGGCTTGAACTGAGGGCTTACTGCTTGCTAGGCAGGTGCTCACCACTTGAGCCATGCACACCCCCATCCAGCAGGGATCATGGTCCTCCTATTTATGCTTCCCATGTAGCTGGATGACACACACACATCATCATACCCAGCTGTTGGATGAAATGAAATCTGGCTAATTTTTTTGCTCAAGGTGGCCTTGAATGCCGTCCCCTGGATCTCTGCCTCCTGAGTAGTTGAGATTATAGGCATGAGCCACCAGTGTCCCACCTGTTTTCTGTTTTGAAACTGTTGACTATGGTTATAATTCTTCTCTTCTTTCTTTAAACACTGGATATCATAGTTTCTGTAGCTAAGATTACGGTAGCGAAACCATTTGCATTGATTGTGTGTCTGCACTTCCTGCCATCTTTCATCTGATTGTGATTCCTTGCTTGACTGGTGATCTTTTTTTTTTTTTAATTGTGAAGTGCTCACTCTTCTGGGAAGATTGCTTGTGAATTCCTCATCTTTCCAGGATTCTGTGATAAGTCTTTTACACCTAGAATAAAGGGGGCATTTACCAGACATTCAGTTCTTAACATTTTTTGAGACAAGGTCTCACTGTGTGTCCCAGGCTGGCCTTAAATTTGCAATCCTGCCTCAGTCTGGAGAGTGCTGGGATTACATAGGCATGGACCACATGCTCAGATCTTGATTTTTCCATGTCTCCCAGAAAAACTGCCAGCACGAGACCTTTTTATAATCTCAGGTTGAGGCTTTTCAGACCAGTCCATCTAAATTAAGGCTTTAAATTTTATGAGGGTCAGTTTGTCATTGTGAATTATCAGAAGAGGATGTTTTTCCTTAGCAGTAATATTTGAGATGGGATTTTTCATTTCAGGTTTCATGAGTGGGGTGGTTTACCCCCGTTCACCTGGGACTGGATGTGCAGAACTGTTACGTCCAGCTCTGCTAGACAGTCTTCTATTACTTTTCTTGCCTCCAGTGGGCCCTGTGCTATGTAAGCTCTTATCCCTGGCTTTGTTAGGCCTTGACACCAAAGCTAAAATTCAACTCAGTTTGGAAAATATTCTTGACACAAATGCAAAATCTAAAAATTATTGTTGTCACTCTTTGCATTCTTTTAAAGCCTAACTATTGCTTACTTTCTGTCCAGCTCATAGATGGGAATTAGAAGCGTACTTTAAAGTTCATTCTATGAAGATTTTGGGTTTTTTTTTCTTTTTTTGTTGGGACTAGGGTTTGAACTCAGGGCTTCCATCTTGCTAGGCAGGTGCCTTACCAGTTGAGCCACACCTCCACTCTTTTTGTTCTCATTATTTTGGAGAGCTCTCTTTTTGCCCAGGCTAGCCTAAACCACAATACTCCTATTTTATACTTTCTACCTTCACTGGGATGACAGGCATGCACCACCATACCCAGCTTTTTTCTGTTGTGCTGAGGTCTGGCAAATTTCTTGTCCAGGCTGGCCAGGAACCGTGATCCACCCCATCTCAGCCTCCTGCTTAGCTGTGATTATTGGCATGAGCCACTGATACCCAGCTCTGTGCAGTTTTTAAACTATTTTCAGTGATGTCATAGTACTTAATCTCCCATCGCATGCCCCTTCCAAAAACTTACACTACATCCTGAACCAAAAATTTTTTCTACTACAAAACCCAAGCAATTGTGTTCATTACCTGCTAAAATGAAAAGTGTAAACATTAATGTAATTTAACTTCTTTCATTCCAGTCTTTGCTCACATACTTTCAAACATAGATTCTTCTTCCTTCTTAAGATGGATTAATATTTCATTATTCTGAAGGCTCTACAGACAGCTTCTTGTTTTGCAGAGACCTCATGAATTTCAGATGCTTTGTAACCTGATCAAGTGCTAGGGGTGCTGATGTAACCAGATATGATCACTCACTTCTCAGAACCCATGCCTTGTTCTCTACACCCAAACTCCATCCATGGGTGTACCTTACAGTTCACCATCTTTCCTCCTTGCACAAAGCTTTCCTAACTCTTCTCTTTAGACTGTTTGAGTTCCTTTATGAGTTTGTAAATTCCTGAAGTGCAAGTTCCACAAATGTGTTGCTATCTTCAGTAGCAGAGTATCTCTCAGCCCAGAGTAGATGGTTGCTCGAGAACTGTGGAAGGAGTTGGGATGATAGCAACACAAAGCCATCATTTGATTTTGCCTGCTGGACTAATCTCAATGTACATGGGCTTTAAAGCCAAAAACTGTTTATTGGTGTTGCAGTTGAAGACCTCATCACAACTCAGAAAGAAGAGTGGCAGAGGAGGGCCAAGTGGGACCTGGTCCCTTCCAGTCACTTCAGAAATCCAGTTGTGGAAAATACTGGGTACTCTGCCAGCCTTCAGAAAACAAACTGTGAGCGATTAATGGCAAAACCCACTAGTGGTGGGCCAAATTCTCCTTCCCTGTTCTCCTCTCTACCTGCATTCTAGGTCAGAGCCCCACAAATAAAAGAGTGGTCCCCGCAGATGAGGCTTATGACTTGAGCTGGTGAGGCGCGTCCCCCCTCAAGATGGCCTCATGGAACTCGTCAAGGCTCGTGTGGCACAACTCAACTTCCTCCTCCTAGGTGTTATACTAGCTTCGCTTTAGAGGGTTTATTCTCTCATTCCAGCTGGCTGTGCAGAGAGGCTGAACTTACAACAGCTAATTAGATGATTATTTTGTTACACACCAAATTATGTTTACCAAAAGCACCACTGACCTTGAATTGTCAAAACTAAAAAGATGAGAATAAATCATTTTCCAAGGTTTTCAGTTACACACTCTAAAAGGGAGTAATGCCTGGGTTTCATTAATTATTCGAGTGTGGTTCTATGTAGAAGGAACTGAACAGTCCCTTTCCCTCTTGTTCAACAGCGCTTTTGCTGAAAACTTTAATCGACCTAAGTGTTCTGGAGCCAGGGACTGAAATCTTATCTCTTTGTTACGGGCTTCCGTTTGCGGCGTAATGAATGTGTAGGATGCTAATGATTTGGTCTCTAGGTACCCTTCTCCTGCACAGAGCACTGATAATGAGCTGCGAGTGATGGGTACGGGTCCCTGTAGACGAATCCTGATTACCTTCGTGGGGCCATTCCGCTCTGCTCCTTTCCTCCTTGATGTTTCTGTAAAGAACATTTGGATTTTGAAGAGAGTATTGTGTATTTGACTTTTAATTAGATTTGCAGTGTGTTGGGTTAATAAACTGGGGCTCCCTCTTCCTCAGCTTCCTCTGAAGGGATGTGTGTGGATGTGGCAGAAAGCCCAAGGGGAAGAGCGAGGGTCACACAGGCAGTGGCAGTGCTGCTGGGCCCTCATGCCCAGTCACAAAGGGCAGGTTCACAGTGGCTGAGGTTGATCTCTTCCCATGGCACAAGGCCACAAATGGCTTTCAAGCTGCCAGGGACCTCCCAGCCCCTCACATCTGCTCTGTACAAGGAGACAGTGTCAGAATGAATTATGAGGTGCCTTCGTGCCACATCAGGGTCCTTGTAAGAACATTAGCTGTCCATCCTCTGCTTTGGTCGCATGATTTCCTTGTCTTTACAGGATGGTACAGGCCTTCCTCCCTGCTGTCTCTGTGTGGCTGGACCATCCTCCTACCTGCCCATCCTATTTTATTTTGGGTACACTGTGCCTTCTCACCTGTCAATTTAGCCATCTGATGCCATTTCCCTCTGTCAGCATCATGCTGAGTTGTGGAAGCTGAGCTGGGCTGAGAACTGGGGCTCCCCTCTGCTCCCTGCAGGGGCTTTTTGTTGGCAGGGGTAGGCGCTGACATGGCATCACGTGTGTGGCTGCTGCCCCGTTTTTGTGTAGCAAGCTGCTATGCCAATTTACTATGCATGTTGTTACATATTCTGCTCTAATTTGATGCCATTTTGCCTCGGTGAGACGATGATTGTTTGTGGCAGGGCTGTAATGTGTTGTCAGCACAGGTTACTCGCTACTTGTTGGCAGTGGGCTAACATTGCCTGAGACATGGTGTCACTGTGAAATGGTCTGACGAGGAGACTGTAGTTATGTTGAGCAGTAACAACTGCAGAGGTCAAGAAAGGGCATCTGAAAGGAACCTTGTTCATGGGGGAAAGATGGAGGCAGAATACTAAGTAGGACAGTAGCAAACATCACTGATGAGCTTCATTTTTACACACTTTATAATTTGGTTTGTTTCTGTAAGCAGTGTGGAGTCAGCTGCTGCTAGAGTTAGAAACACATGTCTGGGAATTTTGGTGAGCAGGACGCTGTCATTTTTATCTTTTAGTACTTTCATAAAGTTCTCGAGCCTGTTCAGGAAGGCAATAGATCCTTTTGTATGTGTGCGGCAAGGCGCTCAGCAGGCCACCTGCACAAGGCTCCATTTTTGGAATGTTTATCTAGTGAGTATCTTTCTACCCTGCTGGGCCAAGTGGTAGCACCCCGATAAGTTGTATGAGGATATTGTGAAAATGGCTTTTGTGTTCTTGGCTCTAAGAAATGCTCAGGACCTAGCCAAGCATGTGACAATATGTGACTATAGCACACAAGGTAAACTTCAGAAATGACTGGAAACCTGTACAGTCTGCAAGTCAGAGGGACCCCAGTAAGCTTGATGATGCTATTAGGAGTTTGGAATACACTTTGTATTTTCTTAGTCTGTCTTCAGCCTCTCCATCAGAGTGCCACAAACTGGGTAATTTATAAGCAGTGGAAGTTTCTTTGGTTCACAGTTCTGGGGGCTAGGAAATCCAAGAACATGGTCCTGGGATCTGATGAGACTCATCCCATGGTGGAAAGCAGAAGAGCAAGACAGTGTAAGGAAAGGGGGTGGGAGGGGCGGCATGTTGAACTCCTTTTTGTAACTAACCTTCTCCTGAGAAAATTGCCTCCATTCATTCATGAGGGCAGTCCCCCCTCCCTTTAGGAGAATCTGAGTATCCCTGCAAAAGTCCAGCCTCTGAATACTGTGGCCCTAGTGATTTTCAGCATACATTTCTGGAAGGGACAGTAAAACCATAGCAGCGTTGATTACTGGGTCTTTCCCCAGGAGTCTGCAAAATTGGCTTTCTAGTTTGGCCAGGCTGTCCCAGGAGGCAGACTCCTCCCCAGTCTCCCCGCCCCCTCCCTGGAGAGTGTGCAGAACATTGCCTATCACGGGCATCTCACAAGTCCCTGGGGTTGTGTGTCTCATGTCATATGAGTTGCCCTGGAGGAACCCACTGTGACTTGTGATTCCTTTCTTTGTAATCTTTCAAGTATGTGGGTATGAAAATATTAGTGTTCTTAGTAATGACCATTTCCGGATGTGAGTGTCTCTAGTGGACAGCGAAAGGAGAATTTACCTAGTGTCCATGATGGAAAAAACAGAGTGCCTTTGAGCTTGCTATGTACCCTGCAGTTGCCAAAGAGGCCTCTTTCTGTTACCGGTGACTTTCACCCTGAGAGGTATGACCTGTGAAATTTCCCGAACCACTTATTTTTTCAGTTCATACACAAAGCAAGAGCTTGGCCAACGACCCGACTCAGTCCTTAAGTTTGATCACTGGTGTGTCCCACCTCATCAGAAAGAGGAGTGTGAGAGAACTGAAAATCACACATGGTATTGGCTTTGCTTATTAAGCCTGGTGGCCCATTGGGGCGGGATACCACGTTCTGTTCTCACCATGCATAATTCCTTCCCCACTGGTGTTTTTGCCAGCCTGTCTGACTGTTGGCATTCCCTCCAGGTTCCCGGTCTTATGCCAGAGTCTTTGACAGAGTAATGTGTCAGATCCGATGCCAGTCACTGGAGCAGATGCCTCCTTGTTGCTGACTACTTCCTGTCCAGGATGAGCTGAGAAGAATGGTGTCTGACAAGAGATTTTCAGGGACTTTTGTGCAAGTGCTGAGTGTTGACATTGTTCCAATTTCAATCTGATCCTTTAGAACTCTTCTTTTACTTGCATCCTACAAAGCTTTCGACATTCTTCTATCTTAGCCTCGTGTTATTGAGGAAAATAAATGCTAGCTAGTTTGAGCAAAGCCAGAATAAATATCTTTTACTGTGGCTATGTGGAGAAGAAGGGGTCCCAAGACCATAATTAAAACTGTGGTTAAGGCTGAGAATCACGAGGTATATTTGTATTTGGCATTTTCTAACAAAGTTTTTTTTTGTGTATTCCGGTAAGGTTTCTTATATATTTACCCTACAGCACAGTAGTTCCTCCCACTCCTAGTTATTTACCCTAGAGGAGAGAAAACATACACCCACACAACACAGGCTTGCACACTAATGTTCATACTACTTTGTTCATAATAGCCAAAAAATGGAAAACAAGCAGTGTTCATTGTTAGGCAAAAATTATAGTATATATCCAGAAAATAGTTATTACTAAGCTCTGTAAAGAAAGCTACTATTGATATTCCAACAACATGGATGGATTTCAGAAACTTTGTGATGAATAAAAGAAGTTAGACACAGAGAAGTACATGCTTAGGAGGACAGAGAACTCTGATGGAGAATAGCAGAAAGTACATGGGTGGTTAGCCGGCATCCGTGTTGGTGCACTGTCTACAAAGTGTCATGACGGTACATTATGGGTGATGGAAATGGTTGCTTATTTAATTTATTTATTTGCAGCACTGGGGACCAAACCCAGGGCCTCCTGCATGCTATGCATGTGTTGGACACTTAGCCACACCCAAGCCCTGTTCTGTTCCTTGAATGCTGTGGTACTTGCATGGGTATAAGATGTACTTGTTAAAACTCACCACACTACATACCTTTACCTGAGTGCATTTTTCTTAATGTATGTTATACTTTAAGTATAATATATGTTTTTAAGTTGGTCTTAAAAATTCCTTTGTTCTAACCCCACTTCTTCTATATAAATAGGAAATAGAAAATATTAGCTACTCCTTCTCTATACAAGAGTGTAGAGTATGTGCATCTGGATCAAAGCATATATGTCACCATATTGAAGGCAGGTATTTCAGTGTCATTTTCCTCAGGGGACTTAGTTGGGCCCAAAATAACGGAGCCATGAAAATTCTGGACCCCACTTGTTTCTACTTCATTCTCCTTACAATGTGATCATTTCTGTTCTCTGAAGAGCTTGAGTGGGTGAGTGGGAATGCAAACACCAGGCCTCAGGAGTAGCCCTTTTTTCTCAAGTGGCTGTGATTGCCATTTCTCTAAATGTTTGGCAAGATTCTTATGCTTAGGTTTTGCATGTGGCTGATAGTTTTTCGTTACTTTACTGCTGACTTGGCTTTTGAGTCTTTTTCCAGTAAAAGACAAAATTTGTTTTCATTCTGTTAATTTTGCCCTCAAGAGTATGGTAGGCATAGTTAAGCAGTAGGATCCAGCACATTTGATAAAAGTGTTTTACTAAGTGGGCCTGGGCATGGTAGCACTTGTGAAATCCCAGCCTGGGTGAAATAATGCGATCCTATCTGAAAAACAAATGAAAAGGAAAAGTGTGGAGGTGTGGCTTGAGTCTAGAGCACCTGCCTAGCAAGCAGAAGGCCCTGACTTCAGTCCCCTATACGATTGCCCCCCGCCCACAAAAAAATATCAGTGATATATTGTGAAAAGTTATTTAATGAGCTATAGTGTTTGAAAGGTAGATGTTAGAATTCTGTTTTTAATGCCCTTAAAAATCAGCTTCATACTGGTACCTTTAATGTTTTATGTTTCTTATAGAGCTGTCACCTCCTAGTTATATTAAAATCAAGTTCCTTGTTTTCTCCTCATCTTGAACTTATTTTATATAGTAAAGTTTTAAAACTTCTGTGGGTCAGTCATCAAAAATTTTGATGAGTGACCTGTTAACGCCACATTTCCATGTTACAGAAACTGAGAAATACTCCAGACAGACCCCTTCTTCAAAACTGCTCACAGCAGAGCCTTGATGTCAGCCTCTAGTTTTATAACAAGGACAACCCTGGGTCATTGTGGATTGGATATGGGGCCATTGGGCCCACCGTGATACTTATATTTGTAACATGAAATATAATCTTAGGTCATTTATCACATTTACCAAGTTTTGAAACTTCCAAGGAAATTAACTTGACATATCCATATACACACACATTACAGTAAATATCAGTTTATTTTTAGTCTCGTGTACTTGCATAAGTGTTATCTCAGGAAGGATACTTAGTGAAAACAGAAGAATTTCAGCGTGGTACACTCAACTGTATTGTTCCAATACTGTCTACTAGTGGCACCCACCCAAAATGGTTATCAATAGTTAAATAGTTGCTGAATATTTTGGTGCATGTAGTAAACTTGAATTCTTATCTAATTTCTCTTTCATCTAGGGTTATTCATTATAACGTCCTTGGGTCAGTGTCATACATCTTAGGTTAAGTTTGTCTCTAGTGAATATTTACTTTACATAAATGAGAAAATTGGTGGATTCCCTTGGTAGAAACATGATATTGGTATTTTTAAAGTAAATTTAAATAGGTCAGAATTTTTATCCTCTAGAGGAAATTTCACATCTGATTAAATAGTTTACATAAACTTAATCTTTTTCTGCTAGATGCATTATAATCTCAGATATTATTCATGTAGCTATTCCTCTGTGAACCATAAAATGTTCATTTCTTCAAAATGAATATGAAGCTCAAAGCATTAGTGGTCTTAAGAGCATAAAAACTTTATTGCTTTGTGCTTAACATTTTTCAAGTAACTTTGGAAAGCTGAAGCAAATTTTGCATTTAGATTAATGGAAGATGTTTTCCATTTGAAGGAACTGGCAAGGGAGTAACAATAACAAAAATCCCCCAAGGTTAAAAATGTAGTGCTTCTGATTCTTACCAGAACTGTGTTAGCAGAACAATCATTTCTCAGCATGGAAAGGTAGTGTAATTGGTCTATACAGCAGCAATGCTGAAAACGAGTATGCTTCAGAGAAAGCTAATATGACTCTACTTAATAATTTCCTTCAAGAGCCTGAATCTGAATGTCTATTCCACCCAGCTTGAGGCAAACAATTTGTTCCTGTAAGTTCTAGTGGAAGTTACCAGGGGGTCATACAATTTATTTTTGTCTTGAAGTTTTCAAAACTGTGTAGAACTAAAGACAAATTCACTTGCATTGTTCTGCTAGTAATTTGATCCAATTGGCAATGCTGTTCTCTCTTCTTCCCGATTCTGTTATGTTGGAAAAAGCAGATGCATTCCTGAAATGCTGTGACAATATTTTCTTCATCGAGATATTTCCTCTTTAAGTTTGAAGCTCTGGCCTACTTGTGAAGGTCTACATTCTCCAGGAAGTTGCTGGCCACAATGGACTGTTTTTGCTTTTTGTTTTCAATGTGTCTGAGCACTGACAACCACTTGAGAAGTCTCATTTTCCATAACTTAAAGGCGGTCCATTTAGGGAAACTGTCCCAATGCCAGACTAATCTGTTAATGGAAATTAACTCTGACCTCTGTAATAAGTAGAATGGATCCGTTTCTTTCTCAGTAAGGCCCTAGTCAGCTGAGGCTCCTGCATGAGTCATGCAGTTTGTGACTACAGTGTGGCTGCGTCCTTTGGGTTCTGAGGTGCACAGCCTGCAAAAGTATATGAAGCAACCCAGCAATTCCACTTTTAATAGGTATATACTCAAGAGAATTGACATTATGTTTCTACAAAAGCTTGAACAGAATTTTGTAGTAGCATTATTTATTACCAAGAGTGGAAACAACCCTAATGTCCATCAGACAAAAAATGGATAACTAAATGTGGTATACTGATGTAGTGGAATATTATTTACCCATAGGAAGGAGTGCAGTACTGATATTTGCTACAATATGGATGGACCTCAGAAACACCATAGGAGGTGAAAGACAGTAGACACAGAAGAGAGCATATCGTATGATTCCATTTGTGTAGAAGCAGTCAGAATAGGTAAACTTACTCGCAGTAGCTTGGAGTAAAAGGGGAATAAGGAGTAAGTTCTTAGTGGGTTTGACATTGGCTTTCTGGGCTGATGAGCTCTTCTGAACATAGAGAGTAGCACAGCCTTGGGAAATACTGACAACCCAGTGAAGTGTGCAATTTAAAATGGTGAAAATGAACTTCATCTCACATACAAATTCAGTACAAGAAGAAAACTTTTAAAGAGTTACCCAGTGGGGCTGACTGTACCTGGGCAGGTAGGTCATAAACCAGATTGTCGTGAAGGTGTGGATAGACTTTTTTGGTGTGCAGGTATACTTCAGCAAGCCATTTTATAAAATACTGACAAAGCAGTCATGGAGTGAGTGCCTATCTGGATTTCAGAAATAATCGAAGGAGCGCTTTCCACTTGTGAATCTACCCCAACTAGCATCTGGTGGTGCTTAAGTTTGCCTTATGTAACAGAGGCCCAAGATACAGAAACACGTCAGCCTGTCTCTGCAGTGGTTCCTGCTCTTAGCCACTGTCCTCTCCCGATGGCCTTCCTGTCTGTGAGTGGCTCGTTCCTTCATTCCAACTCTGACTTTTGTTGTCTGTGACAACACAGTAACCCAACTACTCCTTCTGTGTGGATAAGCCACTTCTGCCAGGATGTTTGCAAACCAAATCATATCTTCTTTTTGGGTGACACTGTCCTCAAAATACTCAGATTGATGAGGTTATAGACCACCTTCCATCCACCTCTCTGTTCCCTCTTAGTGTAAATTTCTAAATGCCACAACAAATCCCATCTCAAAATCCTCTGACAAAATCCTCACAGCTGCTTAGTAGGAGGACACAGCATTTCCTCATTACCAAAGGTAAACTCTTAATGCTGGGATGTTTTCTTCCATAAAACGTGGGATAATACACTCAAAACTCCTTTCTCTGGACAGTTTTTCTGAGTACTGACACTGGATACAGGCTGCATGGACATCAGTTTTAGGAAGGCGAGATTACAGGAGGCAGTGCTGACCCTTGTCATGGCTTCATGATGTGCTGACAGGGTAATAGGACATGAATGGCTTTGGATGCCTTTTTTCCTTGAGCTGGGCTGAAAGGGGGACAGACACAGACAGCTCCATGGCCTGAATTTCGTTAGCTGTGTGACAATGAGAGAGAAAAGTAGATGTGACAGTTATGAATGATCCTCTGTCATGCACTTCTGCGTTTAGACGCAGATAAAATGACACTGCTGTCAAACAGTAGCTATGGAGAGCGGAGACCTCTGATGAACCCTCTAATATGGTAAATGGGAGTCTTAATTCTTCATTAACTGGAAAAAAGGAGATTTGGCTGTGTAATTTTCTCCTTGCTGCCTATTTTAAAGATTCCAATAACCCAGCATTTACAGTTGACTGGGCAGCGATTGCGTTCCCCCTACACTAGCAGCATGTGGACTGTGAAATCCGAGGAAACACTGCTTTCACCCAGACTTATTGCCTTGGTTCTCTTTAATGACTTTGAAATGTATTGGCCTCATTATGGAACAGTGCAGTTATCAATTCCTCTAATTAGGTGACGTGCTCCCATAAGAAATTTACCATTAAAGAACAAAAAGGAGCTAGTTGGAGGCATCCATTGCTGTGTCCTCTGAATCGGGGTGAATCGAAGACACGGCTTTCCTCCCAGCTCTTCTGCACCCTCCCTCTGACCCCTCCTCACAGACGAGTGCCTGGGCATTTTTTCTTTCTCCTCAAGGGTTTGATCCATATCTGGCACCTCCAATTCCTTTCGTGACATTTGAGAGCTGCTTCATAGTAAACCGTGTGCCTTGCAATAAATTGACTAGGAGCTTAGACAAGGCAGGAGGTAAATAGCTTATACTCACATGTTCCAAGTGCCAGCCACCCTTTTGTCAGGATTTAACCCATGGTTTGTTACTATCTCTACCCAAACCCCAATCCATCCGTTTATTGTGCATGCTTAGCATCCAACCATGGTCCTTCCTCATGCTAGGTAAATGCTCTGCCATGAGTTACACCCCCGCCCATTACTCTTTCTTACATAATACAGTTCCTAGTGATAGCTTAGCAAAGCTTGTTTTTCTAAGTGGAGGACCTTTGTTTGCTTATTATTATTAGATAGTGGTGCTGTTTCACTATAGCATGGTAGAGCTGCATTTCTTGGGAAGGGAGATGAGGTGTCTGGGTTTAGACCACAGTGAAGGGAACTGCTGAGGTCTATTGACCCTCTTTACCTAAATCATCCACCTGAACAACAACAAAATGATTGTAGTCTCCCACTTGGGGAAACATAGTTTAACTAGTGTCTTCTCATAAATTAAACATCCTTAGAGAGAAGTACATAGAAGTGTGAGAAATTTCCTGTGGGGTTAGTTTATTATCACTGCCATATCATTTTTACAAGGAACTAGTTACTCTTTGAAACTGGCCACTTGGAGATGTATTTCAGATCTCAGTAAGAAGAGTGCTCTGAGTTGAAACTAGGGGAGATAAACTTCTGACAGACACACGGCCTTGGTAATGGCCAGGAGTGTTGGCTTAGACACATACAGGAAGAGCCCCTCCTGGCAAGGAACTGTTCAAGTGACAGCGTTACTCATCTCCTCCCACATGGCCATTGTGGGAGTTCTGCTGTACTGCTGCACCTGCTCTCAATTATTTTATTTTATTTATGTTTTGGAGGCAGTGGGGTTTAAACTCAGGGCCTCATACTTGCTAAGCAGAAGCTTTACTACCTGGGCCCCACCCCCAGCTCTTTTTGCTTTGATTATTTTTCAGGGTCTCATGTTTTTGCCTGGGCTGGCTTTAGACTACAATCCTCCTACCTGCACCTCCCAATACCTGGGATTACAGATGTGTAATCCCAGCCCCCAATTTTTATCTTTAACCCAGATTTGCATTAGATCCCCATTGCATCTTGGCTGTTCCATACATGTACCAGTAGTGATAGGCAGACCTGGTCTGATGCTCAGGATTTCATCATCCCTTCTCACAGAAGGCAGGGGTTGGCATCCCACTTCTCACCCAGGCTAAAAGAATGGGCCTGCTCTGGGCTGGGTGCCATCTTACAAGTCTGCCCGGCCCAGGGCTTTTATTCTCTCTGTGGTGATTTTCTCACAGGTGGGTGGCGGGAGGACTCTGTCTGCTGATGGACTCTTAGAGTCTGAAGTTTCACTGCCAGGGTTGAAATTCCAGTCCTCCTCCTGCTTTCTGAATGACCTTAAGCAAATTATTTAACTTTGCTGTGTCCCAGTCTCCACCTGTAAAATGAAGATGAGAATAGTACCTGTGTCTTAAGATTCTTAGAGAAGATTCCATGACTTGCCACACACCCAGCACTGAGAACATCGCAAGCCGCATGGTCAGAGACCATCAGGGTTACTTGTTATTGCTTCTGTGTCTGTTGCCACTTTACTGTTGCAGCTGTCTCATAACCACAACAGCAGGCCAAATCCTTTGGCTCTTGATGGATCTCTTATCCTTAATGTTTATACCCAAATTTTTGCTATAATCGCCTTTGTTTGTCCTATATAGTAATGTGTGAAATTATAAATCAAAACCATTAATCACCATGGTATGATGAACTGTTTCAGCATGCCCTTTCTGTCTTACCTCCCCTTTCCTAACCATCCTGTCAGGTCGTGTTAAATATCTCCTTTGAAATTGGGAGGCTACTTAAAAAGCTAAACATTGATCTACCATTTGATCCAGCAATACCACTCTTGGGGATATACCCAAAAGACTGTGACACAGGTTACTCCAGAGGCACCTGCACACCCATGTTTATTGCGGCACTATTCACAATAGCCAAGTTATGGAAACAGCCAAGATGCCCCACCACTGACGAGTGAATTAAGAAAATGTGGTATATATACACAATGGAATTTTATGCAGCCATGAAGAAGAACGAAATGTTATCATTTGCTGGTAAATGGATGGAATTGGAGAACATCATTCTGAGTGAGGTTAGCCTGGCCCAAAAGACCAAAAATCATATGTTGTCCCTCGTATGCGGACATTAGATCAAGGGCAAACACAACAAGGGGATTGAACTTTGATCACAAGATAAAAGCGAGTGCACACAAGGGAGATACTAAGATAGGTAAGACACCTAAAAAATTAGCTAGCATTTGTTGCCCTCAACGCAGAGAAACTAAAGCAGATACCTTAAAAGCAACTGAGGCTGATAGGAAAAGGGGACCAGGAACTAGAGAAAAGGTTAGATCAAGAAGAATTAACCTAGAAGGTAACACACACGCACAGGAAATCAATGTGAGTCAATGCCCTGTATAGCTATCCTTATCTCAACCAGCAAAACCCCTTGTTCCTTCCTATTATTGCTTATACTCTCTCTACAACAAAATTAGAGATAAGGGCAAAATAGTTTCTGCCAGGGATCAAGGGGGTGGGGGGAGAGGGAGGGGGCGGATTGGGTGGTAAGGGAGGGGGTGGGGGCAGGGGGTGGAAATGACCCAAGCATTATATGCACATATGAATAATAAAAAAATAAAAATTAAAAAGAAAACAGTGAAACATCTGAGGTATTACACCAAAAAAAAAAAAATACCTCCTTTGAGGTAGGCCACTTATTATGAATGTAACAAATACTATGTGTTCTGCTGTATTCCTTGAGTTTACGCGCAGGAAAGATGAATATGGCAGATTTCTGCTCTTGAGTAACAACAGCAAAAAAAAAAAAAAAAAAAAAAGGTTGTTGACTCCTTCATAGAGGGTGTGGGACTGGTGCTGGGTTTTGTAGGAAGTTTAGGAGTTCTTTAGATAAGGAGGATTGAGGAGGAGTTTTCCAGGCAGAGGTTGTAGCACATGGGAGATGTGGTGTGGTAGTGTCTGCCAGTACTGGGACTGGCTTGTTGAGTGTTAAGTGTGATGCTCATGTTTTGAGAGGGTAGAGGGGGCAGTAGGTTTACAGAAGGCCTTGTAAAGGGTGCTTAATGGTTCAGACTTAGTCCTGGGGCCACCCGGAGGCTGGAAAGGATACACAGCAGGAAGGTCATCTCCTCTGCCTTCCCATTCATCCTGACTACTCTGTGGGAGGACGTCTTGGAGAGGGGCTCAAGCCTGAGTCAGGTTACCTGGTAAGTGCTGTGTCAAGTGCTAATGCTCCCCATCCTGCTGCCACATTGTGAACGAGAGGGAAGCAGAGTGTGCTGTGCTTCTGAACCAACATCCCAGCAATCCCTTGAGTGCGTGGAGCAAAGATGTATGCATAATCCTTAGCCGCCCTTCTCGCTCTGCAATCTTTCAAAAGAGATGGGAGCAAAGCCGCCCTCGCAGTGGGCTCGGCTGAAGACTGAAGTCCTTAAGCATCCTTTCTCCCAAGTGCTGCAAGTGGGCATGCAGGGGAGAGGGGATAAGAATACTGCCTCACTTGTGAGCACAAGGGCAGGCCAACCTGGCACTGAACATTTCCATCCGGGACCTGGCCTGTCCTGACAAGGGCACAGCATCCTGTCCTTGACTTCTCTTTGCCTTGCTGTACAGCAGCGAAGGATTGGGGCATTCTGTGGTTTTCGTCCCTCTCGGTTACTTGAAGATGACAGCTTGCTTTAAAAGTGTAGAGAAGGCATTATAAAACGTTACTTAAAGAGGAAATATCACCCTTTTTTCCTTCAGAAGACTTTCTTCAATTGCTGCTGTCTCTCTCTGCACCCAAGTCTTACAAGTTATTACTTAGGGATACTATTGACATTACTTACAGCAAATCAACAGAATCGCTTGTCATTACCAGCAGTGATATCTTTCTTCCTCTTTCCTTTGCATCATTTCTTAATCCCTTGCTAATTGTTATTCCTGGGGTATTATTATTATTATATCATGTAATAGAATATTATTGTAATTACTTTAAGGAAGCTGATAAAAATACTATGAAAAAGTCATGGTGCAGAATTACTACATAGGTCTTTTTAAATTATTGCTATACACCGGAGCAGTATTTATTATTCTGAAATGATTATTTCAGAAATCCTAATCAACAACGTCTTCCTCAGAAGGGCATTGTGGCTTTCCTATCAGCTGCTGTTTCTCTGAATGGGGTTGCCCAATCTTTCATCAAAGAAACACATCACCCATATCCCTGTCTTTAAAAACAGCAATTATGTGTAAATGCCTCCTGATTTATTTGAGCCAGGGCCACTGGCCAGTGTGAGTCACTGCAATTTATTGCTAGCCGTCACTTCTACATGATAGGTCTGTAACAAATATCTGCCGCATATTGTTAAATTAATCTTCCATTTAAAATTAATGGAGTTAGACTCCCCAGGTTCAATGTAATTTCATGTTCACGGGCAGGGAAGGATGTGTGCTGCATACAGAATGAGACAAGGCCCAACGCCCTAATCTTTCATCACCTTGAACCTGGAGACCAGGACGCGTCTCAGCACCGACTAATGAGATTGAGCTATGTCTCTCCTGAGGATGCCAGCTCAAAGAGGCTTTTCTGCTCTGAAATAGCAGGTGCCGTCTAATTTTAATAATTCCTCAGATATGACAAGTCTGATGTTATGTAGGAAAGAGCCAGACTTGAGAAACAGATAAAATGAATTCTATATCATTCTTCAAAACCAAAGCCCAGGGAAGTATGTTGCAGTTAAAATAAAAATAAATAAATAAGGACAAGAAGCATTTGAGTCATAAAATACCGGGACTGTAAACCAGGAGTCATCCTTTCATTTTTTCCTAGTGCACAACCGCCTCAGGTTTCTCTCCTGTAATTCTTGAACGCATTCACACATTAATCAGAATCATGTAGATGAAAGCCGGAGCTTGTTCGATAAACACAGAGATGAAAATATCAGAGGAAACATGCAATTCCTGACGGGTGTGATGTGCCGGTTCTCTGAAGTCCCAGCACTTCTTTTTGGTAGCATCTCTTCTGTGTAGCACTAACCCACTGCTGAGTAGTCTCTTACAGTTTAAAAATGATTAAGGCACAGCAGACAGGGGTATTGGGTCTTCTGTTTTTTATTTCTTAATCTTTTTTTTTAACAAACTGAGTGACTTTTTTTTGTCCATGGAGAGGAAGGCCTGTCAGACTTAGTTTCAGTTTTCATACAGCAGCTGGCAAATGGTGGTGGTTTTCTTAATTTCATAGGTAATTTTGAACTGCAGGGACAATGGGACTCTTTTCCTAGGGAAAGAGGGCTCTTCTAAAAAAGACAGCATGTTATAAAGGGCAGTGAAGAGGCCAGGTGAGGAAAACTCCTCTTTGTCTTTCATTCTGCAGGTTGACTTCTGCTGTCTGTGACTTTCACTGTCTCAGAAAGAATTCTGAGAGTCTATAGTGCATGTCTGATTTGTACAACAAATACGATTGATTCTAAAACTTTTCTTTGTGACTTGCTATACTCCGAGCCCACAATAAAGGTTCTGAAGAAGTTGGATTTATATCATATTACGCATAGCTGTTTTATCATTGTTATTTTACTTAAATTCTATAGCTCAAATTCTGCTTCCTCATAAACTCCATCTTTACTGAACACAGAATGGAGGAAAAACAAAAACTCTAGTATAAGAATCAAGTACAAGCGGGGTGTCGGTGGCTCACACCTATAATCCTAGCTACTCCAGAGGCAGAGATCACAAGCACTGCGGTTTAAAGCCAGCCCGGGCTAGTAATTTGTGTGACCCTATCTCGAAAAAACCTTTCACAAAAATAGGGCTGGTGGAGTGGCTCAAGGTGTCTCAAATTCCAAATTCCCAAAATATATCCTTTGTTATATAATATGGTGGTTCTTCAAAAACAATTAAACATGGAATTTCCATATGATCCAGGAGTTATCCTTCTGGTGTGTAGCCTGAACTCAAAGCAGGGAACTGAATACTCCCTGTCTTGTTCAACAACAGCATTATTCACAATACCAAAAAGAGGAAACAGCTCAAATGTCCATCAGCTCATAAGTGGATAAACACAATGTGCTACATCCATATAATGGATGGTATTGTTTAGCCTCATAGGAAGTAAATTTTGACACATGCTACTGCATGGATGAGCCAATTACCTTGAATACATTATGCTAATTTAAAAAACAGACACAGAAGGACAAATGGGAGCCTAGAGTAGTCAAGTTCATAGTGACAGGAAGTTGCCAGGAGCTGGGGTAGGGGGGAGTGGGGAGGTAATCTTGAACAGATACAGTATTTCATTGTGGGATGGTGGAAAAGTGCTGTCCAAGGTTGTCAGTGATGGTTGAGTAACAATGTAAATATTCTTAAAGCCACTGACTGTACACTTTAAAGTGGTTAAAATTTAGATTTTGCATATTTTGCCACAATAAAACCCCCACACTTTTTATTACCTGAGAAAATTTTGGGTCATTAGTGAGTCTCTCTGTCCTTCCCTTCATCTCTGTAGCTGACATTTGAATATCCCCCAGTGGCAGTTTTAGACTTGCTCTCATGATGTTTCTGAATGTTCTGTCTTTCCCTTTCTCATTTTTTTTTCTGACATTTGAGTACCTGCTATGTGTTCATCTTCAGAGATACAAATAGCTCAGAGCCAAAGAAGGATTTTACATGTGGAATTTTAATACTACTCATATGGAATATTGCAAAGATTCCCAGAAAATACTAATTGTAAAATAAATAAAGTGAAACCATACCGTATTTGTACAAATGCTCAAAATAACTAATTTCATTTGAATACTTTTCCACTTTTTCTGTAAAATGAATTTTGTGATGGTCTTATCCAATCTTACGAATGTTTCCTGGCTAAAGTATCCAGGAGAGCATTGACCTCTCAGTAACAAGTCCCCTTTATTCTTGGATTGGCTAGGGCAACCCGCAAACTACTATTAAAAGTACAGAAATACAAGTGTTACAACAGAAATGCAGTAATAGGCCTGAGTTTCAAAGAAAAGACAGTTTCTCAGATGAGAAGTAGGAGCTTTGCTAATTGATCTTTAAAAGCTAGAAGATTTGCACTAGGAAAGATGTGGGCTGGTGGATGCAAAACAGCCAGGCAGGAGGGAGGGAGCTGGGCGTTCTTGGTGCCATCCACCATCAATCTGTTCACAGTGGAAACTGTGCCTGTGCTTGGTGGCAGTTGTGGATGGAGAGGCATGTTGGGGCCACAGGTTAAACACTTTTTTGGCCACACTGCAGAGTTTTTGCACATCCTGTTGGAGTCCAGAGGGCTCCTAGGACGGATCTGTCCAGTGAACATCTGGATGCAGACCCAGGAGAGCAAAGCTAGAGTTGTAACCTCAGGGGTTGACTGTAGAGGTGTTGAATGAGGCTTTGGACTATGAGACAATGAGGGCAGGGAGTAGGATGGACCCTCTAGAGCACTCCTCCCTTGGTGGGAAGCCGGTGACTACAGGGAGAAGGGCCTTCAGAGAGGGGAGGAGTGGAAATGAGAATGATCAAAGAGGGCTTTTCCACAGAAATCAGGAGGGTAAATGCTGCAAAATCAGCACCTTAACGAAGATCAAAACTAAAGGGACATCCTCAGATGTAGGTCCTGACTCTTACGACCTATGGGACTGCATTCAGTGGTGTGGCAACTAAAGAATTAAACATGTGAACATGCTTTCCGCTCCCCCTTTCTGTGCTCTTTGTGATGCCGGGTCACCTTGTTGACTGTGGTATGTGAGAGGGCTTCACAGAAGAGCTTTTATTGTTACAGAAAGAGACAACAAATCCTCCAGTGTCTTAAAGTAGGAAGGAAAAGAGATCTTTACAATGAAGGCACATGTAAGATGCACTCTTGACTTCTTATGATTGCTCAGAGCCCATACTAGGTAAGTGATGGAGAGCTGTTAAGTATCAAGAGTCTTATTAGGAACCTAAATGTCAAAGACAACAAAGAGCTGTCACATGAAAAATGCTGTCCATTTTGGTGAGAAGATTTAGATTTCATATGCCTTTTTGTTTATCTTATTAAACAGTGCGGTATTAAAAATGCTAATATTTGAAGAGATTTCAGTGATTGGTGTCATAAACCACTCTTAAGCTGGTGCACTTGAATTTATGCTGGAGAAGGACATGTGTCTGTGTGCATTATAGATGTTTGTGGGTACGTTCATTTATCCCATTTTCCTTTTTTTTTTTTTTTCATTTTTCTTTTATTATTCATATGTGCATACAAGGCTTGGTTCATTTCTCCCCCCTGCCCCCACCCCCTCCCTTACCACCCACTCCACCCCCTCCCGCTCCCCCCCTCAATACCCAGCAGAAACTATTTTGCCCTTATCTCTAATTTTGTTGTAGAGAGAGTATAAGCAATAATAGGAAGGAACAAGGGGTTTTGCTGGTTGAGATAAGGATAGCTATACAGGGCATTGACTCACATTGATTTCCTGTGCATGTGTGTTACCTTCTAGGTTAATTCTTTTTGATCTAACCTTTTCTCTAGTTCCTGGTCCCCTTTTCCTATCGGCCTCAGTTGCTTTTAAGGTATCTGCTTTAGTTTCTCTGCGCTAAGGGCAACAAATGCTAGCTAATTTTTTAGGTGTCTTACCTATCCTCGCCCCTCCCTTGTGTGCTCTCCTTTTATCATGTGCTCAAAGTCCAGTCCCATTGTTGTGTTTGCCCTTGATCTAATGTCCACATACGAGGGAGAACATATGATTTTTGGTCTTTTGGGCCAGGCTAACCTCACTCAGAATGATGTTCTCCAATTCCATCCATTTACCAGCGAATGATAACATTTTGTTCTTCTTCATGGCTGCATAAAATTCCATTGTGTATAGATACCACATTTTCTTAATCCATTCGTCAGTGGTGGGGCATCTTGGCTGTTTCCATAACTTGGCTATTGTGAATAGTGCCGCAATAAACATGGGTGTACAGGTGCCTCTGGAGTAACCTGTGTCACAATCTTTTGGGTATATCCCTAAGAGTGGTATTGCTGGATCAAATGGTAGATCAATGTCTAGCTTTTTAAGTAGCCTCCCAATTTTTTTCCAGAGCGGTTGTACTAGTTTACATTCCCGCCAACAGTGTAAGAGGGTTCCTTTTTCCCCGCATCCTCGCCAACACCTGTTGTTGGTGGTGTTGCTGATGATGGCTATTCTAACAGGGGTGAGGTGGAATCTTAGCGTGGTTTAATAAAGGAAATTGCATTTCCTTTATTGCTAGAGATGGTGAGCATTTTTTCATGTTTTTTTGGCCATTTGAATTTCTTTTGAGAAAGTTCTGTTTAGTTCACTTGCCCATTTCTTTATTGGTTTATTAGTTTTGGGAGAATTTAGTGTTTTAAGTTCCCTATATATTCTGATTATCAGTCCTTTGTCTCCCATTTTCCTTAAGCACGAATGCAGAAGTACTTTATTCAACATTAGACTGACTCAATCTGTGTCTTAAATGACCACCTTGTAACAGTGTTATCTGAATATGGTACAAACATTTAAAAGGTTAAAAGTGTCAATTTATATAAAATAATGAGCATAGACTGACTCAATCTTACCAAGGACAGCACAAGACCTTTCCATGTGAATGCTTGTGCATCGTAGGAGTAGCATCTGTATCTTATGGTAACTATTTTTTTCAATGAGAATCTACTTTAAAAAGCACTTAAACATCAAGTTAGGGTTATGGTTCAGTGGTAGAGTGCTTGCCTAACATATGTAAGGCCCTGAGTTCCATGACAAAAAAAAGAAGAAGAAAAGAATTTAAGTATCAACTATACCTATTTCTGTCTGCAACTTAATCCAAAGGTATGATGCCATTGATGGAGCCCTCAGGAATTCCCTAGAAGCACTGACAATCAGCGAAGAGGCCATTGTTTTGGTTGCTGTTGTCTCATTTTATTGGCTGCTCTGATTCCTTATCAGTTAGACCTGTGAAGGATGTCAATCTGTCAACAAAATCACCTTGTCTACATTTTTCTACCACACTGTTAAGCAATTAGGTTCATCTTTGAAGAAAGGTTCTTAAGTGCTGAAGCCTCTAGCAATTTAGGTGAAATTTGTTAAAATTCCAAATCATTACAGTAACGTTTGCTTTATTTTCTATCTTCTTGAATCCTATTTACAATAATGCCTTTAATTTGAATCTTGGGAGTTTGCACACTTTGTGGTAAGCTTCTTCTTCTTCTCTCTCCACATCTCTAATAAGCCCCAAAGATCAAATTGAGACCAGGAGATTCTGAACTCGGGAAGTTTCTGCGTTTTGCAGCTTTCTTGATGGGAATAAAAATGACTGATGGCACTCTCTCCTGGACCCCTTTGTTCAATTCAGCTATGATTATACAGCCTATTAGCTAGAGTTACAACCTATTTAAGAGCAGTGCTTACCAGTAATGGGGGCCAAATGATTTTGGAAAGTTCAGATGTGCTGGACTCCCTGCAGAAATGAATTCAGCACTGAACATACTGATGCAGAGGCTGAACGAGCCTGCTCCGGTGGGACCACGAGAACTGTGAGCTCTGCAAGAAATGAGTGGAGAGCAGAATCGAAGATGAGATGGATGCTCGGCTCAAGGGCAGTCTCAACTCTGAAGTTCATCACAGCAATTTAATCAGCTCAAATGAGTGCTGCCCAGAAAGGAGTCAGCCTTCTCTGAGGCAGGAAAGAGTTCATTAGATGATTCATTGTTTCTAGTCATTCTGTGTGCTATGACTTCCCATGTGTACTCTAGAAAGAAGGAACGACTATTACCTGTGATACGTGATGGTACTCTGGTAGTTTACATTGGTGCAGGAAGTGAGATCAGGAGGAGGCTTACAGGAAGGGGAGGCTTGATGTTATCCAGAGAGAGCAGCACGCCACCTCAGAAGCTCCACCTGTTGCCTTTCAGATTACCCAGAGCAGGGCTCACCTCTGGCTGTAGCCACCTGGTGCCCCCTTTTCTTGTTAAATAATTTTCACATGAAATGTGTGTAGATCGTCAGTGGGAGCTATATCTCACCAAGAGCACGAGCTTTAGAATGAGGAACACCTGGATCTGAGTCCCCCCCCCGCCCCCATCACACTTATGCATACACACACACACACACACACACACACACACACACACACACACACACACACAGAGCTCGCTTATGACCTTAAGTAAGCTACTCTAGCTGCCTGACCCATCGCTTTCTTTTCCTACAAAATGAGAGTGATCATGCCTACATCACAAGATTATGGCGAGGAGTCAGGGGTGTCTGCACATAAGAAATGCTCCACACAGGTTTAGGTCTCTCTCACCATCTGCCCCTCCCTTATTGACCCTTCTCTACCCTCTCATGAGTAAGCGTGTTCACTGCATTAGGAAGAAATGAGGTAAAACCTTTTAGAGAATCTTTGAAAATAAAGGAAGAGAATAAATAACTGAAGGTTTGGACAACTGATTGATGGTTAACAGCCCAAACAAAAACATCCCCCTCAACTGGATTGGTGGCACCCATCTGTAATTCCATCATTGTAGGCTGAGGCAGGAGGATCACAAGTGCAAGTCCACCCTGGGCTACATAGCAAGACCCTATCTCAAAAAAACCACAACAATAACAACAAAAAACCTGCTCCATCTCCCCATCCCACACGCCAACATAATGGGTAAAGAAGGACACTTTTTGTCAGCCATGTTATGGTTTTACACATGGTGTGTGATAAGAGAAATAGATTAATTTTTCTTCTTTATTGCCCCAGCTCATAATTTTTTTCACAAATAATAGGTATTTTTGTTTGTCACTAATAAATGTTGAAAATAAATATACCAGATCTATTAGGAATTTTCTTCTCCCTTCAGGGCTCTGTATCTGTGTCCTTATCCTTTCATCTGTATTTTTTTATCTTCTTTGTGTGCATGTATATGTGGACAAACACAATGAATGAGTAGAGAAGAGTGCCATGATCCAAATCACCAGCTGTGTGGATGTGACATCATGTTGTCACCTAATAACACCTAAAACACTGGACACTCAGCTCAGATTCACATTGTAAGTGCTGTCATGGTCCTCCTAAGTAGAGCCTCTGACCTCTTACCCCTAAGTTGTACCTTGGGACCCTCAAAGAAGTGTGTGTGGGCCTGCAGGGAACTTAATATCCAGCCCAGTCCAGCCCCATCCATGCTGTGCCTGCAATATGGAAAGACACAACTAGAGAGAGGGGTGGCCTTGCAGAGGGACCCACATACCTGTAACATGACCCTGTCACAGCTCCCTACCCTGACCACCCCTCACTGAAGAGAAAAGGATATATAGTTAAGTGCTAGAGAAAGCTTTTTACTTTGGTTGTTAAGGTGAAAGGGTAAAACAGGAACATAAAAAACACATTCCATGAACAGACAGTATACAATAATTTGAAAACCTAAAAGATGGGCTTGGGTGTAGTGGTACACACAGTAATCCCATCTCCTTGGAAGATGAAGATCAGGAGAATTGTAATTTGAGGCCAGCCTAAGCAAAATGTTAGTAAGACCCCATCTGTATCAATATGCTAGCTGTGGTGGCTCACACATTTTATCTCAGCCATGTGGAAAGCATAGGTGGGAGGATTGCAGTCTGAGGTTAGACCAGGCAAAAATGTGAGATGCTATCCAAAAAATATCTAAAGCAAAAAAGGGCTAGGAGTGTGGCTCAAGTAGTAGAGTACCTGCCCAGTGAGTGCAAGGCCTTAGGTTCAAACCCCCAGTATTGCAAAAAAAAGAAGAAGGGAAGAAAAGGAAGAGAAGAAAAACAGTGTGATCTATTTTGGCTATTACAATCGACTGCTTGGCATACTTACCAAGCAGTTATTTGCTTAAGTAATTTAATACTTGTTAGGTGTTTTTAAGATTCCGAGTAATTTATCAGACCTACATACCATATTAATAAACAAGCGATATATCTTAGGCACTTAAAGGCTACTGTTATATTCTTCAGCAAATACAGAGGAAATAATAAAGGAAAAGGGCTGTGTAACTTGAGGCCATTGGCGCAATCAGTTTTATATCCTACTTTCTCCCTGCAGACCTCCCCTTCCCAAATAACAACAGCAGAACATGATTAACAACGTCCAAGAGCTAAGCATGCCTTGTTGGGATTTCACATATGCAAATGGAATATTAGATTAAGCTTAAATCACAACTTTGAGTTCCTGAACAGTACTCATTGGTGCCAATGCGTGCGTGCATGTACATGGGTGTATGAGAGAGAGAAGGGAGAGAGGTTTATTTAAGGTGCCCACAGCTTGCCCTGGACGTGCTAATATTGTGGCACTTGCCTCATTTCGGAGCAGATAAAGAAGATTATCGAGTCAGAACTGATGGCAATGTAGGTTTTGCTAGCCTGCACCTCAGAACTCCCCCAGCCCCTAGAAATCTTCCTCCACTTTTCAGTTATTTTCTCACAGTAGCACCCCCACTTTTAAATACCTATTTTTGTCTCAGTCCACGTTGGCTGCTGTAACAAAACATGTAAAAGATGGAAACTTATTTCTCATGGTTCTGGAGGTTGGAAAGTCCATGATGAATACACTGACAGATTGGGTGAGGGCCCACTTGCTGGTTCATAAAGATGGTGCCTGCTATCTGTGTCCTCACAGGGGACTCTTTTATAAGGGCACGAGTCCACAAGGACCCCATCATCATGACCTAATCCCCTCCCCAGTGCTCCATCTCCTAGAACACTGGCCTTGGGACTTAAGATTTGAATATACAAATCTAAGGTGTTGTGAGGGAGGGGCAGCATGAGCAAGTCTAGCACACTAACTATATTTCACTGATAGAAGTGAAATGAGCCCCTGTGAGGAGAGACTTGGGGGAAGAGAAAGGAATGGAGGACTGAACAAGATAAAATAGGGAAAATTGCTTCCTCCTTAGAAATGCCTCCATCCTGAGGTACATCTGCCTCAGTATCCTGTATGTATTTTACAGAAATTGCTACAGCTTTAAACACTGATGCTATTAAAAAGTCAGACCAGTCATTGAAGGAGAGCTAGCATAGCACTGTTATATAGACACAATATGAATTTTTTATGCTGTCAATGAGAAGCTTATGTCATTTATATACTATAGCCAGGGTGGAAGATGAGTTTGGAATCCTCCAAAAGCTACATTCAGAATATTAGCTTGTGCTTTGAATAGAAATATTTGGATGGAAATATTGTCAATGTGTCTGTTTCTGTGGAAACTGGCTTAGTGAAGGTGGGACAGGAGAATTGGTAGACCCTGAGAAGATAGAAATAGTTTTGTTGATGTTTATTCTGCACGAGGAAGGATTGATAGCACTTACTACTTGATTTATCTGCCCTTCCCCTCACCACTAAAGGATTAACTGTTGTAGAGATAAAACCATATTTCACTGAATCAAAGATGCTATCTCTTGCAGGATGCAATATTATTTTATGTGCCCCTAAGAAAATGCAGTAACAATTAGCTGACATACCATTGATTTTAATATGCATTTCAATTTCAGAGATGTTAAAATGTGTAAAAATGGCTATCCTGGAATCAATGAAATAGTGTATGTAATTCCCTTGTGTGTGTGTGTGTGTGTGTGTGTGTGCTATAATATTTTGAACCTCTTTTACTGAATTGGGTTTTAAGTATTTTTTAAAGTTGCTATTAACATTTGTTTGATACAATTTACTTAACATGATGTGAATCTAGTGGAAGCCTTGTTTTCCCCAGCTTTGAAGAAGAAAGAAGAAAAAGGAATGAACCACAAAATCAAAAAAGAAAGATAGAATATGTGCTCTTAGTTTGAAGCCAGCAAACTGCTATGTTAATTTTCTGAGAGAAAAACAGATCCTTACTAAGGATGGGGGCACAGCTCAAGAGGCAGAGGCCTGCCTAGCAAATGCAAAGCCCTGAGTCAAAACTTCAGTACTGCAAAAACAAAAACTCAGTCATGTGGTTATGTATTTACAATTCTTCTTGACAGTGTCTCTCAGCTGTGATTCCAACATCCATATTTTTCTTTCATTTGTCATCTTGAAATTTACTATATGCACATGAAAACCAGCATAAAAAAACTGACTGTGCAGATAATAGTACGTACTCAGAAAGTTACGCACATTTTCTACGTCTGTGCATATCTGCATGGTAATTTTTGGTGACTGTGTAAAATAAAACACAAATTTTAAACATTTCTGTGTTGATGGATGTTTGGATTATTTGTAGTCTGTCACTTTAATAACATGGCTGTTGTGTACTTTCTTTTTGTCACACCCAGTGCTCATTTTAGAATCAACACCTAGGGTCATTTCTTAGAAGACTAAGTAGTTGTATTGTTATTGTGCATACTTAAATAGACCATTTCCTCACCATATTCACCCTTACTGAATATCAACCATCTCTCCCCTACCTAAGCCAAGCTGATTCCTTTGGTTTTATTAGCATTTTTACATTGATAGTTGAGCTTGAACTCCTTTTCACATATGTCTGGTCTTTTCAGGATGGTTCTTGACAATAGAAGGTCAGGAGAAGAGCCAGACTTGCTAAGGAACTTTTGCATTATACACAGAGCCCATAAGATTTTGCAGAAACGTTTTCAAGATCCTTAAAGAAGGTGAAATTGATTAAAATGAAACCATTGTGGAGGTGGGACTTGGCACATCCTCTGTTGGTCTGCATCTAGCACGGGAAAGGAAAACTCAGCAGTGGAAAGCCAGGGAAGATTCCAGAGGTGCAGGCTTGTTTTGGAAACCTGGAGTACTGGGAACAGCTTTAGACTCCTGACTGTTTGTTTGCTTTCTCTTCCTCCTCCTCTTCCTTTTCTTCCTCTTCCTCCTCTTCCTTTTTACATTTTACAATTGAAAGCAATGTATATTCAAAATTAAACAGCTGTACTTACTTAGAGGAGCTTTCTTCTCTGCATCAGGTCTGACCTTGGCCATGTCAGCGTTGGAGAGCTCCTTCACAGTCTGCTTGACCTGGTGCTTGTGGGCCTTGACATCGCAGTGAGCACTGTGTGCTGCCTCTGTCTTCTTCACTGCAGACTCAGTGGTCAGGAGGACTTGATGGTGGCACAGTGATCAAGCTTGTTGCTCCCAGGGGCGCTCCTCCATGGATTTCTGGGTGCCTCAGGAGCTGCAGTGCTTTGGGGTCCTTAAATGTGGGTGACAGGCAGGTCTTTTTTGTGTGGCTGTGGATGCCTTTAAGCACTGCCTTTTTGGTCTTCCAGGTCTTTGCTTTGACTTCAGCTTTGGGAGGGGCAGAGCCTCCTCTTTTGCTTTCAGCTCCATGTTAGTGAAAAGGGTCCCTGCCTAACTGTGGTGAGATGCGGGGATTCGAAGAACACAAGTGGGGGCTCCTTTCCTTTGAGTGCTCTATGTTTCTTTAAAATTGTTTCCTTTCACTTGTGTTGAAATGTTTTTTCTTTATGGGTACAAATAACCAGATACTGTGATTTGGCAGTAGTTAACATTCAAATTGCATAGTAGGAGCCTGGCTGATTTTTTCCAGTGGGCAAATGGAGTGATTTCTTTGTGATCCTGTGTGCTGTCAGAAGCGCTTATCATTTCAATCCACATGGGAATTATATTTGGAATAAATTAGTAAATGCTCATTCAGTATGCCTATACCATGTAATCTTCAGGAACATAATGACTGAGTAGTTCAGAGTCTATTTCCCACTTGGTAATTAGAGAACACATTGGCTCTGAAAAGCCCTCCATGTCTCTGTCCTTCAAGGCTCAGCCTGTTGGGTAGGGCTGTTTTGTAGTTGGCAGGACAGCATTGTACAGCGGAAGCACCTTAGTTTGAGAAGTCAGACCAGACATAGTCTCTGCTCTGCCATTTACTACCAATTCTCAACTTTGGAAACAGAAGCAAAATAATTGTTGAGTGAATTTATTTAATGAGGGAAATTTGGCAGAGAGTTTAGCAGTGAGCTTCAAGCTTGGCTCATGTCCATGTTGCCTTCCTCATCTATCTTTGAGAGCCTCAACTGCTTCCTTGTACTGAAACTGTCTTCTGAATTCCTTGGAGTCTTGATCTGGGTCATACATTTGTTTCATATATGATATTGGCAGTGTCTCTTGACATGTGTATTTCTTGCTATTCACAGTAGTGCCCATTAGGATATATACTCATTTATTAGATATTTGCCAGAATAAGATGCTGTGTAGTAGGCTCAGAATAAGATGCTAGAGTGTATTGATTAAGAATTGAGGGCACAGCCTCACTACGAGCTTATGTCCCCCATGGAAGACCTGTGTGAAACAAATCTTGAATTAGGAAATGGAACTCACCGTGATTTCTATTCAGAGTGCCATCAGGAATTATGTGCACACCCAGGGTACATTTGAGGCAATGTCTACTGGGTGAGGAGGAGTTAGCCAGATAAGTCTTTAGGCAGAGGGAACCACAAGCTCCAAGACCAACAGGAAAGAACATGTTTCTGTGGTAGAAAAGAGGGCCACCCAAAACCTCCAGAACGGAGTACAGGAAGCAGGCCTTCAGAGAGGCCATTGGCAAGTAAGATGGGTTAAGGCTGGAGAGTTTGTTTGGGTCCCAAAAGCCCTATGTACCATTTTGATCTTTGGCCCAGGAACAACAGGGAGATACTGAAGGGCTGAAGACTTTCCTGTAGAAGACTTATCAGTAAAACAGATTAATGAAAACTTGACCTAGATTAAGCTGGCTTTGGAGCCAAAGGTCTTCTCTGTATACTACTCTTATCCATGAAGTCATTCCAATAGTCTAGAATGATACTTTCAACTGTTCCTTGAAATTATTTTGAGAATGGGAAAGTTTGTGTTCCAACTTAAATTTACACAAATACACGTGTGCATGCAGATACACACACATTTTTTTTCTTTCATTACTGGGGATGGAACCCAGGGCCTCATGCTTTCTAAGCAAACACTGTCCCTGCTCTTCTTACCCATTACAAGCCTGGGGTAGCAGGCTTTGGCACTCCAGAGAGACTCTCACAATCTAAGTAAGTTATCTATTTACAATCTACTTCCATATCTTTACCTCGTTTAGGAGTACTAAAAGTGCAATACTTCCTATTAAAATCGCCACCTGAGAAAAGCCAGTAAGGCAGATGCTATTCCATCAATTAGCAAATTATTGGGACAGATGACACTGAGTAAGGATGCAGCTCCTCCCATCCTCCCAACTGTTTAGTGTTAGGCAACCACATTCATCTCTTTGTTCACCCTTAGAATTAAAAGTCCCAAAGTGAAATTAAAATAACCTTCTCACCCACAAAATGTAAGAAGAAGGAAAGTAATGTTTATCTTTTTATCTTTAATGTTATTTCCAGTTGTGCACTTATTATGTAGATTTTTGCATAAAATAACTTGTAGTTTTTGCTTGGACAAGTGAGTCAAATGAGTCTTTAAGATGAGGAAGGATGGGGAATCCATAAGAGAGAGCTTTAATATGTCATCTCAAAAGACATGCCCTTTCTGTTCGTCTGACAAAATAATGTTAAGAGGATTTGAAAACACTACCTGGGGACGTCATAGTAATAATACTTACATTTCCCCCCTTAGTTATTCCCAAGGGTGTTTTTGTTTGTTTGTTTTGTTGTTGTTGTTTGGGAGGGAGGAGTTCTGAGGTTTGAACTCAGGGCTATATGCTTGTTAGCCAGGTATTCTACCACTTGAGCCACATCTCCATGGCCCTTTTTGTTTTAGTTTATTTTTTGATAGATCTGGCCCATCCTTGTACAGTGATCCTTCTGCCTATACCTCTTGCATAGCTGGGATCACAGGTGTGTGCCACCATCCTCTCTTATTATTTGAGATGGAGTCTTGATAACTTTTTTCCCAGACTGTCCTTGAACCACCAGTCTCTGCCTCCCCAGAGTAGCCATTGCACCAGCCCTCAAAGTGGTTTTTTTCCCCATTTTTGATAACATATATTCACTGTACAAGGGGGATTTGACAATTCTGAATAGCCTTACATTGTACACTGGTTAAATCGCCCCCTCCATTTCCCTCCCAGTCCCCCTCTTTCCCATCCCACTTAAAGCAATTACAAGAGGTTTCATTATTCTGTTTTTTTTTTTTATGTATATGAAGTCCATCAACCCTATTCCTCCTTTATCCCTCTTACCTCACACAAGTATCCCACACACTGTACCTGTTTCACAGCCATGTCTTTAATTATTAATCCCAAAGTCAATGTTCAAAGGGTTTCTTAATGTGTCCCAGCTTTGAGTATGCTTTACTTTGGTTAGTTCAACCCCTTCTGATATTCTCCCTTAATCCTTACTCCCACCCCCAGTATTTTAATCGTCGATGTTCCCTAATGAGTGATTTTGGCTCTGGCTATAGCTGAGGCAGGGGAGTTCCTACCTATGTGCTAAATAAACCTCTAAAAATGAGAGATGGGGGGTGGTCTACACTAAAGGCTTCTTTGAGGTGACAGAAGAACATGGTTTTGGCCAGCTTTTCATGAGACCCTTATCAAAGGTGTTCTCTTCATTAAGAATTTAATACTCAAAGTCTTCAGATTAGATTGCAGACTTCATTCTTTTTGTCTGAACATTTTTTCTCCTTCCTGAGTTTGGTCTGCCTTTATTTCTTAGCCTTCAGACTTCTTCTCTCTGTGTTGCTAACCTCTAATTGTAGATTTATTAGGTGCTGTAAGGTAAGAGGGGAGGAAGGCCAAAGGAGAAGGAAAATGGAGAAGCAGGAAGAAACTGAAAGAAGGCAGGAGAGGGAGGAACAGGGGAGGACGGCAATAAAAAATGGATAAATGAAGACAAATGGAAGAACAATGAGATAAGGAGGTCTGAAGGGGAGGAAAATCCTGAAAGCGAGCTAGTGAAAATGCATGTAAAATAGGGATCTGGTGGAACATCTCCAGTGAGATGTAAGGGGTGTAAATCAATGATGAGTAAATTAATAGGGCAATTGTGCAAATGGGACTTACTCGTTTAAACTAAGTGTAATACATCACGAATGATTTAGAGATAATGCAACCCGTGGGGCATACCTTTTAATCTACCCAAGACCCAGTAGAGAATGCTGTCACTTCAAGGGTAAAAAGGCAGAGGATCCTAACAGTGGTTGTGCCTTTTCACTTTAACAGTGCTAGTAAGATGAACCCTGAGCCACGTGAACAGTCACCATACTCACAAGCTTAACTTGTGATCTACAAATTCAAAAGCAACCTATGTATCCCAAAGTTCTCCATTAAACCCAAAATATTTCCTTAAGAAGTGTTGCAAAAGTACTCATTTAAATAGGTTAACGTGTTCTATTGCCATAGAAGGAAGTGAAACTAAAATGAGTCAGTGTGTATGATCAAAGGAACATTTGAGCATTAAGTGGGTTGTAATTGTGTAATTGCTTGTGGAAGGTGCAGGAGAGGAGTCTAAGGCCAGGAAGAGCATGCTGATCTGTGGGCTCCCACCTCATCCATTCTTGCATCCATTTATCCTCTTTGTCCATAGATATTTGTTGACAGCCTGTTGTGTTGGAGGCCCTGATATTGTCACCGGCCTGCTGCTATTAACTGAAGCAGGAACCCCTTCTGCGTTCTTGTTGGGAGATGTTGAGAGAGTGAGCACTGGGTATGGAGCTCGTAGAGATTTTAGATTTAAAAAATGAAGTCCAGAAGGGTTGAGTGTCTTAGCCAAAGCTCAGAGCTCATTGGAGTGCTGAGGATTAGAGGACCGTGGGCTTCATTTCTAGAACACTGTTAGAATTTATTCCCAGTTTTTGTCCTTATGAAGGATGTCAAAGATTAGAGGTGAGAATGAATAGTGACCATTTAAAGTTAAGTAGGTATGTAAACACTTCTGCTATAAGGAAAGTGAACCAGTAACTTCAACTAAATTCTGGGTGAGAAAACTGAAAAAGAGGCCCAGGTTAATAAGAGGGCTGAGTTTTTGTATGTAATATCAGAGATTGCTTATAAAATTTTGTCAGTGATGAGGGAAATGACATTATTCCAGGGAGTATGGAAACCAGCAATTTATTAAAAGTCACAATAAAGAACATGCAAACAAGTTGATCACAAAACATTTCTCAAGGCATAGCTTGGGGTGAGCAAATGCCAATGCAAAAATTCTTTGCTATAAGTGACCTTAATATCTTTATGATTTTCTCTGTGAAGGAAAATATATTTGTCCATGTCTGTAAAACAGATTGCCAATGGCATTAAAAGAAAGTGCATAGTAAAGCTATGTGAAAACCATTATCTCAGAGGTTGTTCAATGTGCTTTTAATCATTTAGGGTCTTCATGGTTCCATTGGAGATCAGGGAAGATATGCTTGGGCAGGAAGCATGTCTGAAATCTGAAAATGGTTTGGAGGGGTCGGCAGGAAAACTTCACCTGGAGTCAGTAGTGAGGAGAGCTGCTTTTCTGTTCTGAGAGGATTCTGGTTCCGTTTTCTTTGCCCACTCACATTTGAATTCAAGCACTGTGTTCACTAGATTCCACAGACCAATGTTTGCGTAACTCCAATAAGAAATCAAGCACTTCCGTCCTCTAACTCATGGGGTGTTTTATTTTCTTCTTCATTTCTCCTTTTCTCCATTCCTCACATCCCAATTCAGGTATCAGATCCTTTGACGATTAACCTGCCCATCTGGGATTGTTTGACATTAAGCTATGATTTTAACATTTCTTCTAATAAATTAGATTTTTAAAAGAGTACCGCCTGCCAAGAAGCAAAGTCATTACATAGTGTGTATACTTTCCATGTATTGCTATAAAAATCTACTTAGTCCAACATAATAGGCCATTAAAATAACTTTGAAATTACCATGCCACTTCTCAGTTTTAAAATCATTAAGTGGAGGATAGTGGTCTAGTTTTCCTCTATTTCCATCTTCTTTATTCATGTGGAATGAATCTTGCTCTACGAAGCCACATAGATGGCTCACGTCGGTAGTAGATGTATGTGCCTGCCTAAATATACATCTCTCCAATGGAACATTCTATAAAATTGAGCTTTTCTTTTACAGCCAGAAATTAGTTTTGTAACCATTGAACATTTCATCATCGTTGTCAATCAGCATCCCTATTTGCCCTAAAGAATAAAATGTCCTTGTCATGACCATGTTAACTTTTGTAACTTCACCATTTGAATGGAGCAAAGGGACAACATTTGCTAAAAAATTTGTGGAAAGTCAGAGAATCATGTAAAAAGTATACATTTTTTTATTTGCTGTTATAGTTGTTTCCCCCCTCACTTCCACAGAGGCATTTGAAGCAATTTATGAATGAAAGTGAGCACTGGATGGGGTGGGGGGTGGAGAACACAACTTTGCAAATTGTGCATGTCCATGTGGTGCCATCACTTGCAATGACAGAGTGTGACAATTCCTGATTTCAGAAAAAGATAACTAGCTCCTTAGTTGAGTTTTAGGCACAGAGCAAGCAGAAGCAATATATTTTTGCCTAGTCCTTAACTCTTAGAAAAATGTATCACTTGGATTTTAGGAGTCACTGAAGGAGGTAATTGGCAGTGTCCTCAGGTACAGATTCTCAGGAAATTCAGATGTGGAACTCATGTCACTTGTTTTAGCCCTAGCCTTTGATGGAGATGAAGGCATTAGATTGAAGCTTAAGTAAGCAAAAGCGTCTTCAGGTGATGTGGTTAGTTCTGATCAGTACTCTTCTTATGGTGTTTGTATTTCATCCCGATGATTAAATGGATTAGTAACCTTGAAAAATAAGATGAATGGGGGAGAGAGAGTCTTTTACAAATATGAAGGAGCCTGGTGGAATTCTGATCCATGTCGAACTCACCCTGTCTAGGATAGTATGATGGAGGTAAAGTACAAACAAAACCATCTCTCATAATTAGCAGGTGCCGCCTTAGGGTGATACCATTATTTGCCTGGTCAGATTTTCAACTGCTCAGAGCTGAGCATTTATTGCTTTCAAAATTAATTTATCTATAATTTTTATTTCTCCTGATCCAATCTAATTGATTTTGTGGACTTATTGGAGGTCTTTTTTGTACCCCCAAAGTTAATCTTTGCTTCTTTGACAAACATTGATTTAGTGGTCCCCTCGGGCTAGGCCTTGTGCTAGATTTGTGGTGTGTGATTGTCAAGTTTCCTTGTCTTTGTGGAGTCTCTCATCAGATACTCTGAGGCTACGTCTGCTGTGGGTCCTGAAACCCATCATGACTATCAGCACTGACTATAGTCACTGCCAGGCCTCCTCACCTGCTCCGCATTCCATCTAGAGTAACTGGAAGTGCAGTCCTAGGCCCTCAGCCTCACCCCTCAGGGGAACTTTGGATCTTGGTGTTTCTAATGGCCTCTCAGTATGGCAGGTCTTCTTTCAGCAGGTAGAAGTGCTCAAAATGTTCAGAAAGCACACCACTGACCCCACTGGCCCAGATAGGCCACCCACTCAGCAGCAAGATTTTCTCTGTGTTTTCAGGTTGCACATTTCATAAAGATGAATAGAGCGTTGGTGGAAGTGAAGAGTAAGATGCTACAGTGGGCAAGAACCATGGCATGGACTCTATGAAAGGGCAAATGAGACATTAAAGGGATACTTAGGTGTCTTCTTCTAGTTACTTCATAATCTTCTTTAGTCATGGCTGTGAGCTGATTGTCTTCTTACTAGAGGTAAAATTTAAGAATGCTTCAGTGAGCAGATGGTCTTTGAATTGGCCATAGTACTCTGAGGCAGCCTGACTCAAAATGGTGCTCCTGCATGTGAGCAAGCCGCAGAGACTCCCATCAACCCCTGTGCAGCTTCCTCTTAGTGGTATCAGTGGGCATTATTGTGAAGCCCTCATGGTTAACAAGGCATCAGCACAGACACATTATCTTGGTGTTGCAGACTGCATTTGTACATGTTGTGCTCGCTGCCCAGCTGTATCCTTCAAGGTAACACAACATTGGGAAGTCTCTTGAGACCCCTGAGCAGGCGATGGCCCCTGCCCTGTTCTCACCCAAACCTTTGGCTTAGCTCCCTGATGGCACTGATGTCATTGAATGGGTGTTACTTGTTCACAGCAGTGACTCCCCCTGTTGACTGGGCGCCTCACAGGTGAGGGAGCTGTGCTCTTCATTCTAGTTCCTGGTGGACATGGGGATGCTCAGTAAATACAGGTTAATACTATGTGCTGTGGAGCCAGAAGGGCAAAAGCCATTTCTTGTGTGAGAATATGTCACAGCTGAGAGTGACACTTAGTTCTCCTGACCCCCATTGTCAGCAGTGCCTTTGGTTACTAGTTCATTGCTCACCTGAAGACAAGCCATCCACATGATGTTCATCTTACTCTCTCGTCAGAGGCGTTTCGTGGTAAATGCTAGAGGTGCAGGAGGACAATCCTTTGTCAGAATTGAGGGCATTTCAGTTCCAGCATCCTGCTCGACCTTTTGCCCTTGTGAATTAAAAATAGGTATTAAAGAGGTACAGACAAATTTATGAATGCTAGCGCCTTCTTTTTGCCCTATCTTTCCTCCCCACTTCTCCTGGGTACCTTCCCTGTCACCCTTTGAGAGTACACTCCGTTATCCTGATCTCAGGATACCATTCTGTCTCACACCCTTCTGCCATCATAGTGTCTGATGGTGCCCTGTTCCTCCCTGCCCTCTTGAAAATGTGAAAGTTTAGTTGCACTAAGCTTTAGAAGCCCTATTGCCTATATAAGGGCCCACTTTTTTGGAGTATTTGCATTTGGGTGACCAGAACACTGAAGTTCTCTTTGCTGGAGTGTTCAATTGTATGTAAAAGCAGGTTTCTGAGGTCTGGAAGGCATTCTGGCACCCCTAACACTGCCCCACTGGGGCCCATAGCAGCCTGTGATTAACAAACCTTAGTTATTTGCGAGCTAGTTTCCACATAGCATAGTAGGATACATATGTGAGGTACAGTGCAGTGTTTGTGAGACAATAATGAGATTATTTGAGTCTAGGCTGCCGAATCTACCTGAAAATGGGTTTTACAGTTCTATGTAATTGCCTTTTCTTTGTGTTTGCATAGAAGGCATTACATAGCTGGAAGATGATGGCAATTATAATTTATTACGCTGTAATTGTTACCTAAATGTTTTTGAATAAGCAAAAATCACATCTGTTTAGGAATAAGTTGCACAGCAAGAGAATTCCCTTTGAAATGAATGCCGTGTTCTCATTTCTGTAACTGTACACATAAAACAACATATTTATTTCCCCACTGAGTCCATTACATTCCCTAGTCAAACTGTATCCTCTCTTCCTTTCCCATATTAAACCCTTTGATTTAATGGAGGTTTTAACTACTGGTTCTTTAGGGAATTTTCAGTAGGCTTTGCACAGATTAGGTTATTGGAAAGTATAGTTATTTGCTTGTAAAGTGGCAGTTCTGTGTCAAAATTGATTTTCTCTGGAGCTGCAACAGTAAAAAAGATAAGCTTCTGCTTTGCATCCAGAATGCCCCGGTGCTCCAACCATGATCATTTTTCCTCTGCTTCTTGCTCAGCACCATTCGGGCACAGGCTGCTTTGGACAGGCAGATGTGAGCACATGCAGCCCAAAGGACTCTGATATCCAGTGGTGATGAGAAACGAGACCTGTCTTCCATTCTGGTTGCTACTGGTCTGTGACAGCCAGGTTCTGGGCATGGTGAGCCTAGTGTTTCTTGCCTCCTCCATTAAATAGCAGATGCATAGCCTGGACTGTTTTGTTTGTTCCACAGAAATGTGGCAGTTGAAATAATTACCTTGCCATGACTAGGCTGTCAGGATTTATGTTTCATTGTAGATCCTAAAGACATATGCAAGAATAGTTTACATTTACCAGGTGAGTCTCTCAGGAATGACTTCACTATTTAGAAAAGAGCACTGGTTGCTGGTGGCACAGCCTAGGAAAGCTTTGATAGCAGAAACATGAAGGGATGGACTGTGTCCTCTTATTTTTTCTGCTCCTTGCTCATAAAACAGAATTGCAGTTTATGTCACTAGAAGGCAGCCTGATTTTATTCTTTAGCTCCTCTTTCTGGGTAGTGACCCCCTTGACATGGACTTAATCACTGACTTTGTGCTGTCATACAGTGTGTCCGTCTATCAAGTGCTGTTCTCTTGGCCTCCAGGTGATGAGTATCTTATTCTGATCAGGCAGCTTGGGTGACCAAGATGGGCTGTAACACTCTACTACCTCAGACCCAGCAGAGGCCACAATCTTTGTCCTTTGGGGAATGTTGTTCTGTCTATGTTGCCCTAGTATACACCTTTGTTAAACCTCAGTTTTACCTCTTTTCTGCTTTCAGACAGTTTTCTGTTTGGGTTTTGTTTTTATTTCATTTTGTTTTTTGAGTTTGGATCTCTACTTTAAACCTGAATACTGTTCCATGCTACATATCACTCAGTCAAGGCCTGGTCTCCTGGCTTTAATCATGAAAACTGTATTGCATTTGTCTCCCAGTCCACTGTTCCCTCTCCAGTGCCTGCCTTTCAATACCTGCGACATCAGCAGTAACACCTCCTGTTCATCTTCTTTGATAAATATGAGTTTTTCCTTAAGGTACTAGCATCAAGCACTGATGGTCTCTGCCAGGGAACGATGTTAGACATGGAAGGATCAAATGCAAAGCAAACTAAGCTTGCCTGTTCATCTTTCAAGTTACATTTGATGTCCTGGTGGTTTCTAATGGAGATTTGAAGAATTGAATCAAGAAGTTTGTCTGTCAAAATATCCCTATTTGCAGATGACAAGATCCTATACCTTAAAGACCCAAAAAACTCTACTCAGAAGCTTCTAGACATCATCAATAGCTACAGCAAGGTAGCAGGATATAAAATCAACATAGAAAAATCATTAGCATTTCTATACACTAACAATGAGCAAATTGAAAAAGAATGTATGAAAACAATCCCATTTACAATAGCCTCAAAAAAAAATCAAATACCTAGGTGTAAACCTAACAAAAGATGTGAAAGACCTCTACAGGGAAAACTATACACTTCTGAAGAAAGAGATTGAAGAAGACTATAGAAAGTGGAGAGATCTCCCATGCTCATGGATTGGTAGAATCAACATAGTAAAAATGTCCATACTCCCAAAAGTAATCTACATGTTTAATGCAATCCCATCAAAATTCCAATGACATGCATTAAAGAGATTGAAAAATCTACCGTGAAATTTATATGGAAACACAAGAGTCCACGAATACCCAAGGCAATACTCAGTCAAAAGAACAATGCTGGAGGTATCACAATACCTGACTTCAAACTATATTACAAAGCAATAACAATAAAAACAGCATGGTACTGGTACAAAAACAGACATGAAGACCAGTGGAACAGAACACAGGACCCAAATATGAAGCCAAACAAAATAACCAACTTGTCTTTGACAAAGGAGCTAAAAATATGCGATGGAGAAATAGCAGCCTATTCAACTGAAACTGCCGGGAAAACTAGTTAGCAGTCTGCAAAAAACTGAAACTAGATCCATGTATATCACCCTATACCAAGTTTAACTCAAAATGGATCAAGGATCTTAATATCAGACCACAAACTCTAAAGTTGATACAGGAAAGAGTAGGAAATACTCTGGAGTTAGTAGGTATAGGCAAGAATTTTCTCAATAGAACCCGAGCAGCACAGCAACTAAGAGATAGCATAGATAAATGGGAACTCATAAAACTAAAAAGCTTCTGTTCATCAAAAGAAGTGGTCTCTAAACTGAAGAGAACACCCACAGAGTGGGAGAAAATATTTGCCAGCTACACATCAGACAAAGGACTCATAACAAGAATATATAGGGAACTTAAAAAACTAAATTCTCCCAAAACTAATGAACCAATAAAGAAATGGGCAAGTGAACTAAACAGAACTTTCTCAAAAGAAGAAATTCAAATGGCCAAAAAACACATGAAAAAATGCTCACCATCCCTAGCAATAAAGGAAATGCAAATTAAAACCACACTAAGATTCCACCTCACCCCTGTTAGAATAGCCATCATCAGCAACACCACCAACAACAGGTGTTGGCGAGGATGCGGGGAAAAAGGAACCCTCTTACACTGTTGGTGGGAATGTAAACTAGTACAACCACTCTGGAAAAAAATTGGGAGGCTACTTAAAAAGCTAAACATTGATCTACCATTTGATCCCGCAATACCACTCTTGGGGATATACCCAAAAGACTGTGACACAGGTTACTCCAGAGGCACCTGCACACCCATGTTTATTGCGGCACTATTCACAATAGCCAAGTTATGGAAACAGCCAAGATGCCCCACCACTGACGAATGGATTAAAAAATGTGGTATCTATACACAATGGAATTTTATGCAGCCATGAAGAAGAATGAAATGCTATCATTCGCTGGTAAATGGATGGAATTGGAGAACATCATTCTGAGTGAGGTTAGCCTGGCCCAAAAGATAAAAAATTGTATGTTCTCCCTCATATGTGGACATTAGATCAAGGGCAAACACAACAAGGGGACTGGACTTTGAGCACATGATAAAAGCGAGAGCACACAAGGGAGGTGTGAGGATAGGTAAGACACCTGAAAAACTAACTAGCATTTGTTGCCCTTAACGCAGAGAAACTAAAGCAGATACCTTAAAAGCAACTGAGGCCAATAGGAAAAGGGGACCAGGAACTAGAGAAAAGGTTAGATCAAAAAGAATTAACCTAGACGGTAACACACACGCACAGGAAATTAATGTGAGTCAACTCCCTGTATAGCTATCCTTATCTTAACCAGCAAAAGCCTTGTTCCTTCCTATTTTGGCTTATACTCTCTCTACAACAAAATTAGAAATAAGGGCAAAATAGTTTTCTGCTGGGTATTGAGGGGGGGAGAGGGAGGGGGGGAGTGGGTAGTAAGGGAGGGGGTGGGGGCAGTGGGGAGAAATGACCCAAGCCTTGTATGCACATATGAATAATAAAATTAAAAAAAAAGAAGTTTGTCTTCTGAACATCTCACCCCCCACCCTTCATTCATCTACCTGTCTATCCATCAATCTACACAGTAGTCACCAAACATTAATGATAATCCACAGTGTTCTCAACACTAGGGATGCAGAAAAAGGATGAGGCCACACAACTTCCCAGTGATAAAACTAAGGCCCAGATGTGAAGCTTTAGTTCTACCAAGCCTCACAGCTGTCTGTGGCAGAGAGGAGACTCGAACCCATTTCTCAAGGGTCTTTTTCACACTGCCTAAGATGGGCTCCTTACGCCGTTAGATTTCTTTCTTGTAGGAATAGACTCAGACTCACCAAACATTTGTGATTTGGAAGTATTTCATGATTGAAGAATTGAGAGAACACTGATGGGAGCTAAGTCATTTTCAAGTTTTTTTTCAACAGATAGGCCTTCTGTGTTATTTTGCCATCCATCCTTCAGAATCATTATATTTAGTCTAGTGAAAGTGAGAAGTATCTATTTTTAAAATGTTTGAGAACATGCAAAGTACAATAAAGAGAATTAAACAGTGTTACTCTTTGATACATTTGCTCTGAGTAGATACAATGTGTTAGAGCACCTCTAACACATAAGATGGAATTTTGTGCCCTACCTCCTTTGCTTAACACTGTATAGTTAACGTCTTCCCATATTAGAAGATACTTCTCAAGAATATAATTAGTGACAACATATTTCCAAGTATAAGCTTTATTTAACCACTGTTCTCTGTGTGTTAAGCTTTGATTTCCATGTTTAGGCTTTTCTAATATTTTGCCCTTGTCAGCCAACCATCCTGGGATGGTTATTTCCTTAGGATAAATTTCTGTGAGTTCTATTGCTGGATACATGGAAATGAGCATATTAAGGCTACAAGTATACATTTCCATCAGTTATAATTTTATTTTATTTTTAAATTTTTATTTTATTTATATGTGCATACAATGTTTGGGTCATTTCTTCCCCCTTCCTCCACCCCCTCCCTTACCCCCCACCCCCTCCCTCTCCCCACCCCTCTGACCCCCTCGCTACCTATCAGAAACTATTTTGCCCTTATCTCTAATTTTGTTGTAGAGAGAGTATCAGCAATAATAGGAAGGACCAAGGATTTTTGCCAGTTGAGATAAGGATAGCTATACAGGGAGTTGACTCACTTTGATTTCCTGTACATGGGTGTTACCTTCTAAGTTAATTCTTTTTGAACTACCCTTTTTTCTAGTTCCTGGTCCCCCTCTCCTGTTGACCTCAGTTGTACCAAAGTATCTGCTTTACTTTCTCTGTGTTGAGGGCAACAAATGCCATCTAGTTACTTAGGTGTCTTACCTATCCTCACCCCTCCCTTGTGTGCTCTCGCTTTTATCATGTGCTCAAAGTCCAGTCCCATTGTTGTGTTTGCCCTTGATCTAATTTCCCCATATGAGGGAGAACATATGATTTTTGGCCTTTTGGGCCAGGATAACCTCACTCAGAATGATGTTCTCCAATTCCATCCATTTACCAGCGAATGATAACATTTCATTCTTCTTCATGGCTGCATAAAATTCAATTGTGTATAGATACCACATTTTCTTAATCCATTCGTCAGTGTTGGGGCATCTTGGCTGTTTCCATAACTTGGCTATTGTGAATAGTGCCGCAATAAACATGGGTGTGCAGGTGCCTCTGGAGTAACCTGTGTCACAGTCTTTTGGGTATATCCCCAAGAGTGGTATTGCTGGTTCAAATGGTAGATCAATGTTTAGCTGTTTAAGTAGCCTCCAAATTTTTTTTCCAGAGTGGTTGTACTAGTTTACATTCCCACCAACAGTGTAAGAGGGTTCCTTTTTCCCCGCATCCTCGCCAACACCTGTTGTTGGTGGTGTTGCTGATGATGGCTATTCTAACAGGGGTGAGGTGGAATCTTAGTGTGGTTTTAATTTGCATTTCCTTTATTGCTAGAGATGGTGAGCATTTTTTCATGTGTTTTTTGGCCATTTGAATTTCTTCTTTTGAGGAAGTTCTGTTTAGTTCACTTGCCCATTTCTTTATTGGTTCATTAATTTTGGGAGAATTTAGTTTTTTAAGTTCCCTGTATATTCTGGTTATCAGTCCTTTGTCTGATGTGTAGCTGGCAAATATTTTCTCCCACTCTGTGGGTGTTCTCTTCAGTTTAGAGACCACTTCTTTTGATGAACAGAAGCTTTTTAGTTTTATGAGGTCCCATTTATCTATGCTATCTCTTAGTTGCTGTGCTGCTCGGGTTCTATTGAGAAAATTCTTGCCTATACCTACTAACTCCAGAGTATTTCCTACTCTTTCCTGTATCAACTTTAGAGTTTGTGGTCTGATATTAAGATCCTTGATCCATTTTGAGTTAAACTTGGTATAGGGTGATATACATGGATCTAGTTTCAGTTTTTTGCAGACTGCTAACCAGTTTTCCCAGCAGTTTTTGTTGAAGAGGCTCCTATTTCTCCATCGTATATTTTTAGCTCCTTTGTCAAAGACAAGTTGGTTATAGTTGTGTGGCTTCATATCTGGTCCTGTATTCTGTTCCACTGGTCTTCATGTCTGTTTTTGTGCCAGTACCATGCTGTTTTTATTGTTATTGCTTTGTACTATAGTTTGAAGTCAGGTATTGTGATACCTCCTGCATTGTTCTTTTGACTGAGTATTGCCTTGGCTATTCGTGGCTTCCTGTGTTTCCATATAAATTTCACGGTAGATTTTTCAACCTCTTTAATGAATGTCATTGGAATTTTGATGGGAATTGCATTAAACATGTAGATTACTTTTGGGAGTATGGACATTTTTACTATGTTGATTCTACCAATCCGTGAGCATGGGAGATCTCTCCACTTTCTATAGTCTTCCTCAATCTCTTTCTTCAGAAGTGTATAGCTTTCCTTGTAGAGGTCATGCACATCTTTTGTTAGGTTTACACCTAGGTGTTTGGGTTTTTTTTGAGGCTATTGTAAATGGAATTGTTTTCATACATTCTTTTTCAATTTGCTCATTGTTAGTGTATAGAAATGCTAATGATTTTTCTATGTTGATTTTATATCCTGCTACCTTGCTGTAGCTATTGATGATGTCTAGAAGCTGCTGAGTAGAGCTTTTTGGGTTTAAGGTATAGGATCATGTCATCTGCAAATAGGGATATTTTGACAGTTTGTTTACCTGTTTGTATTCCTTTTATTCCTACTTCTTGCCTAATTGCTCTGGCTAGGAATTCCAATACTATGTTGAATAGGAGTGGAGATAGTGGGCATCCTTGTTTGGTTCCTGATTTTAGAGGGAATGGTTTCAGTTTTTCTCCGTTAAGTATAATGCTGGCTATAGGTTTGTCACATATAGCTTTTATAATGTTGAGGTACTTTCCTTCTATTCCTAGTTTTCTTAGAGCTTTTATCATGAAATGGTGTTGGATCTTATCAAAGGCTTTTTCTGCATCAATTGAGATGATCAAGTGGTTTTTGTCTTTGCTCCTCTTAATGTGGTTTATTATGTTTATTGATTTTGGTATGTTGACCCACTCCTGCATTCCTGGGATGAAGCCTACTTGGTCGTGGTGAATGATCTTTTTGATGTGTTGTTGAATTTGGTTTGCCATTATTTTGTTGAGGATTTTTGCGTCAATGTTCATTAAGGAGATTGGCCTATAGTTCTCCTTTTTGAAGGTGTCTTTGCCTGGTTTTGGGATAAGTGTAATACTGGCTTCATAAAATGTGTTTGGCAGTTTTCCTTCCCTTTCTATTTTGTGGAACAGTTTGAGGAGGGTTGGTGTCAGTTCTTCTTTAAAGGTCTGATAGAATTCAGCAGAGAATCCATCAGGTCCTGGACTTTTCTTTTTGGGGAGACTCTTGATTGCTACTTGAATTTCATCTGTGTTATAGGTCTATTCAGGTGATTAATTTCCTCTTGGTTCAGTTTTGGATGATCATATGTATCTAGAAATCAGTCCATTTCTTTAAGATTTTCAAATTTATTTGAATATAGGTTCTCGAAGTACTATCTGATGATTTCCTGGACTACAATGGTGTTTGTTGTTATCTCCCCTTTTGCATTCCTGATTCTACTAATTTGGGTTTTTTCTCTCCTCATTTTAGTCAGGTTTGCCAGGGGTCTGTCGATCTTGTTTATTTTTTCAAAGAACCAACTTTTTGTTTCATTAATTCTTTGTATGGTTTTTTTGTTTCTATTTCATTGATTTCAGCTCTTATTTTTATTGTTTCTCTCCTTCTGTTTGTTTTGGGATTTGCTTGTTCTTGTTTTTCTAGGAGTTTGAGATGTATCATTAGGTCATTGATTTGGGATCTTTCAGTCTTTTTAATATATGCATTCATGGGTATAAACTTTCCTCTCAGGACTGCCTTTGCTGTGTCCCATAGGTTCCAGTTGGTTGTGTTTTCATTTTCATTGTCTTCCAGGAACTTTTTAATTTCCTCTTTTATTTCATCAATGACCCATTGTTTATTAAGCAATGAGTTATTCAGTTTTCAGCTGTTTGCATGTTTTTTGTCTTTACTTTTGTTGTTGAATTCTAGTTTTATCACATTGTGATCAGATAGAATGCATGGTTTAATTTCTGTTTTCTTATATTTGCTGAGGCTTGCTTGGTGCCCCAGGATATGATCAGTTTTGGAGAAGGTTCCGTGGGCTGCTGAGAAGAATGTATATTGTATAGAAGTTGGATGAAATGTTCTGTTGACATCAAGTAGGTCCATTTGATCTTTGTATATTTTAGATGTAGGATTTCTGTATTGATTTTTTGTTTGGATGACCTATCTGTTGATGATAATGGGGTGTTAAAGTCTCTCCACAACCACTGTGTTGGCGTTTATATATGCTTTTAGGTCTTTCTGGGTATGTTTGATGAAATTGGGTGCATTGACATTGGGTGCATATAGGTTGATTATTGTTATTTCCTTTTGGTCTACTTCCCCTTTTATTAGTATGGAATGTCCTTCTTTATCTCTTTTGATTAATGTATGTTTGAAGTCTACTTTGTCAGAGATAAATATTGCTACTCCTGTCTGTTTTCGGGGGTCATTGGCTTGGTAAATCTTCTTCCAGCCTTTCATCCTATGCCTATGCTCATTTATGTCAGTGAGATGGGTCTCCTGTAATCAACAAATTGTTGGATCTTCTTTTTAATCCAGTTTGTCATATGGTGCCTTTTGATGGGGGAATTAAGTTCATTAACATTAAGTGTTAGTACTGATAGGTATGTGGTGATTCCTGTCATTTCGTTGTCTTAGTTGTTTGAAGGTTTGATTGTGTGTACCTAAGTTGAGGTTACTGTCTACTTTCTTGGTTTTTCTTTTCCTGTAGTTTGGTACTGCCTGCCTTTTTGTTGAATATATTGCGCATTCCCTTTGCTTCTACCTCTTCTCCTTCTTCGATGCCCATGATTCCCAGGTTTGGTCTTTCGATGGAGTCGGTGAGCTCTTGCATTTTCTTTTCACAGGTCTTGAGTTTTTTAACTAATAGTTCTTCGGTTTTTCCTTTAATTACCATTTCATCTTTGAGTTCTGAGATTCTGTCTTCTGTTTGTTCTATTCTGCTGGATTGCCCTTCCATTTTGTTTTGCAATTCTGTTTCATTCTTTTTTCTGAGGTTTTCCATATCCTGAGTCGTTTCCTCCTTAATGTTGTCAATTTCCACCCTGAGTTCGTTTATCTCTTTATTAATCATGTTCTCTGTTTCACTTTGGTGTTTATGCAGTGCTTCTATGCTTTCCTTTATTTCTTCTTTTGCTTTTTCAAATTCTCTATTTTTGTTGTCTTGGAATTTCTTGAGTGTCTCCTGTACATTTTGGTTGGCCGTATCCAGTATCATTTCTATAAAATTCTCATTGATTACCTGTAGTATTTCTTCTTTTAAATTATCCTTGTGGGCTTCATTGAGTTCTTTGGCATAGTTTATCTTCATTTTGTTGTAGTCTGGATGTGAATATCTGTTTTCTTCATTTCCCTGTGGTTCCTGTACTAATTTTTTGCTGTGGGGAAACTGGTTTCCCTCTTTTTTCTGTCTTCCCATCATTGCCCTTGGTGTTGTTATTGTCCCTGTCCTGTGTGCAATTAAGTATTTTCTAGCTTGTAATAATAGCACTAGTGATATTTAGAATGGAAGGGTGAGAGAAGAGGGAAAGCAAAGAAGTTAAAGAAACAGGGAAAAACAAGTAAACAAACAAAAAACCCAAAACAAACAAACAAAATTTTTAAAGATATAAATAGGGAGAGAGAGTGTACTGATCAACAGTAAGCTGCATTAGAGAGAAAGAGAGGATTGACAAAAAAATAAAATAAAATAAATAAATATAAAAAACGAATAAATAAAATTTAAAAATCTTCAAGTTCAAATGCAATAAAGTTTCAGTCTTAATAATTTTGGTGTTAGTCCCTCAGCCTCCAATCTTGGAGATGGTGTCTCAGAAGTAGTTCTGTTGTTGTCTCATCAAAGGGGGAAAAAAAAAAAACCACCACAAAATGTCCCAAGTTCAAATGCAATACAGTTTCAGTAAGTTTTTCAGCATGCAGGTGTAGTTCAGTTGTTGTCTCATCAAAGACAGGGAAGAAAAAAAAGAGTCTGAAGACAGTTCTGTGAATGGCTATCTGATGCTGCCATTTGCCTGCCAGCTGCTGTCAGCCTGCTGTTGCTGGAGGCTTTATTTATGCAGATCTCAGAAGTGAGCTTAACGCTTACCTAGCCCTGCCCCTGGGTTCGACCACCACTGCTACAAGCTTTCCCCTTTCCAAGCACACTGGGGGAGGTGACACTGCACCAGCTTTCTCAGGCCCGCACATTTATTTACAGTTCACGTGGGAAGTGGACCTTCCTCCCCGTCCTGTGGAGTTTTCCTCCCACCACCACTTTTACAAGTTTTCCTGCTTCTGGTTGCTGGGTGTGTGCTTTTGCTCCTGCCTTCTCCGGCCGGCTTGTTTATTTACAGTTCCGTGAGGGATTTCCCTTACCCGCCTCTTCGGTGCTTAGGGTGCCCCATCCTCTTTGCTATGTGTCTTTTTTGTTGTTATTGCTTATTTTTCAGGTTTTTTTTCCTTTTTTCCATGGGTGGAGGTCAGTCTGTCCTGAGGGCTATGCTGATCTGGCCCAGGGTTGTCTGTGGGAGTACTGTGTGCTGCTTAGCTCACTTTGTGGTCTGCTTCGTCCCAAGTGGCCTGGATGCTGGCATCTGGCAGTGGCACAAGAGCCTTCCTGGTTTCTCCGTTTAATGTGAAGTATGAATGCTATGTGCAGGCTAGAGGTGTGGAGGAGTCAAAGTTTTGCCTCTTCTCGGTGGTTTTTCCTGTAAGGTGTATCTCTAGCATCTCTCCAAGATTTTACTTTAGGAGGCACGCTTTCTGCTTCCTCCCTCTAGCCGCCATCTTGGAATCTTGTCCATCATTCATAATTTTAACACTCCCTTATAACCTATCCACAATCCAAAGCACAGAATAGTCTACAGTATTTACTGTCTTAAGTTTAGGGAAGAGTACTCTTGGGCGAACTGTAGCCACCAAACTTCTTTCCTGCACAGCTAAGTGAGAACTGTCTTCAGGACTCTTACTGATGAGGGAGATTTCAGAGAAGAAATGGCTTTTGCTCCAAGTCTTGAAAAAGTTAACGGTCAAAAAGTTGTAAAAAGGAAGATGAATTTTCCTATCATGACAAGCAGAATACTATACAGAAGCCTAGGGCTCATCTGTTGCAGTGGTTCTCAAATATTTTAACAGATGAAACATTTTTTCCAACCTAAATCTTGTCTAGCCCATCAATACTGCAAAGTGATCCACTTGGAAAGTCTCCAGTTACATCACAGGGAACGGAAGAGCTCAGAATTGAGAGTAGGTTCTTCTTTATGGGCTGTCTGAGAACTGCAGGTCTTGAGACTTGCCTCTAAAACCCATGACTCTATTAAAAAAAAAATCTAAAACCAGTTATTCCAGTTTGAAGCTGAGGACACTGAAACACAGCTCCCCCAAGGTCAGAAGGGTGCCAAGCTGAAGTTCAGTGTATTCCTTCCTGACCAAAAGCAACTATCTCAGTGCTTTCAACATTCCCATGCAGGTTCAAAGGTTTTTTTTTTTCTTTTAGGGTATGAATTGTTGCAATGTCCCAAGAGACAAAGTCCCAAGAGTTAAATGCATGTATTAACTTCTGTACAATGTTACCCCAATCCATACTAGCTGTGTCTGGCTGAGACACTGAAGGATCTATTAAATTATATCCAGGTTCCTATTAAATCACTACACTGGCAGTAATACCTGGTCTCACCTTCTCCTTAACCCAAATTAACACATGCTCTTAGGAGTCTTATATTGAAGGCAAGCTCCTGAGATGAACAAGTGACTGGGAAGACAGTAGAGGAGAAAATTAAAATAAATGATAGGGTGACCTCTCACACCACTTCTGGTTTCTCAATTAGCCAAAAGTCAGCCAGCTCCACATTGCTGTTCTTTCAGTAATAGGTTTCACCCTCCCATTGAGTGCCAAACCACACGGGTGCACACACAGACACACACCTTGCTAATCAGATTGGCAGCAAATAGAATTAAACCATTAAGGCAATTAAGCAATTCGTAGATAACATTTGATCAGTTCATTGGAAATGCAAATGCATTCTTCTTTTAGAGAATAAGTTGGTGAAAAGTCATTTCATGTTCTATAACCCTCATTAACTCTTTTTCCAAATAAAGACTGAAGCGTTTTGGGCTCAGAGCCGCACAGATGGAACTGATTTTGTTTTTGTTTTTGTTTTTGTTTTATTTTGCCCAGTCTGTTCATTCTTTTGTAACCCACCATGTCTTCCTACCTCCAGACTCCCGAGACACATTTAGATAGTCTTTTTGCCTCTTCCTTGGGCCTCAAGGCAAACTCTGTTCATTTTCTCTGACTCATGTGATAGACACCTTCTAGGACCTGGAGTGGAGGCTGTGTGCTTACAACATCCTGAAATGATTGTTGCTGGACATTCCTGGGTTGTAGATGTAGAATTTGGCTGGTTTTCCTTGCCCATTCCCCATACACAAGCTCTGTACTCTGGTGGGGAAGAGAGTGCTGCCCAGAAACAGGGACTTGAAAATGAGTGTGCGTTCTTTGCAGTCTGGCTTCTGCAGTGGTGTAAGCCATTGCTGGGTTGCTCTCTGCCATCAGAGTTCTCACCAAGAAAACCAGCCAGGGACAGCTTGAGGGAGGGAGAGAGGGAGGGAGGAAAGGAAGGAAGAAAGGGAGGGATGAAAGGAGGGAGGGAGGAAGGAAGGGAGGGATGAAAGGAGGGAGGGAGGAAGGGAGGGAGGAAGGGAGGAAGGAAGGAAGGAAGGGAGGGATGAAAGGAGGGAGGGAGGAAGGAAGGGAGGGAGGGAGGAAGGGAGGAAGGGAGGGATGGAAGGAAGGGAGGGAGGGAGGAAGGGAGGAAGGAAGGGAGGGATGAAAGGAGGGAGGGAGGGAGGGAGGGAGGAAGGGTGGATGGAAGCACCTTACATAGCAGATCATTTTACATACACACTACATAGGATACTATTATGTATGTATGTGTGTACACAGATGTGTTTCTGGTTGTTTAAATGTTATTAGAGGCAGATGAAACCTAAGAAACAGTGGTACAATAACATTGGACATTATATCTAGTGTTTGATACCAATTGTCATCTAACTGGACACGCTGCCTTGCTGTGCTCACCTACAAGGTTTTGGGATGTTAGTGCAGAATTAATGAGACAACTGAGTACAACTCAGGGATGTGACCAGTGCCTTTTCAGCACAAAGCAGCTTGGAGGCTGTAACTTTACTCACCTATAATGTTCACAGGAGAGCACATGTTTTCAAGCTTATTTTGGAGGTATTGATAGGTAACTATTAAAGTCATCAAGGTAACATTGCCACTAATGTCACAGGGAAGAAAGATGTTTTGGGAAGCAATTGAGCTCAGCATTCCAGGAACTATTTCTCACCTATTTGTTATATTTTTCTCAGTGGGGAAAGACTTCTATAGGGTGGACTGTTGAGAAGTAGACACATAAGGACCTCAGCAATACTATAAAGCCTCATTCATTTGCTGAGCACGTACAGGGCATTACAGAGATAGTACGGGTACTGTTCACACCGTACATTCACCTGGCTCTGCACATACCAGTGTCTCACTTCTCCACCTTCCAGGCTTGCATGGGTGACAGCAGGTCTTCCTTCACTAAACCTGCACTCTGAGAGCTGGCAGCTGTTAGAACACTTAGGACTTGCTGACAATTCTGTATTTCCTGTTGTTTTTTAAAATCCTTTAAATGGGCCTTTAGCTCTTAACTCACAATGGGGTTTCCCATTCATTGGTCTAAATTATGTTTTAGCCATATGCATACCTTATATATTTGAGTATAGAAAAGGGGAGAAAATGTTAGCAAGTATACTATGTTTCTGTTTGTAATTTCCTAAAGGATGTTCACTTAAATAAGGGAATTATATATATTAAAGTCTATTGTTGGTTTTTAGTGTATTTCTGTTAAATGGTTTAAAATTTCAGACTGAGTACTTGTTTAATTTTTGTATTTGTAGAGACATAGGGCATTTCAGTACAAGTGGGTCTTTCTTACTGAGTTTTCATAGTTCAGGAATTTTTTGGCTTAAAATAAAACAGAAGGAGAATCCCTTAGCATATTATCCTGTCTTGAACCCATGAAGCTGGGCATTTGTGAGGCCTCAAGAGAGGAGATTCGGGGTTCTTCTGTGCTGGGGCTTCTGTCCCCTCTCCCTCGTCACCCTGCTGAAACTTCATACCTATAAACTCTCAGTCAATGAATGTAGATCATTTTAAAACTGTATATTTTTAAAGTTTTCGTAAGGGATATTATTTAGATATAAACATATGTTTTTTTTTAAACCTGCCATTCCAAATCCCAAAAGAAGAGATTGACAGACATTCCTAATTTATTTGTAGCGTTCCAGTGTTCATGCAATGTCCTGAAAACCAAAGGCAATGATTAGGTTTATGGAATTGCATTAAGCCACTGCTACACAAAGCTGGATTGAACACTAGAGCTTGTTTCAGACATTGAAAGCACCATCATCTCCAAGTGCGAGCGTGTGTCTTCCACTGCCTGTCTTCCTGAGTTAATGCAAAGCATCCTTTTTTCCTGTCATATGTCCCCTAAAACTCCTCTTGAAATCTCCCTGCACTCTTGCTTTCTTCCTCCTGGCTATCCATGCACCATTATCTAGGATGGCTTCAGTAATAAAACCATCTGAGTAGTTGAAAGGTGGCTATACTAGTGGTTTTGATGAAGGACCCCAGAGTGTCAGCAGGTGGGGGGTATTGAGGGCAGCCTGTCTGGCTCATCCTTTTTCTGTCTGCTGCTTGACTTTCTCTCCCTGCTCCACCAAGCTCTTCTCCTGATGCCCCAAGGACAGTGAGGGGGGCATGCGTGAATGACTGTGACACTGCTACGGACCTTTCCTCTGCTGTCATTTCTGTCTCGCACTCGTCTTCCTCTGTTCTTTGAAGTCCCCCATGGCTGTGCAAAGGAACTTACCCATGAGGCCACTCTCCTTTAGAAAAAGGATCTTCAAGGACCAAATACTTCTTCCTGCACTGTCCAAGTGGAAGAAGCCCCTGCAACACTTACTTGTGCACTGGCATTGCCACGTGCTCAACTGTGCTGTGCTGCAGGGATGACAGCCACCCATATGCTACCCTCCCTTCCACCCTGAATTTGTATGGGGTGACAGGAAACTTCTGCCTTCCACTCCATTTTGCCAGGCCTGTGACATTGACGTCCTGTAGAGTTTTTGGATCTTTAACTGATGCCTTGTGTGCTGTCTGCTCCCCTCCCCTTACCAGGAGCCCCAGGGATCTGCCATGGGCTCCCATCAATTGCCTTTTGAAGGAGGGGGCAGCTCCTGAGCGTGCTGATCCTTCAGTGAGTACCACGGGGTGGAAAGAAGCCAAGGCTGATGATGGGACGGGAGAGTTACAACTTCGTATGTAGACACGCAAACACAGGTGAACACACACACAAACACAGCATCCTACAGTGACTCCCAAAGTATCACCTAATCATATTCTGCCATTAGTGACTCTCCTTTGGCCACACTTTGCTCCCATTTGGTGTGCTAGCACAGAAACACAGAAGAAAGACAGACTTTCTCTTCAATCCTGTGGGTTACAGGAGTTGTAGATTGAAGATGACCCAGAGAACACTATCTAATTCAGAGATTTAAAAAGGTCACCTTCTAGCCACCATGTCCTCTGTGAGAAGCAGGCCTTTCCATCTGCCCTGCATGTGTTTCCTCATTGCCAGGAGAGCTTTCCTGGTGCCCTGATGGCCTTCTCTCTTCCTCTCCTTTCCCAGAGCAAGAATTATAGAAGCATTTATTCTTTCTCCTTTTCTTCTAGGCAGACAGGCTGCCATTTCCTTTCCCTTTGGTGACTGTGGTGTTACTAGGAAGGTGCAGTATCCACAGTTTCTTTATGCCTTAACCATATTCTTTGACCGGTTTCACATCTGACTGGAAAAAACTGCTGAGCCGCATGTCACCCGCCTTAGGGCTTAGGGCATGGTATTACCTGTCAACCCTGTAGTTCCATGCCCATCACCAACAGTGCAGACAACTGGGTAAAGCTTGGGAAACCCTACAGATCACACCCTAAGCAAGAGCAGTTCATTAGACCCGTGTCAGGAAACCCTAGTGTAAGATCATGGCACAATGGAACCTTACACCTACAGTCTAAATGGCCCCAGATCACAAGTGAGGAGACTGAGGCTAAGGGGCAGTACATGATAGTGTTTTCTTGATTGCTGTTTTAGATTTAGCTAGCCTTGATTTACATTTCAGCATTTAACTCAGCGTGTGGCTTCACGTGGTCCAGAGTGCACGCAGCTGCCATTGAAGGCCACAGCGGTGTCTGTGTCAGTAGGGATCACCCATGACTTCTTATTTGGCATGTGCTGTGGGGTCTGAAGTTAGAGAAGTCTGAAATGAGGCTCCATTCTGGGTTGAGCATCTTGCAAACTGCTGTAGGAATGTTGCAGAGAAATACAGGGCAGAGAAGGCTGCTATTGTGAGAGCAGGGCTGGTTCTTTCAGAAAGGATTTATTGGTGTGTTGATTATACCAGCAACATATTTGCATTCTAAAGATTTTGGAAGGTGTAGGAAATGTCAAAGAAAAAATTTAAGTTGTGCTTATGATGAAATCGGTGTTAATGTTTCTCTTAATGTTTTGTCGTATAGCCATTCCAGTTTTCTTTTCTTTGTGTCACACATAAACTTTCTTCAAGGCCACTGAACATATTAAATATATTTCCATGGCCTGATTTTTAATGGTGTCATAGTAGCCGATTACATTAATAATGCTATAACTTGTCTTGCTCATTTTAAGATACGTGTTTTTCCAATTCATCACTATTATGAATAATGCTGTATCTCAGTGGTTATTTCTTTAAAATACATTTCTTGTAAAATTATTCAGTAAAATGAGATAAGGCCATTTTAGAATGAGTTGTAGAGTATCACATCGCATTTCAGAAAGTGTCCTGGTTCATGTTGCCACCATGATCTAGGAAGGTGCCCACTGAAAAGTCACACCTCTATGGAAAAAAAGACATTTCACCATATAAAAATCAGACCTATATGATTTATAACAATGTAGCTTCCATCTTTGGGTTCATAAAAATACTGAATTTGGATGCTTTCCAATTTCCCTTTTAGTAGAAAGGCTCAAGTTCAGTTAGAAATTCTACTTGTGATTTTACTGAGTAGAGACATACTTGATTTTTAGAATTTATGACAAGTAACGCATAAATAATTAATCAACTAAGACATTAAAATATTTGTTAAACTGTTGAGTAATATGGGGAGTTAGTGAGGCAGTTAAGTAGCATCAAAGACATACCTGTGCTCATCTCCATGGAGATAACACTGTGGGAAACAGACTTTAAGCAGTATAGGTTGACATACAGAAAGTCTCTAATTCTCCGTCATTCCAAGCTACTGTCAATTATATGAACATAAAAACCATTAAAATATGTATACATCCTGTGAGTGTAAATTCTCACATCTGAGAATGCTTCTAATAAAAGACACACATATAAAGTGTAAAACGAGTAAGCAATGGAGCACTAAACCTGGTATTAAAGGACTTAAGGAGAAAAAGACCTAATAATGGAGGCCAAAGAAATCAAAGGAGGAAAAATCTTAAGCAGAGTTTCCTGTCATATATGTAAAAAAAAAAATAGGAATTTTTACAGTTTTATTTATTGTGTTACCTATTAAGTGGAATGCTGAAGTTCGTTAGAACTGAAAAATGTTTCCCTGTCACTCCATGTCAAGATGGAATCGCAGAGAGATTGGAACAGAATTTGGAGTGTGATGCCCAGGCCTTTTGTTTCAGTCCACCATAGCGAGACGAATGGTGCTAGCCATTTTGTTCATCAATATAAACCCAATGCAGAGAGGTTGCACTGCCACTCTTGGATGCATTTGGGAGAGTAGCTGATACCATGTCTGTAAGTCTCTGGAGGTTTGACTAGCAATGAGACAGAACTTAAAAATCTCCTGCATGACCCAAGGCCTCCAGACTGCTGGTTCTCACACCTTCCTCAAAACACAGGTTTCTGGAAGTTGGTCTGAGCCACTTTACTGTCTGTTATCAAATAATTGCTAAAAGATTGAAGAAAAATAAGTGAGTAAAAATCATCTTAGAAATGTTTTTGCAATGCATATTTTTGTTGGGTCTTCTTTATTGTATGATAAGTAAGAGGTGTGAATAGACAAAACTGTTAACTGTGGATGATACTTAGCTCAACAGGACACCATCATTTATTTGTTTAAAAGATATAATCATGTATGAGAAAGTGTTCCATTTCTAGAACATAATGAAACAAACCAGGACTGAATGGTGCTCATGATTTCCAGGTCTTCGGTCACAATCTGTTTCAAAACCTTGCCTGAGCCCCACTGTTAAGCATCTGAAAGTAGGCACCCATGATGGCTCTTGGATAGTGGTCCAGTGGCTTCTGGAATATAGGAGTAGAAAAGGCAAATCTCTCACTTTGCCATAAAAGTTCTCACAAAAAGCTTGCAGCAGTACCTGGAGGCAGTTGTTACGAACTATAGCTTCTGAGAGCACGCCTATAATCCCAGCTACTCGAGGCTGAGGCAGGAGGGCTGCCTGAGTCCAGGAGTACAGGGCCAGCTCAGGTAATGTAGCAACACACTGTCTCCAAATTCAAAAATAAAAAATAAGAAAACCATGGCACTAGAGTGCCTATTATTTCTTGTGCCAGACACATACTCTATCTTTAGGTTCATTGTCTGTGAACCTCACCACAACCTTGCAAGTTCAATGGCACCATCAGCTGTGTTTCTTGAGTGGGAAAATTGAAGTACTGAGAGATTAAATGCTGTGGCCAGGACCACAGAGTTATGAAATGACAACAAGAGCACATAGGTCCCTCTGGCTGCATTCCTGTTTGCCTTGTAGCATTCAGGACTTCATTTAAAGTAACTTAGTGTCTGCACAAACGTTAAACAAAGGCTTCTGATGAAGTGTCATAGAATAAAGAATATAACCTTAACCTTGAAAAGAAGATTAGGACATGAGTTAGCAACTTGAAAAAAAAAAGCATAACATTTTGAGCATAAACACATCCCAGAGAGTCAGAGTTCCTCCTGAATAATAAGCACAGTAACCTGTCCAGTTAAGAAACTTTACTCTTCTCTTTCTGCATGTTGCTACAAATAACTTTCTTTGCTTTGGCTTGGAAGTATTGGGTTTTAAATGAGAAATCATTCCTAAAGCCCCTCGCTTGGCTCCATAAATGGTTTCTGTTTTGGTGTCCATAACCATGAGTTCAAAGTCTTTTTTTTTTTTTTTTCTGTCAAGGAAGGAATAAAAACTGACCTGCCAAATGAAATGTTTTATTTTCACAGTGCTCCTCTTTTAAACCAAGCTAGGAGGAGCTATGTTCCAGTATTTTTGTTGATTTCTTGTTCTAACATAAAGCAGCTATTTAAGAACTCTTTTCTTTTCAAAAGAACCTAAAATTTATTTATTTTTGTGCAGCCTGATGAATATTTATTGATAGTGATTGAAACTTAGCTCAGCTGAAGTTTCTTTGGTGTCAGTCTCTCCAGGCTTGGGTTGACTTCAAGTCTTTTAAACACTGAAGGGCCAGCTCTGACCCCCAGTTAGCAGGAATGGGGCAGGCTTTCTCCATGCTGAAGGGAGAGGAAATAAATGAAGGAATTATTTTCTTAAAGCCCACAGGGCTCCAGGAGGGTTTTGGGTTTTTTTATTTTTTTAAGAACATATCCCATTTCTCCCTTCTTAGTTTTCCACCATCAGCATTTCTAGGAATGTAGTAGGAATTTAGAAAGAATAAACCTGGCCTGGAGGGTATGGGTGTATGGAACAGAATGTTTTAAGAGCAAGCTGATCACTGATACGCTGTCCATTTCTCAGTTGGAGGAAAGATAAGAAAGGCTTATGTTTAGATAATAAAGGTCCTTGTTTAAAATTTTCACTAAAGTTAATCCATGTATGACTCTAAAGTATTGAACTATGATTGTAAAATTTTTCCCACCAAATATTATCATTATGGCTCTTAGATAGTGAAGAGAAGAATTTAGCCTTAAATTAATTGAAACACGTGAATTGTTTAGAACAGTACTTAACATGGGCTAAGTGTTCCAGAAATATAACTTGGGCTTTAGAACAGTAGTTTGAAACTGGCATACGATGGTGCAAGTATATCTGTCCTTTCTCAGACATGCTCTGAAATATCAGCATATATATTTAAATCTTTTCCATATAGATGAATATATAGTTAAAATAAGAGGTGACTAAAATAAGAGGTGAGTGGCAGAGGGATTCTCACTTTGTGTATCAGGTGAGGTCTCACCTCTTGGGTCTTGGAGAGACCCTGAGTGGGCCTTGTTCAAAAGGCACTCATTCAGAAAGACATGTGAGGTCTTCCTCATTCCTCCTGATTTTCATAAACACTGGGAGGACATGCGGTGATGGGGAGTGATAACTACATCATGGTTGTTATGATTTAGATTGTTATGACAGAACCTTCAGAACCCTTCAGTATTTCAAGTTGCCCTGTGAGCACGAAGTGTTCAGAACCATCAGCTAGGAACTAGTGGGCTAAGTTCCTGTCTATAGTTACAAAAGTGACTTGTTTCTGGTCTTACAGTGCTGTGTTATATTAATCTACTTGTAGGCTCACTTAAGCCCTTTTCTTAGACCAGAGTCTAAATACAGTGGTGAAATTTTCTAGGCTCAGGTTTTAGTGTATGGAGATTGACGTCTTCTCTAAAACAACTGAGTCATGACGGAATGTGAACATATGAAGAGGAGAGCCACAGAGACAGGGTTCTTCATGGAATGTGCTGCAGCTTACGTCTCTGATACCCTTTGTGCACCAGTACACACCGCACATCTGAATATTGTTCAAACCCTCCACTTAGCTTACCACTGAAAGCACAGCTCACCTAAAGAGACTGCAAAAACTGAAGCAAACACAGTAGAAAATCATTACACCATTGTAGAATAAAATCCATGAGTTACATCTAAAATGTTACTACCATTATTTTGTGGCCTTTAAGGAAAGGAAACATGAATGTTTACAGTTATAGTAAAACTTACTAAGTAGATGCATCAGTAGAAAAATAAACCATTATCCTTTCAACTCAGTCCTGTTTCCTAAGTAGCACATCAGTTCTTCAGTGATTAGGAAACAGGGCTCATCTTTGCAGAATGTTGTCCCTGTTACTTTTTCTCCGTAGACCTGAGAGAAGAATTAAAGCTCTAAGGCAAATGAATTTCAGATATTTTTATTTAGGGATTCTAGAGATCCATGATGGATAACTAGTTTTTGACCAGAATAGTGCCTCTGTTTGTATGGTAGAATAGATATCTGCTTTGCTGTTTACTAGCTGGCTAAGTAATCAGTTGGCATGTAAACATACTCTGCTTTTGAATGCTGGGATGCTTTTGCTTGTGGGCTAGACATGCATCGTGGTAGTGATTGGAGGTCTTCTGGGTGGGGAAGTATGGAAGAAAAGGAGGAATAAATTCTTTGTAACCTCCTCCCCACCTGTTCATTAAAAACAAGTAGACCCAGTCCTGGCAGAACACTGTAGGTGAGCCTCAGACCTTTGCTGCCTGAGGACTTCTGAGTTCTCATTCTGTCCAGAAAACAGTGCATGAACATCCCAGTGAAATACAGCACACAGCACCACTCTCCTCTGATGGTTTTTGTTGTTTTTCCCTTTGAATACTTGTCATGCCAAGATGACTTTATTATAACATGAGTTTCAAAACATAAATACAAGTAAAATAAGAGGTATTTTAAGGTCAAATGGCAAACTTTTCTTAGTATGACTCTTTGAGTTTTTGTTTAATGCTGAAGATCACTAAGTCTAGATTTCATTTTACTAGTTTTAAAATTTAGATTCCAAAAGCAGTTCTTAACAATTCTGCCTCAGCATAGGCTTTTTGTGAACTGCCTGTTTCTATAACTTGTACATCAGTCCACCAGCTTTCCTACGATGTGAGGGGGTAGTTTAGTGGGTGAAAATGATAAACCTGTAGAACAGGAATAGCAGTGGAAGGTTCCAGGCACGTGGGTTGTGAGGATTCCATGAGCTGAGTGTGAGAGATGCTGAGACCACTGCCTTGGTCACAGCCACTGGACAGCTTGGGGCTGAGCCATGACTGAGTGCTCAGTTCTGTGTCCCCTGTCCACAAGCTCATCTCCCAGACATTTCATAACCTTGTTGCTAGTGAGCATTTCTAAAGCTTTGATTCTGAGGTGACTGATCCCATACAGATGAGAATCAGAATAAGAGTGTGACTGTACTTAATCAGACTTTACCTTTTCTCTGTGAGTGAGTTCTGGTAATCTTACTTTGGGAATAAGACCTCGTGACTTTAGAAGGATCTGTTCTGCTCACCTGAATTTGGAAAACTAGGGGCCATAAAAAGATGTGACCAGGCACAGTGGCTTACTGTAATCACTGCTACTCAGAAGGATCACAGTACAGGCTGGCTGGGCAAAAACATGAGCCACTGTCTCAAAAATAATCAAAGCAAAAAGGGCTGGGGGTGTTACTCAAGTGGTAGAGCACCTGCCTAGCAAGCACAAGGCCCTGTGTTCAACCCCCAGTAATGAGAGAGAAAAAAAAATTTCATAAACAGGAGTGGTTGGAAAGAAAGGTAAGACCAGACAAAAACATGAAATGTTGAAAGCCAAATGGGAGTTTCTGGGGGAGTGGGTATAAGCACCAAGTAAGCTCGGGGCTGGAGACCAAGTTATGGACTTACTGGCATCTCTGAGTCTCTGCTTTGATATCAGATGGGGATTTGGGATTAGATAGTCTCAGAGGTCCTTCGGGGCCTTGTAAATTTTGTGTCCCCAGTTTCAGGTTGAGTAAGTTTGAAAGGAGCCAAGGAATATGCAAAAGTAAAGATTAGTAGGATTGGTTAGCACTCTTGATGACCTTCCAAGTGTCAGGAAGGATGTGCCCAGCCTCTCCAGAAATAAAAGTAGAGGTGTGAAGTCTATCTTCTCCCCTTTGTCAGGTTAAGTAAAAAGAGCTTTTGCTTCCATTTTAATAATAGAATTTGTGTGTGTTTAATATAGGTAGTGATTTGGCCTCAAGCTGAGTTTAGATTTGAAAAGATGAGAATATTAAAGCTTGTCAGCCAGCCCACAAACCAATTAAGTATTTCTAAGCTGACAGAATGTGGGGTGGAGTTCTTTTTCTTTTCTCCACCAGCACCTCTCACAATAAAAAGAAATTAGATCAAATAGACACCCTCTTTGTAAAGGCAGGGCTGAGAATAGTTGATAAGAAAAGATGAGCCTATACTGAGACTAGGGTGTAGGCCAGAAATTCAGAGCAGTTCAAAAGAGAAGAGCAGTGCCGTCAGATAGAAAGAACGTCCCTGTAGCTTGGGAAGTGTTCCACATGGTCCGATGTGGTAGCCACAAGTCACATGTGGATGGGTGTGGCTGGTATAAATAGAATCTGAAATTTTAAGTTTAATTCATTTTAATTCAACTGGCCACATGTGGCTGAGGCCCTGCACAGTGCTAGATAGACAAAAATATATACTGTGACATGCATTCACATGTATCAAAAACTGCCAGAGAGTATTGAATTGCCATAGTTGTGGATGGTTGATTTGGGACTAAAAGAATGTCTAAATTACTGTCCTGTGGAAGAGAATTAGACTTCTGTTTTGTTGTTCCAAAGGAAACTTGTATGACCACTTGGGAGAAATTTCAGGACTGCACATTTAGGCTCAGCATAAAGCACTTCCTTATAGTTAGTCACACAGAATTATATTCAGAGGTCTTAAAAGGTAAGGATAGACCCCCATGCTGGGAATATGCAGGGTTAGGTCTGAAGACCTACAGTTTCTTGTATTCCAAGCTCCTCACCTGTCACTAGTGGTGCTAATGTTTTCCTGAGTGTTCTGGGGCTACCAGGATGTTTTATGAAGCACAACTATTTCTAAACCAAAGCCAGTGATTAAAGGATTTTGGATATTTTACGTTGCCTCAACACTGCTTGTTCTAAAACAAGCAAAAAGATTCTCTGGGAATCCCAAGCAAAAATCCCTTTGTTCTGACAGAAAACATGCCCTCGTGACTGTGGAAAGTGGCTTTGCCTTCATCATTGATCTTAAACATTTCAGGGATTATTTCATGTGGACAGAATGCCGAAATTGGCACAACAGCCTTTCCAAGTTCCCGGAAGATTCCTGGTAATAAGCCAACCAATGAACTCACAGTAGTTGGGCCATGGCAGATGCTGTCACTGCTGAGATACCTCATGGTAGGTGTGACATCCATCAGCCACAGGACCTGCCGGCACTGCTGTTGGATGCAGGACATTAGTGGAAGAGGGGCAGTGTAGGTAGCGTCAAAGCAATGACTGTGCAGCCTCCTGAACTAGGGCACAGAACAGAATTCACTGGCTCTGCTTATCTTCCTGTGGAGACGTGGGAATGGCAGGACTGTGAACATGGAGCTGGGCCAGCCAGTGGTGGGCTGACACTCTCATAAAGAACTCCCATGGAATTCATTATCTGCTTTTCAGCACTGGAGCCCGTACCTCTTCACATGGTAGGAGCAGTGCTTCAGAAAGATAATGATGGCCCTTAGGTTATTATCGATAGACCCTACTTTCTTTTTAAGCAGGAGGATGTTTCTGTGTCCTTTCTCTTGTTAAAATGAGAAGTGCAGAGCTCTCTCATTATGATGGAGGCCCTCAGCTCTCAAGGACATGGAGAACTTTCCTTCCTTTCTCTGCCGTCTTTCTCTCTTCCCATGCTGTATCCCTACATTTTGAGCAGACATGCATACGTTTATGTGTTCATAAACTATCAAACACTAATAAAATCTACAAATAAGGAATGGTACACAGCCCCCTTTTGTAAATTGATAACTGGTCCTCCTGTAAACTCTTCTCTGGGGAGTAATAATATCCACCTGGAAGCAAGTCTGGCAGAATTACAGTTCAGCCCTGTTTTACAGGTGGCTGTCTTTGCCCACGGCATGTGTGCACACATAGACATTCCTGTGTTCTTGTCAATACAGATTGGTGTGTGCATAGGTTAGATTGCTGGAGAAATCAGCTTTGCACCCTGAGCAAATGTGGTACAGAATGCCACCTTTAGCTAGGCCCTGCTATCAGGTATCTGCTAATTGTCACAGTCCTCAGTTTTGTTGCTCTTGAATTTTTCCTCTCATCCTAAATCCACCAGTCCAGACTTTCCTGTCACGTCTCATTATCTAGAGATAGCTCTACCAGGAATAGCAACGACATCCCGGAGATCATCCTTGACTTCATCGCTCCCTTTCATGTCAGAGCAAAACATGTCCCTCCTCATTCCCAAGGTCAAAGCCGTGTTTTTCAGAAAACCCTCCCTCCTTTGTGGCTTTGTCATATCAGTCATTCTTTTCCCTTTGTCTTGTACCTGCTATCTTTCTTCACCATTTCCTTCTCTCTCAGCTTACGAACTTGAGCAGGTTTCCCAACCTCCATCATAAGTCTCCTTCCGTTCAAAATCAAGGGATTCTGTAATGATAGTCATTCTTTGTAACACCTGAATGTTTAGTCATTATGCCTTATTGTGCTAATAAAAGAGCACAATATTAAATTTGCTACCCATGACTCACTTCCTTCTTCCCTCCCTTCCTCCCTCCCTCCCTCCTTCCTTCTTCCTTCCTCCCTCCCTCCTTCTTTCTTCCTTCCTCCCTCCCTCCCTCCCTTCCTTCCTTCCTCTCTCTTTGCTGCTGGGAACTGAATCCAGGGATTTCAGTTTGCAAGCTCTACCACTGAGCTGCAGCTGCAAACCCCCACCCATGACCTTCTGAGCACAAAGTCCAGTAGACACTGGCAGCATTCTGCTGGCTGAGGACCCATTCCTCCTCAGAGCTCCCTCATCTCATTGATTTCTTGTCTCTGCTTCATCCTTTTCAGTATCTCCATGAGGTTTTCCCCTTTCTCCTTACATATTTAAGCCTCAGTATTAATAGAGAATGTTATTTAACAGCATGCCTCTGAGAATCGGAAGACCTGAATTCATATCATTGCTCTTCTATTTATTGAGCTGGAAAACTCGAAGAAATGGCTTCTTTTTTCGGATTATGTTTTCTCACACTCTGGAGGGTTATGAGGATACAGTTAGCAAGCACATGCCAAGTGCTTAGCACAGTTCCTAGTCCATGCTTTTCACTTGACTTTCTTTTCTGCCCATTGCCATGTCCTCACTTGCCATCTTTGTGTTTTCCATTCCTGGCCTCCCTCTGGAGCCCAGAGCCACACCATCTGCCACCTGCTGAGTGCCTTGCCCATGTAGAAACCATTCTTCTTCCTCAAAAAGTAAATTTCTCCTCCTTTCTGTGTTTGGCTTGACAGCCCTCATGTTGAAAGCACAGATAAATGTGCATTTCACCTTCTCTCTCTTCCCCTTGTGCTAGTTGACAAGCCAGGTCCATTCTAGTTGCTGGGTTCTTGGGTCTAGATGTTCCTTTGGTTCTTAATACCACAGTTATGGTTAAGGCTCCTCTAACCTCCAACTTAAATCTCTCAGATGTCCTGTGTTCTACTGTAAAGACTCTCCCCAAAACTGTACACATCTAATCAGGTCATTTGCCTGCTCAGACTCTTCTCTACTGTGTTTCCTTATCCCAACTTCTGGCAGAAGGTTCCATTGGCAATCTGTAGCTAGGAGTGGAATGAGGAAAGTGCATGGTGCCCTTCACAGAGTTAGAACTCAGTAAGTGCTAAATGAGTCTAGAATAAAATAAAGTAAAATACAGAGCATGACGAGATAGAATGTAATAACTGCTTCAGGGATATACGGTTGATTTGAACCAGAGCTACCTCTCCCTGCGCATATCACACAGAATTCAGTGTAGAAAACATTGTGTGGTCACGCTGCCATTTTGTTGTCTTGCCTACTAAAAAGCTGAAGTGGTTAGGGACCCCAGCTGTGCATCAGCAGACTGCCTCCCCCACACAGCAGGTGTGGGGTCACCCTGGGTATATTTCTTTCAGCCATTGCTGAGCAGGCAAGTCTTACTGATACACTGTCTTGGTCCTAAGGAGACAGTCATGGGTCCCTGGGAAAGCCATGTGGTGCCTGCTAGTGCAGGTCTTTTGTGGACACAAATGCATATTTGAGAGTATCTCTGGATTTTGTTTTTGTGTCTGTTTTCCCCCTGTGTCATACCATTTCCTAAAGCCCTGACCCTCAATACTCTGGGCAAGAAAACAGTGATGTTTCTGCACAGGAAGAATGTTCTGTATGCGAAAAGGCCAGAGGAAGGGAGTTTGATGTGTGAATGACAGATCCCCAGATAATGCCGTTGGGGGGCCCTTGTGCTGACCTGTTTGAAGCCAATAGCTCACCAGGTCACACTGGAAACAGTTGCTGCTGTCATGGTTTTCATCCTTGTTTATCTTCCTTTTTTTTAACCTTTGACTTTTTTTTTTTAGCATAAATGGATACTTTTCCCTGTGTATGAGAGTGTCTGTAAGAGCATTTCTATATTTCTTTTCCATGTTTCTTATCACCGCAGGCCAGGGTTGTAAACTTCTGATGCAGATTTTCAATCTTAATGAATTGATGATGTGCTGTGAAAAGATGTTTGTTCAAGTGAAGAAGAGACCTTTTCTTTTTCTAACAGTACTATGGGAATATTTATAGCCTGAGCACTTACAAGATGCTACCCGCTTATCATTTTAACACTTCACTCATTAGCTCATTCAGTCCATACAAGAATCTGCCATTGCTGGTTTTGCTTGACACCTGAAGAAACTGAAGCATACATTCATACTTTGGCTAGGTCTCACCCTGAGTGAGAGGCCCAGGACTCAAACCCAGACAGAGGTCCAGGGCCACTGTCCAATCCTGAGAATGACTAGTGGACGCAGGCATGGAGCACAAGAGCTTACTGCACTGCCTAGGCTGGTACAGTTTAATTTTTTTTCATTTATTCATATGTGCATACAATGTTTGGGTCATTTCTCCCTCCTACCCGCTCCCACCCCCACCCCCGTCCCATCCCTTTTCCCCCCCGCCCCCTCCCTTTCCCCCCCATCCCCCCCCCCCCCGCCCCTGCTTCCAGGCGGACTGTTCTGCCCTTATCTCTAATTTTGTTGAGGAGAGAGTTTAACTTAAAGGTGCGCAGCCATGGCCCTGCCTTCAGGTTTGTTACTGTCTTAGGAGAAGGCTGAGTCTGTCTTGTCTACTGATGCGTCAGTGAGCAGTGTTAGACTGTGGGAGTTGCTCAATAAAATTTTGTTGACCTAAATCAGTTTAGGTTTTAAAAGGTGAATAAAGCTTCCAGTTGTCAAGATTGAACCATGGTCATGAGGGATTTGAGCTTTGTGAACTGAAGTGTCATGATTTACTGCCTTTAGAGAAACCAGTGAAAACCCTGGGATGTCAGACCATGTTCTTACCCATTGCAGGCCTTTTTTTTTTGGCTGTACTAGAGTTTGAACTCAGGGCCTTGTACCTGCTGGGCAGGTGTTCTCCCACTTGAACCACTCTCCCAGCCCTGCTCAGCAACATTTTTAGAGAATTATGTGGGGCTCCCTGGCTCCTTTATAGTTTCTAGATCTGTTATGCATGGCACATAGAGATTGTCTTATGGAGAACCAGCAGACAAACACATTCATAGTATGACATGGGTGAAGAGTTGGTAAGGTTGAGGGTGTTGGAAAAAGAAAATGACTAATTTATAGAAAAGAAGTGGGACTGGAGGTCAGTTAGAAGGACACTGTGTAGGGCCAGTGTGGAGAGCAAGGGCATGGACTAAAGGAGAGGCATGAGAGAGGAGGGACAAGTGTAAGAAGGTTTGCTGGGGGAATTGACAGGACAGTGGACAGCAAGAGGACAGAGAGAAACAAGGCTGAAACATTGCTTGGAAGAGCTTCATGATTACAGTGGTAATTGATAACTTTCTTAAACCTACAAACTTAACTTCAGAAACAATGAACAGGAAGGCTTATTAAGCTATCATTTTGGGTTGACTGGACTAGATTGGCAGAGGGTTTTGAGACTACCCTTCTTCCCCCTGCACCATGTCTCTGTAGACTTCTGGGTGTCAACAGCATGAATCAAGGAAGAGGAGTTCTGTTGGCAGGAGGGCTGGGATTACTTCACTGGGGAGAGGTAGAGCTGGATCCACGGGTGTTTGAGTGTCAGAAGGTAGTGTACAGCTTAGCCAGAAAGTGTTCATATATGTGAGACAGCCCCACCTCTCATTAAACCTTACTGCCATCTTCCACTCAGTGAGACTGCCGCTGTAGGTGTCTGCTGTTTGATTTGGACTGCATGTTTATTCAGCTGGAAAATGCCCCATGCCTGTGATGCCACTTTGGTGCTGCTGGGACAGAAAGTGGGTGTCTTATGTGCTCCCTCTTTTCAAGTAAGATGGAAGGCCTTGTAAAAGTGGTTTCCAAGGGACAACCTAATGTTTCAAAGATTTATAAAACAATTGTCCGCTTACAGGTTCATTTAAGTTTTACAAAACATCTCTGCTTCTGCTTTGCCATGTCAGCAAAAGATTCTGGGATTTACATAAATAAAACCTGGTAGAATATAATAAAGTTAAAAAAAAAAAACTGTGATGCATCAAGTGACTTCTGAAAGGAATATTGAGGCCTAAGTGATCCCCTCACTGCTGTCTCCTGAATAGCAGATAGCTTTAATCTTTGGCTCTGTGTTATTTTAATAAGCTGAGGGATTTGTGAGGTAGGGATGCTGTGAAGTGTAGCCACTGACGATAATGATCCCATTTCAGAGCTGCTCTTCTGTGGTAATGAAAGGAGACAGGTGAGGGTGCAGAACAGAAGTGTTAATAGCACCTGACCCTCTTTCTTTCCTTAGGAGTTTCTCAACCCATTGGAATTGGTCAGATTTTAAAAAATAAATACTTGAAGCCCATCAGGAAGTAGGATTTACTGTGGTGAGATTGGGGGAAGAGGTAAACCTGTGCTTGCTAAATCTCTCCTGCATTTACTGTGTTGAACTTTTAATCAGAGTAAAAACAGGGCATCTGTCAAACTCAGAAGGGGTACTTGCCAGTCTTTATTTGTTCTTCTTGTTTTCCCCAGGCCCAGAACTCCCACACCGTAGGGGCAGATGTCCATTAAATGTATTGACTTAGAAGAAGGCTTTGGAAAACACTGCACAACCAACCTTGACACCTCCGTCCTAATGCCATTTTCATGTCCTTCCATCTTGTCCAAATAAGTGGCTTTGCAAAATTGCCCTTATGGAGCTGATCATTTACTGAGGAGGCCAGATGAAAGAATAAGTAAATGAATGAATAAATAAAAAAGCATCTCTTATTCAATCCATAAACTAAATTATCCTAAACTGTCTCATTAAGACTTGCTTAGCTATGCTTTTTACAGTGCTGTTCTGAAGCACTTAATCATTTATTAATTATCCCACCTCCATATTGTTCTAGTTTGAAACAGAGACTTGACACAAGTTTGGAATGCAATCTTTTTGTTTACCACCTATATCAGGTAGAAACTCTGCCCTATGGGACTTTAATTTCAGTGGACCTCCACTTACACTGTAAATGACGCCTTGGAGGTCATTATAGTGTCATACTAGGGGAGCCACGGTTTACTGAAAGAGGAGTGACTTGGCAGAAAAGAGCATTCTTCATTCAGTCCAGTATTGTCTTTGTGCCTTCACATTTGGGTAGAGCAGGGGAACATGTCATTCAAAAGTCCTAGCATAATCACGCAAACCACTTTCACATTCGTAGTAGAAAGATTCTGAGAGTAAAGTTCACTGTCATTGAACTTGGACTTGGAGGCATACTTCCCATCATGTATGCAATCTGTCTTTATTTTGGATTGTGGCATTTGTGGACTTCACCAGGGCAGCTTATTTATGCTGAGATCCAGTGAGCTTACTTATTTATTCATTTACCAAACATTTGTTGAACTCCTGCTATGTGTGCTGTACTGTTGGGGAACAAAACCGAGACACAGCCCCTGTCCCCAATGATACAAGTGACTCATCCTCACTTGAGTAGTCTATCATACAAGTGCATCACAAAACAGCAAGCACAGTTGTGCAGTGATAGGAAGACAACAAGAAGAAAACATGATGGGTGTGGACCAAGGCCAGAGCTAGGGACACTCCAGGGTCCTCTGGGAAGACTCATGCTAGAGATGGAGGTGCCACTTTGAAGTCTCGTGTCAGGAGCACATGGGCTATGCACTGATGGGGAGAGAAGGAGGATGCAATTGGAACTGGCTCTGGCCTCTCCATCTCCTTCTTCCCCAGTGATGAGGTAGCCAGCACACCAAGTATCAACAGTGCCAGCTGAGTGAAGCCAGGTAGTGGATACCTTACAATGGTTACCTTAATTTGGATCCTTGCTAGTTTATTTTGACAACATGACATTCCACATCACTAGCTAAATACCAGGCACTGGTCTAAAACTTTGCCTGTGTTTCCCTGTGTAATCTTCTCAGCCCTATGAAATAGGCAGTACTAGCCCCATTACATGGACGGGACAGTTGGTATGGCAGGGACACAGGTGGACGATGTGACAGGAGCACCTCTGTCCTTTCCACTGGACACGGTGCCTCCTGTGATACAGGATGCCTTCCAAATACCCAGCACCAGGAGTCCATGAGTTCCTGGTGAGAGTAGCTTTGTTTCAGGTCTTTTTCCTTCATCAGTTGTTTCCTCCATTTGGCAGAATCTTGTGTTCACTTAAACTTCGCTATCAACAATAGCGATGTTTGTTTTGTTTTGCTTTGCTTTGTTTTGTGGTGCTAGCGATGGAACCCAGGGCCTTGTGCATGCCAGGCAAGCGCTGTACCACTGAGCTAGCTACCAGCCCAGTGGTATTGTTTTAAATACTTGGAAATAGACAGTGAAGAGGCATATATACTATGATTCTTTTTAGTTTATTTTGTTAATTTTTTTAAAAATCAAGTTATAGTCCACCAAATTGATGTGGCAACTTGGAGCACCTTTGGGTGTTCTCTCAGAAACCAAAAGGTAGTATTTCTAACCACAGTGTCTAAATCAAGAGCTTCCAAGTGGGAATATTTACATATCAGATAGAAATGTATGTGACCAGATAAACATCCAGCCAGTTGGAACATGTTAAGGTGAAACACTCATTTCCAGAAACTTGTCCATTGATGATGTGACCTTGTCACAAAAGCAGGGCTGTGCTCAGGGAATTTGTGTGATTTGTTTGCATCCTGTCATGGTTGCCCTGTAGTTATGCAGCATTTCCATATACTCTCTGGGAACACACAGTGTTCTCGTGAATCCTGGGAAAACCATCGGTCAATCCAAGTGGGAAAAAAGTGAATTGCTTTGTGCTTACCATTTTAATGTTCAAACCTAAAGGGTCATTCAACAACTATAGAAAATTCAGAAATCTGCTTTGATGATAAATTAATCTTTAGATCTAATTTGTCTTGTTTTAACATACTGACTTTAAGACTTAGGCGAACAGAAGAAATGTCCTTTACTTACATAAACTCTGCCTTAGTTTGGGATGTTTTTCTTTTTTTCAAGGAAAAACAATTCAGTGTAGGGATTATTTTATTCACATTATAGTGTATTTATATAGGAGAAACCAAATTATTTTTCAGGCGGGGGTACTGAGATTGGAACTCAGTGTCTTTTGCTTGCTAGGCAGGTGCTCTACCACTTTAGCCATGCCTCCAGCCCTTAAAATTCTTGATAAAATGAATTGTACTTTGGCCAGTTGCTATACTTTCCAGGCGTCCTGGACAGGCAGTTCAGTGAATGATGCAGAAGCACAACACTGGCCTGCACTGCCCAAAGGCTCTCTATGGTGCACTGGACATCAATGAGCAAAGCTGTTGAATTTCATTCCACTCTGTGGCCGCTTCTAGATGCCATACATAGTAAAAGGGCCTATACCCAGGCAGAGTTGCTGCAGAAAGATGGCTTTGGTGATACTCACTGAATGCCTACTTGAATCAAATGTGGTTTTGTTTCAATTTTATGGCCTCTCTGAGACTGGTAAATATCTATTTAAAATAAGTGGGAATTAGGTTTGGGGTATAGCTCAGAGGTGGAGCAAAGCCCCAAGGTCAGTCCCTAGCACAAAATGTAGAGTACACTAGGACAGAACACAGTGGATCCAAGCAAGTGAGTGTCTCACACAAACTTTGACTGAGGCCATTTGATTGCACAATAGGGCAAGGCTCCAGAGTCAGGCTGAGTGTGAATCCCTTCACTTGTTTGTTAGAAGACACTAATCAAGTTCACTGCCCCTCAGTCCTTGTTTCTTCATCTCTAAAAAGAGAATAGTAGTAGACTGATCCATATGATCATTGAAAGAATCAATTGGGGAGTACATACAAAACAATTAGAATACCGTCCACCCCATTAAAAGTGGGCTTAATGCAGATGGTACCATGCACTCAGTGTAGGCACCAGTACTGAGGCAGGCCTGCTTATTGACAGGCCATGCCAACAGATTGTTCTGACCTCAAGCAAGACGTAATTTGTGGACACTGGCCTGGCCTGGGCGTCCAGAGAGTCTGAGGCAGATGGTGGTACCAGAAAGCTGGGCTCCAGAAGCGTCCATGAGAGATGGTGCAGGGCAGGGATGCAGAATCCTGGTTTCTCATCTCTGCGGTGCTCAATGATGTCACAGAGCCCTCCTTTTCTTCATCCTTCCAGTCTAAGTACGTTACATAGATTGCTGTCCTTTGATTGGATTCCAAACTCAGGTCCCACATGGAGGCCTCCCTGCAGCATCTTCCTCTTCCTGTCTCTGGAGCTGGAGTTGGAGTTAATCCCACAGACACTTGAAGCGGGAGCAGAGTTATTTCCCAAGGGAACATGAGGTGCTGTTTTCCTAAGACAACTGGAAGGATGAGGTGACAGCATTGACAGGTATCTGTCCATCGGTGAGAGTGGAGCTGAGATGGCGGGTCCTACAGTTAGCAGTGGCTCAGCATCGACCCCTACGTTTGCAGATGAGATCAGTTCACACACAAGCCAACTCAGAAGCAGGAGTAGGCAAAGTAAGCGTAAAGGACAAACAAGAGAAAGAAGTAGCGTTCATCTAGCATCTGTCCTGTGTCAGGGTCTTTACAATCATGTCCTAGTTTAAGCCTCGTCACATCCAAGAAGTGGAATTGGAAGGCATAGAGGGGTTGCAGGTGAGGCTGACAACAAATCTGGAGTCAGGACCAGCCATTTGGGGCCAACTAGAGAAGCAAGTCTGATAAAGGCAAAAATGGGCGGCCAAGGGCTGTGGGGTGAGCAGGCAAGTTGAAAGTTCTTCTTTTTGACCCAGATGTAAAGTGAATAATCACTTTTGTGGTTTGGAAAGCAGCAAAGCCAGCCAACCATGCTACCATCCTGATCTTCCAACCCACATATCTTGTTTTTCAACAAGGAAAATCCTCTTGAAGAGATAAATGAGAATGCTATGTGCCATGTATATATTTGTGCCACATTTAATTTCATTAGTTATAATATCACGTAGCTGTGCTCACTTAACTGCGTAGAGCAGATGGTAATGTGTTCTGAAGAGAAATGGTTCCACCATGTATTTGAACATGTCCTGTTGACAGAGTTACAGCAACCCATTTCCCCAATTAAATGTAGGTGGTTCAGTGGAATGAGCACAGTCTTTTACTCTCCTACAGTGTTCAGCTCAAAATGTAAGGAGGAAATGTGTTACAAAGTGACAAAATTACACAGGGAGGATAGGAATAAAGGCTGGCCTTCTCCTCTCACTTTGGACCAAAGGCAGGGGGCGGTTATTTATTGATACCAATGGCTTCATCAGTAATACCTATCCAAAGATGATTAGGAAACACATGAACACAATGAAAACTAGGCAGTCCTGAAAAATCACCTAAGAAAACTTGTCTTCAGAATGGAGTCAAATTGTGGTGGAAATAGTTGTGTTGACTCTTGGCTGTTGAAGGCCATGGGGTCTATGAATATTTTCAGTCAGTGCTAAGAGATAGCTTGGCAGATTAATGTGTGACAACAAACATCTCATGAACCTGTTGCTGAACATACTTTTGTGCTTATTGAAAAACCACAATTCTCCAGGCCTTCCTGATCCTGTGTGTATGGTCCATGATATGTACAGGTTCTATATGGTCTAAGAAAGTAAGTAATACTCTTGAAGGCTGGGTGGGGTGGGGCACTTCTATAATACCAGCTACTTGGGAGGCTATGGTAGAAGGATCCCTATCTGAGGCTGATCTTGAGCAAAAGCAGGAGACCTTATCTGAAAAATAAAGTAAAGCAAAAAGGCTAGAGGTGTGGCTCAAGTAGTAGAGCAAGGCCCTGAGTTCATACCCAGTGTCACCAAAACAAACAAACAAACCACCAAAACAAAACTACATAATACTCTGCATTGGACTCTTCTGCAAGCTCTCTAGAGAGGCCAAGTTTGGAAAACGGCACCATGATGTGTGGAAAGACTTAAATGATGCTGTTGCTATGTGTGTGCCTCTCCTCAGTTATAGTCATGTTTTATGAGTAATTGCTGCAGAAGAATCAGAGAATTTCAGAGTTGAAGAGCCCCTAACGCCCACTAAGCCTCTCATTTTCTGTAAGAGGCAAGTGAGGCCCAGGGGAAGCTCATATAGCTCAAGCGAGGGAGCCAGGGCCCAGCTGTGCCTTCCGTCACTACAGGATTATGTCCTTCTCCCAGTGGGAAGGGACTGTTAGGGACAAGAGGGGAGGCAGGGGAGGGTGGGATATGAACAGAGAGAACCCCTGCTCTCTCTGCCAGCTATGTCAGCAGCTCCTTTCACCTCTTAATAAATAAGTCCCTTGTAGGAAATCATTTGCAATATTTTTCTTACACTTTCCTCAAGCATAGGGAGTCTTAGGAAGGGAGTCTGTGTTGTTCCTCCCCTCATTCACTTCTGCATTCTTAGAGAAGGGCTTACTATACCTATTATTTGTTGAAAATGACAAAGATAAATGCTGACCCAAATCTTCCTGTGTACAGTATATTCTGAAGGTAGAATTAGAATATATTGTAGCACAATCAAGAGTTTAGACAGTGTGGAACTTGGTCACCTACCTCCAATTAGATCCTAAAACTGTCTTATCATCCAGGGCTGGGTGTGCCCTACCCCCCCAAGGGAATTACTATTTGACCTTGCCCATTGCAGTGGACAAGTTCAGAGAACCTGTGGAGCCACTGAGAAAGGGAGCAGAGATAGCAGCCTTGCCAGTTGCTGCCAGCGGGTGGAGGAGGATATCCTTTCAGCTCTGTGTGTGCACCTGCACTGGGGCCTCAGCTCTGAAGCATCTCTGCTGGTGACCGTCCATTGTGCCCATGTTTTGTGCTTGACTCATCTTCAGCTTCTCTTTGCTTTCTGCCCTGCTGGTGAGGGTGGCATCGCAGTCAGCACCGCAGGCTGACAATCACAGCCCCAGAAGGACCTCCTTTGTCCCTTTTGTAGGTGACTCCCCAGGCAGGGGCTGCTGACCTGCTCTTCTAAGGCCTTGATTGCCTCTATACACATCCCCAGAGGACCTGATTGCTTCCCTCCTTCCCTAGGCCCTTTCTGCACTTTCCCCCGAATTCTAGCTGGTTACAAAGGGTCTGATTGGCCCTCCCCCTCACAGGCAGCCCCCACCCTGTGCCTCATCCCTAATCTCTGCCCCTTTGGGTTTTGATTTTCTCTTGCACATATGCACACACGTATAGATCCACATGAAAATGCCCCTGGAAAAATTTTCTTTCAGCACTGCTTTATCTCATTCCCTCCTCCTCAGCCTGACTTCTCCCAGGCCTCTGACTCCCAGCCACACAAAGGAAACAGCCCTTGTTTGGTTTCCCTAAAGCTGACTGAAGAGGGTTGAGGCTCAGTACTGGTGCTTTGTGGTGTCTCTCACTTACTGGAACACAAAGTCCAGAATCACTTCTAAGCAATGAGATCTGTTTTAAGTCATTTCTTTGAATAAGGTCAGAATTTTCCTCCTTGACATTGAGTTGAGTGTGGATACTGGAGTGGCAGCCTTGAAGGGACACCAAGTCCTCCAGTCACGTTAGTTCTCTTTGTGAGCGCTTTAAACAATTTCATTGGCAGAGTGCTTGGTGATAACTGAGGAAGGGAGGTGGTGGGTGTCACATGCATACACAGACTGCATGCTCAGTGGTTTGCTTTTTTTCTGAGGCACTGGGATTCTGTCACCAGTACCTCTGCCCACCATTATGCCAATGATTCCAGAGTGGGTCCAGTGGAAAACTGAAAGAAGATACAAAGAGCCCGGGGTGATTGCATATAGGTGGCTTTATTGTGAGCTACACTACAGGAGAGTGCAGGAGGGAAGTAGAGACAGGTGGAGCTAGCCATCCCTGCCTCTTATAGGAGAAGGACAAAAGTGGCCCAATGCCAGTTAAAAGCAGCTTGGACTTGTCATACACTGTTACATAAGTGTACTTGGCATCCAGCCGGGGCCTGATGGCTCAAGGCTGCGCTCCCAAGGCTGCATCTGTGTGTTTGAGACTATAATCTCGTCACACTCCATCACCTCACACGATGCATCCTTGCTTGGTATTAGGGCCCATAAGGATGCTCCTTGAACTAGAGGCCATGGCAACAATATAATGAGCGACAAGTAACTACTAAAAGTACCACTCTACTGGCACATCCTAGCACTGCCCATCACCAGGCGGACCCTAGGTTACTCCATTTTGTAAAAGGTCGCCAGTAAGGGCATCTATTTGTATTACTTCTTTATCCACTTCTTTTAAAGCCTTAACTACATCTTGGTGGTCAGAGATATATGCACAATGTTTGATATGCAGTAGTGCATAGGTTCCCCTCTTGGGAAGCAGTTAGCAAGTCTAATGCCATATGGTTTTGAAGGACCACTTTCCTTATGTGGGTTGTCTCATCCATGAGTAGGGTAAGGGCTTGTCTAGTGCTATTAAGAGAATACACTACATGTTCCACAAAGGTGTCAATTTCCTTTTCAATATAGTTATCTGCAGCACCAGGGAGAGTTACAGCCAAGTGATAAAACCACCAAGGGGCACACTTGGTTCTGTGCCATTGATGGTATACAGGTATACAGCATCCCAGTTGGCAGGGGCCTGTTGCACAGTAGTCATAATGGTCCCTTGTATAAGCGGACATCCCCAGGCACAACACCCTACCCATTGTCTGGGAAGATAGGGCCATCTATCATGTCCGCATACCCATATGTACTCAGGGAGAGTCCAATAGGCTGGTTTGGTGCTGGTATAAGAATGATTACCTCAACAGTATCCAGGTGAAGGATAAATAATATTATTACAGAATTCTCTGAGTAGCCAACCAGCTACCCATTTAGCTAATTGTGTGGTTTGTGCTATACATATGGGTGCCTGTACTCATAACTCTACATGTTCTGCTGATATCCACCCCCACCCATACTGTATAGCATAGCCAATAGGGGGTGGTACATTGCCACGATCCTGTCTTTATAAAGTCTTAATCTGTTGTCAATCCTGATCCCATTCCCATCCTGTATGATTGCATTAATACAAACTGTTCCAGTCTTCTTGGGTAGCTGGGTATATGGTCCATGGCAATCCTCCTGCTGCATCCATCATTAAATCCATGCATGCCCAGCAGTGGCAGACATTGTGCACACAAGCATATATGTGTGCCCAGGACAGTAGAGAATTACTGATCACCCTGGAAAGATGATAACAAGACAGAAGATACTACTACTGGTAACTCCCCATCCATCAGGCAAAATACATGCTGTATGGGGTGTCCAGTCAATACTGTAGCCAATACAGTATTGACTAAACTGGTTGTTGGTACCATACTAGTGCTCCAGTTACTCTCAGAAGGGGTCCAGATTGCACAGTGGTGAATAATAACGAAAGAGGGCTCCAATATACAGCATAAGAACCTCTTAAAATAGTAATACCAGTCTGTGAAATGGAGAAAACAATGGATTGGGGCCATGGACCCAGAGTAGTCTTGATTATCAATTGATGTTCCTGTCCCAAAGCTGTAGTGAGTTTTCTCTCACTCCCTTGTTTTCCTGCCCTAACTGGGGGAACTGGAGATGCAGTAGAAGACAGACAGGCATAAGATTGGGGTCAGATATGCTGGGCGCTTGGAGACACACAACAGCCTTGTTGCTTCTTTTCTCTAATAACTTTTCTTTTGCTTTGCTTCTTTTCTTCTCTATTCTTTAAGGCCTTACTTCTAAAGTCTTTCTTTAAAACTTTGCTTCTTTTCTATTCTTTAAAGTCTCTTTCCTTAGACTTGCACTGTTCCATGTTCTCTCTTAAAGTCTCGGTCCTTCGATTTGCACTCTCCCATGTTTTCTCGTTAGCTTTTTGAAAGCCTTGGTGCTCAGACTTGCACTGTCCCATGTTTCCTCTGATCTCTAGCAAAACTCAGCAGCAGCAACAGCAGCCCACCAATCAATCCCCCATCAAAAAACCTCGCATCCTTCTTCAGCAAGTCTTTTATATCCAGTGGTAAACAAGGAGGTGGAGCAACAGTTCTTGGGGAGGGGGCGTGACATTGTAACAAGAGAAACCTGTGTTCCTACTTCTTTCTCTGAACATAAACAACTTAGGAAAAGCAACTGTGCTGCATTTTGTCTCTTGCTCTCTTCTGCAGCTGGGGCCATGCCAAACTCAGCCTGTAGATCATTGAGCATAATTGTGCTTATGTCAAGTTCTCATAGGCTTCTCATAATCCACTCCCCGCACAAAGCAGTAGGCCATACCATCACCATCCATGATGAGGAAGGAACACTCTTGTGTTTGCCCTTTTGAAATTGTAGTTGGAGCAAGCAGCATTAATATCCTTGATCTCCTTGTGGGACTGGTAGAGAAGCATCTTTCTAGACCCCCTTTAAATGCACTTGGCCTGATGCTAGCAGCCTATCTGGGGGAAATGATCATCTCTCCAGGGCTGCTCATTTAAGGAGCTTACAACATTAGGGAGTCACTCGGCCCATCTCTTCCAGGAGGGGGGATTAGGTGCTGTTACAGGAACTTTAACATCCCATTATATCATTCCATCATTCCAGTAGGCTGCAGTCAATATGACACATGCAATTTCCATCAAATACCCTTTTCCTGGGCCCATGTTCATACCTTATGTCCAGCAAAATGAGTGCCCCATTCACTGTGTATTGTCAGGGGAGCACCATAGGCTGACATAAGCTGTTCTATGGTTGTATCCTGGGAGGCAGGTGTAGCAGTGGACGTAAACAAAAGGCCAGTGTCTGTGTCTACTGTAGTTAAAATGTAACACTTCCTAGGGATCTCAGTAGAGGCTCAACACAGTCCACCTGCCAATCTTGCAGGGGTTTTTGCTCCCAATCTATGTTCCCTAAGGGAACAATGTCCCAGGGATGCTCCGCAGCACACTTGGAGCAAGCTTTACGTACTTCCTGTGCTTCCACAATGGTAGTCATTACTCCTCATTGTGGTCCTATAGCTGCTATAGCCCATGCTCCCACATGACCAAGTGTCTCATGGAGCCAGGTGACTCCTAAAGGATGGACTCTCCAAGCCCTGATCTTGGACAGTGCATCTGCTTCTACGTGTCTAGAAACACTGGTGGGCTGATGGGCGGACACATGTGTAATGAACACATGCTTATGATGTCCTCAGTCCCTGTAAGTCTTGCCACAACTGCATAGGGTACATAGGATGCCTTGTCCCACTTGGCAGTCTTGGCTTTTCCACTGTGGCAACTATGCAGTCAACCTCTTATATACAGCCCAACTGCCATAGCAATAAATATGGTGGAGTCTTCCTCTTTCGCAATACGCCATAGAGTACATAATTCAGCCCACTGAACACTATGTCCATATCATAGTTCCTCGGGATCTATCCAGTATCCCTCAGTATGCATAGGGTAGGCACTTCCGGCAACTGCTGTCAGTATGCCAAGTAGTGAGGGGTGAGAGAACCATCCTTACTTGATAGGGTCCATTTCTATATTTGGGACATCAACTTTATCAGAAGTAAATTCCAAAGGCCCCAAGACAGCTGCCAGCTGTTCACCTAAGAGACTAGACTGTAGATTGGCATGTTGTTCCAAATAGGCTCCTCATTTGGCCAATGTGGAATTTTGAGCCACTCCTGTCTCGGGAGTACTAGACCAAGATTGTACCCATCCTGCTATGGGATGTTTAGTCCAGACCTTAACTTTTTGTTTCCCCAAAACAATTATGCTATTAGAGTGGCATATACCGCTGCTAGCTGCTTCTCAATTAAAGTTTAGTGGATTTCAATTCCTTTCCATAATTGAGACCAGAAACCAACAGGCACCTGCATACCATCTTGTCTTTGCCATGGACTCCAGCCATATACTTTTGGCTCTGCAGTGTCATCCAGCTCAAATGGTTCACCTTCCCTAGTAGCAGCAAGATCTTGTACCTGAGTTACTAGCTGTTTTGCCTTAAAGAAGGTGGTATATTCCAAGTCAGTCCAGTCCCATGTCATGCCCTTTCAAGTTAGGGCATACAGGGAGCTACAGTTAAAGCCATGTGTGAAATAAATGCTTGCCAATATCCCAAAAGACTTACAAAGGCTTGTAACTGTACTTTATCCTGAGGTATTGGGAACACCTGTATTTTGTCAATAATGATGTTAGGAATCACCCCAGTCTTATCCAACCATACAACACCCAAGAATTTAACAAGACAGCCAGATCCTTTCACTTCAGCATTGTTGACCACCCAACCCCACCATGATAGGGCCAATTGCAGCGATATCACTGCCGCTTCTAGTTCTCCAAGAGAATGAGAGGCATGTCATCAATGAGCCAAGTCTACACCAGGGTGTGTCCAAGTAGCTAAATCCATGGCTACCAAATTATGGCATAGTGTCAGACTATACAAATATCCTTGTGGTAACACCAAAAATGTCCATTGGCAACCTTTCCAGGTAAAGGCAAATTGATCTTGACTTTCTGGCATGAAGTCTATGGAGAAGAAAGTGTTAGCCAAATCCACCATATAGAGGTATTGTCCTAAGTGCAAAGTCATTGGTCCAAAACATCCGTAGCTGAGGGTACAGCAGCATGTGATGATGGGGTAACTTTATTAAGCTCCCAATAGTCCACCGTCATGCACCATGTGCCATCTGGTTTCTACATGGGCCATACAGGAGAATTACAAGGGTTGTGTGCTGGATATATAAGTTTTGCCTTTTCCAGTTCTGCAGTAGTGCCTGTTAGCTTTTCATGGCCTCCCAGCAATTTACACTGTTTCACATGCACTATCTGTGTAGGCATTGGCACACATACTGGAGGGTGGTGTGGATGACCCTGCACCACTATTTTTACTACTCATACACGTAGCTGAAATTCTCCAGTAGTAGTATCTAGTGACAATCCTTGGAGGACATCCACCCCAGGATGTATTCTGGCACCCAGGATATATATACGCTATTTGGCTGAGGTGCCAATCATCCAGTTCTCAATGCTACTTGTATCTCCACAACAGGATGGAATACCCACCATAACCATCCATTACTGCTGTGGGTCCTTGGAATTTTGTAGGGTTGCTGAATAACAAAGTCTGTTCAGCTCCTGTCCACTGTATCCACCAACGCAAGCACATTTTGTACATTGCAGGGGGACCAATATATACACAGTTCACATGAAGCCATAGGCCATGTGAGTCTGCTGCTACCTGTGTATCCCAGTCTTGCAAAGTCAACACCTGGGTCTTCACCTTCCCACTTGCATCACCCTCCTTGCGTTTGGTGTACATCTGTTCAGTGGAAAGGTCTTTCCATAGAGCAAACAGCAAAGCTATAGATTGCTTGTCTATACCTGTAGAATCTACCCCAGCTGTAATTAAGTCAGTCTACATAATGTGACAGACACCTTTACTGGACCCATCATGACGTGTTTTGTTTATTAGAACCCAGCTTTTCCTTCCCTGCTTTCCCTGCCTTTGCTCCAGCAGACTGAATACTAAGTACTCCCTTGTCTTTCCATTTTATCTCCATATCATCCAAGCTAGCATAGCCTGAGTAACATCATAAATGCTGTGGTCCACATATGGCATAAGCAGAGCAGCCAACGTGCCAAAAGAGCCTTCTGGGGCCAAGGCTATCAGCATATCTTTCATTTTTGTAGTGAAACGCTGGTCATCAAGGCTGGTGTATTCTATTTGAAACATCACATGCTGCATCCCCATTTCCCACAACACTTGTACCAGTTCAATATTTGATGTCCACTTTGTGGGAGTAACTGGTATCTCCCTCATTTTCCCACACATCACAGGCAACAGCCATTAACTAGCTTAACAGAGGGGTTCCCACATCATCTGGGCCTGCTGTCCACACTTTATATACACTGTCAAAGGGCGGGAGTGCTGGTAATAGAACTCAGCTGTTGCATCTCTTCAGGGGATAATATCAAAATATCAGCCCTGTCATCCCATAAACGCAGCATCAATGCCACAATAGATTTCCTGGGCTTTTGCCAAGTCTGTTTAGCCAACTCTTTTAAACCCTCCAGAGTATACTGCAGGTAAGTAGTATGCTGCGTAACTTCTGGCCCACTGGCCAACCACATTGGTCCAGTAGCTGATCGTGCTCTAACTGATGTTTAACAACAGACTGGGCTCTCAGCATTACCAGCATAGGAGGGGGCAAGCACCCAAGCTAGAGGCTGTTGACTCATGGACTTGTTCCTCTGGTTTGGTTACCTTGGCTTCCAATGCAATGTGCAGTGTCCTCATACAGAGTAATTTGCAAGCTAATTCCTCTGTGTGTTGCAGCCACACAGCTTATAGGAACAGCCATGCCATCTGAGGCTGACCTACAGTGTTCCTCAGGGAGGAAGCCTAGCACACATGAGACAGCCATCTCCACAGCAGCTGGCGTCGCTGCTGGTCCTCCCAAGCCACCACAGGAACAAAGCTGCCACCAGCTACCACAAATTAGTTGGGGGCCACATCTCATAGACTTTGCCTGAATCTGCCAGGGGAACAGACGGCTCTGCTGCTCTCCTTACAGACAGATCCTGCCGACTACGCCAGCTTGTCGTGCCCACCATTTTGGCTGATAGTTCTGGAGTGGGTCTGGTTGAAAACTGAAAGAAGGCACGTAGAGCCAGTTGTAATTGCATATAGGTGGCTTTAGTGCAAGCAACTACAGGAGAGTGTGGGAGGAAAGGAGAGATAAGCAGAACCAGCCATCCCTGCCTCTTATAGGAGGAGAACAAAAGTGGCCCAATGCCAGTTAAAAAGAAGCTTGGGCTTGTCATATACTATTACATAAGTGTACTTGGCATCCAGCTGGGGCCTGATGGCTCAAGGCTGCACTCCCAAGGCTGCTCCTGCATTATTACTAATGTGGTCTTCTCACACTTGAACTCAGGGTCTCACACTTTTTAGGCAGGCTCTTTAGCACTTGAGTCACTCTCCCAGTCCTTTTTTGCTTTAGTTGGTTCAGATAGGGTCTTGCATTTTTTCCCTGGGGCCAGCCTGGATCCTTATCCTCCTACCTATGTCTCCTGCAAGCTGAGATTACAGGTATATGCCACCATGCCTAGCCTCCAGGGACTCTTGAGGTTCCTGTATGTCTCCCATGCTATGTCTTCTTACTCTCTGAATGTACTGCTTGCTCAGTTTGTCTAGGCCACTGGTTTCTAGAACAGTGGTTACAGCCGCTCTTCTCTATGTGCCTGTCAGCTTTTGGCATGAGTTTTAGGGGAGTTGGTCAAGGTGGGAAAAGAAATGAAGAATATTTTTCATATCTGGAATCATACAGATTTGTTCCCCCCAAAGAAAACTGCCTTGGGAACAGTACTACTACACGGAGGGGCCATCTAAGTGCTTAGGGGATGACAGAAGGTAACCTTTTTTTTCTCCAAAGTGTTTTGCAACCTCTAAATCGTCTTTGAGATTTTTCTTTTTTAATGAGATGCCTGGTTTAGTATATCAGCTCCATGGATGTTCTGAGCATTGCATGATGTCCTTCAAAATTCAGTAAAGGTGTGGGTAGGCTAACCATCTTCCTGCAGGTGTCTCTTCTGTTCCACTCCCTTCATTACCCTCCATTTGTGTGACATTTTGTCAACTGAACTGCAGTTGTAATGGAAAAATCCATCATCTTCATTTCCTTTTACTACACAGATCAACATAGTCATCAACAAGCGATGAGTACAGCAGCGTCTTCTCCCTGTAAAACAAAGATGCTTCTACATAGCTGGCCTCTACAGCCTTGGTGAAGGCGGGCATGCTTCCTTTTAGGCCTTTTGGAATACTGAGGGGCGCTCCCTCCCCTGCTGCTGGATCCATGCACCCCTGGCTCCAGCCACTGAATGCAGCAGTGCCTCCTTTGTGCTTCAATACCATGATGGTGGAGAGAAACTCCACTCTAGGATTCTTATTTCACACATTAGACTATAGGATCTTCTAATATATTAGATTTTTTAAATAGGCATATACTTTCTACTCTAGAGAACTGAATGTCTTTTAGTTAGGGAAACAAATCCTGTAGGTTGCTTTTTAAGACCTCAGTACAAGTTCATGTCAGAACCACTTGCATAACTTCTTGGTTTACCTGTCAGGGTGAGATGGTGCACTGGAGGCTCAGAGGTTGCAGATAGGTTAAATGGTAGACCCCAGGCTTAAGGAGTTTATGTGCAAGAAAGAATGAGCTGTAAATAAAATTAACCACACTCAGCAGTAGAGAATGAACTTGTACTACTGGTTTGTGATGTAAGATTCTAGAGAGTGGGAGAAAAATGATTTCCTTTTTAAAAGATAATTTATTGTAAAATGTGCATGATTAACCTTTTAAAGTGACCAATTCAGCTTTGTTGAATTCATTTACTAGTTTGGGATTTTTGGTACCTAGGATAATGCCAGCTGCAAATGCAGAGGGCTCTTATTTCCTTTTCTTGTCTAATTGCTCTGGCTAGCACTTGAAGTTACAGAGTGGTGAAAGCAGCTTCTGTTCCTGGTCTTAGAGAGGAAGGATTCAGTCTTTTGCCGTCGAGTGTCTCAGCTGAGTGTGGAATTTTCATAGACATTCTTTATTGTGTTGAGGCGGTTCCTTTTTATTTCTAGTGTTGTGAGCAATTTTCTCATGAAAGGGTGTTGGATTTTGTCAAATGGCTTTTTTTGTTTACTATTTGAGCTGGTCAGGTGGACAGTAGACTCTTAGAGAGTAGAATTGATACAGATCCAGAGAAACATGGCTTCTGGTTGGTGAGCGGCTCCTTTGCCTGGGGAGCACAATTGGCATCTGCAGAGGCTGCCCACTATGGGAGCTCATTGGGCAGTAGAGCAGAAATTACCAGGCAAGGGGCAGATCCTGAGTACACCAGGGAAGACCATGGCTGCCACACTGTCTGTAGCTAGTCACCACTCCAGAGCTCCTTGTGGTTCCTGGACCCCGGGGAACTAAGAACCATGCTTGTTTTTTACTGTCAATTCGTTTCCACTGACATTCACATCCATCGAGCAAATATTCCATCTTAATTTTGGTAGGCAAGGGTCATACAAAACAAACAAGATGATGATTTCTTTAAGACCTCATGATGGATCCTATGATTTTCAAATTTATGAGTGAATACAAAATTCAGAAGCAAGCCATCTCTTCTCGTTGCTTCACATGCAGGCAGACCTGGTTGCCAGCCAACAGCTACTGTTAGGACTGTGAATTAGACTGGAGGGAAGAATGAACCCTGGAGTAGGGTTCCTCAGCATTCTGTCAGCCATCTTCTAGACAGCAGCTTGGACCCTCAGCTGCCCTCTCCTCCGGGAGGCAGATGGAAGCTCAGGGGGTTCCTGTTTAGGCATCTCAGGATTCAAAGCTGTAACGACGCGTGGGCTTTGAAAATGCCACGCTTCAGGGAAGCTGAGCTGTGCTGCTCAGGCATTGTCACATTGAACAGGCAGTTTTTCCATTTTTGTGGCATTGATTTTTGTTAGGTACACAGTCACAACAGAAAATGGATCCTCCTGCTCTGCTGGAAACTGTGTTCTCCTCCAGGTGCTCAAAGGGTCAGCTTATTGCATGTTGTCCCCTGCCTGGTACTCAGGTCCACCTCTCCCACTTCCCTCCCTTCTCTTGTTCTAGTCATTTCCTCCCTAGGGTAGCTCAACCAGCAGACTTTGTTCCAACTAGCAGATCATGGCCTAAAGACCAGCTGGTTTGTGTCAATGGCCAGGCACATCAGGCGTGTGACTATTCAGCTCATTAACCAGGAGCCTCTGTCCTTTCTGGAGACCTTGGAGTATACTGTTAACCTAAGTGTTTAGGCAGAGGAGCTGGGAGCACCTGGTACAGGTGCTAATGGCTTTTTCATTAGGGAACTTCACAGAATCCCAGCTGTGGGTGTCAGGAGGTGACAGCAAGCCTTTCTTGGATGAGAAGGATGTAGAAATCAACGGAGAAGAGAAATTAGATGTCTGATTCAGTCATCAGAAAGCTATTTGACTTCTGAGTTTTAGCCAACAGCAGGTATGGCTGCGTGAGAAGTATGCACATTTACTGTTGCAAGGCCACCATATCCTCATCACCATCATCAAAGAGTATTGATGAAGATGGCAGTTGTGCGTGACTCAGTGTGCATCCCTGTACACCGTTATGCGAAAATGCTTTCCCAGTTGAGTACGGATGTGCAGAGTGATTTAACCAAGACTTGACAGTTACCGCAGTTCTTTGACTGCAGCAACCGTGTAAAGTGAGTAAGTAATTTTTAAGGAAGACCAGAGCTGAAGAGTCAAAATTTTAGAAGCAAATAGAGATTTGCCATTTATACTACAGCATCAATGTGAGGCTTTACTTTTCTTCTTTAAAAAAAATTTAGGAAAACCATTCATGTTAGTTATTTGTACAAAACCAACATTGGACAATAAGGAAAAAGTATTCAAACTAAAACACAAAAGCCACTGACATGCTCCCCTTCCCCCTGCCACCCTGCACAGGCTTCTGTTCCCACAGAAAGCCATGTTAACATCCCTATGTAGCCTTCTTTGAAAAGCACAAATGCAGGTATGTGTGTGTTAAGTGAGCATTCCAACACTTAGGTTGATAACTACACACATTTTCTATTGTTGGCTTTGCTCCATGTGAAGTGACTGATTGTCGATGTTCCCAAAGCTTCTAGAATACCAAAGCCCAGCCTCTTGGAGCAGTGGTAAGCTTTTGGCATTTGGCTTTGCTTTTTACACTTATTTTTATTGGCTTTTCACCCCTACAAATTAGCCATCATCTGAACATGTTGAAAATCCTTTTATCTGGGGTGAAAATGAGTCTCTCCACTAAGCACCCATTTTGCTGAGAATACTTTTAGCAAGGCAGAACTGGGAAGCCACCAGCCTCTCTGGTCTTTGCAAGGATCCTGGAGTCTGAGGCTATAGCTCTTCATTGCATTAGCTTACTAATGATTTCTTTGTTGATTGATAGGTATGTGTGTGACCCATGGATCAGTTAGGTATAGATATATCCTCTTCTGCTGTAGCAGCTCTCTTGTCTGCCTTGGTGTCTTCCATATTGGCCTTGCTGGATTTTTAAGTTTGTGGCTTCTTCTTTGACATAGTAAACCTCATTCATTGACTAATTCAGAAATCCAGTCCTCCTGCAGATGTGCACAGAGTGGACCACTGCTTTTTCTCAAGTTTCCCTTCATCTCCAGGAACTGAATTTTTTATGCAGTAATTAAAATTTGTAGGTCAAGCCTCCCCTGGCACCGCTTGCCGCTAATATGGGAAAGCAGTGATCAGACTCGCTTATGCTGCTCTTCCCTGAGCTGAGACTTAAAGGATGAAGGGTGACATTTTCCCCCATTTTGTAAATTAATGCCATTGATCTGCCTAACAAGAACAAAGTTAGGCTTCAAAATACCAAATGATAAAGAGATTAAGACTTTAAATGGCTTTCCAAAAGGCAACCTCTATTGTAAGGCTCCAAGCTGACTATTGAACTTTCAATTAGAAATTCTAATAGGCTATTGACTTAAATGGATAAAATGTTGCAAGTGATAGCTTTCAAGATGACAAAGATTGCTTCTTACTTTCTGCAATATGACTTCTGTATAGCGTCTGCTGTTCTGGAGGGTGACCAATCATAAACTGACCTCCCTGTGTAGAATGTGCTATAATTTTCTCAAAGGTGAGTAAATGCATTTTTTAAAAATACATTTTTGAAATGCTTTATTTTATGTGTATTCACAGCCTGAACACAGGCTCCAACAAATCTTTCATTGCATGGCATTGTGACAATATTCTGCTTTTGTGGTAGCTATTCCTGTGCTGGGAATTGAACCTAGGCTTTGTGTATACTGGGCGAATGCTCTACCTCTGAGCTACTCCCTCCACTCCCCATGTGGTGTGTATTTCTGTGTGTGAATTCATGCATGTACACTTTCACATGTGTTCCCAATTGGGACACCAGCAGATGTGTTGTCTGTTTTTGCCATGAGGATCAGTCGCTCATGCCTTGCTCTCTGCCTCAGTTTACTATACTTAGAAGCTATGATTCTTCCTCCACAATGGACTTTTCGTATAATGTGACCCAATCTAGGCCTTGTTATGAAACAGTAGCTCTCATTCATTTTTTAAATACTAATTTTTCAAAGATCAGCCACCTCTTCCAGGATAAAGGGTTAATATTATGCTTATGTTACAGTGCATTAAAAACTCTAATTAAAACAGCATTACATTCCCATCTGCCAATCTCCAGTAATCTTCTTTAATTGCAGTAATTAAACTATATTTACATGTTCAGAATACTTGTAATTTAGCAAATTGCACTCTCTGCTCTACATTTAATCAAACAACCAGTTCCAGTATATTTAGTGTGGAAAGAAGTAATTTCAATGTTTTGATTACTATAGCAGATTTGACAGAGTAAGTGCCCCTCTAGTAGAGGGCTTGAAAGGGAAGGCAAACATGAAATATAGTCATGGTTTGATTGTCATGTGAATGCCTAATTACATGTTGGAGGATTAACTATTAAAGGGTATCATGGCTGGACTTGGTGTTTAGACACGGCGATATTACAGATAGCACAGATTGTCTTTTAGGGAAATTTGACAAAAGAAGCAAGATTCTCTCTTTAAAGGTTATGAGACCATTGGAAAATTTAGAGAAATGGTTGCCTGGATTTTAGAGTTGCTATTATGTCTTCTATCTGAGATCCCAAGACTTCATGCAGGATGCTTGTTTTAGTCTTCCCAGTTAATATCCAGAAGAAACAGCAATAAGCCACAGAGGGAGAAGTTAACGGTGATGCCAACTCAGGAATGAGTGCTTCTCTTTTCTGTATCTTACATTGTGTCTTAGTTGACTCTAGAGCAGTCATAGGGTTTCCTGGGGTGGACCCATCAACACAAGTCAGACTTTCTTCCTACTTTTTTTTTTTTTTTAATTTTACCACCTTCCTCTACAAGGCTGTTCCATCTGACCCATCTCCTATGCCTCATCTCTCTTTCTTAGTTTCCTCATTTTAAAAACAGAAATAACAGTGTTGCAAATTATCTTTAAATACTGTTGCCTAGTTGCACTAGTACAATAGTTTCTGTATTTTATCTATATATTTGATTGGGCTATGTGTATTGTCATCAAATTTCTGTTTGGGAAACAATGTATCAATTTATTCATCATAAAAACAAGGTGCTCTCTGAGCAACTCTTTTTTAATTGTGTGATGTTAACAGTATTTCTTAGAATCTGTACGTTTCTTCACTTTAGAGCTAGCTATTAATAAGGATTATGCATTAATGAAAATAAAAAGGTAGTGTAGCAGTCCTGTTGAATACCAGTGTAAACTTGCTTCCTGGCCATCCACAAAGAGCAAAGCTACTGAATTGTCTTAAATGATTTGTGGGATTAAGGATCTAAGATTTTCTTCATGGCTCTGTTAGGGACTCCCTTATGCAAATGAGCACGTTTCACTTCTTCAAGGGTTATATTGTTAAAGATATGGTAGAAAATAGGGCCTGGGTGTTTGTTGTTGTTGATAATGAAGTTAAGAGAAATGTTGTCATAAAATAAATATTGGACTTCAGATTCTTCCAGGAAGAACCATTCGGTTTAAATCTAGACCTGTTTCTATGTTATATTAAGTGATTATTTAACTTCTCGAAAATATCTTTGTACCTTTTTTCTTCCTGTTGCTTACTTAAGGAGATATTCTGATTAATTTATGATGGCTGCCTTTAAAAATATATGCTGCAGAGAATTAAGCCTAATAGGGTGACATTCAAAGTAAAATGCTGCTGATGCTCTGCAATAAGGATGTTTGAGAGGAAAAAAGAAGCAATTTGAAGTAGAAGATACATCTAGCCAGTGTTAGAATCCCAGCTCTTTTCCTTAGCTGTTTAATCCCAAACTCCCTGACCCTCTGATGTCTCACCTGCCAAATGAGGGAATAATACATAGCTACCATAGTTTTCATTTTCTCTCTCATTACCTAAAATCTGTATTATACACACATAATTTGTTTTATACACAACACAATAATTTAAAAGCCTTTGGAATAGAAATGATTTGAACATAAATGCCAGTGCAGAAGGTTCTTCAACAGTACAGCAGAAATGTGAAGAGAAATACACATAAGGAATGAGGTGTATACCTAGAAAGTATATAATCTGCAGATTTTTTGCCAGACCTTATTATAACCACTTGGTTTACTCCCTTGCCCTATCAATTCTTTTCTGTGAACAAAGGATTTAAATCTCACTGTTTACTTCACACTTTCTGCTTAGAGGTGATAATGATCACATGTGAGGACATCCGCGTGAGCACACATACACACACACACACACACACAAAATTGTCCTTACTCTAAAACTAGGGAGTCAAGAGTAGACTTTTTGAAACCTGCCTACCTGCATGGCTGCTTCACCACTGCTCCCCAGAGACTCCTGAAGAAGGTGAATTCATTCCTTCTCGATCCTCCTTTGGGAGTCAGGGTCAGCATCCTCAGTGCATCACTGACTTCTTGAAAACGTTTTGCCTTTGGGTCAGGGAATGCGGAAGCTGATGCAGAGATGATCTAGCATTTATTCAAAGACGGAAGTTTTGAAATTTACATTCCCACTGATTTCACACTCTGTTTTTCAGCATACAGCATCTTAACGCCTAAATGAAGGACTATAAACTTGCTGTAAAAACGTTTCTTTTATGGGTGTTGTAAGGGGTTTTGAGCTAAAGACACATCCTTAATAGTGTCCTTATAGTGTCCACATAGCCTTAGTACATTAGCTTTGGAACAACCTTCACCATAATTATAAGGCTGTTTTCGGTGGGGAGGGTGTGGATCAAGTGGTAGAGTGCCTGCCTAGCAAGTGCCAGGACCTGTGTTCAATCTCAGTACTGCCTAAATAAATAAATAAGGCTGCTGTCCTCTTTTCCAGTGTTTACCTATACTATAGAATATTTATTGTATAATGAGTTTACGGTATAATAAGGGAATCTGATTTATTAGCTTTTTATTATTCTCATTCTGTCAGCTTCCCGATAAATGCTCTCACCCTTGGCAGGGATGTGAGTCTCAGTCAGGTGATACCATTGCTTTTTAATGAACTCTCTTGCCCCAGGTAACAACATTACATGTGAAATTTCTTATCCTGAATTATTAATGGGCCCCAGAATAAAAGGCACAAAGACAACAAGAATGCTGCAGTGACAAATGGGACAGAATTCATTACCAGCTCAGCATCACACGGTAGCAGTCTCTGATCTATCATATCTGCCCTTCTGAAGCAGCAAAGAGCCTGGGTGGGGCTGCCATGAATGGTGGCAAGTGTCGCCTTACTCACTTAATGCCCAGCCTGACTGCCGGAATTTAACACAGTGACAGTTTCTCAGAGGGGCATGAAAAAGTGTGATATTTTACAACCTGAGACGTTAACCGCCAAGTCAGGCCCAGCTCTCATTAGCTGAATGGTAGATTTTTCTAATTAGTCCTTTCTAGTGCAATTAGCACAAAAGAGTCTAATCACCTCATGTGAAACCAATGTAATGCTTGGGGAAGAGTGTTCTTGGCTTCTCTTTCAGATTGGGTCTTGTGTTTTCAGTGTGCCTCCTTCAAGAGTGGAAGCTGTTCACAAGTATTCATTTAAAACGTGAGCACAGATCTGTAGGAAGGGAGGTGGTCAATCTGTTGACTTGGGCCCGTACAGATGGCTAGACTGCTTAGAAATGTTCCTTGGTTGGCAGTTATTAGTGGATCACTTCAACACAAGAGCCAGTTTTCCTTGATTTCTTTCATCTTTAAGTTAGCAACTTGGCCTGGAGCCCTACAATTCAGCTTGACTACTCCTCCTGAGGGCACGAGGGGTCCTACACTTTACATATAGATGCACGTGGGATCTGGGGCTAGAAGCTTCATCTCTGTGCCCCGCGGGGCCCAGATTCTCCCATCACTGATTTCTGATCTTCACAGATCAGAGCTTCCATTCCTTCCTCTCTGCCTTACAGTCATCCTCAGGCTTCCCATTCACTTCTGAGCTGCCCTCATTTCTTAAGCAAGCCAATTGTGGACATGTCCATTGATAATGTTCACTTTTAACTGGAAAGGAAACTCTAATGACAGCATTTGGTCCTACAGTACATAAAATGTTTCTTTTCTTGGGGGAATCACCTTGCTTGCAAGAAGATGGATGAGAGAATGCTCTCTCTCTGTGTGTGTGTGTGTGTTTATTATCAGCTTGGGGGAAACAGGCACCCTCACTTGCTAAGCTACAGAGGCTGAGAATGTGTGTGTGGTGCTTGCCCAGACCATCAATGCCCCATAGACTAACTGTGACAGTGGCAATGTATCACACCTACATTGTCCAGTCCAGGAGAGCCTGGCCACATGTGGCCCTTGAGCACTTGAAATGGGGCTAAATTTTATTCAGTTGAAATTTAAATAGCCAGCCAAGCATAATCCTAGCTACTTGGGAGGTGGAGAAAAGGAGGACTGGTTTGAGGCCAGCCCCAGCAAAAAGTGAGACTCCATATCAAACAATGTCATGGTAGCACATGCATGTCATCCCAACTGTATGGGAAGTGAAAATAGGATTTAGGATCTCAGTGACACTAAACAAAATTAAAGCAAAAAAGGGCTGCTGGCATAGCTCAAGTGATAGACTCCCTGCCTAGCAACTACAAGGCCCTGAGTTCAAACCCTAGTACCACCGCCACTCCAAAAAACTTAAATAGATCCATTTGTCTAGACCTGATAGAGCAGGTCTAGATCCACATCCCCTAGTCAGTCTGCTTCTTACACACAACTGCTTGTGGACATGTGGTCCTCGCTCTGTTGCCTTATCCAGTGTCTTCAACCTTGCCACAAAAGCACTGACACTTCCCCAGTGTTCCCATTCAACATCATTCTGTATTCTACCAAACTCGTGTTTTGTTCTGAAGGTGAAGAAGACCTCATAGTTTTTAAAAATAGTCCAAATACTGGTTTGTTTCTGGGAGGAGAGATGGGGTGGCATCAGTCATCGATGCTCATGTGTGGAACCTTCCAAATCTCAGAGGTAGGATGATCGAACAGCTCTCCAAACAGCTAGATGAAGTATATGCAAATGGATTCTGCAAACTCCCTGTGATGTTTTAATTACAGTTAATTAAAGTAAACAAAAAGGAATATTTAATTATCTTTATCAATGATGTTTAACAAATGTTTTAACTTTGCTCCTGGCAGTCAGTCACACTGTGCTAGAACTCTCCTGTTCATGCTGAAAGGGTGAATTGGCAGCCACGTGTCTTGCGGCCAGGCTGGCTCCCTCTGCCATTCTTGCAAGGCTCATTTTTGTGCTTGGGACCCTGGAATTAATCCTGTTTAAAGGAGAATGGGGAGAACACCAAGATTGTGTATTCTGCAGAATGCACATTCATCTACCCATCAAACACTTATGAGGGCCTCCTGTGTGCTCTAGGAGCTCTGATGGTCTCTGAATGCATAGTATCTATCCCATTAAATTAGAATCTCAAGTCACGGCCACATGAACAGGTGACATGACACTATGTGATAAATCTTATAATGTGCAAGGTGTACAGTGGGATGTAGAGGAAGTAAAGCCAAGTAGTGGTTTCAGAGAGGGCTCGTAAGAGGCCACGTGTAAGGCAGGTGTTTGTGTGTGTGTGTGTGTAAAAAATGATATAAGATAAATGAGACTTTGGGATTGACAGGATTTTGCCAGGAATAAAGCAAAGATTGGGTATTCCATGAAGGGGGTGATAATGTAGTATGGATCAGAGACATACAGCAGCAGTGTGTGTTTGGGGAACTACCATTAGGTAAGGAATGCTGTATTGGGTGTAAATTTATGAGTGCTTATAAATGAATGTAGAAAGGTGGCCCTCCATCAGATCAGGTCAATGTGGTATTGTAGAGTGTTGCAATCACATGCTAAGTTTTCGAAACATATCAGGACCAGGATTAGGGTGGGACCAGAGAGGCACCTGAAGCACTCACACTGAGGATGCAAGTACAGGGTCAGTACTGGTTCAATGCTGAGAACAAGTCTAGAACTGTGTGCCCTTGGCACTTCACCTGCCTTATCCTTCTCCCAACCCTGAAGCGTAACTGGATTTTGTGCACAGAGTAAGTTTCAAACAGAAGTATATGTGAATCCAACCCAGGCCAAAATGCTAGACTTGGCAGGCTAAAAATTAGTGAGACCTTCATGAGGCAAAGTCAAAAAGACCTAGAGGGAAAAAAAACCCAAAAACACCATGAGGTAAATAAGAAAGGAGCCTAATTGTCCTGTTACTGAATTCCTGGAATTATTCCAATTCCTCATACTGGGTTTTCCCTGGGCTCCTGCCCTGTTCTCAGGGTCACAGCCAAACCGACTCTTAGGTTTCCACCGAGTCCCATGCACTTGTCCTTATTTTGAGAGAATGCTGCCGGAGCTGTAGTTTTAAAAACCATCTGACTCTAGACAGACCTGCTGTACTGCATTCAGAGACTGCAGTCTTCTTGGCTCTCTAAATTCAGTGACCTTATTTTAAAAGATGATCAACACGACTCCGAGCCCTTTGAGGATCAGGAGACATTTTACTGAGTTTATCAAGAATAAGCAAAGATGACATTTGGCTAGCAGTGTGTTCCCACCCCGCCCCCAAGCCATTTGTTTTGGAATGGAGCATTTCCGCTTGACAAGCTTAAACTTACCAATACTGCCTGAAACCCCTTCCTTTATCCAAACTCTGGGATGTTTTCAGGAGGGACTCTTTCTTCACAGTCATCCAAGAAAACAGTTAATTGGGAAAAGACATCCTGGCTCTTCGGGCTGCCTGTCACCAACGCCAACTCCCGCATGTGCTTTTACTTGTCTCTGATAAGTAAACAGGTGGCTGTTCACAGAGCAAGGTCTATTGTGCCTTTGACTCAGGGAGGTTTGGAAACAAAGCCCTCTGTACAATAAGCCTCTTCCTGTTCCCTGACATCTTCTGAACTTGCCTATCCCTCAACACCTGTAGCCTGAAAGGGCTTGGAAGTATGTGATGTTCTACAGAAGGTTGCTGTGATGTAACTTAAACTATAGTGTAATTCAGCCAGCCTCTCCTGGGCTTACAGTCATAAGATCTCAGGCATGAGTGACTCTTAGAAGGTCATCTAGTCTAACTTCCATCCTGAAAATCTCCCTAAAAATGGCCCTTTAGCCCTTTGGCCATCCTATGACAAAGTGCCCCGTCTCTTGGGTCACTGATATGAGTTAACTTTCACTTCCTCGGCATTCTTCTTTTTAGTTTTTTCTTCAAATCAGCTTACCCAGAAAAATTGCCCATACCTCCTGATTTATGTTGCTACTCGCCACGGAACCCTTGATACTTCTTTCAGGGATCAAGTGCGCTTTCACCACTTTGAAGGTCCTTTACCCCTGAGTCACGACCCCTCTAAAACCTTTTGCAGAAGTCCTCCTTTACCTGTGTATCAGTTTCTGCAGTTTCAGATACCTGCTATCAACAATGCCTCAGAATATCAAATGGGAAATTCTAGAAATAAACAATTTCTAAGTTTTAACTTGTAGTGTGATGAAATCTTACATTTCATGTGCCCTCGGTATGAGTTATCCCTTTGTCCAGTATAGCCATGCTCTTGTAGACCACCCCGTTAGTCACGTAATAGTCATTTTGGTTATCAGATAGACTATCATGGGATGGCAGTGCTGGGTCACAGTCCCTAGGGCTTTCACCCTACTTGATGACATTAAATAGGCACCATATCATCTTG